>NC_087256.1:18700000-19367500 GCF_037042905.1 Lytechinus pictus
CAATACATAGGTAGAGGAGAAACACATGACATAAACTTTATTATTCATCAATTCCAAAGGAATATTCCCTATCCAGAGGCCTGTTCCTGAGGAGGTAATGCTCGGCATTATGCATTACACGATCATATTGCAGTGCAGTATGGGAAATGCAATGGCTTGTCTAAGGATTTTTTTCTTTAGGTGTTCCCAGAGCTGGGTAGATGTTGACTGCTACCATGTACATCTCATATAGGCCTTCACTTTTTTGAGATATTATGGGTGTTTCACAAAGAGCTAGATGTGACTTAGAGTCGCACTTAAATTTCAGTTGCGTGCGCTACATGTACATAACGCATCACGGCATTGGTCATTATGAGCATGGGACGAACAGATTACACATTGAAAGTGTTTTACCATCTACATGTAAGCAGTTACACTTAACTTTTTGTGAAACACCTCCCAAATCCTCATCTTTCAGAGGAAAATTGACACCCCTTCTCCCCTTCTACCTTTAATACCATAAAAATTGTGTATTTAAAAGGGTTGACTATTAAAACAAAAAAGATTTCAAGATAAAGTATACTCCCCAGGCCTCCAGGGGAACCCATCTCATCCAAATCCGAAGAGGTTGTGCGTTCTTGCGGGAACCGAGCAAGTGTATTATAAGCAACGTTCATCAGAGCCAGCCAACGATGGTCATACTTGTGATTTCATTAATGCTCTTCCGCTTTCACGGTCATTAATTATTTCTTGCAAAAGGGCAGATCCCTATAGGCAAGGTTTTGACAGTGTAGTAGGATTATATGCGCTGCAGTGTTCCCCCATAACTGCCCTGGTGAGAAGTTTGATGCGTTAATATCATGAGGGGATGATCAAGAGAATGGGTGAAACAAAGAGAGAGGTGGGGCAAGAGGTACTGAGAGGAAGAGAGTGGGGGAGAAATGGAGAGGGAGAGAGAGAGAGATAGGAAGGATAGATAGGTGGGGAAGATAGAGAAGAATGAGTGACAGACGAAACAGAGGAGAGAGCAAGAGAGAGAGACACACAAACAAAGAGAAAAGAGAAGAAAAAAATAAACAAAAAGAGAGAAGGGGAGAGATAGGATGACACAAAAAGGACAAAAGAAACAAAATCTTGAGTGTTATCTTTATAGAAAAATACAAAATCAAGTCAGAATAGTGTAGAGAGGCAATTCTAAAAATAAATGGGACAGTAATGATCAGTGCAAAATTGTCGTTTCGAACAAGGTTGACAACATTCTAGACGAGAATATCTCCATCAATATCCTTGGTTGCTAAGAAGAGGGATTGTCTTGCTTTGTTTTTGAGTCCCTAATGGGACTTGATGTTCTGACATCTATATGAATAATTGCCTTCTATTTTTCTCGGTATAAAATTTAGCACAATAGCTCACTAAGTGCCTATTAAAACACTGTATCTTCACAGTCCTTCATTCATCAAGTTTTGAAATGTCTTTGCCTGTTTTTGCCCTACTATTTTTTATGATACAACAAAACCAGCTCCTGGGGGTGTTTCACAAAAGATATAAATATGATAAATAAATATTTGCCTAGTTGCGTGCTGTATATAAGGCATGACTGCATTGGTCAGATCATGCCAAGAGGACGCGCACTCCTGCGTAATAATCAATAAGATTGGGCGTTGCATATCATGTACGCGTCAGCATTTAATAGCAACTCTGAAGTCATACTTAAGTCTTTGTGAAACACCCCCCAGATCAATCAAGGTTATTATGTTATTTCAAATAGTACTTAATTGGACAACTTCATTTGTGCGACTGTAGTATCGAGGATTGTTCACCCATGGTGCAAAGGAACAAAGCAACATTCTAAGCCCAGTTTATGTAAAATGTCAATAAAAATAATAATTTGCAAGAGAAAAAATGTCAGGCATATTCGTTGTCACCTCCATCCCAAAAAAATATTGACCAATGAAATTCCTAAGACAATACATGGAACTATCCTGGCATGACTCTGTCTTGGCAACTTGCTAAGAGTCCATCATTGAGTAATAAGTGAGAGATGTGTAGAAGTTCCTTGACACAAATACACAATTATGTTACACCAACAAACCTGACTCCAACTGAGGTCAGTCTGGAGTCAGTTTTGCCAGTGTGGCTATAACATAAGAGTCACAATTTTGACACGCTAAACCCACATGTTGAAAAACTTTTTGGCAGACATGTACACTGCACCATGTCAACAAGCCTTTTCAGGTCATAGTGGCTACATGTACCTCTTTATATTAAACCAAGACAGGGTATCACTATGAAAACTGGATTGTTAAAACAGATAGTGTCCCGAGAGCGAGAGGACCACAACCTGAGGTGTTAAAATTACACCCTAGAGATTGAACATAACACCAAAGAGTGTAAAAGTAACAAGCAAAGGTGTTGTAATATTTTAACACTCATACGTGTTGAAACACCCATACATGTTAAACTAACACCACAATGCCTGAGTCACTGCGGTGCTCTACACATGTAAGTAATGTACATGTACACTGGTTACCGTAATACCAGAGTTTTTGCTGTGTTAACAAGCCTTTACAGGTTACCATCTTAATTGTGTGGACAGGCTCCACGAGGTTTTCTGTCAACACCTTAATGAGGCGACGAGGGACACCATACTGTCAATTTTATATATTTCGCTTTGAAATCTCTTGACATTATAAAATGCTGCTCATACAGGTTTATCACCGGCTAATTATGACAATCTAGAGTAGATAGTAACATATTGACAGAATTTAATAGCGAAGATGACCAAGGCTGGCTTTTCAGATATTTTGGTATGGCGGAAAATTGGCATTACCTCACAAAATCACATGGGAAAAAGTGCTGGTGTAATGTTATCATGAAGTAATATCAAATGTTTCAAATTATAATTTTGATATAATAATTTTTAAAAATGTATGCAACTTATACATGTATGTGTATATTATCATGATGATACCAAGTGTTGCATACTTTTACCCTGGGCTTGCACAGCTTCCTGAATTGGTGCTCAGACACACAATGAGTTCCTTCCTACTGGGTACCCATTTACATTATACTACACCTGGGTAAAAAGTGGCAAATTAAGATAAATGCCTTGCAAAAGGAGCGAATGCTATGTCACAAGAAATCAGTAGATTAGATTTACATGTACATGTATCAAGAATCTACAAAAGGAGGGACAGTATATCTCTATACATGTATATTTCACTTTGAAACATCTTGACATCAAATTACACTGCTCATACAGGTTAATAATCATCAGCTAGAATTAGAACAATCTAGAGTAGATAGTAACATACTGACAGTAAGTGAGGCTGACCAAGACTGGCATTTCAGAAAGTTTCTTGGTTAATAATAATAATAATACATGTGACTTATAAGCACCAAATACACTCTGTAGAATGCTAAAGGCGCATAAAGAAATTAAGAAGTAAAAAGAAAGGTTTTTAAGAACATTTTTGAAAGACTCAACAGAGATACACTTTTTGATATCGTCAGGAGGTCCGTCCCATAGTATGGGGCACGCATGAGCAAATGATCTTTCCCCCCAAGTTTTTGAAATATTTTGGAACAAGCAAACGAGGTGTTGAAGAACGTAGAGACTAGGCCTGGGAGTAAGCATCGATTGATCGAATGGTTCAAATGGCTTGCCGCCGATCGCAAATCGATTAGCAAAATTTACTCTAATCGAATGTTCGGCAGACCCCAATTTAATAGACACTTGGGATAACTCGAATACTCAAGTAATAGTAACAAAATGACAACAACTGCTAAGATGTTACCGATGTAATTTGTCAAAAATGAACAATTGACTAGTATTAAACACCAACCTGAAAGAGGTCTGAAAATTTTTATCCCACCCGGCCTCGCATGCCCTCAATACACAATGTTATTGAAATCCTTTTTGGGAGGTCTTCATAATTAGGTCAACTATTGGCTTAGAAGACGATCTTCCCAACGAACAATCAAATGATTCGATTGTTTTTTCAGGAAATAATCGAATGGTGAATTTGACATTCGTCCCAGGCCTAGTAGAGACCCAGTGGGTATGTGATAATTGATAAAAAGAAAGATTGTACCGGGGAGCAGATCCATGAATGCAATGAAAGGCGAGCAACAAAATCTTAAAAGTTATCCAATCCTTGATAGGGACCCAGTGCAGCAAATTCAGAATTGGGGTAATATGTGAGAATCTGTTTGACAATTAACAATACGAGCAGCAGCATCTTGAAGATTTTGAAGCTGTGATAACAGTTTCTGGGGTGAATGAAAAAAAAAGTGTATTACAAAAATCAAGACAGGAGGAAATCAAGGCATGTACTATTTTCTCTGTGGCAGACTTTGACAAGTATTTCCGAATAAAAATGATATTATGTAGTTGGTACCTAACTGATTTACAGATATTTGAGATTTGAGGAGACATAGTCATATTTGAGTCAAAAATAACCCTGAGATTACGACAAGTATGAGACAAGTTGATCATACATCCAGAAAATTAAAAACAATTGACATCAATTTTGTTAAGCTGTACTTTCAAGCCAAACATGAGAAATTCACACTTGTCTAAATTCAATTTCAAAGAATGGGTACGCATCCAGTCATGAACATCAGACATACACGATTGGAGTTGACGAATAGCAATTTCCGCTGCTATTTGAGTGGAATCAAAGGTTAGTGGCAAATTGACATCTCCTGGGAGAAGTGCTGGTCATGATGACCAAAAAGCACATTACCATTTTGAAATAATAATACATGTAATAACAATAACAACAATAATGAAAATAATAATAATAATAAATAATAATGATAATAACAATATGTAAAGCCCTTTGATAATACTTTTAATATAAAGTGCTGTATACATTGTACTATAACCCCGGCTTTAGCACGGCTACCTGATTTAGACGCTCAAGCATTTACAGTAAGATATTCCTTCCTACTGGGTATCTGTTTACTACACCTGGGTGAAGAGTGAACAAAAAAAATGAATGCCTTGCAAAAGGACACAAGTGCACTAAATTATCAAGAATCTTCATTTCATCGCTACAGTAGAAATCATTATCATGATGGAAGGCAAATGACTGGAGCATACTCAACCAAACACCAACTGTACCTGAAGAACTACACGTACAAATACAGTCGTCACCTTTATCAAGAAATCACGTATCAGGGCTCACATAATTATTATAAGTCTAGAGACATTTCAAGAACATATCAATAAAGTCATCCTTGCATGAATTTTTATAGGTGCATGTATATAAAGAGAAGGCATTAATTACCGTACAGTGTATATTCCAAAATTTTTGAGATGGTTACATGTATGGCGAACTAATCATTTGAATCAACAACTCAAGTGGCCAAAGCTTGATTGCTTTCAAATCTCTTGACATTTCACAAAGAAATATCACTACTGCTATGTTACCTGCATTTAAGATATCGAAATAAGAAAATAATGACTTACAATATTCATGGAATATACTTTGAGAGGCTAAATGTAAAACATTTGTACCGTTGCACACGTACCATTGCACGGGTCAGGAAAAGGTGACGTCATTATAAAAATATGATTCAACGCTGCTGCAGATCAGATGCGCATTTGGAAGGATTTTTCTTACGCTTTCAAAATTTTCTTTCTTATTTTCACAGATTTACGTAGGAAAAAACTGACTACTGTTCGTAATTTGCCGACATCCGAGGCATTGTACAACACAAATAGCGAATATTCTTACTCGTGCAATGGTGCAACATTTCGCATTCGGTGAAAGAAGTAGACACTCTAGAGCATCTTTCCTTCACCTTATGCGAAATCTCACACCATCGCACTGAGCATTTATCTTTTTAACTGAAGAAAAATCACCTGAAACTGAAAACAAACATATTTTAAAATTATTACACCTTAAGGACAATTTCTGGATAAAAATGGTAATTTGAATTGTAATACAGCATTCATAAAGCCCAATGCAACATTGAACTTGAAGTACATGTACCTTGTACAATAAACATCCGCATGAACATTTTTAAAGATTAGTTTTGAAACTAGAGTATTCATAGGAGGAAATAGCATTTCCATTTTATACAGGACTGTTCATGAAGATACGTGTACGTGTACATGTAGGTCCAGTGGTGACCACAGATGTAAACAAGATAATTTATCAATATCATTAACATTCAGTGGTGGAGAGCAAGGATTTGCCTCTAGAAGCCAGACAATCATTAGGCAGCTGCTCTTTAGGCTCCTTTTAATAGATAGAGTTCACTACACTTTCAAGGAAATCATGGTCCTCTTCAGAAGACAGTTTGTGTACACACTGCAAAAGCCAGTTGGGACGCACGTAAAAGACTGTACTTTAGGGAAATCAGATGATGAGAATGTATACTCTCTTTATGGGTGATGATTGAGGTGATACAAGAATCCTAGATCCAAAATATCATCTAAACAGATCATGAAGGGGTTCCAAAACGGGGTCGGGGTAAAAGGACTTTGAACTTTGAGTGCAATAAGTGTGTTTCATGTACATCTCTGATGAAAGTCAATGGCCCGTATTCTAAACTCGGGTTTAAATTAAACCCTGGTTTAAAGTTGTGGTTTAACTATGGAGAGCCAATTGGGGCACAAATCCCTAACAGTTACACATCCAATTTATTAACTCATTTGACACTCAAATTGTTCATAATTGTCTGTGAATGATAACTGAAGTATTTTTCTTTATTATGAAAGCAACAGGAAACAAAATAGTAAACATGATATACAATATAAACAGAATTTTTGGCTCCCCATAATTTTAGCACAGAGTTAGATCGTGGTCTCAGTTAAACCTGACTTCAGAATACGGGCCAATGAGTTTTAAGGCCTTTGGTGCTCTAGTGAGATCATCATCATTTTCACAAAACATCAAGATGGGAGCATTTGACCACAAACATTTTGTGCTTGAGCTGCACGGCAACAAGATTTGCCACTTTGAGCGACAGTATTGGTATAGGTACAAGAACCACATCCACATTGTCTTGAATAAAAGTTGGCTACAAGTACATGTTTATGCAGGGGCATGCCGCAGGAGGGCTGGACAACTGCGACCAATGATTTTGCACGTACATGTAGTGCAAAAGGAAGGAAGGAAGGAAGGAAGGAAGGAAGGAAGGAAGGAAGGAAGGAAGGAAGGAAGGAAGGAAGGAAGGAAGGAAGGAAGGAAGGAAGGAAGGAAGGAAGGAAGGAAGGAAGGAAGGAAGGAAGGAAGGAAGGAAGGAAGGAAGGAAGGAAGGAAGGAAGGAAGGAAGGAAGGAAGGAAGGAAGGAAGGATTGATTGATTGATAAAAAATTAACGACACTATCAACACATGCGTGTCATATAAGTGTCGGACAGTTAATCTGGAAAGGTTACTATAATACAGTACAAATTACCCTAATGCAACTTTACAAAGTCACAGGATTATAAATATGTGATTATCAGTAATAAATTAATACGTTAACTACTTCCCCGGGATAACTTCCCTACTCTTTACGAAAAGAGGAGTAGGTTTTTTAACGTGCAAATGGTGTGACTCTCCCTTACACAGGACCGACGGCTTAGAGTCTCCTCCGAAAGGAAGGAAGGAAGGAAGGAAGGAAGGAAGGAAGGAAGGAAGGAAGGAAGGAAGGAAGGAAGGAAGGAAGGAAGGAAGGAAGGAAGGAAGGAAGGAAGGAAGGAAGGAAGGAAGGAAGGAAGGAAGGAAGGAAGGAAGGAAGGAAGGAAGGAAGGAAGGAAGGAAGGAAGGAAGGAAGGAAGGAAGGAAGGAAGGAAGGAAGGAAGGAAGGAAGGAAGGAAGGAAGGAAGGAAGGAAGGAAGGAAGGAAGGAAGGAAGGAAGGAAGGAAGGAAGGAAGGAAGGAAGGAAGGAAGGAAGGAAGGAAGGAAGGAAGGAAGGAAGGAAGGAAGGAAGGAAGGAAGGAAGGAAGGAAGGAAGGAAGAAAGAAAGAAAGAAAGAAAGAAAGAAAGAAAGAAGTATAAATTTGTTTATATTACCCCTATCATTCAAGAAATCATATACATGTATGTCATCAAACTATGGTTGTCTTCCCCCCCCCCCCCACCCTGACGCTGCCCCTTCATATACTGTATGTACAATCGGAGGAATCTTGCAAATAGCCACAACATAAAAAAAAATGAAAAGATGTAATGTAAATGAATCAGTTATCTGAAAAAAGTAATAAAATGGCTGACTACATGCCTTTAATTGAATATGGACATCATGCAAGTACGATAATCTAATTTAATCCAATTCTTTGGATTGATAAGAACTACTGTACATGTACACTGACTCTCCAACTCCCTCTATTTTCCTAAATTAATCTCGCCATGCATGTAGTCTTTCATACCGAACTTGAACTCATACCCACAGGTATACAACAGGGAGTTGAAGACAGGAATTTTGAGGTAACACAAGAGTGAAAATGTCATGCCTAATTGTATTACCCACACTCAACCAGTCCCCCGTATTCCTTCTCATGTATGCTTCCGAGATGGAATTTTAGAAAGAAGAGCATAGGAAATTACTTTTAACACAAAAGTGTAGTATGAACTATGGAGTCACAAAAGTGAGGCAAAGTACTTCCAATATATACATGTACATTGACTTTTTCGTACCTCAACTTTAATTATAGATATTTGTAATGAAAATGTGTATATCTAATAAACTGAATATATAAATGTACATAAAAATGGTCTGTGGTTGTTTAATTTGAAATGCACCCAATTACATGTACATGTACATGTATACAAATGTCATCACTAATCAAAATCATGTTTGGATTGTATGTGAAAAGAACCATTTGAGAGAGAAGGGAATTATTTAAGAATGCAAAATATTGGATAGATAATGCATGGACGACATTTAGGATGTCCATCATATGAACTACTGAGTGTACAATTGGCATAGGGGAAGGCGGGGTAAGTTGAGCATAGGGGCAAGTTGAGCCACCACCCCCAGGCCAATAATGAATGAGTCAGACATTGTGGTGGTGTCATGCATTGATGACCCATTACATAACCCTTAACCCCACCACATTGTTTTCAACTTTGAAACAAAAAGTACTTTTTTAGAGGGAAAAATACAAATTTCAGCCAAAAAAGTAAAAAAGGGTGTGAAATAGATAAGTGCTTTTTACTCACACCCATCTTTAAATATGATAAAGAAATAAGAACAATATTGTTAGTCCAGGTATGGATTATCATCCTTGTCATAGTCTTTTACATGATGGATGCATTAGAAATGTGTGGATATGAAAATATCGCATTAAGTTTGGACTGGGGTAATTTGTGCCAGCCAACATGGGGCAAGCTGAGCCATGGTAATTCTTATGGTAATGTGTAATAAAAAACAAGCAAACCTTAAAAAGCCATTGATATGCAGGCAGAACAGAGAAATTCACATGACAATTCTTTTACTTTTAGAGGATGTTAGTATTTATAGAGAATTAGCAAATGAAAAAACTTTAAATAAAAAATGGACGTGCCAGTTCTTCCCGCATATATTTTGTACATAGTTGTTGTGGCTCAACTTACCCCACAGATGGGGCAAGTTGAGCCATTTGACATCGTTTTTTTCAAAGGTCACTAAGACTTTCAGTGTGTGGGTAGAAAGTTATATATAGGTGAAAAATATTTCCCAAGAATCAAATTTAAAGGCAAGGTACTTAATACTACAATATTATTAGTCATATCAACTCTAACATGCAAAATGCAAAAAGTGTCACAACTTACCCCGCCTTCCCCTACATATGTACACATGGTGGATACAATCTTCAATGATTAATGAGGAGAATACAAGTCTTCATTATCTTATTGACTGAAAAGGTCATAAGGTCTCATATGACAATTAGACCTACAGGTGAAATGCACATGACATTGATTCTGATTTTGAATGGGATTGGTTGAAAATACAGTAGATCTATAGGGTGGAATAATTGATTGGGGAAAATATATTGATAGGGTGAAACAAGGTTAATTGGGTGAAAAAAATCCACATACATGTACATGCAAAGTCATGTATCCTTTGACCGATTCATGCATGTTTGTAAAGGCCTAGTCCCACCAGCTGATGGAAAAAAAGCGTACGGTATGCATTAGGGACACAACGGACGAGCAAAATTTCAGGGTTGCCTCCATCAGATTTCTTTTGCTCCAGAAATGGACAATAGTTTGCAAAAACAAAACGGAAAGAACGGACGTTGGTAGTATATAGCGAGGATAAACGGATGTTCATCGGAAGCCAAGCGAATGAAAGCAGATCAAAGTGGATGACAGCTTTGAATACTTTATATACGAGTTGCATGCGCTACATCCTTTCTATGTCCGTGCCACTTACAATATATGGACGTTTGATGTACCTTTCCTTTCCCCCTCATTCCGTTTTTCTACTACTATGGATGTGAGTTGCGAGGATGCAGAGAGGATAAGGCGGACATTTAAACTTCAATAGATGATATTAAAGAACATTTGCGAGGACGTTTGTTGCTTGTGTATGTCGCGAATTTACATCGTACACGGTGGAGAGTTCATCCGTTCTAAAAGTTTTGTGCAGAGCACTTTTCGCGTGCATGAAATCACAGTGGACAGATACTTGATGGATAGAGCATAGGAACCACGTATGCAATGAGTACACAATGGATGCAAAGCGTTTTCCAATGGATGGCAAGATTTTTCTACATTTTACATGTAATTCCACTTTGAATCCGTAATTGCTCTGGGACAGGGCCTTTAGATTTTTTTGGGGGGGAGGGTCAATAAATGTCTTGCCTCAATTATATAAAATTAATTTAACAAAGAGTACATGTATGTAAATACTGTACATGCTGAAATTCAGAAAACTGAATGTATAAAAACAACATTTTTTCATTCCTACATGTAGGGGAAGAAGGCAGAAAAGGGCAATATAACAACTGACATCAATCCCGGCTCCCAGCCATGGAATCGCTTCAGATTTCTTCCAGCAAGAAATTTGTCTGCACTATGCTGCACTCAACCCAGGTGAGGTATAACAAATTTTTGGTACCTGGAAAAAATTCATTACTTGGAACGCATAGATCATGTACATGTATAGGTGCAAGAGGACGGTTGCCAGGCAACAGCTATGGAAATAATGACATCAGTACCTTTAAGCAATCTTTAGAGTGGGCATACGAGCCTGTTTACATATAAATTGGATTATTATAGTACACACAAAGAAAAGTATTCTAATCCTGACATCACAACAAATGCCTTTAAAGTACACCAGATATTTATATATCCGTCCACAACATTAAATCTGCAGGAGAGAAGACAAATCTTTCCACCTTTCGATAATAAATTTCCATATGTATTGAATTTTCATAAGATCAAAGAAACCGCAGATTGTCACATACATGTATGTATGTGTAGCCTTTTTAGGTAATGTAGATTTGGGGCAAGGAGTGAATTAACTATCAGCCTCCATTCTGGTATAATCCATATAGATGAATACATCATCTATAGGCAGGCCTTACTGTTTTTGGTTGACAGTTAAGAACTAAAACATGGCAAAAATATACACCTCCCAAGACATACTTGAAAGTTCATTTCCAATTCGTCTCATGCCAATTCATCCACTTGCCAACTCGTCTACTATCATTTGGTCTACCACCAGTTCGTCCACTCACCACATGGTCTACTTTCATTTAGTCTAATGCCATTCCGACTAATAACCAGTTGGTCCAAGAGCCATTTAGTCCATATACATGTACCATTTGGTCTAATTGGACTAAGTGATACATTGTGCAAAATGAATGAAAATTAAATGGATATTAGACCAACTGGTTATGAGATGAAAATGGTCATAGACGAAATGGTGATTAGACAAAGTGATGATTGGACCAAATAGTTGCTAGATGAAATATTGATGGACGGAATGGCATGAGACTAAATGAAAGTAGACCATGTGGTGATTGGACGAGTTGGCAGTAGACGAACTGGCAATTTACCTATTTGAATACCAATATATAAACTTTGGTTTGATCTTGATGCTGTACCCCTTTTCCATCAGCATTAATGTTCTGGCCGGCCAGAAAAATCACTTGGGCCAAGCAAAAGGTCGTGGGCAACTGAAATACCATTTAAGCCAATCAGAGAAGCATTTCATGAAAAGTTTTTGTCAGTGATTTCACTGGTTAATATTTCTCTCAACCAATGAGATGCAAGGATTTTCAGTATCTTATAACACCTGTCGGGGATAATTACTGACAAAACTCTTCATGAAATGTTCCCTGTGAGATCACCTGGGCTGACCACAAGATCACAGTGGCTGACCAAGGCGCCCATAAGATCACTTGTTCCGACTAAAAATTCCATTGAGCAATTTCAAATCTATTCGACGCAAATCTTTCCCACTGCTCAGCTGTGGGCACCTCAATGCTTTAATATTCAGCCTTACTGTTCTGGCTAGCCAAAATCCCTGTTGCTGCAGTCCACCAGTGTGTGTGTGACCTAAAATTTGGGCCAGTGCGAACTCTGTGGACCCTTCCCACCAGGCCAGCTCTACTCAGACCTCAACAAATTCTCTCAGGCAAGATATGCTTTAACATCTAGATTTTGCCAAGCCAAAATTATTTCAATGTGGAAATGGGAGTGCAAAAATGAATCAAAATAAGACATTAACCCTCCTATAAACGTGGCTCAAAGGAGAATAAAACCCTAGGAAACGAGTAAGCTTGAATGAAAATAGACAAATCAAAGAAGATTAATGAGTATTTGAATGTTGAGATCAGTACTTAATGCTACGAAGATCCTCCAAATTTTGGCGATGTGACCGAGATTTGTGAGGTCACGCAAGCATACATGTAGCTCTCCCCTTTGTAGCGTGAAAATATACCCAAAACATAAATTATTGATATCTAATGATAGTACAAACTCTTTCTCCATGACATATTTCGTAAAACTATACTACATGTCCTCCCCTGGACAGAACAGCTGATCTATGGATAGACTGGTAGATACAAAAGTGACTGGAAAGTTGTACAAGTGTGATTATCACAGACCTTATAAACTGGACGTACATGTACATATAGAGAGGATAAAATGATTTCATTTTCTAAACATACAAAGGCTTTTTCAAACATTCAAAGACTTTTCTTATTATTCATTCAATTTAAAACTTTCATTTATTTGTTTCTTTAATTTTTCTATTTTCATAAATGCTGATTGGTCCCAACTCCTAACGAAAGGAAAGAAAGCTTTAACTGCAAATACTTTGTACATGTACATGTGTGCATCAATTGTACAAACTATTGTAACGATCTGAAGGTCATTCATGAGGATGGGCATTGATAATAATTGTAGAGAGATTCTAATCCCAATTAGCTTCGATTGATAAGTGTGATGAGCTCATGCCAAATTCTTAAATACGCTGCCTTCCAACAGGAGCATGTGTACCACAAGGAGAGTGTTTGTGTGTGTGGATTGCATGATCATTTCCCTCTCAGCGTAAGATGTGGGTTTTTCTTCTTCTCCTGACGTTCGAGTCCTAATCAAATATAAGAAGCGGTGAGAACCATTGTAGTTCGGCACGCCTGCAGAGCCTCGTGCTGTATTTACCTTTTCTTTTTCTCTCGAATTCCCAAGTACGCATGCAGCTTCTTAATACAATTCTTTAATACATGTCAGGAGGAGAAATATAGTCACGTATTCCTGGTAAATTGGGAGGTGTTATCTAATATGGCACATTTGTTGGTTGTTTTCTATCTAGAAGTTTGAATGAGATCACGTTTGTTATCATAATACATGTGTAAGAATTCCTCCAACTGCAGGGGAGAGCAATCAAACAATTACTGTGAATGCATTTAAGAATGGGTAATTTTCACATTTCAATACATTTCACATTGTGTTGATTGAGATGGGGTGACTTGATCCAACACAGAATATGGGTTACTGGTAACTTACACAATACGCTCAAATAGTGTGTTTCGCATATTAAAAAAATATGTAGTTCATCCTGCAATATATTTTCTATTCATTGCCAAAATATGTCATTACCATGGCCACACAGTTCCCAAAACCTTCAAAAAGTATGTCTGCATACCAATACTCAAACACTGGTTGCCAAGTCTCCTGAGGAAGTAGTTCTATCGACAAGATTGGCAACCAACTGACCGATAGACCAATTGACTGACCAAATGAACACCCAAGTTACCCATCTGCTTATCCAACCGTACCCCATAAACAAAAACTCCCTATAAACTTCATGCGGCAGGGGTACAGGCCTACAAGTACAGTGCAACTACAACATCGAATGGACACCAAGCAAGACAATATATTAATCATCTAACTTAGATGTGTGTGAGTAACCCTCATGTAAACAGGGCAGTAAATGTTAAAGCCTGTAGCTTCTTTATAGAACCTGGTTCTGTCACTAAACCTGTAATTTGAAACCTAGTTCACTGCCAATAATGATTGTTTGAATTTCTAAGCGATAATTTGGTTAGTTCATTGTGAGTTATGTACATGTACCTACTTGTACACCCAGTTTAATATGTACAGGTATTTACATATATACAACCAAAAAAAGAATAGACTTTTCACAAAACAATTTTCTCATTTAAGATACAGTACTGTATATATGTACTCTATAATAAAAAGCACATTATAGTGAAATTAAAAGAAAGATGGCCAAATATCTCTAAAGATATTGAACAAACCAAGAATAGATGAACAACATAATGAAATACTGTAAATAAAATATTCAACTATTTGTGGTTCATTCAGATTTAAGTGCACACATTAATATTAAAGGTCTTGGAAAGTCACAGATTAATATAGGCCTACTGTACATACATTGTATGAGTACATGTACATGTAAATCATACAAACCTGTTAATTGGCGTTGCTATGGAGCGGGCATTTCATCCGCGTACCGATGTAATTAGTATTTTTTGGTCGAATACCACAGCATACGCCATGGTGATTGTAATCATTAACAATAATGAAAACCTAAATCTTTCATGAGTGAAGAAAAACATTGGTTAACCATCTATTCTTTGCCATACTGTAGGCTACATCATTCTCATGATTTTTTTTCTTCTCTTTCTCTTCTCTCTTTTTGAAATGATGAATGAACAAAATATTTGAATATACATGTAGAAGGCAGTAAATAAGTGCTGATATTATCATCATTGTAGAACAGAAAGAAAATGATGTATGAAAAAAAATGAGTTTGAAAAAAAAACTATGCAGTGTTGTATGATAAACAAACATGCTACCCAAAACCCTTGCCCATTGGAATGTGGTGGTGGTGGTCCCTATACACAGTGGGATTTGCAGAATTCATGGTTGTCAACAATGAATAGATATTACAAGTAAAGCTTCCTATACTATTTTTTTTTTCAATAAATATTAAATTACTGGGTATGTGCATCCAGGGGTTGAATGAATTTGGATCGGTGGGAAGGCTAAAGTTAGAATCTTCCTCCTTTTTTTCACTAAAAAGAAAAAAAATACCACCTTGTCTTCTCAAATTGATTATCTTCTTTCTTTTTCCCCTTAATAGTCATTTGAAGAAAAAAAATCACGGGCTAGCTGCACCCCTGCCCTCCTACCTGTACATATGTATGTAGAACACCATCCTTTGCCACTATTACTAGAGAAAAACACAATCTTCCATACAGAAAAAAAAAAAAATGAAGTCACCAATTACATGTAGGTTAAATTCTAAAACAGCCCCACCCACTGAGACAAACAAAATTCAACTTGATGATCAAATATCGAATAAAGCATCAATTTCTGAATGCAAGGCATTTAATAATTTTATAGTACATGTAAAGGTAGGTAATTGTAATATATACATTATATGCTGCAAGTATTTAATTTCAGTTCAGTAATACCAATCAAGTATACTCATACATGTACATACTGTACTGTACATCAAGCAAACAAAATGTGTCAAAGAGTAATTCACACAAAAATGTCCATAACAGCCCACATAATTTGCAAAAGAGCCCCCCCCCCCCTACCCCCGTGATCAGAAGCAAGCTCAACACAAAATGTAATCTGTCAGTTTGTCAGGTTGTCAATCTGTCAGAACAAATGTCAGTTTTTAAAAATAGCTCCATGCATACACATGGACCATTTTCTTTTGTCATCTGGAGTGTCTGATAATTGGTTCATATCTTCCTAAGATCGATTATTTGTAGGTTTTGTGTTCAAGTGGCCTTTTATCACTTTCATACTGTCCTGGGCTACATAAAAGATAGAAATGCAGAATCTACATGTGCTACATATATGTAATTTATTGCATTTGTTGTTCTTGCTGATGAGAGGAAAATCAAGTGAATAGGTGTAATCAATTGTAGATATTCTAAAAACAAAATGGAGGCGAGTACATGCACAATAATGGCTGAGATACATGTACACAACATTATTTATACAACGTACACTCTTCCCTTGTTTTTGAGGTAACAAATCATTGCCTTGAATTTCTTCAGGGCTTCAGAAAAACACACAGAAAGTCGAAAAGAGGAGAGATCAAGTATAAAAAAAAAACACAGCAAACTCTAGGAAACAGTAGAATTTACATTTGTATCAAACACGTTAGACCCTGGAGAATGCAAATTAGGGCCCATTAGCATAAACCTTAGCGATTGATTGGATGCTGGTCTGCTGGTTTCTACGATTGAATGCATCGACTATATCATGTGTATGTAAAAATCAGCACCATAATCAAAAGCTACATGTACATTTACCAGGGTGCAGGAGAGCATTTCATCTGATAAGTTGTCAGATTTGCCAACTTTCCTTGATTTTGATTGGCTGAGAGGCAAAGTTCCTACATGCAGATGGTGACTGATGGATAAAACAAGACTTGTACGATAAAATGTCCGACAAGTCCTTTCATGAAACGCACGTCCCAGGACCGATTTCAGGATTTCAAGAATAGTGAAATTATTGAAGATAAAATATTGATTTCTTTCTTGTTATACATGTACAGTATAATGAGCATGTTTTGATTACCATCAAAGCTCCAAGTCACACTGACTTCTTTTTTTAAACAAACTCTGAATGAAGTTGTAACTTTCACAAACTTATTCATTGTATGACGTGATAAAGCTGGGTGGATGATTCACTTGTTTACTTTGTTAACTAATAAACATGTAAATGACATGCTTTGAATTCACTAAAAGATGGATAAATCATCTATTAAGGCCATCCAAGGGGAAACAAAAAAAAATACCAAGGTGGGGACAGGTGGTCGTTATAGACAGGTTCTTAAACACATTTTTTTTAAAAAAGAAACAATTTTAGTGGCCATGAAAGAGAAGTTTTAATAGACAGGTGGCCACTATGACATGTTTCACTAGATATAATGTACAAGATATATATTTAAAAAACAACAGTAATTTGATAAAGCTTTGCATGCTGTTCTAGCAATTCTATCATAAAATGATTGAAAACTAAAAAAAAAATGTATTTCATGCAAACAATGCATTAATGCATGTGTCCAAGAATATTTTCCAATGAATAAGAAACACATTCTTTACAAGCCTTAAAGATTGTCTGTATGAACATGTCCAAACATGATGTCTGAATGTGATTAATGTTCATTCTGGATCATTAAACATGACCTAATATTGAGCGAACCTGGAGGGCAATATACTTTATTGAAGATCAGTTCAACCAACAGCAATTGCCAAATGATAAATCCATTGCTCATTTTTAGTAGAGATTTAAATTTCCTTCTGATATTGTATTAAGCATCATGGCGTAGGGTATTAAGTCCCCAGTTTTCTGTTTTCTAACAATAAAATAAAATTCTGTGCTGTCCAGTGTTATAAACGTCAAAGTCTGTGTTTTCCAATGTACATGTACAAATCATATAATGACAATGTAGGGGAAGGCGGGGTATTTAAAGTTGTGACACTTTTTGCATTTCGCATGATAGAATTGATATGACTAATAATATTGTAGAAATAAGTACCTTGCCTTTAAATATGATTCTTGGGAAATCTTTTTCACCTATATACAACTTTCTACCCCCACACTGAAAGTCGTTGTGACCTTTGAAAAAAACGATGTCAAGTGGCACAACTTGCCCCATCTATGGGGTAGGTTGTGCCACCTTCGAGGGTAAGTTGAGCCACAAAAACTATGTACAAAATGTATGCGGGAAAAACCAGCATATCAATTTTTTATTTAAAGTCTTTTCACTTGCTAATTCTCTAAAAATACTAACATTCTCTAAAAGTAAAAGAACTGTCATATGAATTTGCTCTTTTCTGCCTGCATATCAATGGCTTTTTATTAAAGGTTTGATTGTGTTTTTATTTACATTACCATAAGAATTACCATGGCTCAACTTGCCCCATGTTTGCTGGCTCAACTTACCCCAGTCCGAACTTAATGCGATAATTTCGCATCCACACATTTCTTATGTATCCATCATGTAAAAGACTGTGACAAGAATGAAGATCAATACCTGGACTGACAATGTTGTTCTTATGCTTTATTATATGTAAAGAAGTGTGTGTGTAAAAAACACTAATCTATTTCACACCCTTTTTTACTTTTTTGGCTTGTAATTTGTATTTTTCCCTCTAAAAAAGTACTTTTTGTTTCAAAGTTGAAAACAATGTGGTGGGGTTAAGGGTTATGTAATGGGTCATCAATACATGACACCACCATAATGTCTGACCAAGGAGAGAGTGATATCTCCTTGGTCTGACTCATTCATTATTGGCCTGGGAGCGGTGGCTCAACTTGCCCCTATGCTCAACTTACCCTGCCTTCCCCTAATGTTCATTAGTTTTTTGTACTAGTATGTAAATATAGACAATCTAAAAAAAATAGTAACCTACACTGTACATGATACAATATACATCTACATGTATACATGTATTGTAGGTCTATGCACTGAAGATTTAAAACTTGGCAAACATATGTGGTATTCCCTGAAAATTGTGCTTTCCATGAAATGTTATCTCATTCCCGAATTCCATATTAAAATTTTTCCTTCTTCCAAGTCACAGAAAATTGGGGACCTTTAATAGTGTATGGGTACCGACTCTCACCTATTGCATTTCAGAGGGTCACAAGTTCAAATCCCACTCTGCCGTTGTTAATTTCCCTTTGATACTCAATAGGATGATAAATTCCATCCAAATGAAGGAAATACATAGGTGATACCTAGCGACCTTTGTGAACAGGTGGTCTTTAAGGAAAGGTTCCTGTATTAAATGTAATTGGTGGTGAAATGCCCAAAAGCAAAACAGAGCCCCAGAAAAATCCCATTCACTGCAATGTCATGTTGCAGATTTAGACAGTAGGTTTTGAAAAGTAACCCTCAAAAATGAAACAATTTTTTGGGCCTGGAGGGAGATATGAAAACACCCACCAGATTCCTGTAATATTTCAATAGGGAATTCTATTCAAGGGAAACTATTGGTCGTTTAAATGTTTTTGAACACCTATGGGGTGGGGAAAATAATGTATAATTCAATAGTTGGTTGAATCACAAATATAAAATACTCAGGGAGTGTCACTTGTATATTTCACACACATCTGTATATACTGCCTAAATCTGCAACACATCTTTGAAAAAAAAATTGTTGCAAAACGTCAATTCATTTTATATGATGTGTGAATATAATGCACATGTCCAGGTGGGTGTTTCATAAAGCTGTTCGTAAGTTAAGAGCGACTTTAACAACGACTGGTGATCCTTTCTTACGTCCTGAATAATCATAAATTAACCCCTAATGGTGAATATCAAAGGATCACCAGTCGTTCTTAAAGTCGCTCTTAATAAGAATAGCTTTATGAAACGGCCCCAGTACCATTGAATACAAATCTGGAGACTTAAATAGTAGTAACTTGTAACTGCAACTGAAACTTTGATTTTGATTGGCTACAATTCCCTTTCCATGGTAGTTTACCACAATGACAAAGTTACCATCTTTGTATCACAGGCCCCTGGGCCTGTTTCATAAAACTTGTTAAACAAATCTGCAATAACTGTTTAAAGCTACTAAATCATTAAATTTGATTGGCTGACAGTAAAATGTTACTGAAACAATTACGTACAATGTACATGCATCTTAACGTCATTGCATGATTAATGTCCTTTATTTTCCATGGGTAATCGTAAAAGGATTGGTGAAGAAATAAAAGTACAGTTGAAAATGAGACAATGATTTTCAGACAGGATGCAGAGAATGACTCAAATATCTATAAATACTTCAAAAAGAGAAAAAAAGGGAAACAAAGAACAAACAGATATATCTACAGTACATGTAGATCACTTTCAATTACAGGACGGCGAAGACAGCAACACAGACCTGGATTTTTAGTCATGTGACACTCTTGAAGTTCCTAGATTGAGGTGGAAGTTTTGTACAATTTTTTACACAGTTTCCAGTAGTCTGTCAATTGTGACAGATTCTTTTGCCAAACTGCTTTGAAAAAAAAGGTTTATTAGTATTACCCAAATATAAATGGACTCTCAAAGTCTGAGTAATCCACAAAATTTGCAACAAACTACATGTAGGGTACTAAAATATCCTAGTACGGTATCTAATTGGCTCAGAACAATTCAGTCGGGAAAAATTACCAGTTACTTGCTCCGTGAAAACCCTCCTTGGGTCTAAAGATAGGTGTTGAAGCCACAAGTGAACTGTCCTACATTTAATAGACCATCCAATTAGGTGGGTGAAAAATGAACCTACATGTGCGAGATCATATTGCACAATTATGATCTCTACCTTTTGCGTCGTCGGTCGACCACGGATGGTCGCTCAAAGAATTACCTACAGAGTCCATTCTATGACACTCTCACAAGGCCATACAAATGCGATGAAAAACACCACGCAGCATTATATCCAGTTACCATGGCGATAAAGATTGCTCCAGATCAAGCGAGGAAACTTGAACTGGTTTTGTGTGTTTGATCCTGAATGGTGTCGCAAACTCACATCTCCATCTAAAATGGGTACATGGCATCATGAAAATCTACAGTATGTTGGATATTAATCTAATACACAGATGTGGAGCTTGAGCCAAGAGGTGTTTTCATCTATATATAAGGTCAATTTTTAATGCCTATTCTGATACAAAATGTGGGGGTTCTTTCTTTTTTTTTGGAAGTTGGTGGTGTTTGAGGGAAAATAGTTCTTATTTCATTTTCAATATTCTGCCAAGATTAACGAACAAAACCAGGAATGTGAAATTCAAGGGATCTACATGTACATGTATTTCCCAAGAGTGCTGTTCATTACCTTTACTTGTGACCTTGGTAGCAATTCACTGAGGTTTTTTCACAAGGCAGTGCCAATTTTTTTAAATGGGGGTGGGGCAGACTATCCTCTGTGTATATTACTGGTGCAACCAATCACTTTTTAAATCACAATCCACATGATACATTTTTCACCTTAAAATTTTCACATTTTTTGTCATTACTTAAACAACAAAGGGAGCGGTCACCCCCTGCAGTGCAGCTCCTGGCTGATCTTAATTACTGTAGGCCTACTACTTGGACATGAAATTTATGTACAATACACACTAATGGAATGCTTCTATTTATTTTAAAGTACCAATCACTATGCAAACATAAGCTAGAAAGTACATGTACTTCCAAAATGGAGCCAACACAAAAAGTGGGTCTGTTTGCTAAAACTGGTCTAAATGTTTGGCCTCTTCTCCTTCAAACACAAAGCAAAGCAAATAAAACAAACCAGTGATCAATTCAATTGGCAGAAGTTTCTGTGTGTTTAGCATTATAATAGTCCCACACGCCTGCAAAGTGAGTAAACCAACAACAGAGGGAGTTCTCAATGAAGAACAGGTCAAAGTTTCCCTAGCAACTTCCTAGCAACAATAAACTAGATCGTTCATTCAAATCTGTTTTGTTGTGTTGGAGTAGCGATGTGAGGACATTGACAGTAATATTTTGTTACTTCAATTTAATACCCACTCCATAACTTTTATTTACATGTATGTACTTAATGTGCCATTGTATTAAAAAAAAAATACAATTTTTGGCCAATAGGGTCAATGGATATTGTAGCCCATTTACAGTACAAAAGTTTGGGCTCAAAACCCTAAAGGAAATGTGTGATTTTGATAAATTTTCACCGTGGGAAAATAGACAGTGCGTGTAGTGCAATGGCATCCAATCTCTGGCTCTGTGGAGATTAAGCACGTTAGTGGTATGACCTTAATCTCCAGGAGCCTCCTGGCTACACACACCGACACACACAAGAAGAGAGGTGACTTATTTCTAAGTCGAATCGATTTTAAAATCGGTGTTCGATCGATGTCATCAAGCGCCAGTGCATATTTTGCAAAATCGGTGCATCGAAAAAAAAAAGAGTGTGAAGGAAAAGAAATACAGCCAGCCTTTTCGTTTGGTACACACAATCATCGATCAATAAACCCAAAATCAACAATAGTGTCTAACTTAACTAATACTACTAACTTGATTTATATTCCCCCCAAAATGAACCCGATTGTGTAATTAATTATGATGCCTATTCACCATTAATTTGAAGTTTATTTCTATCATGGTTCGAGTCTTACTCGTCTGCTCGTGCTGAGATAATTCATGCACGATGAATTCATGAATGGAAGTCATCGGTCGTGCATGCACAGTACTGTGCTTTAATTACACCAGAAAATTATGACGGGAACAACGTAAAATAAACCTTGTTTTCATGAACAATATTAATATCATGACCATAGAACATTATTTAATCGTAATGCATATGATAATCATTAATATGAATTTAGAACTTGATGTGAAACATTTGTATTTCATTTCAATTTTTAATGACGGACATAACATCAGGATGACGCGAGTGCATTGTCTAAAAAAAAAAATTATGTCAGGATTGACTCTTGAAAATTGTCAATATGCAGAAACTCTTCTCACAATCGTAATATCACCATAAAATACCATTTTACATGACAAAACAGAGAAAAGTATGTTTGATATTTTTTCCCATCAATTTGAAGCTCATTTGTGCCCAACTTTGGGCTCTGAATTCATGAATGGAAAATATGTCATACGTCATCGAACGCGCATGCACATTGTGCTTCTTTTCTCGGAGACGTCCAGAGATGGAATAAAAATAAAAATAATGACAGTAATAATACTTCCATATAGGGCCGGGACTTTCGGGTATTTTTGTCTTCAGGTGCCCGTGGTAATTTTTGGGCGGGTACCCAGGTACCCGAAAATCATGTCGCATGAAATCCAGCCACTGCACCGCAAGCCAATTTATGAATGAAAATATAGTAAGCATGCGCAGTGCAAGCCTCCCGTACCCCACACAGTATTCCGTTAAAACTATGTCACCTCGTACTAAAATCGACCTAGAATTCCTCTTTCCTATATATGAATTATGAAAGGTATTCTCGGAGGATCTTTTTTCTCACCGATACCATACAGGTAAGCAAATTTTGACTACTTCTTGCTTTTCCATCAAAATCTTACGAAGTAGCGTCGATATTACATCTTTGTTATCGTAGCCAAAGATACTAGACGCGTACAGAGGCATGAGCAGTGCCAACTTAGATTTTTTAAAATACTTGCGTCGGCCGATAAATATCATGGATTGTAAAATACTTGCATCGGCTAATAAATAGCATGAAATCACTTCATGATATTTATCGGCCGACGCAAGTATTTTTTTAAATCTAAGTTGGCACTGCTCATGATATTGTCGCCCTCTATACGCATCTAGTATCTTTGGCTACGATAACAAAGACGGCAAGATGGCGACAATAACATCTGTGAGTATACAGTACTGTAGCTCATCTTCTTACATGATTTTTCTTCATTTATATATTTTTTGTGTATAAAGAATTTTTTTTTTTCCTAGTGGGGGGAAATAAAATTGTAGCCCATTTATATAAGTTTAGTATTAGTATGATTGGGTGTCCAAATTTTGCGGACATTTCAAAAATAGTCATCATGCTTAATTTGTTCACAAAATATTCACAATTGATACAAAACCAATTAAAAAATAGATACCACATTGACGGCAAGATTGTAAACTATAAAATCAATGACGAAAATGGGAAGTAGGTCAAGGGGTTTCGCCGGTATCGCAATCTCAAAATTCTATTCCAATCGACTAATGCGCGCTGTGCTGGAAATCCATTCTGAAAAAGTGTGACCTAACTTTGCGGACCAATGTTTTTGTGAAGATTTAAACAAAAACTCAAGTTGAAAAGGTGAGATATTTATATCAGACTGACGATAAAATGCTTTAGAATCAGTCAGTACCACATTGAACTCCATTTGTGATGACATCCGCTTGCAAAAATGATGATATTGTGATGCTTGTTGAGAATTTCAGATTTCTTCGGAACGGGCGCTATCCATGACAAATTTGCCGATCTTTTGTCAATATTTTCATGAATACTGAACTCATCCTAAAGAAACTTACGCGAAAAGGTAATTTTAGGTCGCTTTTCATGTTGATGATGTCAGATTTTAAGGATATTGGCTAGTTTTTTAGATAATGACCGTCCACGAAGTATGGACACACGCAAAGTTTGGACTCGCTGCCATTAAAGAAAACGAGTATTTTGGAGCAGCATTGTTGTCTCCAAAATACTCGGTGTGTGTGGGCCTATGCCATCCCGTCCCAGGCTCCATGGAGAGTAAAGCCTACGTCAGTAAATGACTTTTACTCTCCAGGAGCCTCCAGGCTACTCAAGGCTAGCGCTAGCGTGCATCGACGGCTGGAGCAAAAAAATTGACTTGATTTTCCCCGCCTTCAAATTCGATGCATCGATGTATTGTTGGATCAAATTAAACTCCTGTCGAAAACCGGTTTTCAAAATAATCGATGGGACCTGGATGGGACTACCGTACCGGTACTTATTTCACGATAAGGCCAATGTTTTTGCAGATATGATGCATAGAAAATTAGGCAAGAGTTCCATATGCACCCCTATCCTAACTAAGTGTCCCCGGCCTTAGGCGGCGGCGAGCTGAAGCCATAGCGGCATAGCCATAGCGGACTACGTCTACGTTCCTCCATTCCTCCAATCACACTCGCATACCCAGGCAACATTCAACCGCACACGGCCCGGGGGTTTACTATGCACATCATAGGAGACATACGGCACCATGTTCATCAGTTTTCTTAACATTTCTGTCTTAAATCATTAGGAGTCAAAAGCAATTAAAAACTTGAAATTGATATATTATTAATTTCGCTTATTCTAAAACGTTCAAACTTACCAGTTCATGCGTAATTTAGACTTCTAATTGCATATGACGAGTGGTATCCCGTTCAAATTGCTTGGCCAGTGCTTTCATGTTGCTAGCGCTACACATTTTCGTCTATTTGATTTGCGCTGCGATATAACCGCTCTAGTTATCCGCGGTCCGCTGTGGACGTACCGGTATTGTTCATTTAGCATGCATACACACGTACGTGCACAAAGCTCGACCCGGTTATGTCGCGGATATCGGATACTTTGAAACTGATGACCGCACCCTGTAGCTGGCGCTAGACCTATTTTGAAAAGAATACTGATCAAGTTTATTCCTCATCAATTCTTAATTTATTTAGTAAAATAACATCGACCTTTTAATACTACAATGAAGGGCGGAGCAATTTTTAATTTGGTCAGGCACCGATAAATAGGTGCTCATATTCTCTTAATGATATATCTTCTTAATTTTATGTCTTCTTAATTTCATGTTCTATTCTGGAGTTATATCCCCTTTTTCAAATGATATTGACATGAAACCGAACGAAGGAAGAGAGGAAAGGGTGAATGGCAGAAAAAAAAAGTTGAAGAAAGTGGAGTATTATTTAAAAGGAGTTTACTAACATTATCCCCATATTTTATCGGGGAAATTTATAGTCATCTCTAATGTCCCTTCTCAAAATAGGATCGTGTCGCTGTCGCCCCAGCTAAGGAGTTACCAGTACGTAATAATAATAATACCAACATGCTTATATAGCGCATATCACTGCCAAATGCGTCCCTATGCACTTAATTGGATATTATCCTGTTTTTAGCCCCGCAGCCTTTTACAGCGCGGTGGCATTTCGAGGAATAAATTCATGCCAGGTACCCATTTACCTCACCTGTGTTGAGTGCAGCACAATGTGGATAAATTTCTTGCCGAAGGAAATTACGCCATGGCTGGGATTCGACCCACGACCCTCTGTTTTAAAGTCCGAAGACTAATCCACTGGGCCACAACGCTCCACATAACACCATAGTATCACGAATCCGGGCCTTTCCTCACCTTTAACTTTATTGTTTATTTTTTTCATTTTTCTTTTTATTTCTATTTTTATACTTCTACACATTAAATATTCGAGTTAAAGATTGCCTCAAATTAAAGTATTTGGTATGGTCACTAGACCTGGAGAAGGCATTTGATTTAATCTCGTCTGAATTATTGTTAAAGAAATTTATCTTATTTTGGATTTGATCAGGAGGCAGTAAAATGGTTTCGCATCTATTTCTATGGTAGGCAGCAATCAACGGTTGTCAATCAACTTGTCCGGTTTTCGTAAATCGGAGTGCCTCAGGGGAGTATCCTAGGCCCCCTCCTCTTCTCCTCTTTATTATCACTCTAAATTATTTGGTCAGATCTGTAGAAAAATGTTCCTTCTCCTTATATGAAGATGGTAGGCACATGCATTCACTTTGCATCTAAAGAGCCCAGAAATTTAGAAATGACTATCAACAGAGTTTGAAGGTTAATTTCTAGATGGTTTTCTAACTTAATCAACACCGAGTAAGTGTCAATTTAAGTTATTAGGATCTAAAGCAAAGCTCCGTCTATTTGATGATATAGAGTACAAATGCAACATCATTAATTAAGGATAAGCCAATGTAAATATCTTGGCGTAATAATACACAACTCTCTAACCTGGACACCCCCCCCCCCCCCCCCCCATTGACAGTGTTCGGAAAAAATCTTTACAGATATTTAAAACGCGTTCGATGTCATATACCAAAATCACAGCTCTTATGCTGTACAAGGCTTTAATCCAACCGATATTTGACTATTGTTGTACAATCTGGAGAAATGGCAAATAAGAACCAACTAAAGAAAGCTCCAAGTTGTACAAAATAGGGCCCTGAAATCTGTCTTACAAGTTAACAGTCGATTTAGTACAGCGAATATATAACATTTTGAAGGTTGATCAACTCAACAATTAAGAGATGGAACAATCAGTCAAATTTTACCATTATTAAATTGGCCAATAATCTAGTTCCATCTGTTCTTTGTACTCGAATCACACTTAAATCACGAGAATATCTTCTAAGAAACATAAACCGACAAATTCAATTACCAAAGCCTCATACTATAATAATTATCTCAAAACAGTCCCCTTTATTCAGCTTCTAAATTATTCAATAACCTACCCGCATCCACTCGATCAGAAAAAAAAGCGACATTTGCACGTCTCATATCACTTTCTTACTTCAATTCTCCACCCCGACCACCCTTGTTGATACTCACATACCTCATTTCATTTTATTTTAATGTTTGATTTTGACATTACTTTAGATATTTCATCTCTTTATTTTTTCATTTTTGTTTGCTCCAATTTTACTTTTGCCAATTTTATTTTCTTCATTTTTGATATATTATGTTTTTCGTTGTTCTTATTTTTGTAAGCTCAATTTCATGTTGGCATTATTTGTTATCATCATTTGTTCACGGCCTTGCTGAAAAGCAGCTGAAAGCAGGTTTTTTAACCGTGATTAAAATAATAATTACAATACAATAAAGATGAAGATATGATAAAAAAAAATGAATTGATACGAATTTTATTGATACATCATTTTCGTCGACAAGACGATATAAAAGTTAGTTACCAAAATTAATAAGAGTGAATAGGCTACCATAAATTTTCGTATATGTGCCTACATTTGTTTTTTTTTTCTTTTTTTTCTTGTTCATAGAGATAAAGTTCCGGACGGATCACATTCTCCTACATCATGTAGGCCAAAATATATCGAAGGGACTAAAAGATAATTAAAAGTGATAAATTCAGAAAAACAATCATATTTCACCATGATTTTCAAGAAGAAAAAAAAAATACTCATTCATAAATAGTCCTGTTTACTTTTGGAATTGAAAATTATTTTATCAACTTTCTATATTGAGAGAAAAATAATTCTAGCAATGGCGTATCGTTTCCCTAAGCAAGAAATTGATTCGCAATGAGATGCACTCAACCCAGGTGAGGTAAATGCGTACCTGACAGGAAATTTTTCCTTTGGGTTCCTTTAGGCTAAGTAATAACTAATACCTTGCCACAATCTTGCTGTACTTATGATCATTTCTTGCCACCCCAAAATTTGTTGAATTCATTTTTCCTTAGCCGCATACAACCTAGTGAAATAATTAAAATTGTGTCTGAACTTCAGCCAAACAAAAGCCCTGGTTATGATGGCATTGATTGTAATGTTTTTAAATAAGCAATTCATCTTTTATTCACACCTTTGTGTATTATTTTTAATTTGTCAATAGAAAAGGGAGTTTTCCCTAGTTCCCTAAAATTAGCCAAAATAATGTGTACCCATATATAAAAAAGGGGATAGATCTGTATTATCTAACTATAGACCAATTTCTATCCTATCTGTGATTTCTAAGTTATTGGAGAAACTTATACACAAACGGTTATTGTCATATTTATGTTACAATTATATTATATCCAAGAAACAGTTTGGTTTTAGACCCAATTATTCTACCTATATGGCATTAATTGATTTTTGTGACAAAATAGCGAATGCATTCGAAAATAAGCAATTTGTTATTGGGATCTTCTTAGACTTATCAAAAGCTTTTGATTGTATAAATCATGACATTCTTATAGAGAAAATGAAATATTATGGTATCAGAGGTCTTGCTTTAGATTGGTTTAAAAGTTATCTTTACAATCGCAGACAGTACGTACGTTTCAATAATTATTCATCCCCTATACAAAACATTAATATTGGTGTTCCTCAGGGACCTGTTTTAGGTCCTCTACTTTTTATTATGTATATAAATGACTTACATTTTATTAGTAATATATTAGATTCTGTATTATATGCAGATTATAGTAATTTTTTTATAACTGGAAATGATATACAGAATGTCTGTGCAATACTAAATGGGGAATTGTGTAAGATAGGCCAGTGGTTTTTAGCTAACAAGCTGAAACTAAATACTGACAAAACATCGTGCGTGGTATTCCACACAAGGAATAAGCATATTGATACTAATTCTATTTATATAAAAATTGATGGTTCTAATATTCCAGTTGTAAATACCACTAAATTTTTGGGAGTAACTTTAGATAATCATCTTATTTGGATTACCACGTAAATGAAATATGTTGTAAAATATCAAGGGCAATTGGTGCAATCAGTAGGGTAAGTGAAATTGTACCAAATCATATTCTTTTAAAACTATATTTTTCTATGATCTTTCCTCACCTTATTTATTGCAACATTGTATGGGGAAATTGTACAAAGTATCTTTTAAATAGAATTTCTGTTCTTCAAAAGCGTGCAATACGGATAATTACAAACTCTTAGCCCTACACTCACTCAAATATTTTGTTTAAAGAAAAACAATTATTGAATATCTATGATATTCACAAATTTTCTACATGTATATTTATGTATAAATATGTTCATAACTCCTTGCCAAACTTTTAGGTAATTATTTTATTTAAAAAAAATATGTATATGATATGCGACAGAACGATAATTTGTATGTACCAAATTACAAATATAATTTTTCTCGATCAACCGTTAAATATTCAGGACCGAGTATATGGAATAGCCTTCCTAGTAGCCTGAAATCTTGCCAAAGTCTTTCGACTTTTAAACGAACATTTATAATTTTTCTTCTGAACTCATATTAATTTGCCTTATCCGTTCCCCCCCCCCTTTGGTTTTCGTTTTGGTAAATCTTTTGTGTTATAGGGATTGACCTTTGAAAGGTCTTGAGGCCTACTGTTAATCCCACCACTTTCTGTTAATATTTACTATATTTATAATGTACCCTTTTGTATTCACGTTTGAATGTATTTTTTAATGTGTTTTTATGCTATTGTACCTGTATTTTTACCAGATTGTGGAAATAAATAAATCTAAAAAATCTAATCTAATATATATATATATATATATATATATATATATATATATATATATATATATATATATATATATGACTCATGAGATAGAGACACGTATCTCACCCAACAAATTAATGCGAGCGCGAGCTTAAAATTTCTTTATATTCTGACCTGAAAGCTTGATATTCTAAGCATTTTTGGTACCAATAATTAAGATGGGTTTCTAAAAAAACAATAGATGCAAGCGCGAGCTGAAAATTTTGATATTTCGATCTGAAAAAATTTGAGTTTAATGGACGTTTTTAATAAAGAACAAGATATATATCCGACAAAAGATTATTGCAAACTGAAAACGGGACATTCTATTCACCTATTTGATCATGAAAAGTATGGGTTTTGCTACAGAAATGATGCGAGCGCGAAGCGCGAGCTGAACATTTTTTATATTCCAATCTGAAAAGCGGACATTTTGAGCACGATTTTAGACAAAGAACAAATTCTTATTTTTTATTTTTTGCACATGCGGAATTATTGGGGGGGGGGGGGCAAAACGATATGTTTGCCCCCCCCCCAATATTTTCATTGATGGGGCGATCCCCCTGCCCCCCCCCCAGGATCGACGCCTCTGGTAGTAGTAGTAGTAGTAGTAGTAGTAGTTGTAGTTGTTGTTGTTGTTGTAGTAGTAGTTGCTGTTGTTGTTGTTGTATTACTAATATTATTATCGTTTTCATTATTATAAAATATATTATATCGCCTGACAGAATTAAAAATGAAATGTTGAGAAAGATAGACTAGTTTTAAAGTCTCTCCATCTCCCCTTCCATCATTTATTTTATTCAGGATAATCTTTTTTTTTCTTAAGAAGGGGAGTGGGGTAGAATTCTTCAGTTTAGAAGAGACAGCACCCCCTCTCCCTCCCAAATATACGTAAGAGATTCTTTTCTTCAAAAAGGAGGCCAACTGTCGACCTCTTAGGCCAGAATTCTCAAAGGGTGGCTAACTTAGCCCGGGCTGACTTAGGCCCATCGGCTAACTAACCCCGGGGGGGGGGGGCTAAGTTAGCCACCCTTTGAGAATTCGGGCCTTACAGAGTGAAGGGAAGGGTGTGGGGGCTCCTTCACAAACGATGCATTTGGTGAGACGCTCGTTAATAGGAGTTTATGCCCCATGATGCACGACGAATTCAAGAACATTGAAAATTACTGTCAAAATGCCATTCAATGACAACGAAGAAGTCTTGGTCAAAAATTGGTGAATCAAATCAAATCAAAAGTTTCGTCCCAGACACTGGCTTGTCTTGACAAAAAACGACATCTGGCTCCAAAAACTGAGAACGAAACTGTTGTTCCGGTTAACCAGTATTCGAAAAAGAAGTCCAAGCTGCTCTTTGTCATTTGATGGGCATTTTCAATACACTTTCTGTGTTCTTGAATCCTTCATGCACCGCGGTGCGAATACTCGTTAATTATGATCACCAACACGTGTCTAATTTCACAGTCACGTCAGCAAAAGCGGATCCAAACGGTCCGATCATTGGTAACGACTTAATAACTTTCATCTGTCCGGAGACAATATCCCTGGTGTGACTGTAACATAGTCAGGGGTGGATCCAGGATTTTCCAAAAGGGGGGCACAATTTTTGAAGGAAAAAAAATCGGGTATTTCGTACCCGAAAAAAATTGACAAGCAAAAAAAAAAAGGTCTTCACTTAAAAAAAAGGCACACCTCTGTTTTCATGGCATTTTTACATTACAAATGTTTAATTTTGCTTCTCAACAGGGGGGCACGTGCCCCCTGTGCCCCCCCCCCCCCCCTCCTGGATCCGCGCCTGAACATTGTAATTAGTTGGGGAATCTTTAATGATGAAGAAATATCAATCATAAACAGCTTGTACGTCAAATCACCGCGCACGCTTATGCAGCTCTCCGAAATAATGACCGTTGAATGACGCTAGGGTATATAGGCTCATAATACGCCTACCTGCACTTTCATTGTCTTTCTTCTTTAATTCCGTCTCCAGGGAGTCCGACAGGAAACGCATCCTCAAAACGCTTCGCATTATTAGAGGATCTTCAAACAGGATTGAGGAGAAAAAAAAACACGTCCGAGAGGCCAAGATGAAGAATATTGAGAGCTACTCCAGTAGTAGTGACAGCGAGATAAGCGGAATAGTTAATGAAGACTGGTAATGAAGCACTCGAACACACTTCCATTTTTTTAACATCGTATCAATTTCATTGTGGTCGCAATGACATCCATTCCTGCCATTATTGAATAATAAGACCATAAGATGGTTCCGACTGTTATAATCTCGCTGACTTTTTTCTCCATCCTCGCCTTCTTCGGCATCCCGCTGAACACCGTCACCCTTCGTGTCATGCTGAAACGACGTCGCAAAACGAGCACGCAGATCTTCATCATCATCCTCGCGATAACGGACCTCTTCGTCTGCATCGTCACACCCATGCTGTGGTATATCTTGGTACCGACAAACATGTTTTTCACGGATGTTTCATGCATGACCATCACCTTCATCGCCGTATTCTCTTTACACCAGTCCATCTTCATCGGCGCGACCATAGCCCTCGATCGCTACTTCCTGATCTGCCGACCTTACAGCCAATTCATGACAAAGAAGCGGGTAATTGCCATAATGGTGGCTTGTTTGATATTTTCCTTCATCCTGGCGTTCTTAATTGCCTACTATTCCAAGGCGAGGTTGTATGAAAACAACGTCTTTAAATGCGATCTCGCAGGAGGGTCCATTGTATTTGAAAGGATGATGATAGCCGTGATGGTGATCTGTGGCAGTTGTATCGTTGTGTTGTATTGGAAGGTGTATCGAGCCCTTCGACTGCAGCGAAATCGTGTCATGGTTCACATGAACAACAACTTGAGGATTCCATCTAACCGAAGCCAAACCAGAGAATCGTCGACGACAAGGAAAGATTCGGTGCGAATCGGCATCAAAAGGGCATATTTGGATAACACAGTGGCCACGGGAATAGATATCACCAGGTCTTCACATTCCAGTCCCAAGAATTATGCTCAATCTAACCCATTTAGTGCAAAAGAAACACAACTTCACGGCGATGTCAAAAAGCTGTTTAACGAGTCGCTCACTCCGGTCAATGACGACGATGTTCATAATGTCAATGCTGCACAAGAAACACAACTTCATGGCGACGTCAAAAAGCTGTTTAACGAGTCGCTCACTCCTGTCAAAGACGTCGATGTCCATAACGTCAATGTTACACAAAAAACACAACTTCACGGCGACGTCAAAGAGCTGTTTAACGAGACTCTCACTCCTGTCAATGTTCATAACGTCAGTGTTACACAAGAAACACAATTTCACGACGACGTCAAACAGCTGTTTAACGAGTCGGTCACTCCTGTCAATGACGTCAATGTCCATAGCGTCAGTCATGTCAATGGGGCATGCACATCGACAGGACAACCGCCATTCGCACCGTCAGATTCCAAAGCTACAGTAGATGTAGGCGTTGTTGTAACGCATCACCGTCATCGGAGTGCCGATATCAACAATGCCGAGCGGTCACCCGCCCCTGTCACACCCGCCGATCGTCAAGCCACCAACATCATGCTCGTCATCACCGGGGTATTCTTGATCACGTGGATACCGGCGATCGTAGTCAATCTCGTCCCCGAAGAAGCATTGGTAGAGATGGCCTCGACGAATAACCATCTATATCTCTTCGTGTTTTTTCTCAAGCACACTGTATACATCAGCAACGCGGTCAATCCTCTCGTATACGGGTTCATGAACACTCGATTCCGGAAAGAATGTTTGAACGAAATTAGATACCTAAGGTCTTGTATGGATTGCTGGTCATCTTGAATCACATCAATATCTGCCAGATAAAACAGATACCATTTGACGTTTTACTCTATTTTCTGGTGCAAATTGTTTGATTACGAAACACTGTGCACTTCATGATCTGTCTGCGATCTGATTTTTGTTTGGTAGGCGTATTCTTGGAGCGGGGAGTTCCTACTAGATCTCAAAATTCTCACGAGCAAAAGAAAATGGGAAAATTGGTGGAATATTCAAGGCAGGTTGAAAAATACACTGTTAAAAATACTAGTAATTTTACAAAGAAAAATCGTAAATTTACAGGATGTTGAACTTTTAAAAACAGACGACACAATGATTTAACAAGCCAAACGTGTTTATGCATTGATATGTAAAGTAGAATTACAGGTTAAATGTAAAACAAAGTAGACTATAATATATTTGTAACAATCTTTGTAAAAATACCAACGAACTATCGTGTTTTTACGTTGATTGCAGTGCATCTATCGTATGGTGTCCGTATTTGTAAATTAACGGCGATGTTCATGTTAAATGAATATTAAAATGGTGTTTGGTTTTTTTTTACCTTTTTTCTTACAGTTATCCTGTTTTGGTTTTTTTTTGCATTTTTACAGCCCATCGTAATTTAACAGTTCATACTGTTTGTGAGTCCCAGCTGCTAGTAATTATTACTGTTTTTTACAGTTTTATTTTTAAAAGTGTACATAAAATGGGATATTACAAAAACCAAAAACATTAATTGCAAATGAAAGCAATCGTACAATAGAATTAAATAAGTAAATTTGCATTAACATTAAAAAGAATTGGGTTTAAGGGGAACTTACATGAGCAAAGATCAAGCAAACATGACATCGACAAAGGAACATTCAGTTCATCTGAATTATGGTAACAATATCGGAAAGAGCAGGAAAGGGAGAAATAAAACAGTTAATAATTCACTTTATAGTCTGAAACATAGTGTGGATATGGGCTTTCAAAGCGAAATACCACATACTTTGCATTAGGTGTTGATGTTTATGATAAAACAGGAAGATATTAATGCACATTAAAATATATGAGCAAAAACATAAAAGTTTTGGCATAAATTCTGTTTTTCCAAAAATATTAACATCAGGGGGAAACTTTGGAAAATTGGATTATGAATATACAATAATTCACATTCGGGACAGCAGCGTAGTCTCGTGACTGTGCATGGACAACGACATGTTATTTGCAATTCTTCGTCGGGTGCAAATCTTCGGATGATCTGCTGTCCTGGGGCCCGTTTCATAAAGAGTTGCAACTGTTGTAGCTTTGCCATTATGGTAACTACCATGGTAACCTTGATTTTGATTGACTGCAGCAGCTGAGCCCTGTTGCCATGGTAGTCGCCATACTGGCAAAGTTATATACAACAGTTGTAAAGTCTTTATGAAACGGGCTCCAGTCCACCAACTTTCGACAAAAGCCACTGCATGTGCTCTTCATTGTGATTTATCTTTCATTTTCAAAGGAGTTGGTGTGTAAAGCCCCTTTCACAATTGACGTACGATCACTTGCGACCTTTTGGTCGTGCGACAGGCTGCAACAGGCATCAATCGCCAGTCATCTCATAATATCGCACAGAGGCTTTCACAGTTGCAACAGCTGTCGTACAACAAAAACAACCAGTAAAACCCGTTGCACGAGTAAGTCGCTTATGATCCTATTGTGCTCGTGCGATCACATGCGAGTGTTGCCCGAGGGATTGCGAGGGGAACGGTCGCACACAACGGTAGTGCAATGTTGTAAGCCGTTGCGATCGGTCTTGCAACAGTCTTATGGCCCATCATATTATCGCACCCAGTCGCAAGACAGGTCTCTGTACATGTAGGTCGCTAGCACATGTGCAAGTGTTGTACGACCTCCAGTCGAGTAAATGCGACTACTTAGTTGTGCCACCTCTCGCACCAAGTCGTGCAACGTTGAACAACACTCCCACGATGATCGCCCGACCGATGGTACGACCCCGGATACGAGCTGATGCGAGTGAATCGGTCGTATTTGATTGCGTTCGGATTTTGAACATGTTCAAAGTTCAGATGTGACCAGTCACGACCACCTCGAGTTCGTGCGACCGTCTACAACGACTGCGAGTGCTCGCAAGTCACCAAGAGATCGATCGTGCAACAGCAGGAAAAAAACTGTTGCAGGCGGTCGTAAACTGGTCGGATGTCAATTGTGAAAGGGGCTGTACGGTCGCATACATGCGAATGCAACGGTAGTGGAATGTTGTAAGCCGTAATTTCGATCGGTCTTGCAACAGTCTTATATTATCGCAACCAGTCGCAAGACTGGTCTCTGTAGGTATCTAGCGCATGTGCAAGTGTTGTACGACCTCCAGTCGACTAAATGCGACTATACGTAGTCGTGTCACCTCTCGCACCAAGTCGTACAACGTTGAACAACACTCACACGATGATCGCCCGACCGATGGTACGACCTGATGCGAGTAAATCAATCGTATTTGATCGCGTTTGGATTTTGAACATGTTCACATTCAGATGCGACCAGTCACGATCACCTCCGACCACCTCAAATTCGTGCGTTCGTCTACAACCACTGCGAGTGCTCGCAAGACACCAAGAGATCGATCGTGCAACAACAAGAAAAAACTGTTGCAGGCGGTCGTAAACAGGTCGTACGTCAATTGTGAAAGGGGCTTAAAGGGGCTTTCACAATTATTGCTCGTGCGATCATTTGGTCACAATGCACACAATCGCAACGGTTGGAAGTAGCGGCCACCTGTCTATAGTGACCACCTGCTTATAGTGGCCACTTAGAATTCCCCCGCAGGAAATTAATGTGTTGTATAGACCCTGTCTATAGTGGCCACCTGCCTAATGCGACCAGTGGCCACTCATTTTGCATCCCTCGGTCAATATACTACCCTCTATAGCGGCCACTAAAATCAGCTTCACTGAAGCTTTTGACTCTGACAGTAATTGAATTTGCTAGTCCTTACATATTTTGCAGCTGCATCTAAACACGAATCGTACTCTTAAAATAATGATTATACAATTAACATAAGTATTTGGTGGATTGGAATAGATCCAGGTATGCAATTTTATATTTAAAAAAATAACTCATTAGAGACACATACTGTATGTCCAGTATATTGCACAATATCTACAATACATAGCAAATTCAAGATGGCCGCCAACCTGTCTATAGTGGCCACTTTTTTGGTTCCATTCGGTGGCCACTTTACACAGGTTTGACTGTAGTCGCACCGCCAATTATTGGGAAAGGGCTTTATATTGAGCGGCTCCTTAAATGCGAAAAACTCTCCAATGTCAGAGGACAAGACCACATAACTACTGTTCTCGAAGTCGGCATCGAGAAAAACACTGATTGTAAATTATTATGTATTGTAAAATGTTTGAAATAATGTGAGTTTTAAAGGGGAATGAAACCTTTGGAACAAGTAGGCCTGTGTCAAAACAGAAAAATCAAAGAATAAGAACAAGAAAGTTTGAGAAATATCGGACAAATAATGAGAAAGTTATGAGCATTTGAATATTGCAATCACTAATGCCTCTCATTGGCAATGCGACAAGGATGTGTGATGTCACATGTGAACAACTTTCCCTTTGATGGACTATAAAATACCCCCAAAATGTATCTTTTTTATTTTTCTAATGGTGATACAAACTCTTTATCCATGATGTATTCTTTAAAATTCTGTATTACATGCCCTCCTAGAGAAAGAACACATGATCTACTTATAGATGTAATAAAGAGGTAGTTTAAGTGAAATATATACTAAAGTAATGGAGAGTTGTTCACAAGTGACATCACATCTTTGTCGCATTGCCAATGTGAGGATCTCCATTATAATGATCGCAATATTCAAATGCTCATAACTCTCTCATTATTTGTCCGATTTTTCTCAAATCTGTTTCTTTGATTTTTCTGTTTTCATACAAGCTATCTTGTTCCAAAGGTTTCATTCTCCTTTAAGTAGGGCCCCGTTGTGAAGCAGCTTGAAAGGGACCACCCAAAATCATAATGGTTAGTCGCCACATACAGATTCAACACAAGGAACAGTCGTTTTCACGAGCATGATATTGCAAAAAAAAACCGGGTATATCTTTATAACTATTAATAATCTCACACCAGATTGATAATAGTGTGAAAATTTTACCCAATTCCATTAATTTGATGTACAATTAATTCACTATTTACGTCTCGCTGTTCATTTGAAACTGTCCATGTTCACAACTCTTGCTATGGCAAACGGTCCGAAACCACCCATATTGTCGAGACACTGGCATCTTTGTTTTCCCACTGAATTATCTGTAAAGGTCAAAGAGGTCGAGATTGATTATCATCTCAATGCTAAATAGATTACCTACATGTTGATGTATAATACTTTATGACTGGTATAATGGTTACATCTCATTTTTCTCCCAAACTTTGAGATCGAGCAGGCAGAACATGGCATATTTCTGTTTAAAACGTCACGTGACTAACGTATGATAGTTTCCGCTCCTAGACCCTTTTCATTTGGAACAATTAAAACTATCCAAACAAAATTAACTAACACATTTAATGTTGAAAGTAACAATGTTCTTGTACTATACAGCTTTGTCTACTGATATTTATAATATAGCTACAGTTTGAGAGGGCAAATATTTAGTAGTATCGAGTCTGGAAACGATTTTGATTTGCAATAGGGTCTGCGTACATATAGTATAAACTAGCAGGCTGCATCGTCTGCTACGAAAACCAAATGAGCGAACATGACCGAAACTAACCCTTATGTAATAAATCAATAGATAAATTAATGGATAAATGAATGAATAAAGAAAACGGGTTATAAAACATAGGCTATTAGCGTCAAGGTCGACAAAATGAGTCGTTACGTCAGTGCACACTTTAATTCCCTCCTTAATAATTGTACTAGAGAAAATCATCTTCATTTGGGACGTTAATTTCAATTCCTTTCAATTCATTTATTCACTTCAATTCATTTATTTATTCAACCATCAAAAGGATAAAAACAGTACAATATATATTATTAACAAAGTATCAGGAAAAAAATAGATGGTTCGGAGACCCCGAAGAAGCGATGCTTATAAAAGGGGTCACCACGATACATTAATACATTACAAATAACAAGTGTGAAGAAATGTATAATTCAGATTATTTAAAACAATAACAGAAAAATGCAATATAATGTGGTTTGATCAAATGATTACAAAATCAAAAAGAGTCAAAATCTTAGATCAAAATTAAATGACACACTCCTGCAGCAAGGATTGGGTAAAGGGGGGGGGGGTGGGGGTGGGAAGAAGCCCTAATGTATGATGTGAGATTATAATGCATACCATCAATAAACGGAAAATAACATTTTCCTGCATAAAAATCTAGATCTTGATAAGATGGAACTATTTTTATATCATTTGGAATTTCATTCCATAGTTTGGGGAAGTAAGTCTTTAAAGCAATGAACGTTCGAACATGTGGAGGGCGCAGGCATTTGCTATGACGAGTATTTGTGAGAATGGATTTGGGAATTTGAAACAAAAATGTCGCTGAAGAGACTGAGGTGGTAAGATTCTGGCATTGAGCTTGTACATAAAAACTAGGGAATTTAATGATATCAGATCTTTTAAAGCTAATAAATTTGATTGTAAAAGCAAAGGTTTTGTATGACCATTAAAAGGAGCATTTGAGATAATTCTTATTGCTTTTTTTTGTAAAATTGTCAATTTATCTAAGTGTGTTTTGAATGTATGACCCCATACAGTGTTACAGTAATTTAAGTGAGGAAGTATGATACTGTTATAAAGAGTAATAAAAATTGAATGGGGAACAAAATGTCTAATTTTAGAAATAACTCCAATAGATCTTAAAAATTTGGTACAGATTGAATTGAGATGTGGTTTCCAAAAAAAAAATTGAAAAAAATTTACTTGTGTTATAAAATGTCCACCATGAAAAATATCTAGAGAATGAGGGTCCCTCCTGCCTCCAGTTCGAAAAATGACATACTTTGTTTTATCTAAATTAAAAAAAAAGTTTGTTGCAAACAAACCAATAATCTAATTTTCTTAATTAATTGAAAGATCAATTTTTGTTTATTCCTTCTCACGAACACGATGAGCTGCTGAGCAAACGCAATTCGTTGACATGGCAACCAATCGGAGAAAGCACCATGGAATGCAATAGAAAGAGAGAGGGGGAGAGATAAAAAAAAAAAAACGAGATATTTATCCAGAGGCGGAACCTCTGAATTTTTATCATCCAAGAATTTATTATACCGATGTATATTGATGTAAGTTTTGAAAACAAGGTAAAACATTACAAAATTCCCAAATGACGTGAGTAATTATTGCGAGTTACATCGTTTTACTTTAAAGGATTTATCTGGCTCAGCCAGAAGACAAAATAGAAAATAAGAATGAAAATCAGAGAGAGGGGGGAGAGAGTATTATGCAGGAATAAAACGTGTGACATTTCACTTTTATTAATTTGTTGCATGGATACACAGATACGTACTTCCATAATAAGCTTGTCATTTATATTTGTTTAGAAAATCATTATTCACTTTTTTACATGTAGTGTTTTCACTCGTCGAGCCTCTAAGTTCAAGACACTGTTTTATCTTCAACACTTTTTTTCGTGGTAAATTTTTTTCCCGCTGATGATAATAATAATAGGCATTCATATAGCGCCATCTATCTAGAAATAATCTTTTCCGATGCGCACTGTTTATTATTATTATTACCCCGGCTTTAACTCGAGCTGCCTTTAAGCGCTCAGTGCATTCAAGGAATTAATCCTGCCGGGTACCCATTCACCTCACCTGGGTTGAGTTCAGCACAATGTGGATACATTTCTTGCTGAAGAAAATTACGCCATGGCTGGGATTCGAACCCACGACCCTCTGTTTCAAAGTCAGAAGACTAATCCACTGGGCCACAACGCTCCACAAAGTTATTGATTTATAAACTTATTAAACTTATGATAAACTTATAAGACTTAGTTTCATTATTAGTTTTAGTTTACTTTGATTAATATTTATGGATATACTTTGCTCAGTTTGTATCTGTTTAAAAGAAATAATAATAATAATCGCGGTATATTGACCCAGGGTAGTCACTTCAGGTGGGTGTTTCATAAAGCTGTTCGTAAGATAAGAGCGACTTAAAGAACGACTGGTGATCCTTTCTTTTAGTAAATGGTATACACCATTGGCAATGGTTTAGCGCGTAAGAAAGGATCACCAGTCGTTCTTAAAGTCGCTCTTAACTTACGAACAGCTTTATGAAACGGCCCCCTTCCGAAAACTGTTCTCCCAGCGGGCCCTGCTATTATTATTAAAAGTAAGTCCCCAAAATCCCAAATTTTTTTTTATTTCATGGCTGTAATTTCTTTTTAAGGAGCTAGAAACTTAATTAGAATTGTATCTTTAGTAAGGCCATCGCATACCTTACGAGTGGTCCACGATCCGATTTTGGAGCAAATCGCAATTTGCTCATTCTTCAGAAAATGTGAATGAAAAGTATTTTTTATTTGACGTTCAACTGAAAGAATACTAATATAACAATTTTGGATGAGAAAAAAGAAAAAAGAAAGGAAAAAGAAATAAATATTTGAATTTTACTTTATTCATTTACTTTTTTTTTCTCAAAGAAAACAAACGTTAATAATAAAATATTTATGATGGCGATAATAGTCAAATTTGACTGGTTGCCAAATAAAAATAAGAACCCCCCGATGATTGTAAGCCTTTATTTGGGGGTGAAGGCCAAATAAATTTCAAATTGTAGCCAGTCGTAGGATTTCTGACGTCATTACGACTAGATATTCAATTCGCTTTTATTCTAAAAAGGATGATAGCATAGTCACAGACATGCACGGAATCACAATAGCCTTATTCATGTATTTTGTACAGTCGTGGTTACTGAAAAGTTAGAGTCAGGTTCGGGGGCCTATGTTACAAGTCATGTGTTTCCTCTTTAAGGGGGAACTAAACAGAACCTGGGGAGGAACTTCTTGTTAAAGGACAAGTCCACCCCAACGAAGTGTTGCTTTGAATATAAAAATTCCAACAAGCATAACACTGAAAATTTCATCAAAATCGGATGTAAAATAAGAAAGTTATGACATTTTAAAGTTTCGCTTAATTTCACAAACAGTTATATGCACACCCTGGTCGATATGCAAATGAGGAGACTGATGAAGTCATCCACTCACTATTTATTTTATTATATGAAATATGAAAAATTCTAATTTCATCCTCATTGTCAAGTGAAACAACAATTAATTCCTCCCTGAACATAATGGAATTAGCATTCTTTGATACTATACACTCTTAAAATAACCTCTTCAAATTCTGAAAAGATTTCCTTGTCAAATATTTTCGAATAGAAAACTATTCAAAATGAATAGTTTTCTATTCAAAATGATTAGAAAACTGTTCAAAATGAAAAAGAATCGTTTCATTTTGAATGACAAAGATAAAAAGATTTCCTTGTCAAATATTTTGAATAGAAAACTGTTCAAAATGATTAGAAAACTATTTAAAATGAAAAGAATCGTTTCATTTTGAATGACAATAACAAAAAGATTTCCTTGTCAAATATTTTGAATAGAAGACTATTTAATGAAAATAGAGAATCGTTCCCTTTTGAATGACAAAATGCCCGGGGCACGTATACTGACCTAAAAAATGTGCCGCCGCAAACACCCTCTTCACGCCTTAATTGCCTGCCGCTCCGTAGACCCCATATAAATTCAAGCACAATATTTAGTTCACAAGCCCTTTTTGAAAATTCTTAATCCCTTTTGGGGGAAATTTAATATCTAGACCCCCGGCCATTTTAAGCAAATTTCAGATTTTTTTGCTTCCAGAGCAATTGACAAAAAATAGCTCTCAACTTCAAACGGCATTTGACCCCCCCCCCCGTCAGAAGCTTTGCCCGGCCCCCCCCCCCCTCCAAGTTGCCCCCAATAATTTTCGGAGTGAAAAATTAAAGGGTTGAAAATGAGAAAGAAAAGAAAAGGGAGGGTTTTTTTGTCCGGCTTTGCCCCCCCCCCCACATTTTGTTTTGCCCCCTATTTGCCCCCCCCCTTAAAAATCCTGGTGCCGCCACTGCTTTTAAGGTCACTTCGGTTATAGATCTCCTTTTCAGAGTCAACTCGGTTATACCTGTCCCCCGTTTCAGAAACCGGGGCCGCACATCCCTACCAAACCCAAAGTTGAGTGCCCCCCCCCCCCCCCGACAAAATGACGTGGATGCTGAAAATTTTTGATACGTATTATATTCTCTTCAAAATGACGTTGTCTTCGATGAAACATTTCATTGGTCAAACTTGTTGACTGACGTCACCGCGCCGGCCGCGCGCGCGCAGCTAGCGCAGCGCAGACGATCATTTGAAATCAGTCGCCATATCATGAGTGTATACCGCGGTAAGTTATCCAGTTTAATCTGTAAGATATTACATGATTTTGTCGGTGAAGTAGTTTTATTTTTATATGTATTAATATGCTCTATTCTCTTGAACAAATTTCTTGTATCTGCAACAGTGCCATCATACGATTTTCGGTCAAAATGCAACTCACAAAATGTCAATGCAACTCACAAAATGTCATGTACGATCACTGCGATGCTACTCGATGCACTGTATACGTTATGATTTATGATTGATGTACGGTAGCTTAGCCTTAGCCTACTGCATTCGACAGTCTGCATGCAGTTTGCACAATGATTAGTCTGGAATTGATGTTGTTTTATGATGTTCACCCCTGGGCCTGGCCCTGGCCCTGGTCTCGCGGCTAGCACTAGCAGTCTCAGTCATAAGACAGCAAATGGAACTCGAGTAAGTTAGGCTTGGAAGTTGGGGCCTGGGCTAGGCTAGGCCTACCTTAGGTCTAACGTTAGGCTAACCCAGAGAGCTCCCGCCCGCACAGCGGGCGGGAGCCCAGAAGCTTACCGTGTATTTTACCATTGTCACCGGACTAGGGTGATTTATGGTCTAAATATTTCTCCAAATGAATTGTGAAAATGGAAAGTATACAATTACCACGATTATATGGATGAAGGTCTAACGAGTGGCAGATTCCTGACATCTGGGCACAGTCTGGAACCTCAAAAAAACGAAAAGTTCTCTCCTTCTACCCAGTCTCGATCGGCCATTTTGTTACGATTTTTAACAAAAATGGCCGATCGAGACGGGGTAGAAGGAGAGAACTTTTCGTTTTTTTGAGGTTCCAGACTGTGCCCAGATGTCAGGAATCTGCCACTCGTTAGACCTTCATCCATATAATCGTGGTAATTGTATACTTTCTGTTTTCACAATTCATTTGGAGAAATATTTAGACCATAAATCACCCTAGTCCGGTGACAATGGTAAAATACACGGTAAGCTTCTGGGCTCCCGCCCGCTGCGCGGGCGGGAGCTCTCTGGGTTAACGTTAGGCCTATCTAACTAGTATTACTAGGCCTAACTTTAGGCCTACTAGGCCTAGTAAGTTATGGTTAGCAATATAGCATGTCGAGTCGTCTTGAGCAAGGCAAGGCAAAACAAGGCAGACCCATGTAGGCCTAGCTATAGGCCTAACTGTTAGATCCCGGCGGGGCCTAGATCTATCTAGTAATCTACATTACGAGTATATTCATGAAGCGTGGATTGTATAGGCCCTGAAGGCTAAGGTATTCAGCGATCTCATGCACAAAAATGTCAAGAAGCATATTTTTATTCCAAACCTCATTTCATACTAGGCCTGGGCCCTGACCCAGGCCAAGGCTAGACTAGATCAAGGCCTAGCCCTAGCCTAGCCTAGGCCCTAACTTAGTTTAGGCTTAGGCCTAACTTTAGTATTTGATATTCAATTTTTTTTCAATGAATGCCTAAGTTATGGCTTCACTGTCTTGAACTTGAAGGTAGCTATAGCCTAGGCCTAGTAGGCCTAACTTAGGCCTACTACTGATTTTTTATACCCCCGCCACACACAAGGTGTGTAACTGTAAGGGGGTAGGCCTAGGCCCTATATAGGAATCACCGTGTGGCCGGGCGGGCGGGCGGTCCGTTGCAGAATCTTGTGGATCAAACTCCCTCAGTTTTTGATCAATTGACTTGAAATTTAATACATGGGTCCATAATGATATGTAGAAGTGCAAGATATATTTTTCGTCAAAGTCGGGAAATGCGTTGCCATGGCAACAGCATTTTTTGAGTGAAATTCATGCAAAAATCTTGTGGATCTAACTCCTCCCTCAGTTTTTGATCAATTGACCTGAAATTTAGTAGGCCTACATAGGTCCATAATGATGTATAGAAGTGCAAGATATATTGTTCATCAAAGTTGAGAATTGCGTTGCCGTGGCAACAGCATTTTTTGAATGAAATTCATGCAAAAAATTTGTGGATCTAACTCCTTCCTCAGTTTTTGATCAATTGACCTGAATTTTTAATTAGGCTAGTAGGCTTACATAGGTCCATAATGATGTATAAAAATTCAAGATATATTTTTCGTCAGAGTCGAGAATCGTGTTGCCATGGCAACAGCATTTTTTGAATGAAATTTGTGCAAAATTTTTGTGGATCATACTACTCCCTCAGTTAAGGACCAATTAATTTGAAATTTGGAACATTAAGTCCATATTGATGTGTATAAAATATAAGTGCAAGATATAATTTTCGTCAAAGTCGAGAATTGCGTTGCCATGGCAACAACATTTTAAAATAAAATTGGTGCAAAAATCTTGTGGATCATACTACTCCCTCATTTTTTGACCAATTGATTTGAAATTCGGTGCATGGGTCCATAGTGATATGAAGAAGTGCAAGATATAGGCCTAATAGTTAAAAAAAACGAAGGTTGCACTGTTGATTGGATTCTCAGTGAAATGTCATTCTTTGATATATCTGATGATGCATAGTTTTTGCCCTAACTGATAGACTTCAAAATATTTCATTTTTTCTTTTCTTTTTGGGGTTATTATAGTGGGATATTATTTTTTATGTAGGTAGAGCGCTGCTGGCGGGGGTAGTATTATTAATCACTGATAGTGATATTTCTAGTTTTTTTATGTAGGCCTAGGCCTATATTATATGCATGCAAAGAGAGTCTTTGGCAAAGTGTCAAGATTGACATTGAGATAAAACTAGCCATCAGTGTCATAACTACCAGGCATGTAGCTGGGGGGGTTGGGGCAGTCACCCCCCAAAAAAAAACAAAAAAAGGAGAGAGGGAGAAAGGGGGAGAGAGAAAAAAAAATGAAAAAGTAAGAGAAGTTAGGGAAAGGGCAGATGTAGAATCACAACAAAGATTGTCTTCTTTTGCTAATGATTTCAGGAAATTTCAAAGCTTCCACGCTTAGCGCAGGAGGGGGAAACTCAAAGCCTACCAGAAACCTGTGATTTTATTTCAATTCGTTTCAGAAATCAGAGTTTCTCAGTTGGCCTTTCTTGTAGATTTTAGTACTTTATTACTATGTGCTTTGATGAATTATCCCACATTTTAAGAGTAGCCGATTCGAAACATTTTCTAAGCATTATGGATCTTTAAGATTAGGCCTCAATATTTTTATCATAAAGGAAACCCTCTGTTGACATAGTTGTGACTGACTACGCATGTCAACACCTAAAGGCTAAGGGCACAGCCGTCTTGTAAATTCTAGAATAATATAATTAAAATAATGGAATTTCAACAATGAAAATTTCAAAACTCATTTTAGGTGACTTATTGTGGGCTTTTGAGATAGTAGGTCACATATGTAGACCACCCCCCCAAAAAAGGGCTTGACACACACCTGTCAGGTGGTCAGATGAGGCCAAATAAAAATAATTTCAATTTTTTTTCTCGTCCCCTCCTTCCTTTTTTTGGGGCCGCCTTAATTGCTTTGTTATTTGATATTTTTGTTCTGAAATGATATGAATAAAAATATGAGGACTTCTAGACAATGATATACCAAAAAACATTAATATGCAATTACACCTTGTTTCGATCCTCTGTAGTGTAGTACAAGTGTTACTAAATTTGTGAAGAATGTGTTGAAGTTGACCCAATAGCATTTTTGTGTATAAAAAAAAATCAAATATCAAATAAATAACATGGAACCCCCTCCTCATTTTCGAAAAATCCGGACGAGAAACTAGGAATTGATTTTACTTGGCCTTACCAGTAAAAGTCACTGTCAGGCAATTAGCTTAGTTTGCTGGTCTGATATGACCGATATGTATATTGTCAGGGCTAGTAAAAAAGAACAAATCCGATCGAGGGGGGAAATTAGAGACATTTGCATATATTTACATGTATTTCAACAAATTCTAATTGCAACAGACTTTGTATTCAGGACTTTTTTATTTTCTCAGAATATTATATAAGTGATCTGATAATGAACAAAAATAAAGCCCTGTGTGATTTCAAAAAGATGCAAGTCTACTACCTCCCCTCCCCGGAACTTTAATTCCCAAGGCCATATAACTTGTTTTATAAAGATGTTTGAAACAAGAAAATAAAAAGGCCTCCATCTTTTTGGGGGGCACCGCATATTGAAAATATAGTGCTATAAACCGTAGGTATTCAGAAATTAATTCAATAAAAAACAAAGAGCCCCTCCTATTTTTCCAAAAACCAGAAGAGAACCATTTTTTTTTTGTTTTACTTGGCCTTAAAATGTGTTTTTTTTTTTTGGGGGGGGGGGTTTGTTGAAAAATTACTGGAAATGAAATATTGTGTGCCTACAAAATCAGATCAGATATTGTCTTTTAAAGCGAGCGTGCATGATTTCGCTCAGTGGCACATCTAAAATGGGTTAAGTCAGAGCAATTTATCGCGGCAAGTCATGTCAGAAGCCACTCCAGAGACATTTTTCAGCAGTGGCAGTACTAAGGGGGGGGGGGGAGGGGACGAATTCCCCTGGAATTTTTATTTTTGAACACTAAGCTTATAATGCCATGTAGGCCTACAAGAATTTCATATATATGTGAGACATAATTTGGTTCCAAGAGCAAATATCGATCGGGGGGGGGGGGAGGGGTACTAAACTTTTGTTTTGGTATGGGTGTGAGATTCGCAGGGCTGAAAATAGGGGCTTAAAGAATGGAAAGGCACCAAAATAGGGGCTCAAAGAACTGATTTTTTAAAACTAATTTTTGGCCCATTTTAAAGCTTGAGAACTCGTTGCCAGTTTTATGTTTACAAGTTCCATTATTGCCCTTGCCTTATAGACAACTGTATTTTTTACCCACACCTATTGATTTTTTATGTTGTAGAAACAGCAGCAACATACAAACCCACCACTCTAATGGTTTTCTCAAAATCGAAAAAATTATGAAATTAGAGGGGATAGTTTCCATCTTATAAATGTTCTTATGTCTCCAGAGACAAATAATTAACATTCCTGTATGAGTGCTTCTTAATTCAGCTCTAGTCTATCATGTCAAATTAAATCAGATAGAAATTTAGTTTGAGCTCTATTTGAGGGGAAAAAATTTAAATAAAAAAGAAATGTGTCTCATAATCGCCCAAGAGTTAAATTTTAGAAAAATTTATACCCAAGGAGTATTAAAATGACATTTTGATGATCAAAAAGTTTGAAGTCACCTGGTGGGTGTTTCATAAAGCTGTTCGTAAGATACGAATGACTTTACGAACGACTGGTGATCCTTTCTTGTGCTCTGTGATATCCCTATGTAATTGAATTATGACCTAAGAACATGTTCCAGTCGTGCGTAAAGTCGTTCGTAACTTTACGAACAGCTTTATGAAACACCCACCTGATGACCACAGATAGTGTGTTTATTTTGCTCAAAAGGACTGATTTCAATACAATTTTAGCCTCTTTAGGGGGTAAAGTGTATCATTGATGGGGGTTATTAAATTTTTGTTGCTGAAATAGGGGTGTTGTAACTTTATCGCCGTCGACTTTTTGTAAATTTGGACCCCCCCCCCCTCACAAGAAAATGCTAGCCCTCGTAGGAAAGAGATAGAAACAGATTTATGCAAAACTAATTTTCAACATTTGAGGCCATTAGGAGAGGGTCCTCTATATATGAGTTAAGTCAAATTGAAAATGTGATGTCAAATTAAAAAGTTGAACCAAACTTTTAACCCCGATAATGATTATCTTCCCTTTTTATACAGCTCCTTCCTTTTCACGGATCTCCTTCCAGATTGGAGTGTGTTGTCATCATGGATGACTTTGTTAAAGAGAAACTAGTGATGTGGGGGCTGGAAAGATTTCTGGAAAATTTTGAAGGTAAGCTTTTGTAATCATAACTGTTCAACTGTCGCAAAATTTGATATTGTTGCTTGAAGAATTTCTCAGACTGAGCAAGTTTAATTGAGTTTAACACTGCATTTGGTATGCAAAACAGTGTTAAATATGCACAGTAAATGCATGCCTAAGCCTTCCGTATTTGAATGTACGCAGCACGCAAGACATTTACTGCCGTTCAATCAAAGTCCGAGAATAACGTTGGGCGTTCATGGTTAGTAACAAATCACTTTACACACTTTTTTTATCCGTTCGAGAAATTCCTCAAGCAACAATAAAATAATATTCCATCTATAATGTGAGCCTGTCTGGCTATGGATTTGTTTGGCCATGCTTTGACCTACGGAGCTGTTTGGCTTGTAGGGGGTTAGCAAGCTTGAAGGTGTGTGATGTCAAGCTTCCAAATTTTGCACTCATTTTTACTTGGAATATTTATAATGAGCGATCAACTTTAAATTGTTGTTCAAAATAAAATGTTTTGCCGACAGACTTACCCAACTTTCTGGGCAGTATGTAACCAGAACAATTTTGTCCCGCCTTATGTTTGTTGTTGAACCTATGACAAATGTGTACAAAATAGTTTTGAATTAAAAGTAGGAGTGGGCTTTATACAGGGGTCAAAAACACTTTTTTGGTAATTTAATTTTTACAACAGTGTTTTTTTTGTGGGAAATGACTTATCTCAATATAATATGGAAAAATTTTGGACTATGTGTTTACCAAAAAGGTGCGCCATGCCCTCTTATGTCAGCTCATAGCTATTGAAATTGTGGGAAGGAGCAAAAAGTTACTTAATTTCACTCATTTTCAGTGAATATTTCTGTACCTTTGGTGTCAAATTAGATGCAAATGAAGTCAAAATACAAGATTTTGAAAGTTCTGTAAAAATCAGACATTTCGTTTTTGTGAAATGCGCCATCATAGGTTAAAATGTAGCATGAGGGTGCTTTTCATTCTTTCAAAATTTTTTTGAATTTTTTGCTTATCAAAGGATACCAGAATAAAGATAATACTAAGTTTGACATCCTCAAGAAGTTTGAGCTTTCTATTGCAAATGGTTTATCTGTAGCGACTATTAGAGTATCCGATTAGAATCGATATGTTTCCCATCAAATTACACAGAGGAAAATTTTGGTCGGTAAAGAGCGTGCATTATTTACAGGGGAAGGGGCAAGGAGAAACTTATGGGGGAGGGGTGTCATATGATTTTCAGTTGGTCAAATATTAAAGGGCATTTTGGGGAATTTGGGTCCTTGCATGCTTAGAACACAAAAGGGAAGATGCAATGCATTAATATGTGTGAGATAAACATAGTGTGCCTCAGGTTTTTTGCGCCATTATCACTTACGCTAATATTGCAGAAAGATTTTGCTTACATGCGCACTAGAAAGCCATGTGAAGAACTTTGAATCTTCCTAATTTTCCAAGATTTGTGTAGGTCATCAGCAAATATTATGTTTCAAACTTCAAAAGTGTTTCTTGAATTTGATACCAATTAAATTCTACCAAATTCAGCTACATTGTATGTATTATGAAGATTCCCCAACTACTGCTCCATGAGATCGAAGCGAGAACTTCGACTCAAGAACCACTAATTTTTTTTCTTTCTAATTACACCCCTCATGAAAACCTGGTAAAAACACACATGCCCACAATGCCTGTAATCTGGATCATGAATAACACGGAATATGGTCATATGGTTTTATTTGTAACAGAACAAGAGATTGACCAAGAAACCCTCCTTCTCCTTGATGATCAAGCTGTGAAAGCGGATTTGATAAAGCCACTTGGTCCAAGATCAAAGCTGCTCCAAAGGATAAAGGAATTGAAGGTACTTTTATTTTGACTTTTACTCTGTAAAGGAGTATATCGGAAACACTATTCTAATGGAATATAATTGTACTTGTCCCAAGTGTGGTGAACTTATAGACGGTGGCAGTAAAGCAATTTTATGGCATTTACAGAATCGACATGGTGTTATTAAGGGCCGTATTTTTACAGAAAGTATAGTATGTATGCAGGAAGGGTGCCAACGAACATTCTCAGGCAGAACGGAACAGTTCAAGCGCCACTTGATGAGTCATGCTTGTACTAGAGAACCACATGGCCATGTCCCACCACGTCCACATGGTAATTTTGATAATGCTGCAGATGTTGACGCAGGCAATGATTTTGCTGAAAACATTGATGTTGACATTGACCCAACAGAAGGGGATGCTGAGATGTGGGATTATTTTGGTGAGGATGAAATTAAGGAACGGGCTGTCATGCTGGTTGCGGGTCTGCTGGCAAACAGTAGCATTGTCCATACCACAGTTAATGAAGTTGTAGAAAAGTCAGCTTCTTTAGTTAAAGACACGTGTATGTATATAAAATATAAGGTGCAAAAATTCGGTGCAGAAACTGGACTTGAAGAAAATGATGAATTTCAAAGTCTCCTATTGGATATAGATATGGTTTCCCACCCGTTTGATAACATGGAAAGTCAATACAAGCAGAAGAAATTCTTCAAGAACAGTGCAGCTTTTATTCAGCCTGAACAAACTACAATAGGTATTGCATATTATCCATGTAATAACCGTTTAACAGGCAATGTGCAGCAGGTTATGAAGACTATCACATGCCAGTACATTCCAATTAAAAAGCTAATAACCTTATTGCTTGAAAAAACAGATCTTATGAAACTAGCTGTAAGCTATGTACCAAGCACAGATGGTATGATGCATGATTTTCAAGATGGTTTTTTCTGCAGGCAAAGTAGGTTTTTATCTAGCACTCGTACAATCAAACTAATTCTGTATGTAGATGACTTCGAGGTTACCAACCCTCTTAGTCCTAAGTCTGGGACTCACAAACTGACAGGAGTGTATTTCAAAATTGCTAGTGTACCACCTCAATACCGGTCAACTTTAGCAAACATATATTTGTTGATGCTGTTCAATTCAAGTGACGCAAAACTTTATGGATATCCTGTGATTTTGTCACAATTGCTGAAAGATCTGAAGGTGCTTGAGTCAGATGGTATAGCCATTCATACCGACACTCTTGATGGAGTTGTAAAGGTTGGGATAGCACAAGTAGTAGGAGACAATCTAGGGATTCACTCATTGTTTGGTTTCAGCGAGGGCTTCACAGCAAACTTTCCATGCAGAACTTGCCGAATGCCACGTGCTGACATAAAGCATGCTTTACTTGAAAGAAAAGAAGTAATGCGGACACCTGAGAATTATCAACTGGACCTTAATAGGAATAGCTTACAAGAGACTGGTATAAAATCACCATGTATCTTGAATGAATTGACACACTTTCATACTCTAGACAACAGAGCACCAGACATCATGCATGACATGCTAGAGGGAGTGTGCCCCTTGGAGGTGAAATTGGTGCTGCATGAACTTATCAGAAAACAAGCTTTTACATTAGAAACATTAAATGCCAGGATTACGAGTTTCAATTACGGCCTACCTGATGCAAGTAACAAACCCTGCCCCTTCACTAGCAATCAGCTTCGTTTTCCTGATGGTGCTGCAGGACAGCATGCAGCACAAATGTGGTGCCTTGTCCGTCATATTGGAGTTATGCTTGCGGATCTTATTCAAGAAGATGATGAGCACTGGGAACTTATCGTAGCTTTGAAACAATGTATGGATATCATTTTTTCATCTAAGATAAGCAAGGGACATACCTTGTTCTTGGCACAATTAATTAGAGACCACCACATGCTCTTTTTGCAACTCTTTCCTGATCGTGATCTGAAGCCGAAACACCACTTCATGAGCCACTACCCTTCAGCAATGCAGCTGCTTGGACCTCTCATTATTTATTGGGTGATGCGTTTCGAAGGAAAGCACAACTTTTCTAAACGTTTGGCACACATTGTGTGCAATTTCAGAAATATTGCCAAAACTCTAGCCTACAGAAACCAAATGCAGCTTTGCTATAACGTATTAAGCAATCAGACAATGACACAGAAATCTGTTGAAACAGGTCCTGGTTTATCTGTGATGTTAGCATCATTGGAAGGTGCTGAAATTATATCTCAGACATGTAGCATACCTTTATATGATGATATATATGTTGCACAGTGGTGCAAGGTTTATGGTACTGAGTATCGTGAAAATATGATGGTGGCAGTTAGCAAAAATGACAATGGAGATGCCCAATTTGGAAATGTGAGAACAGTGCTTGCAGTTGGTACAACAGTTTTTCTTGTGTGCCATTTGTGGCATACATATGGATTTAAAAGACACTTCCATGCTTATGCGGTACAACCTAAAGAGCCAAAGGAAATAACTGTGGTTCAAGTTGAGAATTTGATTGACTCTAATCCCCTGCATGCTACTAAATCCTATGATGACGATGATGACTTGTATTACATAAGCACAAGATGTATGTTGTAGGTGAGTAATTCAATCGCAAAAAAGATTGATTTATTTTGCTAAGTTACTAAAACAGGATTTTCAATCTACTGCAGGTCACAAACCATTAATTTTGAGCCAGAGCTCGATATACAATGCACATGTAGAGGGTGCACAGCACACATGCACAATGTAGATAACATTTTTTGTTTGCATGTAGAGTTTCTGACCTGCATACACATTGTGCATGTGAAGAAATCTGATTAATTCGTTACAATTTCAACTCACAACTCACTTCCTTTATGACTGCTTGCTGTTCATAGCAATGTAACTTGACACTTTGACGGACATGCAGGATCCAAATTTTTGGTCTAAAAACTTGGATGTTAATACTGTATATAAGTTTTCAAGTTTTACATGTAATAGAAACTCTTAGTTTAAAAAAAAAAGTCGATGCTTTGACATAAAAACAAACAGACCAAAAAAAAAAACAAAGGAGTACATAGACCTTCATGTTTGAGTAGCTCAATAGCTCAGGAACTCCTGAAAGAGCTTGTAAACCAGCTAGGGAGTTTTGTAAAGATTTAGTGATTCTACCTGATCTTAGTACAACTCTTGTATGAAACTATAAGTAGTATAGTGATTAAATGCTGATTGGAACTTTTGGAATTTTGAATAAATTATCTCTGGGAATCCATTGAGCACTCTGTTTTGGGAATTGTGAAAACAAATTTAATGATTTACTGTATTAATAACCATCTGTTCTGCACTTCACTACTTGAGGGACCATCATTGATCTCTGAAGATTGCACGTTCTCTGAAGATATCCCAAGTACTAGCAACTCCTCACTGTCTATCCCAAGTGGTTCATCAACATCTATCATCAAACCACCAGAAGATATCCCAAGCACCAGCAACTCCTCAACGTCTATCCGAAGCAGTTCATCATCAACATCTAAACCACCAGAAGATATCCCAAACACCAGCAACTCGTCAGTGTCTATCCCAAGCAGTTCATCAACATCTATCATCAAACCACCCGAGGCTAAAAAGATCAAGATGGCTCATGTAAGTTTTTAATCAACATTAAGGGAGGTCAGAGCCTTGCGACTTCTGTAAAATTGTTTTCATTCATTGTAACTTGAAAACTGATAATGTATGCTGAATAAATGTAGACACTTTTTAAAAGGAAATTTCACAAGAAATCTAATTATAGCATCAGATTTTAGATTAAGAACTTGCTTTTCAGAAACTCACCAAAAACAGCAAGTTATTTATCCAATTTTTTTAACAAGCCTAGAAAAAATACTTTTGGGTAAAAAATGGGTAAACATCATCTAAATCGATAGTTCTTGGGTATGTTTTTTTTTTTTTTTAAGTTAAATTCCTATTTTTCAAAATATTTGTCAGTAAAGGCAAAAATCATTTTTTTAAACCAAAAAAACCCATGATTTGTAAAGCAGTTATTTGACACATATTGGCTGTTTTTTAGAAAAATATGAAATTAATTTAAAAAAAAGGTATGAAAACAATCCCAGAAACTATCGATTTGGATGATGGTACCACATTTAACGATTGTTGGCGCAAAATGAAGAAAAAAAATGTACTAGCTAGGCTCCTTGTTTGTTCCTGTTCCTATAGTATCTCTCTCATATTCTAGATGTGAAGGCCCCGGCACATACATGGATCACTTAAAGCATCCACTTATGACCTTTCTTTGTAATCACTTCTGATCTGCAGGACATACGAGCCATCTTGTCCAAACGGAGAGAGGGGGAGGAGCTTATAAAGGAGATGGAGGAAGGGTGCATCAGCTACAATTCACGAAAATTGATAGTGAACACATTGGTCTCACACCTGATAGAGACATATACAAAGTGGTAAGCTAAAATCCTATGAGCAGAAAAAGGAAATGCTAGCGTATTTAGATGTGCTATACTATGTGGTAGTTTATTTGCTTATTTGCCTTACCAATTGACTCCAGTGATCAAATAGATGTCAAGGATTAAAAGTTTGACCACAGACACATACATACCATTTCAAAAGCAATCCCTTTCTCTTGTAGATGACACAAAAGTTAATTATCAACTTAACTGGTGCATTGCATACCAGAAATAACCAGACACTTGGTATAAAAATTGTATACATGTAATCTTATCTAAGAAATTTCACATAAATTTATATTTTTTTACATTTTCATGGCATAATTGAAACTTGTGTGTTGATATTTAAACACAGCTTTTGAATTGTTTATCACATTTACATAACAAATACATGCAATGAGCTGACATTACATGTGTATTATGCAGGTGCTTGGAAATAGTTTGGTGTGATACATACACCTTGCACTGTTTGTCTGCTTTATTAAAGGATGGGAGTTTGGAATTACTAAAATCAGAAAATGGGTGGATCAAAATTTTGCTATATAAAGGATATTCTCAAAGCAGATCACCAATGAAGCAGAAGTTCATCAGACTACAATTCAAAGCAGGGAATAATTTTGCTTCCCAGATTTGATTAGAAATTTTTGGAGATGGGAAAATATTTAAAACAAATTATGTACAATCCCATGGAAAAAAAATTGTGACACAAAGTAAATTTTGTGTAGCAGCCCTGCAAAAAAGCAAAGCAAATTGCGATGCGATACTAGGTAATTTATTCCCTGCAAAGAATTGCATTTAATCTCTAATATATATAGCCTTTTAAAACAATATTCTTAAACATTCAATTTTCATTTTTCTAAAGGCCTAAAACAGAGCAAAAATTGGCAATGGCAAAATGCATTGTTACCCAGTTTCCTGCGTTGGACAATGATGATCATGATGCTTACGTAAGTTTTGAGTTCATTATGTTAGTTCATGGCTAGATAAATTGTGTGTAACATTGTTACTTGTTAAAGATAGGATCACCCATTTACAAGCCATGTTCATCATTGACTTTAGGCTCATGATGACCAAGATAACCATTGTTTATACTTAATATCAGCTAATGCTAAATGACCCCCTGAACACGTTATCTGCAGCAGGTTATTATTTACTCAACCAGACAAAAGTGGATGAAACTTGATACAACTGAAAGTCTAAATGCTTAAATCATTGAAAGGTTATTGTCTCAGATTGGGCAAGCCTTTATTAAGGTAAATCTGATTGACCGTACAGTTACCCCAAAGGGTAATACAAATTCTTATGAACAGTGATCTCTACTTCTAAAATTCAATAGTTTTGTTTTACTTTTTTTACTCTTTTACTTTAAAGTTGACCTGGTTCACTCCAGCAAGCCAAAACAAAACAAAAGATTCATCAGGTTACATTGAAATGCGGCTAAGGAACGTCAGATATCGTGATCCTGCCAGAACGCCAAAAGAAAGCAACAAGAAAGTGCAAGCAAACTTGCCTAATACAGAAGACCTGGATCTGTCGTCAGGTAAGGAAGAAATATAACAACTGAACATTACATAACCTTAGTTAATTGGTCATGGAGATCTAATAGGGGTATTTGTGTCTGCCAGGGAAGCATACACAGAATTAGTCTCAAATAATACCCATGCATGTGTATAGTGTCTTTTAAAAAGTGGGTTTAAGCAATCATGCTGACACATTCAAGCGACATCTGAATATACAAATTAGTTGCGCTGTAACGAAAATGAGGCAATTTTTCGTATCGATCTGAATGATATTTTGGAGATCTGCGCCACAAGTTCCTTCCTTTTTTTCTGTACCCTTTTTGTTTGTACAAAATAGTGAAATCAGTCAAGAAATATTCAGGGAAGTGGTTAATTCTTGACATCTTAACAAATAAACTCCTAGTGCTTTAAGGCTTCACATGCTTCATCTATTCAGCACCATGCACATTACAGTGTATGAGCCTGGGGGTTGAGCGTGCATCATGCAGGCTGCGACGATTTTTTCTTCACTTGATTGCCTGGTCAGGCAAGCTTGGCCTTAAAACTGCTTGACCTTGCTAACAAGCCGCATAACAAAACGGTCTGTGCAAAGTTAAAAGTCAGAATATGTTTATGGTTTGTAACTATTTAAGACATGTATAATTTTTGGATGTGTGTAACTTAACATTACGAAAATAGCCCATTTGGAGTTCCACCGCTGTTGGGGTATCAAACTGCGGTAATATACCCCAAAATACGTTTGAAAATCTCATTTCTCATTTGAACATTTCCAAGCCCCGATAAACCCATCTTGGCCATGTAATCCCCGTTGTCTCAATTTCACCTCCACAGGCCAGTAAAGCCAAGGACGAAATGATAAACAACAGCTGTGCTATTACGTAAGACTTCTCTGCCTGAAGAAGGAACTTCGGAATTAAATTATTGTCTTCGATATTTAATCACGTTTTCAAAGGCATATTGTATTCAGACATCCAATATTAGTCCTTTTTCAATTTCGAACGAAGAAAATCGACCTCGAAATAAGGAAAATAAGCGAATAAAAATTAGGTTATGCTTTGCATGCAGGGACTGCCCTTAAAGCGCTGCGCACACGATGCATTCACCGCGTGTATACACGGAACTCCATAGCAGGCTCTTAGACACGTTGCAATCCATCGTGTGTGACCCCCTGCTGTGCTGGGCTGTCGAGTTATCTTCAGAGCGAGGTCAAGAAATAGGTGTTTTGATACTTAAATTTCTTGCTTGGGGGCAGATCGGGATTATAGTGGTTGGAGAAGAGAATTGGTGAAAACGATTTGGGGTATACCCCTTTCAAATGGAGGTATTTCGTCATGAGTGATAACATTGATGCAAGCTAACTTACGATTTGATATTAATCATTGTTGCCCAAACCAAAAAATGATTGCCCAGGGCAATCAGGCAACCAATTGTCACAGCCTGCCCACATGTTTTATTTCTTGTGTTAATTTTTTACTGTCATCAGGTGAAATGGAACATTTGCTTGTGACTGTCATGACTTATAAATAAACTAAAAAGGCATAATGCATTAACTCCCTGAATTTATTTGCATATTTAGATAGAGATGAGGAAGTAGATGCAAAAATAAAGTGGCTTCAGGACCACAAAGAGCCAAGGCAACAAGTTCGATCATGGATGAGGGATACCTGTAAGGCGAGGGCAGGCTACATTAGAGACAATAAGGACAAACCTGTGCAAGAGCTTTTACTGTTGTTTCCACGTTTAATTGACACAGAAGGAATGGTAAGTTTTCAATGGTACTGACTAGTAAAGTCTTCCTGCTTTTGCAGTAATTCCTGCTTTTTTAATTTATGATTTCCAGCTTGATCTTGCACTTTTATCTAATTTCAGCCCGTTTTGAAGGCTTTTAAAAGCCCAGATTCATTCACATTTTCAGGTTTTTCCTTCAGGCCAGCTTGCATTTCTAAGACGATGGCACAGTTCTGTAATGTGATGTGAAAAAAATAGGGGTGTCTACATAGGGTGGCAAAATATCACAGCTCTCACAGTTCACAACTTATACACTTTTTAGCTCCCTGCGTTCAAATTTTTTGCAGAGCCATTTTTTGACCAGTCAGCTTAGTAAATTATTCAATTTTATGTATATGTAATTCTTGTAGTTTCCACTTTAATAGAGCAAATAGAATGTACAAAACAGGTTTTCTTTATACTAATGACAAAACATAAAACTATTCGATTTTAACTTTGTCTTTATACAGGTTGACCAGGATTTCCGAATTCTTTTCCCACAATCAGCAGATAAGTTATTCCTCACATGGCCGAAATTTTGCAGACATGTCCTGAACTATGCTGAAAAGCAGGTGGATTGGAGGCTATACCTTAACTTCAAAGGTGCTGTTGAAACAGGTAAAATGGTGCTTATGTCTAACAGCTTCACTCTTCTTTCAAACCTACAGTCAGGCCATGCCATGCCCGTCACTTTGACAGGTAACTTCCCTTTTTGACGGGCAAGTAATGAACATTTTATACAAATTCAGCCCATTTTGGACAGGCACTCTTTCAAAAATGAGGGGCAACTCCAAAATTCTAACTAAGGCCCTGCCTACAGTAGTGAATATGCAATTTGAAATCCATTCTACATGTATGTATTATAATAGCTTGGTGAAAACCTGATAATCCAGACTATGATTGTCCCATTTCAGTAAGTGGGATTAATGTTAATGTTAATTAATTAGAGCGATGTGAACTATATCAACATTTTTTTACAATTTGCAGTAATAGTAATAAACTACAAATATGTCTGGAAAAGTATTTGTTTCTTTTAAATATGAATATTATTATTAATTCATTTACTTTGTCGTACGAAAACTTGCTTCCTTCATCATATCATTGCTGAGATGATAAAAGCCTTATATCTCAACAAAAAAGTGAAATGTTCAGGAGAGCATAAATACATTAATTGCTTTCAATACAAGATTACAGATCATGTTCATGTAAGTTGCAAGGTTCAGTAAGTTCATTGTACATGTAGGACATAATATTTGCAAATTGAAATGCAAAAGTTTGTCAGAACAAAATCTGAATTAATTAGCAACAACAAAATCTTTTTTAAAGTCATTTTCATCAAAATTTGACATGCAGATCGATTTTTATCATCTCTACGCCAATATTGGGATCTTAAATTTATGCTACTGACATGTACAGTGATTTTAGTATTGAAGGATGAAAATTTTTGTTAAAAATTTGCTATTTCAAGATAACTCTAATTTGACCTCTGTCAACATCATTCTCACCCACCTAAGACTATAATATAACCAATGATATTATAGTCTCATTCACTGGTCTTGAGTCGTATTTGATAACCACCTCTTTATCTCCAATTTGAAATTGTGTGATATGAATGGAGGACAAAGCCCGTGTTTGATGCTGGGAAGGGGGTCTTAGTAAAAGGGTGGGTACAGGGATGTGTGGCCCGAATAGGGTCCTTTTTGGCCTCTCTTGTTTACCTATGGCCCCTTTTTTAAAAATTGGTGTACATATTAATTTTTGAGGAATTTTTCTTTGGTTTACCGATATATTGTCAAAAAGTACTTATTTGCATTCCAATTTACTTGGTATTAAAAAACACTGATTAGTTTTAAAAAGGCCCCTTCCAAAAGCAACAAAAGTAAATGGTTAACACATGGGTTGCAAATTTGCATCTTCTTAGGTTTACTCATCAAAGGGTGGTTGTTGGAAATTTTGGGTGTTCGGGCTGCACATCTGTACTTAACTTTAATCTCAGGTTAGATGTGATAAAATGAGCACAAATTAATCTTAGTCTGTCCTGGAGTTTACTTCTCTGCAGGTGTTTTTGCCGTTGCTATCATGTCACGTTTGCGGCGTCTGTACGCGCTTTCATATGCACTTGTTTGATTCACAACACGCTCCCATAACTGGTTGATGAGCAATTTACTCTTGCTATGCTGCGGCATAAATTGTTCTTGTACAGATGTGACTTTGATGTGAGTTTGAGAGAAAATAAACATTTGGAAGAACTATAATTTAGAAACTTACAAATGTAGTTGTATCTTGTCTCCTATGTTTCAGATGAACAGGAGGTAAACTTATCTCTGCAGGTGTTGCCTATGCTGTTTCCACCGGGAAAGAAGAAAGGGGCAAAAGGGAGAAGTGGTTCTTCAACGATGGATGAAGCCCGCAAGGCATTCGTGCAGCGCAAAGAGGTGAGGAACAAATTTTATTTTTACTATTTGGCACACACTGTTTCAGACAGATCAAGCAGAAATTAAACAAATACCCAGAGCCTGCTATTAAAAGGACAGGACTGAGATTATTTTAGTGATATTACATAAAACACACAGTGGCTCATTGCAAAGGGTTGTAGCACCTGGGCAAAAAGTAGAAATTGCTCTCCTACAGTATATCTGGGGCACTCCTATGACTCCATGAAAGCCTAGACAAAAATATGACATTTTGTGAAAGAAACTGCAGTAAACTCCTTTCTGGATGGAATTTTTTATAGTAAAATTTAAATAATTTGACAAGCCCGCTATAGTGCTCTATAAGTTTGAGTCAGTTAAATCAGCTATATGACACAAAAACTAAGCAATTGTGGCAGCAAGGGTATTTACACGTCTGAGACGCATAGTGTGTGTGTGTGGGTGAATTTTCGTCTTTTTTAACCCCCAAAATTTGACATTTGAAAACGTGGATCCGTCAGAAAAATCTGCAAACAGACGTGTTTATTTTGAATCTTCACAGAAAAAATAATCAGTTTTAAGGCTGGTGTCAACCTGTCAATGTTTGAAAAGGTTTTGCTCTGTAAATCAGCCTTAATTATTATTCCTAGTAAATGAGTGCGTTTGTAATCCTAATAGGAATATGAAGCTATCCATTATGAGACAATATATGACAGTGCATTTAGCGGTCAACACAGTGAAGCTACACATTATAACTAAACGCGAACTGCTCTACTTGGTTTGGAATATTGTATGTTTGAATAGGGGTGTACATTTTTCAATAAAAATGTTGTTTTTTTTGGGGGGGGGTGTTGACATCATCTTTGGTTTGAAAATTACTCAAATTTGTGACTGAGAATGAGAATAAAAGATAGAATTAATTGTTTTGCCTGTCATATATCGTCTCATAACGCAGGCGCGGATCCAGGATTTCTGGGGGGGGGTTCAAACTGGGAAAATTTTCTGACAATAATTTGAAACCTGACAAGCAAAAAAAAAAGAAAGAAAAAGCTTATCACTCCTTTTTGAAATCTGACAAGCAAAAAAAAAAGTCTTTATTACTCCTTTTTGAAATCTTACAAGAAAAAAAAAAAGGTTATCACTCCCTTTTTTCCCCCGCTCGCCCCCCCCCCCCCCCCCCCCCCCCGTATCCGCGCCTGTCATAATGGATGGACGTACATTACAAATGATAGTACTGTTCCGTAGTGATTACTAAAAAACCTGAGAAATTAATTTTAAAAAAAATTTCTTTGAAAACTGTTCTGGAGGAAAATATGTTTCAGTGAGAATTGAGTTCAACGAATATTGGCATGTATAGCTGCTGGCTGTATTTCCCTGCATTTATCAGAACTTAGTCTGGCATTCAGTATAGCCCTCCGCTTCACAACCCTCACTACATTTGCCTGTTTTACTAAGATTGAAATGATGCACTAAATATTCCCTCCTTCATTTGTGGATGGTTCTGCTATCTCACTTGTCACCAATTTTATTTGTATTTCATATGCAGATTGGTACAAACATACCAGGCTTCTTGGACCAGAAGACTCAAACACAACCGTTTGTGTTAATTCAAGGTGAAATTGACAAACCAGAACAAGTGTTTGTTGTTGTGGAAAATAGCACCATCCCATGTACAAGTCTCCTGAAAGGAATTGATATATGCATGAAACTAGTGTATATCCTTGATATGGATTATGCTTGGCAATGTCAACATGTTTGGGACTTTCTGCAGAAGAATGTTTACAAACTTGGGCAGGTGAAAGGTAGAGGTACCTCAGTTCCAGCAGTAACACTTCTCAAAACCTATCTAGAAAACAAGGTAAAAGAAGTTTAGGGAGGCATATGTTTGTACAACACATTTAGGTGAATTGGTGTATTTAAGCCTAATGGATGTACCCGGGGGGGCCACTTACATTGACGAGTGGATACCATGCGCGACCAAAAAAACACGTAAAAAGGATGTCTTTTTCAAGATAGGGCACGTTACGTACGTAACGTGATAAGGGTGTCAAAAACACAAATATGATGAAAAAAGGGTATCTATTTCGCTAGGAAAGCTACGTGTTTAGGGTCAAATTTGCGGGGATGATAAAACAAAATTAAAATGCTGTATAAAGGATGTCCTTTTTGCCCCAACACTACGTATTTAGAGTCCCGATTTGCGCGAGGTGAGGAAGGTGGGGCCTTAAAAACCAAATGGTGTGTAAATTAGGTAAAACCGACGGACCCGTGACACAACTATAAAATATCGCTGTATACTTGTTTAGGGGTTCATTTCAGGGAATACTTGCCAAGAGTATAGTTTTGTTTCCAATACTTGTTAAGGGTAGGGTTTCAGACGCCAATACTTGTTAAGGGGTGCATTTTCAGATCATGGAAAATACGTGTTTAGGGTGCTTTTCGAGACCCCGTGGTCGCGCATGGTATCCACTCGTCAATGGAAGTGGCCCCCCCGGGTGGATGTACCTATAGTGTTCTGATTTTTGTAGCTTTAAGAAGTGGTAATCTTTGATAGGTAAATAACTTGCATCATTTGTGAAGACAAATCCATGCACTCACAGTTAGTGATTTGTTGATACTTTCTTAACCAGACAGCAATTACAACCAACATCAAAGTAGGAGTGCATTGATTTGTCTAATTTTAATTTCAGTGCCATAATGTTTGGGATTTCTTAATTGCAAACGAATGTATACACACTGTGGCAGGGGAAAGGCAGAGGTACCTCAATGCCAGCAGTAACGCATCTTGTAGAAAACAAAGTAGAAGAATGATATGAAAGTAGGCTTTTTCTTTTGAGATATGAATGTTGTGCTACAAACACTACTTCTCAATATATTCAGGTATGCTGTAGGTGTGCATTTTGTATCTAACTGTGTATAATTTTACCAAATTTAGGTGTGCTGAAAATCGCACACCTCAAGACTATTTTAGGTGTGCTATCGAACTTGTACGCCTCAAATGAAAAAGCCTGATGAAAGTTTAAACTTCAACAAGTACTACATAAGTACTACGCTCACCTGGAACATTTTCACTAGTCCAACATATTAGCGCAGTGATACCTGTCTAAAAACGGCAACCTCATCTGGTATAACATCATAAAAGATTACATCATGAAAACATTACAATGTTGCTCCACCTGGCCCCTTGGGTAAAAGAAAATTGAAAAGATGTACATATTGTTTTTTGTATGATGTCATACCAGTTGTAGACAGGTATCACAGCACCTCTGTCTGCAGAAGATTAGCGTAAAACTTATTAACTAGTGTTGAAGTTCAAACTTCGTATTATGTTAAATATCACTACGTATGAATATCTACTCGGATATAAGATTATAAAAAGTGTAGGAAGGCATATCTTTTCGCAGCACATTTATGTGATTTATCTTTTAAAAACTGATGCTTGTCAGTGCCAACATGTTTGGGATTTTTTACTGGGCAGGGAAAAGACAGCGGTACCTCAGTGCCAGCAATAACAGCCTATATATAGAAACAAGGTAAAGAGGTTAAAGTGCGTAGCCTACTGGGTTGTATATATGTGTTAGGGTTTTTGTAGCTTTAGAAGTATTTATCATAAATAGGTAAATAACATGAAATAACAGAGAGAAATGTGGAGGCAAGCACATTGTGCAAATGCCAACATTTAAAGAAAGAATGCAACCAAAAGTAACAAGTTTTGTTTACCAGCATAAGTAGACAAAACTTGTTTTCATTTGAAAATTGGGCTGGAAAGAAGCGAGTATTGGACCATTCTCATAACTGGCAAGTTCAAAAGAAATTTTTGTTTTCTAAAAATCTCACAATATTGCTTGAAATTGTTGTACAGATGTATAGATACAGATTTTTTTTTTTCAGATTGGTCAAGTTCAGTGAATTAAGGGTGAAAATCAATCACCAATGTCAACAATTTTCTTGTGCAATAATGTTCTTGCACCCAAACCCCTACTTGTGAAGTCAAGTGGGTAAGTCATTCAAGTTGTATTTTTAAGGAGGTAGGGCAACCAAAACAAAAATTTAGCATGTTTTATGCGCTGTCTCAAAATATCACCTCTTTTTTTTATAGAAAAATGAGATATGCATCTTAAAGCAAATTATCTGAAAACCTAAAAATGACATTGATATTCATATTCAGGCCAAATCAGTGATTTTTTTTGAAAAACTCACATGATTTAAATCATGATTTAAATCGACATGATTTAAATCAAACAACCCTGGATGGGTTCTTCATGAGAAGTAGATTACAAATTTCTCAGGATGGCAATTGAAAGTTTGTATTGCTCACACCAAAGAGAAACCATAAATTCTAAATTTAAAGACACTTTTAAAAATGCAGCTGTTGAATGCCAGTAAATCAGGACTCAAACCAGAGAAACCGTTCGATTTTGTCGCCGCCTCAGAAAAAATATCTCAAACTTTTAACATTTTAACATTTAAAAAATGTTAAAATTTTAACATTAAAATTTATCATTTTAACATTTAAAAAATGCAAAATCTGGTTTTAGCTAATCTCAAGCATGTAACTTTATACAACCTATTCCTTTGTCCTTAAAGGGCAAGTCCACCACAACAAAAAGATGATTTGAATAAAAAGAGAAATATCAAACCAGCATAACGCTGAAAATTTCATCAACATTGGATTTAAAATAAGAAAGTTATGACATTTTAAAGTTTCGCATAATTTCACAAAACAGTTATATGCACATCCTGGTCAGTATGCAAATGAGGGAACTGATGTGGTCATCCACTCGCTATTTCTTTTGTATTTTTATTATATGAAATATGAAATATCGTAATTTTTTTCTATATTACAAGTTTTAAAAGGGCTTGACTCCTTCCTACATGTGGGGAATCCACTTCTGCAACATACTGCAATTAAACAAAGAGCTCCCTTATTGACAAAACTACAAAATTTGAAAATATTCTATATTTCATATAATAAAATACAAAAGAAATAGTGAGTGGGTGACGTCATCGGTCCATGCTGACCAGGATGTGCATATAACTGTTTTGTGAAATTAAGCAAACTTTAAAATTTCATAACTTTCTTATTTCAAATCTGATTTTGATGAAATTTTCAGCGTTATGCTTGTTTAATTTTTTTTCTTTTGATTCAAATGAACTTTTTGTTGGGGTCGACTTGCCCTTTAAAAGGAGATGTTAACCTAGAGCTGTGAATGCTTTGTATACCAGATGTAGCTCGAGAATTGCAAACCCTATTTTTGTGGAAACAATTCTTACTATGAGAAAGCTTTACAATGGCTTAAAGGCATTGGTCAACATGGTGTTCAATTTTAAAAATCTGAGCTGCATGTTCTTACATGTATGCTATCAGGATGTCTATTGGAATATAGAAATGAACCTGAGGGGGGGGGATGCTTGAAGTTTTATCATTTACAGAAAAAACTTTTTAAAATTGGATAACTTCAACTTATCATCCCATGACTACTGTGCAGGAATTATTGTCTTACACTACATAATAAACATAATGTTCATAGATTATGTCTTGATAGTGAATATGTGACTTTCTTTTGTTTTTACTTATGTAATATACCTTTCTATAATTTGTTATGTTTTTTATATTGTTAATGTTACCAATTCCTGAATTTGGTGTTGCAATAAAATGTGTTATATGTGAAAGCTAACACTGATGATTCTCCTGTTTTCTTTATGTGTGTATGACAATGATTCTATTCATTTTGAACAGGATTCTATTCATTCTTGAATAGAAAGACTACTCATTCTTGAATAGGAATACTATTTAACTTTGAATAGGGTATATTCCAATTTAACAAGAGGATGAAACTGATTCTATTCATTTTTAATAGGATTCTATTCATTCTTGAATAGGAAAACTATTTAACTTTGAATAGAATACATATTCATTTATTTGAATAGATTTTCCTCTTCATTTTGAAGAGAACCTTGTAAGTGTCCCTCGGAAGAGGTTTTCTATTCAAATCTGAATAGATTCTATTAAAAAATGAAGAGGTTTTTTTTAGAGTGTATGGTTCTGTCAAGTTGGTCCTTATTGTCAAATCTGTACAAAATGAAATATTGTATAATTGAAACAATAAAAAAACACAATAAAAAGTGAGTGAGGGACATCATCGTCTGTCTTACCCTGATAGCAGACACGGTCGTAATGACGTCATTAACTGATCGTAAAGTGGTAATACTCGTCATGTCGTCGTATTTATGACGTTCTTACGACGTCATTTTGACGACTTAGAATGGCAACTTTCTTTTGCATTTTTATTTGACCAGACTATGACGTGATTACGACGTCATTTACTGACCAATTTACGACAAGTAAATTTTCTTTCTTATATGACCAAATTATGACGTGATTACGACGTCATTTACTGACCAATTTACGACAAGTAAATTTGCTTTCTTATATGACCCAATTATGACGTGATTACGACGTCATTTACTGACCAATTTACGACAAGTAAATTTGCTTTCTTATATGACCAGATTTTGACGTGATTACGACGTCATTTATTGACCAATCTGCGACAAATAAATTAGCATTTTTATATGACCACATTATGACGTGATTATGACATCATTTATTTACCAAACAACGACAAAGAAATTAGCGTTTTCATATGACCACATTATGACGTGATTATGACATCATTATATTTACCAATCAACGACGAGGAAATTTACAAGTTTAATTTCAAAGCCACATACTATTTTGCCATTTTTTCAACCTTGCCATGTTAGCAAGGCTATTTCTACTTAGAAAAGAAAAAGTAAAACTAAAAAAAATAGTACAGAATTTTTTTTTTTTAGGTAAAAGTATATCATTCTTCAAAGAAAAAAAGCTTCAAAAGCAGTGGCAAAATAATCATTTCTTAACTGGTTGCCAACCAAACCAAACAAGAGGAAGCTTATATATCAAAGAAGTTTATATCTATTTTAAAACTTTTTTTCGTAATTGGTGTCATGCCCCGGTGTCATGCAAACCCCCTAACTAGTTAACTCACCCCCCCCCCCACCCCCGGGCTCGGCCCCTATAAAAAATTCATGATCCGATCCGCCGGGCGTCGGGCCTGCGCATGCGCGCTGCACTGCATGCAACTAACTGGCAAGTTGCAATCATTTGAAAAAGGTACGGTATAGGTATCATGGTATATTTTTTATGCGCCTGTTTTTCGCCGTTAAATGTTGCAGCCTAATTTTGGATCGAGAATTAAGTGCGACGAAGATGGCCGTTAATAATAGTTCTACTACTTTAAGAACACGGGTCAGATTTGGACAATGACTTCGAAGGCATATTCGCAGTAGACCAAACAGTAAGTTAGATAACCATTTGCTAAGATTTTCTTTTCGGAGCGCGGCTTGCAGCTACGTACCGTAGGCGTAGCTAGCTTGCCTTTGGCTTTAGATTTCGTGCACTGACACTCGCCGGCCGGCCGGGGTGGCTGCTCCGAGCTCCGAGCGCCGGCATATTGTATAGGACAGGCTGCGCTGGTGGGCTCAGGGCCCAAGTCTGCACACTTTAACTAGGTAAATGCCAGTTGTAACGATATCAAAATGAGGTCGTACAGAATCCAATGAAATTACCACCAAATTATCTGTTTATAAAGACTAGGGCCTATATAAATGATATACCGGTATGTGCCAAAGTATTCTGGAGGAAATTGTGTAATTGCTGAGAAATCAATGACAGCAAAAAAAGCACAGCCTAGGATTCGGGTTCAAGCGTCGGGCCGACATTCAGAATCAGAGCAATAATAATTAATACACTGTCCCACACTCCCACGTGCTTTTATCTGTGTTGGTGATCTTCAGTGTGAACATTTTTCAGCGTAGATTTCAAGATTACACAAAGTTCAGATCCTCGATGATATACTGACAATTAACCCTAAATCTCCCGGGGTATTTTGATTCTTGTCATTCCGGGGGGGGGGGGGGGCATTATTGCCTCCCCCTTATAAGATTTTAGCCGCGGATTGCGCGATCACAACGTAAATTTGCATGATGGTAGAGAATGACGTAATCTACGTAGTTGCATTGGTAAATTTCACTGAATTGATATATTTTTATTTTATATGAATTATGCTAATTCATGAAATCATACTTCAGGGACTCAGTTTTATCATTATGAGGGGAGCAATAAAAAGCTCTCCTAAAACTTTTAAAGGGAGCATTAGGGGAGCACTACAACGTTCTTCTTTGACATACAAGGGGAGCTCTCTTGTCCGATTTAAAAATGGATAGAGGAACGTACACTAAATAAAGTTACAACCCACAACCAAACGAGACAAACAATCAGATATACATGTAGATCTGATCTATGCGATATTTATCTTATTGAACTTGTTAATGTCATTCTGGCAAGTGTGTTTAATTGCTTACAATATAATTGTGCGTTATTTACGAAACCTTGACAGCGAATGAAGTTTTCAAAGACGACTGGAACAGTTTTATCATTGACTGACACTCTTGTTAAGCAATTGCTGAGGCGAGTGATAAAATTGCTCTACCAAAAATGGATTAAGGAGAGCGGTAGCGAGTGATCACTCTCACTCCCCTTAAAACTGAGTCCCTGATACTTTTTGCCCTGATTCACTAAATAAAGCTCCTAGAATGCTATTTTTTGGGTGAAAATATTCTTTATAGCATTCCTAACAATTGTGAATGAAAAAAATTCTGGTACCAAGACCGATTTCTTATCTATTTTATTGTTTTTTTTATTTCTTATGTATTTCTATGTTTTTTTACTTTTTGTTTTTTATTGTATTTTCGATGGAAATCGTTCCAGACTTAATTCTAATCATAAACAAGGCAAAATTAATTAAGTTTAATCCGTAAAAGTAGAAATAATGATAAATTTATGAATTTTGGCTAAATACACAATTTGCATTGGATTTGTACATGAAATCATGTTTATGAGCAATTTTGGGTCTGACATGCACTTACATAATGTCGTAACCGTGTACCCGGGCATCACAAATTTGGTCTCAAAATTTGCGCGAGACTTGAAAGTAAAAAGTCAGTGAGCGGCGCGATCAAAAATTTTTGCGCGACAGCGTAGTGATAAAATTTGTTGAGGGGGGTCAAATTGACCCCCACCCAGTTTAATAAGGGTTAAGGCCGTCACATGAAATGCCCTATATTCATTATTTTTCTACCAAAAGCACCATTTTGAGTAAGATTTTTAATTAATAGATCTGTTTGACATTTCAGGAGAAAGAGAGGGAGACACAAAACCACCTGTCTCGGTGTCACACATGAGGAGTTGAGGAGGAGATGGAAGTCGGTGAATATGACCTGGCCTGGGGGAGTTTTCCAGAAGAAGGCCCAGAATCGCCAGATGCCAGGAGTGGAGATCCTTCGTTGCTGCCCTACATGCTAGGAGGCATCGGGCAGTAGGTAAGTAAGAAGGCTATTTCGGACGTAAAGCTTATTTTTTCTGTTTGGGATCATTGGGAATCTCTATTATCAGAACCACGCGCAAACTTGGGGCACCTTATAATCTGTCAATGGTCCTGACTGTACTTCGAGGACTGATATTTTTATCATTTTTTCATTGTATTTTCATTCACGGAGCCTAGACAAGTCTCTGTTGCCTGTAGAACTTTGTACACTAAGATGGATTTCCCTAGAAAATCCACCTTTCCCACAATTTTGGGGCAAACATTTAATTTGTCCAATTTGTAAGCTTTTGTACTCTAAATGCATACAAAGGCTTAAAGAATGTTAATCATAGGAAGGTAAAAATTTTGAAGGATCACTTTCTTCCAATTCCCACGCTATATAACGCAATGACATGAACTTTAACTCGAGTGACGTACGTATGCAAGAAATACAGAATTGGTGCACATGCATAGCTGATTGATTGTGCTAGTACTGGTACTAGATTCCAGGCTGACATAGTGGATCGGTTTGGACGTTCTAATTTCAATGAAAAGTTTAGATGGTAAATTGGCGCTAATAAAATTTTGCATTGGTCGATCTCGCGATGCCAGAAAACTAATCCCACCTCAAAATTTGTCGGATTTTTTTGCAAAATATATATTTAATTGATCCTTGACCTGAATTTAAGCCAAATCAGGCATAGGGAATGGCTGTATTTCAGCCTCGAAGTTCGAATTCTCAGTCCTGACAGTCCTGGTTACCCCATAACCATTTAAAACACATAAAAAGGCTTGAATTAAAATCATAATTATAAAAAAATAATGTTTTATGTGTTAAATAAATTGATTCTAAAATTTCCTTCCTTATACAGAGATGGTCAAAGGTCTTGAGGGCATCATGCCCCCCCCCGACTTGACTTTACATGTTAATATTTGAAGTATAAAATATGTAACAAACCCCACATCGTTTTTTAATCATTTAAAATAAATTGGAAATTAATATTGAAACCATCCAGTTTTTAATGAAGATTAATAAATAGTTTATGTAGAAAAGGTTTTTATGTTTCTCTTCTTCTGTTATTTTTGCAGATGCTGTAATTTGAAATGGAAGGTGTCCTACCAATAAATTTTCATCCCACCTGAACTGCCTTGCTTGCCTGCTCTATTTTTCATCATCGTTCGTTTCGGCCTGTATGAAGTGAATTTCACATTGATTGGTGGAGCTGCTAAGTTGGCATTACAGGGCCACACCGGGGTATGATCCTTGGAGTTGAACATCATGACTGCTGGTCGGCGAAGGGGATGGGATCGATCAATGTCGCATGGAGTAAGATGGATACCAGTCTGCTTTGCTTCATTTCGAACAATCTCATACGGATACGGATATTATTGCGACAGGAGTACTGCTCGATGTGGTCAAGCCTATTTGACAAAGCATTATGGTGTTAGTCATGTTATCAGAAACAGATTTTTTAAAATCACGGAGTTGCTTCAATTTAGTATCGATAGATATTTCAAGAACGTATGGACTAGTGAGCTTTTCATCAAGAATTTCACGTAATTTATTTTCGCGCTTATCTATGTCATCATTGAGTTTTTGTCTCTCGCGTTCCATTGCCACGGCCACCGCTCTTTGAACGACTGTATCAATATGATCTAGGTATGCTGGGCTTTGTTTAGATCCAGTTAATGATGAAGCAGAGGATAGTGTACATGCGTTAGCCGAGTGCAAGCGGCCTCTTGATCTGGTGGATATCTTAGACATGTTGTTAGAGATTACGTAATGATATAATTGAAAAATGGGATGGGCTGTGCATCTGTCAACTCACCAGTCAACCAATTAGAGACGGCCTTCCAAAGTGACACAGCACGAAAATATCAATATGGGACTGGTCTAGTCAACACATAGATCCTGAAAAAAACCATGGAGACCGCAGACGCAAAATGACTTCCATACATAAAGATATGATGCACAATTTCCAGTGGGTTAAAAAAACTGAACACATGCTATGCAGATACACAGACTATCATAAGAACTTTATCAAGCATAGGAAATCTGGTATGAAATCTCTCAGCTCACATAAAAAGCCAACGTAGCTACATGTAGGGAAGAAAATGAAAATGCGTAATTGCTGAGAAATGAGCAAAATAAGCATGTAATTCAAATGTCAGTTATTTTTCGAATCGATTATAATACACTGTCCCACATATGCTTTTCTGTGTTCATAGCGATCATCAGAATTATCGATTTTAAGTTTAAATAATTCATGATTTTACAAAGATACAAGTTTACATTAATGTACCAGATGTAGATTATGTACAATATATTGACCATTAACTTTGATTTTATAGATTTTCTCAAGAAATAATTGTTTGCTGCAACTACTGTCTTTTCCTTCTAAGTGATAGTGTTATACAACAGTTCCACAAACTATTTTCATCAGACTTATTTATGTATGATTCTTTCACCCAAATGCCAGCTTCCATAAATCCTGAAAACTTTGCAACTCAGGCATTTTTTTTTTACATACAGTATATTTTTTCCTACATTACATAGTTGCCTTAAGTTAATAGCCCACCTCTAGTAGTAACTATCTTAAAAGAGTTCGAACAGAATCCAACAGAATTACCAGCAAAGTGTATGTATATATAAAAGATGTGTGCCAAATAGCTCGGGAAGAAAATGTGTAATTGCTGAGAAATGAGCAAAATAAGCATGTAATTCTATCAAATGTCAAGTATTTTTCGAATCAATCATAATACACTGTCCTGTCCCACATATGCTTTTCTGTGTTAGTGATCATCAGAATTATTGATTTTAAGTTCAAAATTCATGATTTTACAAAGATACAAGTTTACATTAATTTACCAGGCCCCCGTCTTACAAAGAGTTATGATTGATCCGATCAAGCGCAACTATGGACGGCCAGCAACGTTAACATCTATTAAGCATGTTTGTTCAAAATATTTTCTAGCTATGATGTGTGTTCATGCATTCATTGTTTTCTCAAAAATTTGCTGCGCTTCTCTTTGCATACATAGGACATTGTGCAAATTTTTCGTAGAAAAAAATTATGACACTGATGGGTTTCCTTAGAGTTATGATTGATCGGATCAATGGTAACTCTTTGTGGGGCCCAGATCTAGATTATGTACAATATTTTGACAATTAACCTTAATTTAAAAGACTTTCCGAAGAATTAATTGTTTGCTGCAACTACTCTCTTTTACCCCTACATGTAAGTGATAGTGTAATACAACCCAAACTTTTCATAAGAAGTAATGTACATGTATGATTCTTTCACCCAAATGCGAGCTATCATAAATCCTGAAATTATTCCAACTCGTGTATTTTTTTTTACATACATTACATAGTTGTCTAAAGTTGAAGGTATATTTAATTACAATTTCAACGAAAAAGCTTTATTCTTGGAAATCATTATGCCTCTGTTATGTATTAATGTGTATTTATACATGTACAATTGTATGTATTGGTATAACAAACATTGTAATTTCATTCCTTTGACCCTAATACTGCATTTTCATAGAATGATAGAAAAGTGTTTTTTTTTTCAATCTATTTAGAGTTTTCAACTTTTTGTTTTCCCTTTTTTTTGCTGGTAATATCATGTTATGCAACTTTTATTTATTAATAGAATATTTGCCACGATTTCGTAATTGAAATGCGTACATGTATTTGATTTCGTTTTCCATTTTTGTATATATTCTTTTTTTTTTTGGGGGGGGTCATGTTCTTGAGACTGAGACAAGTTATGCAAGGCCCTGGCATGGAGGATCATTATATTACTGGGAATGCTAGACATTGTCAGACCACCTCAGTAGTCACCAAATATAGATAATCCTCAATGACAAGGTCTTTGAAGTGATGTGTGTATGTACATTGCATGTAGAATTTAATGTTAAGGTCATTATCACGTCAGAATACGTTAAGATATCATAGTTGACTCCAAAAGACGTCATATTCATTTCAATATGCGACGTCAATATGACGTCTATTACTAGTCAGCAATATGTTGCAAAGTCGTCATTCAGACGTCGTAGATGACTTATAAAGACGTCATAATTACATCAATATGACGTCTGAAACTGGTCAGGAATACGTTACAAAGTTGTCATTAAGACGTCGTAGATGACTTTTAAAGACGTCATAATTACATCAATATGACGTCTAAAACCGGTCAGGAACACGTTGCACGGATGTCATTAAGACGTCGTGGTTGACTCTCGAAGACGTCATAATCACGTCAATACACGACGTCAATCTGACCCTTGATACTGGTCAGGAAAACGTTGTAAAAACGTTGCAAAGACGTCATTAAGACGTCGTAGTCACTCTTGGAGACGTCATAATGACGTCAATATACGACGTCATAATGACGTTATTCGCGGGTGCAAGATCCCGTGATTAAGACGTCATGTTACGACGTCAATATGACGTGAGACTCGTCGTAAAAATGACGTAAATAAAACGTCATTTTTACCAGTTTCTGCTATCAGGGTATTTGCATGTCACTGAGTTGTACATATCACTGTTTTGTGAAAAATAAGCGCAACTTTCTTATTTTACATTCGATTTTGATGACATTTTCAGCATTATGCTAGTTTGATTTTTCTCTATTCATTCAAATCAAAAAATTTCTGGAGTGGACTTGCCTTTAAAAGGGGAAAGTGGGCATTTGGTAGAGATTTAAAGGATAGGCCTACAGATTAAAAAAAAACTAGACTGTGGACATTGCGCTAGTACTTCGACAAAAACAGTTGACTTTTGTTGTCCGATATGGGTACTATTTTATAAGGTTAAAGGGGTCATTATTCTATCAGATTGTGTATTGACACTTACCTTCGATACAAGAGTCATCGTGCATAAAAATAGGGCATTTATCAGCTAAAGGGGGATAATTTTGATAAACCAAAATTTACACCTTGGCGTGATTAAGTAAATGGGATAACTCTGGATGACATTATTTGATGGCGGTATGTATAAGGACTGATATTTGACATGACATAAGATTGACTGGGTCGGCTTCTAAAAATCACCAGGCAAAATGAATATTTAAAGAAAAACATGGAGATGGAAATGATGGAGATTAAAAGAAAGAGGGTTGCCAGGTTAAGAGATGACTTGTTACAGACCACGAAGTTATAGGAGAGTACAAACTTCACATGCAATATCCCAATTGTCTATAGACAAAATATTTTTTTTCAATTCACCATTTTAAGGTTCGTTTCCATCATATAAACCCAAATGGTTACTGAAAAAATAGCGGTGTTTTATGTATAGGTCACATCTACGTATATACATGGAGCTGTAAATGACACGTATTTGGTGCCATGCAGGGCAAGGCTTTATTTGAGGTATTTTTCTTCATTAATATCATCGTGAATAGCTTGATGGATCCAGGGGGGGGGGGCAAAGCCGGCCCGTGCCACCCCCCTCCTCTGAGAGGCACAATTAAAATTTGTAATATAAAAATGCCATTAAAACAGAAGTGTGCCCCCCCCCCCCCCCCCTTGAAAGTGAAGACTTTTTTTTTTGGCTTGTCAATTTTTTTTGCGTTGACGAAATGCAGAATGTCCTTATTTTGGGGTTGAAAACCTTTTTTTTTACTTGTCAAATTTTTCTTCGGGAAAATGTGCCCCCCCCCCCTTTGGAAAATCCTGGATCCGCCCCTGTACGCGCCATACGCACTGTTGAGAACAATATCACAGGGAATACAAAATCTAGCGACCGTGTGTAGTTCAATTAAAATACAATTTCTTAGGTTTATCGACCTATAAAACCATAGCAGTTCATTAACCTAAATTGGTATTGATCATGCATGCTTGACATATTAATTATCATTTCACTCTTTAAAGGTTCATATACCAGCGTGCGATACTGGCACTGGTCCGACGGTCCCAGACCGGTAAAAATTACTGTCGGGCCAGTAACTTTTCAGAAATAGCCAGATTTACTGGTCCGACATGCGCCCAGTAAGATTATATCTAACTGATGTATATTTTCTTCTCTTTTGTAAATTATGAAAATGACTCTGGCGTCTCAATAAGCAATAAAAGACAGCAAAATAATCTCAAGTTTTTTTTATATTTTTCTTTATTATTTGGGACCAGTAAATCTAAGGTTCGGTCCAGTAAAAAATTGAAAAACTAGGTATGTACTGGTCTGACATGATCAGGTCGGACCAGTAAAAAAAAAGGTTATTGTGGAGCCCAGCATATACTATCAAAAATCTCATACACTGTTGAGAAAAATAGTATATTCCACATGTTGATACCTATAAGTTATCAGAAAAAGCTGATTATTGTTATATTGCATTGAATATTTTGCTGCACTCTAAAAAACGAAGAGCTAATTTAGCTCTTAAAGAGCGTGTATAGTGACTGCACTTTGGAGCGCTGATTTGTCTAGTTCAAATTTGAACGAGGAAAATCAGCACTCGAAAGTGCAGTCACTATACACGCTCTTTAAGAGCTATATTAGCTCTTCGTTTTTTAGAGTGTGGGAAGACAAAAAAAAGGAAAGGAAAGGGGAGGGAAAACACTTTTTTCCCTTTCTTTATCTCCTTTTGTTATTTTCATTAAATTTGACTTCCTGTTTAATTCTTCTTTTCTTCATTTTTTTTATGTGTATGTTTTCTCTCCACCCCATTTCCCCCAATTACATAATTCAGATTGAAAAAAAAAATCCTCTCACAGGCGCTCTCTTGATTCGCTCTCTCACATTGCATCTTAACCAATGCCCAAGGGCGGATCCAGCTTTCGCAAATATGGGGGGATTCACCCATATTTTTCCCGATCGGCAGCTCAAAGTTGATTTTGGTTTGTTTCTTTAAAGGGGTATTCGTATTCTAAGCTTAATTCTTAAAAACAACATAATGTTTGTGATCCTGAACAAAATGCGTATGTAAATAATTACTGCGAGCGCCAAACGCGAGCAGAAATTTTTAATATACGTTCTGGCCCGATCGAAAAGGGACTTGTTAAGGACTGTTTGCAGTTAGCCATGAAGACGATACATATTTCAACAATCAAATACTGCGAGTGTGAAGCGAAAGCTGAAGATTTTTTTACATTCCGATCTAAAAATTGACATTCTAAGCACTTTTTGTAATCGTGAACAGGATATGCTAAACAATGCAATCGCGAAGCGCGAGCGAAAAAAAAAAAGATTTAGACCTAAAAATTGGAAACTATATACATGTTTTGTAAATCATGAAAAGGATGGGTAATTGGGTATCTTCCTCCATTAATGAAGCGCGAGCAGAAAAAATGATATTCCGATCTGAAACTGGATAATTCTATGCACGTTTTAAAAGAAGAACATGCAAGCTGCATTTTTCAATAAACGTGCGTTCGTTTTTTTAGATGTAGACCTAGAATCTGGGCATTCTAAATACGTGATTTATCATGAAAAATAATAATGAGAGCGCGAAGAGCGAGCTGAAAATATTTGATATTCCGATCTGAAATATTTGTTGATATGTTGATATTAAGGATTGAAAATTAACACTTTTGTAATTATGACTATAGGATGCATAAGTTTATACATTTTTAACAATCAATGCAAGCGCAAATCGCAAGTCGTAATTTTTAGGCCCTGGGCAAATTATGTTTCATAACAGTATGAAAAAAAAAAGTTTCTTATGTAATATTCAGTAGCATAACATAAGAATAATATAATATAACATTATAATGAACAATAATTTCTTCTTCCCCACTACGTTTCTCTTTCATTCTCCCTCTTTTTCTCCTCCCCTTTTTTGCCAGCCGATGGGGGGGGGGGGGGGGCACGTGCCCCCATGCCCCCGTATCTACGTCTCACTTCGAGCCGAAATATGTGTTGTATATTGGGTTCAAATCTTGAAATTTTAAGGTTCATATCAGCCTATTAAGCAAGATATATAAATATCATCGAACATGCAATACGAGCGCAAAGCGCGAGCGAAAAATTTATAAAGTGAGATGAAATATTTTTTCTTTGTATTTTCCAAGTCTTCCCCTCACCTTATTTTATTCACTTATCTTCCTCCTCCCTTTTTCTCTTCTTTTTCCCCTCTCTTTTTCTTTTTTATTTCTTTTCCTTCTTTTTCTTGTTTCTTTTGCTCCGCAAATAGGGGGCTGGGCCCCTCGGGCCCCCTGGATTCGCCTATATGAATGCCTGTCAGTATTATAATATTTTGCTTCTCAAAGGGGGGGGGGCACATCCGGTCCGTCTTCCCTTCACCTTATTTTATTCACTTATCTTCCTCCTCCCTTTTTCTCTTCTTTTTCCCCTCTCTTTTTCTTTTTTATTTCTTTCCTTCTTTTTCTTTTGCTCCGCAAAATAGGGGGCTTTTATTTGTGTTTTAGTTCACTTTCTTTCCATATGACAAACAATATAACTTTCATAATGAAGGTAAACTCATGGGCTATATTTGCCAAAGTCTCGCCTCAATTTCAAACAAAAATAGCGAAATTAAATTCTTGCCCATACTGGAATTCCAACCCCATAACCTTACACAATATATAAATTCATTATTGTACGCTCAAGGTAGATCGGCAGTGGGAACCAACATCATTAATTACGAAGATGTACTATAATTACTGGTCAATGCAGCAAATGAGGTCGTCGTCATTATTATGCAATCATTGTTAGGTATGATATAGCTTTTAATTACTCTCCCTTCATTGCATTTCTGGAGAACCCGCATCCCCTGCACGCATGGCAGTTTACTGCTAATGATATAGGAATAAACCTTCATTAGTTTCTGAAGATATCTATACCATTGTCTTATATCAAACCTTGTTGGGTATAGCGATGGATGTATTGTTTCTATCATATATTTTATCACGAGAACTTTTTCAACCTGTTTTTTATGCCTTCTGAAGTGGTTCACGAGGTATAGATATAGCTTTCAATTATATCTTCTCTTTATTACACTGCTGGAGAATCCGCATCTCTCATCTCCTCAAGCCTCTCGTGCATAATAGATGGTGGCTTGCTGCGAATGATAATAGGAATAGCCTGTATTCATTTTTCGTCTCAAGATATCTACCATGTTCACGATGCTGTTTTCTCAATATCAGGTGGATAGCGGTGAATGTCACGGTATTAAAAGATTGTGTTTTCTGAGGGTTTTTTCGCGAGAACCTTTTTCACCTGTGTTACCTCATAATTTTCGTCTAATGCCATTTCTGAAATTTGTTGAAGAGGTATATTAGGTCTTATCCTCTCTTCATTGCATATCTGTATGGAGCATCCTTTGCCTTAAAGTTGGTGGTTGTTGTCATCAATGACATAGGAGTAATCTGCATGATTTTATGAATCTTTCAAATATCTACCATGCGCCGTTTATCAGCATCTGATGGATAGCGGTGAATGTATTTTAACTGATTTTTTTCGTCGCGATAACTCGTATTCGTTCTGTTTTATGCTAGATAATTCTGAATTTGTTGACGAGGTATAACTTTCATTTATCTTTCTCTCATTGCATTTCTGAAGAAATCTCATCTTTTTCATAATAGCTGGCGGTTTATACTGCGAACTAGTTTCTGAAGATACATGTATCTACCATCCTGATTTGGTTTACCGTGAATATACTTATTTTTAAGATTGGGCTTTTAATTTCTCTGGAGAACGAGAATAAGCCATCATTTTGGGATTTGACGAGGAGAGCAGGGGAGACGCCCAATAGTTGCCTAAAATTGTGTGATATTAGGATGTATACACCTGTTAAGAGTATACCACTTCCAGATATCATGCAGAAAGTTGTTTTTTATAGCTTCGAGTGGAGTTGTATGATTAGAGATTCGCATCTGGCGACGAAATAATTACGCGTTGTTGATGGTTAATTGCCACTGTACAGCAGATCCCGAGCCTCGTAATCAATTGCGTTCTTACTTGGAATGGTACCCCCCCCCCCCCTCCCCCAAATCGGGCCAATTGGGCCAAAATCAATCATTTTCTCTCGGTTGCTGTGGATTTCCCTGAAAGAAATAATGTTCAGATACGTTGTTATTCTCTTTATTCTAGTTATTCTACCAACAACAAAACAGTGTTCATCTTTTCAAGCATGACAGCTTTTCTTCAGACTTTTCTTGGTTGAGCAGACATATTGAATGCATGCATCGGGTCTACCATCAAAAAAGGTATTGTGGAATACATGGTTCTCGATTTTCTCTCTGCCTCTCTCTCTCTTCAAAATGAAATGCTCTATTCGGTGAAAAACACTGTGTCAATATCGACTCACAAAATACACAATGATACCACGGCCTGGGCATAGCGGGTAAACTTTAGAGGTGTCGAACGCCCCGATTGGACTCTGATACTTCGTGTTTTTTTTTTTTCCCGAGTCCCTTTTTTTTTCTGCAAGAATGGCGGAGCGTAGATGGAAAAAGGTTGGTCTTGTCGTGTCATTTGCGACAATGATCAGCGAGGAAGCAGCAGCTACTCACACACAGACTGTGATTGAGGATATAGAGAATTCTGATGAGTTGATTGCCCCTGTCAACAGGTAGGTTTATCATTTACATTCCTGGCATTCATGCTTATACATGATTTTATGCAGGTATATTATAAGGCTTATATACCGGTCTATATACTAATCTTCCATGTGATTAGGGATTAACGTTTGATCACAGATACGCGGCCTACAACTTTTATGATCCCTTGGAAGTTCCAACTAATGATTATCCAATATCCACTATGCCTCGGTTCATTTTGCATTCTGCACCATTATAATAATGATCCCAAATAATGAATGGATAAATGAATGAATAAAATAAAGAATTGACGAACGAATGAATGAGTGGCGGAAAGTGAGTGAATAAATAAGAGGAGTGATTAACTATTATGGATTATAACAAAAATTAATGACAGCCGGTGCAATGATGCACAGTCGCTCATGAAATCATTGAGAGTGTGTAGCACATAACAAACGGGTTTTCAAAATAGGCCTACAAAATTATTATTATTATTATTATTATTACATATTATTTGTACTGCGCTTTTCCCATTAGGCCCAAAGCGCTTACAATGAATTAATTAATGTAATATTTTAAAAACTACAAAGTACGAAAGAGATGAGTTTTTAATGACTTTTTGAAAATTGCTTATGTTGGAGACTGTCTAATTATTAGTGGCAGGTCGTTCCAGGATTTTGAAGCCGACACCGTAAAAGTTCTGTCACCAGCTAATGTACGAGTTAATGAATATGTGAGGCGAATGTGATCACTGGCCGACCTAAGTGCTCTAGTTGGTGTATACAGATTCAAGCAGTTACTTAAATACTGATGTTTTTTAAAAATACTAGATTTTTTCATTATAATTTAGTTATAGAAATAAATAAGTATTGTATTGAACCAATTAAGGCATGCGATTAAAACATTCTGGTATCGATGGAGAGTAAAAAAATGCCAACAAAGTTGACTTGAGGGAGTGCATCATGGTGGTTAGAAATGATGATGCCGATATGTCTATACTAGATTTCAAGATCCATATTGTGGCATTTTCACATCTAGATCAGTTTGGTCATAAAAAAGTGAGATATTGATTATGAGCTGGCGATATTAATGGCACACACGAGAAGGTAAAATAGATTTTGGTCGATGTGTTTGATAAAAGTTTTTTTTATAATCCCGTGATATATTTACTTAACTCTAGATAGTGTAGGCCTATACTGAGTTCAGTGGATGTTTTATGATTGTAGGCCTATACTTTATATTTATCTTGAAAAGTATGAAAGTGCTCCCGGAAAGTGCACTGGATGACACGTCAAAAGTCAGCAGACTTTTGTGGCGCCCCGATCGCAGCTCTGGCGCCGCACCCCTCCTTTACCCCTATCACGAGGTGCACGGCGCCTGACTGGTATCCGGCTGGTATCGGGGCTGGTATCATAATTAATGTATTTAAAGCTCTGATGAGATGCTATCTTTATACGATTAGAGAAGAATAATAAAATTATTGAATGAAGAAAAAAAAATCAACCCTCTATTAAGTTCCTTCATCAACTTTCAGTTGATCATTTTCGGAGTTGATATTATTTTCATCTCACTCATATTCACGGGGCTGATGCACTTTCTCAATGAAGGCATCATCCTTATCGCATTTCCATTGACACAAGGCCTACACATTATATAGGCGGTGACCGGTGGTACCGATGCCCGATGAAAATGATGGCGTCAGTCGAAGAACCAAAACAAGACCTAGATAGACTCATTCACATCATCGAAGACTCTGATTCAACCTCAGTCGGCCAGATATTCAGGTTCAGTTCTTTTTTTAACCATGGTGTTGAAATAAGTTTAGGTGGATCGGCGGAAGTGTTGGATAAAAACTGTGACTCAGCTCAGCGAATGTTATTAATTTACGTGTGTGGGGCTAAGGGGAATTGCACTGCACAATACTACCACTGTACCAGCTAGCTAAGCGAGGTTCGCAGGCGCTCTATTGGCTTGCTACTGCACAAATGATAGTGTCTTGTGTCTCGTGAATGCAATGTTTGATATTTGAATTTGTTGGTGGGTGCTTATTGAAGGAAAATGCTGTATTGTCCAACTGTTATTTACAGCACAGCTGCTTCCCTGCTAGTGCGGTATGTAGATCTAACCTTTCACTCATTTCAGTATTCCTGTATTATCGATTGCATTTTGTTATTTCCTTGAATTGAAGTTGAATCCTTGTGTCATTTTAAATTGTAGCCTGCCCTTGGCCTTGTCCTGGCCTTGCTGCGAATGAATGGTTCAACATATTTGTAAGTGAGATACTACTTGTATCAGTTTAATATGGTGAGAAACAATTGTAAATATGTGCCAGATATTCTTGAGGCCAGGTAGGGTTGGGTTCGTCTTCTGCCTTGCATCTGCAATTTAATGAAGTTTTTTACATTGTCACAATGAACAAAATATCAGTGAAGATCGAGACCCCTGCTGTTTTTTTTTGTTATGAATAAATTCAATCAATGGAAATGTATCATTTTTCAATACTACTATGCAGCTGTTGCTGGAATCGTCTGATTTCATTCTGGGGAAATGCTGGACAGATATTTGAGATCAAATAAAGTTCATTCCAAAGAAACGACTAATCATATGCATTAGTTTAATGCATCTGATTAAAAATGGCATGGGCTTATCACTGGAAAATCAGGGCAAAAGGCCAAAGACTTGTATGTTATTCTTGATGAGGATTTTATTTGTGTTATTTCTAACCCTTCCTCCTTTTAGCCATTGTTGATTGTACATGTAAACATTGAGTCAAGCCAAAACAAAATTGTTATTTGACAGATTGACAGATAATGAAAGCCTTGCTTGATTTCTTTGATCCATCCAAAATCATTCACAAACCAATTGTGTATTAAGCGTGTAAGACTTGCATCTGCTAACTTGAAGTTGAAAACATTCAGAGAGATTACTGTTTCAGCATTGCATTCTATGTTTCTGATGGAATATCCATGACAATATGCTAGCGAACCTGAAATATTGGATAACCAGTGCGTTTAAGCACATAACGCATCCTGACTATATACTCCATGCTGAGGAATGGATTTTTATGCTTAACATTCGTGGGTAAAATCTTTGCCATTTGTTTTCTTTTATTTGTATTCTCACTTTTATTTCAATGTACGAGTATGGATGCTTGTCTCATTTATTACTTAATACTGTTCAAATTATTTTTTTGTGATTAAACATGGATTTGTTCACCCTTTGTCAGATAATTCATTCCATATGGCACAAGACTTCACATCACGTTTTCTGTATGAAAAATACCCCATTTCTAGTAGGTTTACAAGTATAGGAGTTTTTGAGGTTTTAATTGTGCTATGCCTGGCTAAAATAGGAAGTTGTATCTCGCTCCATTATTTACTCTGAACAGGTTTAGTTGAATCCTGCAAAAAGAATATTTGTCTCAAAGGAAATTTGCAGCCCTTTAATACTTCATTGACTTGGGGAATCTAAAAATTCATCAATTTCTTCTGCCAAACATTTACATTGTTGACCTTTTTTTATTTATAAAACAAATAATGCACAGGTTTAAGTTTGTGATGCTAGTGGGCTATGCAGGCATCTCTGGTATTTATAATAAGCCTTTTACTTCTTGCACCATTGCAATACCCTTAAGTGTGCTGAAGCAATTACTAGTATTACACTCACCAGTGCATTATTTGTTTTTTATTTTTATTAAATGTTAATATTTTTTTTATTGTTATTTTTTTCAGAGCTATCCAAGATGGCAAAGGACAGCAAGAGTTTGGAGAGCATCTCAAAGCCCGCATCGCGGACCATGATAGGGATATTGAGAGGATGTGTAATTTTCATTACCAGGGGTTCGTAGATAGTGTGGGGGAGCTTCTGCATGTCAGGGCACATGCAAAGAAACTAAAGGTTGGTACAGTAGATGATGATGATGCTGATGATGATGATGATGATGAAGATGATGATTATGATTATGATGATGATGATAATGATGGTGATTAGTGATGATGGTGATGGTGATTTATGATGATGATGATGATGTTAATGATGGTGATAATGATGATGATGTTGTTAATGAAGGTGATGATGACATTTTAGGGATTTGATAATGAAAATGATTATGATATGTAGCTTAGCTCGGTGTTATATGGATGTTCGTCAAGTCTTTTGGTAATACTTTGTGGACTGGTGGTAGTATTGTACTGTTGAAAGGACTTTTGATGTACTTGGGAAGAAAGAACGAATGACATACAGTACATACATTACCTTCTGGTGGGATGACAGACTGCCCCCCGACAATTGTCATCATCTTCTTCCGTTGAGTACAGTGCTCGTTAGAGTACTAGTATATTTGTACTTCAATGAGACAGCAATCACAAAGACATTTGGTGCAGTTGAACAAAACTATATAGTGCAAATAAAAAGACGCATCTCGACTGGAGAGCTAACGGAGGTTGAGAGGTTCGAGGTGGCTCCTGAAAGACTCAGTTGACGGAGCCAAAACCACTATTACAGGCAGTCCATTCCACAAGCAGATCATGGTACTTGGGGAAAAAGCTGTGTTGGTAGGGGAGTATTCTACAAATGCTGTTGTTTGAATTGTAGGGGATGTCCTCTGGTCAGTTCAGACGAGGCATACAGGAAAGGTGATGCAACTAGCATGGCGACTAGGCTTTTGACGATTCTTTACATCATGATGACTTTGTTGGATTGTTGCGAGACCCTTCCATCATGACACCCTTCCCTCAACCCCCCCCCCCTCCTTTCTCTTTAAAAGAGAGGAGGGAAAGGGGAAAAATGCATTCAATCCTACAGTATGGTCACTGACACTAATTATAATTAGTGTAGAGAAACACTTGAAAAGGACTATTCAAGAATGAATGGGAAAATCAAATTTATTCTTGAATACACGTAAACATAAGAAAAGAAGATTCCTCCAAATATATGTTATTAGTTATTGCAAATTTATGAAAAGGTTTGACATCCCTTTGCTTCTCTAGTCCTTTACCACTTTCATATTTGATGAATATCTGATTTATTTTCTCTTTTTTTTTCAGGATGGGGTGTTACAAACCAATCAAGCGTTGCAGAAATCTGGCAATCCCGTTATTGAGAAAGCAGAAGAATTGCAAACCACAAGAAGTATGTTACGGAACATCACTGCAACAGTCGACCATCTTCAGACGTGCCTGCCAGGTAAGCCATTGTAAAGTTCAGTGGATGATAGTAACATTCTATAAGGGAGTTTATATCTGAGCATGTGTGGATAAAGTTTCTAAGATATCATGGGGGAACAGGCCTTTTAATGCAGGGCCAAACCTTTGGAATTCTCTTCCACAGAAGTTTGAAAACCCAGACTTCAGTGACCACCTTCAGGGACAACGCGAAAACATACAATTGTACCTGTATAAGAGTGCTCTTTGACAGACATCGACCTATTATAATTGTTCAAACATGTATATGTAATTTGTTTTTGTTGTTCTGCTCTGAAGCGCCTTGAGCATCAAGATGGAAAGTGCGCTGTACAAGTCTTGTATTATTATTATCAAGTAAAGGTCATTTTTACTAAAATCTAAATCCACTCGCCTAAATTTCTTAGAGAGGTTTTCCTGACATAGCAACACTCAATTTATGTAAACCGGATTATAAACCCCAAGCCTCATTGACTATGAAGCAGGTGAATAGAATGGCCCATCTCTTTGTGCTCGTAGATGAAAGGTGCATTTTGTTTGACAAAGTCTTTTACAACATATCTCCTTGTACTTCTTAAATTTTATGCTATTCTTGTGCCCTGTACATGTATGAAATATTCATTATTGATAAAACCCTAGTGGGATCTCTAGGAAAACCAACTGCATGTAGGCTATCATCATACACTGTTAGCTACATATTGTGACAATCATCAAGCAATACTACGTGCATTCCAACAGTTTCATTTCTTTTTAATTGAAAGCACCAGACAAATATTTTGTACATGTGGGACCAGGAAGTAATTTGACCTCTAATTAACATATTTGTACACATACATGTAAATAAGGAAACGGAGATGAAGAGCACACTGCTTCCTTCATGTATACACAATTCATTAGTACTTTGTATGACAGTATAGATAGTTAGAAATGCACTGAGTGCTGGAAGGGCAGCTCAAGCTGAAGCCAGGGTAGTGTGCCCCGGAAATATTATTTCTAGATAGATGGCACCATACACATGTAAATGCCTATTATTTTTATCATTATTATTATTATTGTTAAATCATTATAACTATTGTAATCAACTTAGCTGAAAATTATGAACACTGCCTAGACAGGTCTTGTTTTGAGAAAAGTAAACTGCCTTCTGAATGTGATCTGACAAATGTTAAGCATATGATGAGGATGCCAATGAAAAACAAATTACCACCCTGAAATCTGATAGAAGTTTAACTTTGCCCCCCAAAATGGCAGTTATTTTGTATATATCAATATCAATGGTGGATAGAGCTTCCACTCGCTCTTTTGAGACCACCGGAAACAATAAAAGTACTCCAAAAGATCAAGCACGCACAAAGTTCCACACTTTTTCTAATGTGTATGCCAGTGCGTACGTGGAGTACCTACATGTAGCATTTTAGTATGGCCCCATATACTGTTTATTGTGTCATGGAGTTCTTTTCCTCAGCCTCAAAGGTTGTGTGTGTGAGGAATTGCGTGCGTACATACAAGCTCCATCCAGCTTATGGATATCAAAGATATTTCCTGCTATTATATGCTTTTCACATTGCATTTCCTTAACCCCATACTATCGTTTTTTTTATTCACACTGTCTTTCTTAACCCCATACTATCTGCTTAGCCGGGGTTAACGCCTTAACCCCGGACTATCCCACAGCTCATGAATATTGATTATTTTACCATACAGAGCGTGATTAACGTGCAATTTCGACTTCTGTGATTGGCTAAATTGCTTAGCCCCACTTTTCCTTAGCCCAGTTTCGTTTCACACTGCATCTCTTAGCACCGCAATTGTGGTGCTAGCACCACAATAAGCCGGCTAACCCTGCTTTTTTGCAGGGCCAGATAGTACCATACTATTTACCGTGCTAGCCCACTTTGCTAAAGCGTAGTGTGAAAACGAAGTGGGCTAAGCTTAAAGGGGAATCCAGCCTTGGCCATAAAATGTTGTGTTGGGAAGGAGAAAAATAAATTCAACAGAATGGTGAAAGTTTTAAAGAAATCGGACAAGCAATAAGAAAGTTATAGCTGCTTTAAAATTGAGATCACTAATACTATGTAGATTTCAAATTGGCAACTGGGTAAGTAAATTATGACAAGGGGCAAGGACAACTTTCCCATAGGCCATGTAGTTTATTATCAGGGATTTGTGGTTTTCTCCTAAGTACCCACTCCCCTGGGGCAGTAATTTTAATATAACCCAGGTAGTATATTGTTTTATGAAAAAAAATACAATTTGAAATAAAACTTTTGGGAAAAATTACATTTTAGCCATAATATGTATTAGAGTACATGGAAGAGTAGTCCTTGCCTTACATCACTATGACATCCCATATGCGGCCAATTTGAAGTCTCCATGGGTATAGTGATTACCAATATTTACAACTTTTAAAAATTCATAACTTTCTTGCTGTTTGTCCAATATTGTTCAAACTTTCACCTATTAACTTGTCTGATTTTTCCTTATAAAAACAAGTTTTTATATGGGTTGGATTCCCCTTTAACCCCGGGAAATTGGTGGGGCTAAGGCCCCCCCCCCCCCTTATCCCCACCAATTTCCTGGGGTTAAGGAAAAAAAGTACAGTGTGAAAAGCATATTAGAGTATCTACATACCGGTACATGTACAACACAAAAGTAGATCCACCTTGGTCCAAAATAGCACAACCTGTGTGAAAATAAGATTGATCTGTATAGTGTACATCATGCATGAATGAACAAACATCTGTTAGACAATATTGTATGGCTTTTCAGAATCCAGTGGTTACCGAATATTTTGGTAGTACTGAAGTCTTGAAATGGCCAAACTGTGAGTTCGAAGTCTTTTTTTGGTCAATGCTCGATAAGGTGTTTTTTCCCTGACATTTAAGACTTCATGTATACATTACTGCTTCGTGCTTCCAAAAGGGGACAAGACCTAATTTATCAGATATCAGTATAGAAAATGAAATATTAGACCACATCAAGCTAGGCTTAAATACTTTACACTTTATACATGTATATTTAAACATGTATATGATACTGTCAGTGTGAGAAGACTTTAAATTCTCTTTCCTTTACGTTTGATACATTGCCAGGAAATCATAATTAGTCGTGCCGAGTAGCTTATATTTCAGTCTTTTGCCAGCTAGTTGTTATTGATATATGATTAAATATCAGTGAAAGATCAGTTTTTGTTCATGTTAGAAGAAACTGTCTCGAAATGATCGGCTAATTAAATGGATTCGATAGTGTATTCTGCATTAAGAATTTTTAGTAAATTTCAGGAGTATAGATTACTGCTTGGGCCAACCTTGCAAATTTGTGTTTTCATATGGCAGCATAAAAACTCAGTATATTAGGCACATTCGAGTCATGGATTAAAAAAAAAAATTCTCCTGAAAATCATGATATTAAAAAAAAGTTATTGTGTCAATCATGTTCTAGAATGCTCTGATATAATGATTTTGGAATAATAGAAATCCACATGTATCTTCAAATGATATTCAGCCTAGTATTGGTTTGGAAAGTTAGTTAATGAAAACTTTCATCAGGTTCAAAATGTAATAAAAAGATTTGTAACTATTATTTTTCAAAATTTTGCAAGTAATTGTGGAATTTTTTACTGATTGGTACATATGAAGGGGGAGAGGACATGAAAGATGAAATAATCAGTCCAATGTTGAACATGCATGACAAATTTTTATTGTTCCTCATGTCACAGAGCCCTGGTTACCTGAACACTGAGATATAAATGTACATGTAAAATCAAACCAATGCCATGTGTTTTGGTCTATTGGGCATATCTTTTGACGTATGATGACTCATTATCCGGAGAGCCTCCTGTGAAGCAGACTAATCACTGTCGGTTAATATCACAAACTACATGTATCTTTCCCTCTCCCTCTCTCATTCTCTGACTCATTCTTTCCTCCCCTATAAATGTCACTGGTTGTCCAAAGATGATAACAGTCTGTTCACACATGAGATGTTTATTATGTTGTACTCGATGAAGAAACGTCAATCAGAGCATTCCGAGACATCCTCCAGTTACATTCAAAGTTTCTGACTATCAGAAATATGTTCAATTTTCTGAGGCACATTTTATTATTGTATATAACAATTCAATTCAATTCAATTCAATTTATTCAAATTCCATTCAATAAAAATACAAGATACAATATCAGAGAAATACATAGTAACAAAACAATTAAACATACATAAATATAAAATGAAATTTGGGAGACTGCAAAAGACCGAAAGGTCTTGACGAGGCAGACCCCGAGTGCCATCATGGCAATACATATATTGGCATAGGTTAAAATGATGACATGAACAGGATGAAAAAAATATAAATACAAATGTCCTAACCCCCCCCCCCCATCCCCCATCGGGAACTGGAAGCCAGTGTAACAATATATAAATTATCAAAATACACTTTAAGAATATTTATGAGTCATATGATGATATAATGTGTTTTTTTAGCTTACGTTTAAAAGAATAAAGCGAAGAACATTTTTTAATTTCACAAGGCAGCGAGTGCCAAACATCAGGTCCTCTATGTCTAATGGATTTATAAGCAAGTACTGTTTTGGGATTACTAAGATGAAAATTGTTAGAACCTCTGGTATTGTGTTCATGAACCTGGGTATTGCGTATAAACATTGAATTAAAATTGCTTGGAACCAAGTGATTAGTATAATTGAACATAAAATTTGCAGTTTGTAAGATATTGATATCAGATATTTTTAATATGTTCAGTTTTTTGAAAATTGGATCAGTATGGGCTAAGTAAGGAGAACCTGTGCAAATTCTTATGGCTCTTTTCTGCAGTAGCAATAAGGAATTAACATTTCTTTTGGTTCCACAACCCCACGCAATATTAGCATAAGATAAATAAGATAATATAAAAGAATTGTACAATAGTATAATAGACTTTGGCATTAACGTATCTTTAAGTTTAAACATTATACCAATAAATCTAGAAATATGAGTTCTTAGATGCTGAAAATGCAAATTCCAATTTAAATGTTGATCGAGAACAACGCCAAGAAATTTAACATTAGTTTTCCTTTCAATTAGGGTATTGTCTATTAAGATTTGGCACTGGTCTTCCATAATCTTTTTTATTGGGTTGTGAAATATAATATAATTGGTTTTACTGAGGTTTAGAGATAACTTATTACATTGTAGCCAGTTGGTTAGTTTACGTAATTCTACATTGATAGTGACGATCATTTTATTAAAATCATGATGGGAATATAACAGTGTCGTATCATCTGCAAATAACACATAGCTAAGCATTTTGGAAGAATTTACAATGTCGTTCATATATATTATAAAAAGAAGCGGCCCAAGAATGGATCCTTGTGGGACGCCACACTGGAGTTCTAAAATTTGTGATACATTTAAGTCGACCTCAGTGTATTGAATTCTGTTCTTTAAATAATCTTTGAACCATGCATATATAACATTTATAGTTTACTGCTTTTGATACATACAGACACATCCCATGACATACCAGTCATCTGCAATGAAAATAATATTTCTGAAAAGTGAAATAAAATCTCCAGTATGTATTTGTTACCATGTACTCTATGAAAATGAATGTGTTTGTGATACGTAAATCCTCGATACAGTATGCTACAGTACATGAGCATGTGTGTTCATTAACTTGCTGGGCATGTTTTTACCCTGTGTGAAGTAACATGGAAAATGCCATATGTTATTTATTGAGTTTTGTGATATGTAAATTATTACGAATGTACAGTGTATGTAGTATCTAAACATTGTTTGCCTCATTAAGAAGAATTAATATTAATTAAAAGTTATTCCTTATCCAAGGCTCGACATTAGCGGTGGCCCGGTGGCCCGGGGCCACCAGAAATTCACCTCGGGCAACCATTATTGAAAAAATATTAAGTTTTGGTGGCCCGAATCGGGCAACCAATAATTCTCAGAATAGCGCAATTTTTCTCCCCATTTTGCACGCATTTATCAACTTTCTACAATTCAAATTGCAAGCCAGTTCGTCATGCGCCCTTTTTGTTGATCTACACACAAACACACACACAAAGTTGGCCTACCGCGAAAGCATTAAGTAGCTTTTATCCAGCTGGCAGCGCCGGCCGGCTGGCGTGAGCTTTGCATGCTTGAAGCAGCTGTGCGTTAGCAGCCTATTCAGACTCAGGGAGCTGCAATACAAAATGTTGCTGCTAAGAAATCTTCCACAGAACTGTGAAAATCCAAGTCAAAGTCACATTTTACACCAATGAAATGCCCTTCTACAGACTTTTTTGCTAAAATCTGGTGTATCTTGATTTTTTGCAAGCATTAAAAAGAGGAATCATGACCTCTCTTTTGACTCAAAAAGACCGATTTCCAAATGAAAATAATACACATAAAAACACATAGGTGAGTACATCACTGTCCCACATGTGCATTTGTATGTATGTTGTTACTTGGTTTCTTTCGAAGCTGTGTCTTTTCCGGTCTTTTCTAGCCAAAAATAAACAGACAGTTGCTTTCTTTCTTGTTTATAAATGATTTCTTAAACAACTCTTGAGAAAGTGAATACTTTGGGAAGGCATTTCATTAATATGAAATGTGAATTTTTCCAACATTTTGGCAAATTTAGGGAAGGAATTTTCTCACACTTTTTTTTGCCGCTTTATTATTTTCTTTCATTTTTTTTTACAGTGGTTTAACCATTTATACCCATTTATTCATTTTTAATGTTTTTCTTTATATTTTTCGGGCCACCAAACTTTAATATCGGGCCACCAAAAAAAATTATTTGAAGATTTTGGTGGCCCGAACGGGCCACCACCAAAAAAAGTTAATGTGGAGCCTTGCCTTATCAGTAATAGTATTCTTCGCAATACACTGCTGGGTTTGATTAATGATAATGGCATTAGGCCTAATTGGCGTGCAATCTTCGGAAATTTTGATTAAAAAAAAAAAATTATATTTTGCATCCCTGAAAACACTGCAACATTATTGCAAATTTGTCATCCCTGTTTTAAAGCTATGTAACTTATCAACTCCCCAGGGAGTACAACATCCTGGATAGAATCGTGCTACAAACTTTTTTTTTTCTAACCACTTCTTTGTCTCCCCAAGTTTTACCCAAAAGGCAACATCTTTGATGATGAATTCTAAATTAATAGAGAAATTCTCCATTTGAGGGAGTTGCCCAAGAGCACTGGTATTACAAAGTTTTTGTCTCATCTTGTACATTTCAAGTACAAGTAGACCTACATATATGTACATGTTCATGAACTATATCGAAGTGACATTGTGGGTACATTTCTCTTTTCTTTTCTTTTTTCTTGCAGTTCTGGAGATGTACTGCAAACTGAATGATCAAATAGAAAGCAAGAGGTAAGTGTCAATATTGAAATTGTACATTCATTGCCAGTCTCCATGTCATTGTGTTTTGATACTGGAGTGGTTTGCTTGTCATTCCTTACCAATTATTTCTTGTATCCTGGCCAATGACAACCATGTTATTAATGCTACCTTCACACCGACGAAACCGACTCCAAACCAATCAGTGGTGTGCCATCGACTATAACATAATATCTTTGATCGGTCTGGAGTTAGTTTCATGGTTGTGACTGTGGCATGTTAAAAGGCAAAGTGTTTAAACTTTCTATGTGAATGTAGCTAGATAGCTCTTAATGATGAGCTTCCTTTCTCAATTAGAATTGAGTCATTCATGGAACTTCAGGAGGTTTTCATATCAAATTGTCATGTCAACTATTAAAAGAAATGTTTTCTTCATCGAATTTAATTATTTGGATGGCATGACAAATTATTTCATTCGTCATATTGCACTTGTGTCCATTCTGATAATGACAATAACGATATGCAACATTTATATAGCGCTTAATAGTATAATTCTAAGCTGTGCGTATCAGTTACCCAGCTATAGCATGGCCACCATGATCAGGTGATTGAGCATTCAAGGAATTTCTTCCTACCAGATACCCATTTACTACACCTGGGTGTAGAGTGGCAAATTTAGACTTGGTTCCTGCCAAAGGGTGTGAGTGCTGCCGAAGGGTTTGAACCCTAGACCTTGTGGTTCAAAGTCCAGAGAGCATCTCAACTCGCCTCCATGTTTATGTGTATGTTGTAGCCATTTGTTACAATGCCTTCAGAGTATTGTGGTAATGAGAAATATTATAACTGTGAGATTGCATATTTGCTTGACAGAAAATATGTAATGAATCTCTTTTGATAGTCCACTTCCTATCTCCTTGGTATTTCAGCCATCATGATGATGATATGATAGCAGAATGATGTATGCCTTCAAAGTCTTATGGCAACCTAGGAATGGTGAAAAGTCATAACAGCCACTTTGCTTGATGTAGTATACAGACTATTTTAGCATTCATGAGTTATGATTTCTTTTCAAAAGTAAATGATCATCTATTGTCAGTTTACCATGGCAACCAAGAAATGGAGGATACTTTGCCCAACCTGACACGGTAAGAATATTCCCTTTGTTTGTGTTCTTTTTGGTAGGTACTATCCTGCTCTGAAGACACTAGAGCAACTAGAACACACCTACCTGCCGAGAGTCAGGCGGTATCGATTCTGTGAACGGATGGCAGACAACATTCCTATGATAAGACAGAACATCAAGGAAGCCTCCATGAGTGACCTCAAAGACTTTCTGGAGAGTATCCGCAAGCATTCCGACTGGATTGGGGAGGAAGCCATGAAGCAGGTACAGGTTCTCATTGTTTAAAGATAATTGGTAACGTTCTCAAATGAGTTCGAACAGAATCCAATGAAATTATCATCCAAGTGTTTGTATATATACTTTTTTTTTTTATGTGCCAAATGGCTCTGGAAGGAAATGCGTAATTGCTGAGAAATGAGCAAAATAAGTGAGGAATCCCATCAAATGTCGGGTATTTTTCCAAGCAATGTCCCACATATGCTTTTCTGTGTTAGTGATCATCAAAAATATTGAGTTTTGAGCTAAGATTTCATGATTTCACAAAGATAAGTTTACATTACTTTTCTAGATCTAATATGGTGACAATTAACCTTGATTTAAAAGACTTTCTCATGAAATAATTATTTGCTGCAGTTACTTTCTTTATAACCTTAAAGCTAAATGACAGTAGTTGCAGTAAAATACTGATTTCGTGAGAAAGACTGTAAAACCAAGGTTAAGTATTACTATATCATCGTGGATCTAGATCTGGTACAGTTACATAAACTGAACTTTGTGAAATCATAATATCTAAGCTAAAAAACGATCACACTGAAGATCGCCAACACAGATAGGCACACGTGGGACAGTGTATTATTATTGCTGGAATAAAGACCCGACGGAAGTGACAGAATCTGCGCTAATTTTGCTTATTTCTCAGCAATTACACAATTTCTTCCAGAATCCTTTGGCACATATTTTTTATTCATACAAACAGACACTTTGGTGATCATTATATTAAATTCTGTAAAAAGTCATTTTGAGATCGTCCCCACAACTGGAATTTATCTTTAAATATTTATCACTGGGTATCTGCTATTATAATTCTGTATGCAAGTGCATGTAGTCTGGTATCTACCACTTGGTCCATACCTTGTCTATTTTTTATTTGGTCTCATCCTATATGGACTAATCTCCAACCAACTTGTCTGCTATTACCATTTGGTCTTATTGCCATTGAGCCCATTTACCATTTTATCTAATTTCCAGTTGGCTATACCAATTCTGTCTGATATCCATTATTCGTCTATTTACACCATCTAAATCATCAGATGAATCTTTATAAACCAATGATTATTTATATGACAAAGTGAATAAAGTATGAAGATGAAGTTTAAATTAGACCATCTGGGCTTTAGACTAAATGAGAGTTAGCCCATGTGAATATTAGACCAAGTGATGATTGGACCAAACAGTAATTAGGCCAAATTACACCAGTAGGCCAAGCGGGTTTCGGCATGATGGTGTTAAGACAATCTGAGAATGAGACCATCTGCTACAAACCAACCATCTGCTACAAACCAACCATAGACAAGTACTCCATGGGTGTTTCATCAACATTTGTTGTCGGACAAGGTGTAAGATCCGAAAGTAATTCTTGGTTTCAATTTGCCAGATGTCTACTCTAGTATAAACTGTTGGGTTTGATAATGAATAGGTCCCTAGTATGTCAAATGCTACCTGCATGTATTGTTAGCCATTATTTTATCTGCCCTAATTGAACAACGTAGCTCAAGGCAATTGTGATTATTAGACAACCAATTAAATTGGTGATTTTTTTCATGAAATTATTGCAATGAATTATATTTGTAAACAATATTTAAGTCATTTAAGGGGACCGAGTTTTAAGTTCTACAATCCTAAAGTTTCTGGGAACTAATTCATCTAACATGGATCAAAGAGAATCATCATAATTGAAACACATAGATGTTACATCACACTGTAAATCAGGTACAGATGAAGCTACATGGAGGCCTTCTCTGAATTTCTGCCTAACTAAGGATTCCAAATTTGGTGTTGAAATTCTTTGTTGAGATGGTTAAGGTTTTGCAAATCATTAAAAAGAAACAGTATAATGTGTTTATTTTATTACATTTATTTTGGATATGACAACCATGACAAATGCCTTTTATTCAACCACAATGAGAAAAAATAAAACTTCTTGTAATCCTTTGCTTCATTCACTAGATATGACATGAGAATAATAATGCTGTAGAAGTAATTCATTTTGATAATAAAATTTGTGACTTCCAATTTACTTCTATAAATAGAAAATCTGCAAATCATCTTGAGTATTTGAAGAAATGATGTTTACCCTACAAACACAGCACAGGAATATGTATACTTATGAATAGGGACTTAGCAAATATTGATCCTCTTTATCATTTTCTATACACATTTGTTGACTCCTGTTTAATGAATTACAGGATTGGGGAGAGGTCTATCATCGCCAATGGTCTCGTACTTTCATATATATGTGTGTCAAACTTCACAGACATTCATCCTTCTTTACTTCTGAATAATACATCTGATTGAGAAATATTATTGCTTCAATTGATTTCATAGAATGTGGCACATGTAATTGCATACATCGCATTCCAATTCATATTCCAAAATTTAATTTATTTTTGTTTTTATCCTATATGAGGCTTATCAGTAAGCTAGTTTGTGGTTTTATAATCCATGTTCATAAGAAGAAAAGGTCATTTGGACTAAACCCGGCATGGTAACTTCAAGTGCATTTAGATAAGCACAGACTTTGATGATTATTTATAAAATCCTATTCTTTTCATCAAATCAGCTGAAAATTAGCCCATTGTTTTTTTTTTTAGTTTCCCTAATTACAGCACCTTATCTTATAATGCAGATAATGGAACATATGTTTTTCAAAGTTATTGATATTCTGGTCTTCATGTTTATGCACCATCATTCTTTCACAGAGTTGAATTTTAGAGATTGCTATATCAGGCAAACCTACATAGTTGTAGACCATCCTTTGACAAAGTATTAAGTGCTTATCCTCATAAAAAGTGAAAAGGACTAAAGAAATGCTTTTCAGCTAACTCAAAACTGACTCTGATTGATATTATAATCATTTTTTTTTATTGTTTAAATGTATGTTTATTTTCCATTGCATTGTCGGTGTACCTATGAGTTGCCACAAGATGAATGCAGGGCAAAGACACCATTTGTTCCTTCCCCCTCTAACTTTGACAAATACTCATAAAATACCTCCCATCCCTCTTTCCTAGCATCATCATAGTCCCCTGTTATGCCACTCTAAATCTTCTAAACATAAAATGTAAATTCCAGGGCCCCGTCTTACAAAGAGTTAAGATTGATCCGATCAATTGCAACTATGGACGGCCAGCAAAGTCAACATATAAAATGCATGTTTATTTTTTTGTTATTCTAGATATGAATGTATATCCATAAATTCATTGATTTCTTGACAATTTGGTGTGATCTCCTTTGTTTACAAAGGACATTTTGCAAATTTCCTGTAGAAAAAATTATGACACTGATGGATTTCCATAGAGTGACGATTGATTGGATCAATCGTAACTCTTTGTAAGACTCTAATGACTTATGAATGAATAAAAATCATGTGCCTTAATGATCCAGGTAAAAAATTGTTATAACTTAGAAATAGCACGAAATTCATGACATCCCCACATATCTGTTTTGATACCTTCATTGTGCTGGCTATTCAGCATGGATTTTATCATTTTATAATATTAAAGATTAGTTTGCATAATTTACAACATGTGGATCTGCGGGGGGGGGGGGGGGGGGGGTGGGTTCCTCATGAATTTGTTCATGATGAATGAGGTTGCAGATCACACTCAATAAAAGTGTGATCTAAGTTTGCCTGGGGGTAAATTAACCACTGCTATGAATGCCACCTCTTGATATATTAAGTTTATTAAAGATTTTCTCTGTTGACTTTCAAACGTTCAAAAGAGAAGTAGGCCTACCCTTAAGACGTCAGCCTTCATGAAAGTCAGACATGACTGTACAGTCAAAGCTGAGTTGCCGCTCACTGATGCTCACTGAAAGTATTATCATATGCTGAGTTTGAGTTTATCTTAAAAATCTTTTCTCTCTCCGCTTTCACAGGTTCAAAAGAGAAGTACCCTGGAGACGTCAGCGTTCATGAAAGCCAGACATCGTACAGTCAAAGCCGAGTCGCCGCTCACAGAGGCCGATAAGGATTCTGTAGGGGACTTCATGTTTGAGGAGGAAGAAGTAGGACAATGATCTTGATTTTTTTATTTGTATACATTCTCTTGGAACCATCAGATATACATGTAGAGATATCTTGAAGATTCATGCAACTTTGACAAATTTGCTTGAAAGGTCAAGTCCACTCAAACTAAAAGATGATTTGAATGTAAAGAGAAAAAAATAAACGTAGCTGAATAAGCTTTCATCAACTTTAGATATAAAACAAGAATATTAGTTATAAAATTTTAAAGTTTTGCTTCAGTTTGCTAAAGCAGAGATATGTGCAAAAAGGTCAAGTGAAAATGAGAGAACTAGTGATGTCACACACTTACTATTTTGTATTTTATTGCATGAAAATTTCAACTTTTCCTTCAACAATGTAGAACTCTACCTGTTCTATGCATGTACATAATCACCGCATTCCAGAGAACTTCTCCTGTAAATCATATAATACAAACTTCATTATGTCATTTGCATGATATAAGCCTTACCATTAAAAATCTATTTTTTTATTTCAGCCATTCCCAAACCCTGAAATTTTTCATCTTTTACAATATTTTTTTGCTTTCTTTGTCAATACCATAGGCTTCCTTCACCTCATTCATTGGATCACCATTCATACCATTTTTGTTTTGTTTCTTTTTTACATATTAAAAATTGTCAGTTTATACAGTTTATACTGTATATTGGACAACAGATATTTTATTCATGAATCACATTATACCATCAAGACCACTTTTGTTTGATTCATTGATCAGAATTTTACTGTCAAGAATTAAGCTTCAATGACAACCACATTTTTTGACCAAATAGTCCAGATGATGACATTAATAACATAACCATGTCAGCACTGTGATCCCAGGGGGGGGGGGGCACTTTCATTGATGAGTGGATACCATGCGCAACCATTGGGTCTCGAAAAGCACCCTAAACAAGTATTTCCCATATTCTGAAAATGCACCCCTTAACAAGTATTGGCATGTGAAACATTGCCCTTAACAAGTGAAACAAACGATACTCTTGGCAAGTATTCCCTGAATTGAACCCCTAAACAAGTACAGCGATATTTTTGTCTCACCTGCATAGCAGAGTGAGACTATAGGCGCCGCTTTTCCGACGGCGGCGGCGGCGGCGGCGACGGCGGCGGCGGCGGCGGCGTCAACACCAAATCTTAACCTGAGGTTAAGTTTTTTAAATGACAGCATAACTTAGAAAGTATATGGTCCTAGTTCATGAAACTTGGCCATAAGGTTAATCAAGTATTACTGAACATCCTGCCTGAGTTTCATGTCACATGACCATGGTCAATGGTCATTTAGGGTCAATGAACTTAGACCATGTTGGGGGAATCAACATCAAAATCTTAACCTAAGGTTAAGTTTTTGAAATGTCATCATAACTTAGAAAATATATGGACCTAGTTCATAAAACTTATACATAAGGTTAATCAAGTATCACTGAACATCCTGCATGAGTTTCACGTCACATGACCAAGGTCAAAGGTCATTTCGGGTCAATGAACTTTGGCCGAATTGGGTGTATCTGTTGAATTACCATCATAACTTTAAAAGTTTATGGATCTGATTCATGAAACTTGGACATAATAGTAATCAAGTATTACTGAACATCCTGTGCAAGTTTCAGGTCACATGATTAGGTCAAAGGTCATTTAGGGTCAATGAACTTTGGTCAAATTGGGGTATTTGTTGAATTACCGCCATAACTTTGAAAGTATGTTGGTCTAGTTCATGAAACTTGGACATAAGAGTAATCAAGTATCACTGAACATTCTGTGCGCATTTTAGGTCACATGACCAAGGTCAAAGGTCAATGAACTTTGGCCATAATGGGGGTATCTGTTTAATTACCATTATAACTTGGAAAGTTGTTGGATCTTACTCTTGAAACTTGGACATAAGAGTAATCAAGTATCACTGAACATCCTGTGTGAGTTTCAGGTCACATGATCAAGGTCAAAGGTCATGTAAGGTCAATGAACTTTGGCCACGTTGGGGGTATTTGTTGAATTACCATCATATCTCTATAAGTGTATTGGTCTAGTTTATAAAACGTGGAAATAAGAGTAACCAAGTATCACTGAACATCTTGTGCGAGTTATAGTAGTTTTCAAAATCAGCACTGCTGCTATATTGAATCGCGTGATGCAGGTGAGACGGCCAGAGGCATTCATCTTGTTATTATTATGGCACGGATCGACGTCGGTCGTCTGTTTTACCTTTACCTACATCATTGGGTTTAGTACGGCCCCACCTCACGCAAATCGTACTCTAAACACGTAGTATTGACCTTTGGGGCAAAAAGTATATCCTTTTTAAAACATTTTAGTCTTAATTTTTTATACCCTCGCAAATTTGACCCTAAACACGTAGCTTTCCTAGCGAAATAGATACATTTATCCTTTTTTCATTATTTTAATGTTTTTGACACCCTTATTACGTTACGTACATAACGTGCCCTCTATTGAAAAAGACATCCTTTTTTACTTGTTTTTTATGGTCGCGCATGGTATCCACTCATCAATGTAAGTGGCCCCCCCCCCCCCCAGGACTGTAATGCTATGTGTAGGAGGGAAGTCAAGCAGGCTGTGTGCAAATAATACACGAGTGACAAAGAATTTGGAAAAGAAAAATGTTAAAACCCTCAAATATTTGGTCAGGATTTGCCATCCATGGCGCGATAGGGATTAAGCATGCTGCATGAATTAGTCATCTAAGGAAGATCAAATAAAACCATATTTCGATTGAACAGAATTGAGCTTACTTATGGAAATGCATGGCATGTACTTTGAACAAAAACATCTTACAATTACAGAGTATATGTCATTGTCTCACACATACATGTATTTAGGTGTTATTACAGGATTTGAAGATCCGGGCAGAATTCGCAAAGTTCGCTGCGCGGCCACGAAGGATGGCCTCGCGGCGGATATCATTCGATTTTGTAAGTTTACCCTTCCAGTATCGGGAAGTTCAAATCCTTTGGAACATTCAGTAAAGGCAGAACATTTTTATCCTATCCAGCTGTGTGATTTTTCGAAAGGAATTTAGGTTACCAGGAATTGTTGAATGAAAAAGGAAATTAAAAAGAATAGTCATAAAAAGTCAATGAATGTGTAATATTGATAATGATTGCATGCAGAGTGCGTTATTAGTCTGGGAGCCGACGGGATCAACCTACCTATAGCAGAAAAGAAAACCGAGTTTAATGTGAATGACTTGGGAGTCAAGATAATAGACACATGACACTAAGACACATTATTCAAGTATGTCAAAAACTGTGTTGCCCTGGGCTTCTATCCACAGCCTTAACACTGGCTCTTGGAATGTGCGGACAGGCAGCATAAATATACTTAATGTGATGGTAGGCTCTTTCCACTCATGCACATGAAAATTGGTTCGTTTCCAGCGAGGTTGACCTATCACGGCTCCCAGACTATCCTGACTTTCCTTCTACTTATAAAATCCACTTCAAATTTCTCATTTCCTTTACATGTCAAGTATATTAATACTAATAATTGATTTGAAAGTATTCTAGAAAATTAGTATTGTTTGACTTCATATGAGTGTACTGAGTTTAAGTAGGCTCATTATCCTGTAAATCTTGTTGATGTACATGTATGGTACTCGAAATTATCACATTGTCCCCCCTAAAAACAGGCAAAAATATAATTATACTTAAAAAAAAACATAGCTGAATAAAGGGATCAAGAAATTTGATATCATTTAAGATCCATTCTTCTGGATTTTTATCTTCACATTAGTGCATGGTAGTTCTCAAATTAACCACTCCATATAGACGAGAAATATAAGTCATTTTGCCATCTCAAATTCATTTGCTTTAAGGATTACCATGGCAAATTTGATTTTCATGATTTTTTTTAGTCCTCATTCTCTTATCAAGCCCATATATTAACAATAGGTTGATGATGACATCAGGCATGACTTATTTATCTTTTCATAATGAGATACAAAGTGTATTATGTATGTTCTTTTATAATCATCAGTCTCATTGACAACAGCATCAACATCACAACAATCACCTCCATCATCATCAAAATATCCCCCACCATCGATGTTACTGCCATTATCATCACCACTACCATCATCAACATATCACCACCATCACCACCATCACAACAATAAACACCACCACCACCATCATCGAAACATCACCATCATTGATAGTACTAGCATCATCATCACCACTACTATTATCTACATCATCAACATCATCATCAACATCATCATCATCATCATCATCATGACCACCACCATCATCATCGAAATATCACCATCATTGATGTTACTAGCATTATCATCACCAATACTATTATCAACATCATTATCACCATTACCACTATCATCATCAACACATCACCACCTCCACCACCATAATCACCATCATTATCATCATTATTATCCTCATCATCATTATCACCACATCATCATCACCATCATCACCATCATTATCATCATCATTATTATCATCACCATCATCATCATCACCATCATCATCATTATCCTCATCATCACCATCATCATTATCATCATCATAATCACCATCATCACCATCATTATCATCATCACCATCATTATTATCATCATCATCATCACCATCATCATCATCATCATCATTATCACCACATCATCATCAGCTGCAGCAGGAGGCACAGGCTCATCTTCATCCCACAAATATCACCCACATCATCATATCCCCCACACCACCACAATCATCATCTCCACCATCATCATAATCAACACCACCCCCACGACCATAACCATTATAATTGTTATCCTCTACCGTTATTGCCATGGTTACTTCAGGAGGTGAGCCCACAAGACAAGGTTGATTTTTCTCCTGTCTACCGGTGTCTTCACATCTACTCGGTGCTTGGTGAGAGGGAGGTGTTTGAGAGTTACTACCGTAAACAAAGGACCAAACAGTCTAAGCTTGCCATCCAACCTCAGGGTAACACGGTGAGTCTGTTCCCCTTTCAGAATCTTGTCATCAACTTGTGTGTTTCTTATGAGATCTTATGCATATAATGTCAAGGGTTCCCAGCCCATCAGGGAAAATTATTTAACTTTTTTCCAGTCAGGGAATTTTGATCAGCCCAAACGTTGAAAGCACGGTAGTCAGTCAGACTCTGTTATATTTTGTTGCATATCAAAACAACATCCATTGAATGACTGGTTATGGTCGTACTAATTAGTTTTACATTATTGTTTTTATACTGAAAATACATGTTATTCACTACAACAACTTAGAAAACATGCAAAACTGGGAATGGGTTTAAATAATTATCAGGGAATTCTGTTTTCTTGAAAAGCTGGGAACCCTGATGTCATAATCTCATAGCGCCCTCCCTCAGAGGATATAGGCATGCGTGTAAACAGAGTTGTCAGAGATGCACCAGCTGCAATGGCTTCAGCCTTTAAGATGGCGGTGCTATAATCGCTATACATACGCAACCAACATTTATTGTCACAAGAGGTCTGCTATTCCTTGTGGGTCGTCAACTCTTTCTGAGGCTAGCCATGTGCAGCGAGAAGATTGAAATATTCAATATCTGTTTATCTGAATGACACATCCTCAGTGCAAGAAAGAATAAGGATTAATCAAACGAACTACACGCAAGATCACAGGAAAACTGAAGTGTTTAAACAAAGTTTGTAATCAAATTATTAAAAAGAAAAACAGTGTGATTAATGCATGGTGTTGGGTATTCTGTCGTTGACCTCTCTCTCAGGTTTAACAAGAACGAATGGTGTCACGGTAAGGATCAAATTTGGGCGCATGTACCATAATATGGAACGCACAAATTGTAGAGTGTGGCAAGTAAGCAAGATCTGCCCAATATGGTGACGCATCATATCAGGAACTTAAAGGACAAGTCTACCCCAACAAAAGTTAATTTGAATAAAAAGAGAAAAAACTAAACAAGCATAACACCGAAAATTTCATCAAAATCACTGAATTGTGCATATATCACTGTTTTGTGAAAAATAAGCAAAACTTTAAAATGTCATTAACTTTCTTATTTTACATCCGATTTTGATGAAATTTTCAGCGTTATACAGGTTTGATTTTTCTTTATTTATTCAAATCAACATTTTTCGGGGGTGGACTTGACCTTTAAGATTTGCATTATTTACAAATTTAAAATTCTACCTAACTGGAATAGATTTCTGTGGCCTCAACTTCTTATGCAGATTCATATGTATATTTAGAAATTAGTGTGTAGGAGATGTAATATTTCCCTTTCCTTTTGTTTTCAGTATGAATCATTAGATCACTACAAGAGATACTTTCATCAGATTCTAGGGTAAGTTTCATTTTTTTTAAACATTCATTTACTTAAAAGCCGATATATACCACATTATTTTGAAAAGCACCTGCTCAAGACCCAGTTAACTGCTTGTTCCTGTTTTGTTATTTTGTGACTTGTATAGAAAAAAATTCTATTCCATCCTTCTGACAGGCATGATCGGTCTCACGTGCAGTTGCTCTGGGCTACCCACGCAATGTACCTGGTGTCTGGTGAACCTTGATTATTTGTCACCTTTTAAGATCATTAACTTCCATTTGATTAATATAGTTCAAGTATCATGCATTATGCACTCAGTGAGATACGATATACCTCTCATTCTGCCTGAAGCAAATTTTAGACAAAGCAATACATGCCTTCGAAAATTGTCGATATACATATTTGTTATTGGATGACCGTTATGTTTTGTCTTGCTATTCTTTTCAGGTTCTTTGTTCTAGAAGACCATGTGTTAAGTACCACCGAAGGCTTAGTAACACGAGAATACTTAGACGATCTATGGAACACAGCGTTATCAAAAATTGGAAGCACACTTAGAAATAATTCAGTAAGTTACACAAACATTTTACTGATAAGAAACTATTCAGAGAGAAATATATGCATAATTAATGATAATAATTGGGATTGTTTAATGGCAAATCAACCTCATTTGTTTTGAACATGTTCACTACACACTCTTGCCAGACTTTAAGTCAGATTTTAATATTCTAGTTAGGGAGACACAATCGTTCATTAGGTTCAGATTTTCAAATTATAATCAGGGAGAGTGAAATTGATAGATCGGAGGTTCTGCACTCTGATTTAGGTTTAAGGCCCAGTCAATGCATTAGTGCCTTTTGTCAAAGCATTAATCCTCATTACCAGGTCCCTCGGACAGGACATTAAGCTGTTTGTTCCCTTGTTGCTTATAAACAAACATTGCTTTCTTAGCAGTCTGTTTAAAAACTGAATTATTATTATATCAATTACTTTGTTCCCTCACGCCATAATGATACCAATTTATTATATAAAACAAGATTAATCCAAAAGATTTTGATATTGTAATACATTTTATATCAACTTATTAATAGATAAGAGCCCATTTCCTTTCTTTTATTTTACAATCAAATATTTGATTTCATTTTCTTGATCAATGTATTAATGTGTTTGACTGGTAAGATTCTGCAGTGAGTATTGTTATGAATTAAGATGGTGATAGTACATATTACATAAATTTTAAATTTCTGATGTTTATTTGACAGGCATACTGCACAGATGCAACACTCTTGCTACGCATCAAGAATCTTGTAGTCCTCTTTGTACAGACAGTTAATGTAAGTATATCCATCCTTTTTCATAGAAAATAGTATTTTCTCTTTTTTGAAAAAAAAAACTATTTTGTAAATTTAAAAAAAAAATACAACTGCTATGATGTCTTTTTTGTTCTGATTTTTTTCTTCTTGTTTTGACAGAGTTATGGATTCAACACGACACCCCTGACAGAGTTTCTACTGGACCTAAAGGATCAATACAATGAAATCCTCATGAAGAAATGGGTTCAAGTCTTTAGGTAACCATAGCAAATATAAAAATCTTAGCACACAATTAGTCACCCCAAAATGTATTTGGGGGTTTTTATTGAGTTTTAAAAATCGTATTGTAAATTATATGTTGCTTGACAAAATTGATCAAGAATAAATCACAGAACTACTTTTTGTTAATTACCTATAGTGACCACTAAAACCGATTCCCATGGAGGCAGATTGTGTAATAATCTGTCTATAGCAGCCACCTGTCTATAAAGCTCATACATGTATGTTTTTATTTCTTTGGGTGGCCACTATAGACAGGTTTCACTGTATATAATATACAATAAACTTCAGTCACATAGAGTCGAATGGGAAAAACATGTAAAATGAATTTGAAATTATAAGTACTTGATTTATTAATGAAAAATTTCAGTGAGACCATCAGTATTTTGGTCTTCATCCAGGAGAATACATATTTGCAAACATCTCAATGTTTTATTTTTTTATTTTATAGTGATATATTCGATGAGGATAACTATACCGCTATGGCAGTCAACTCTGAGACAGAGTACCTTGACCTCATCAGGTCATTCCCATTTAGAGATGAGAAGATTGACAAAGTAAGTCTTATTAAGATTGATATACTAACTGAGTATGTGATTGCAGAAATTAAGGGTCTGTTTTGTAACGTTTTGTAAAGTGTCCAATTTGCATGACATTTGCATAATGACGATTGAGGCCATTGAAATTGTCAAAAAAGAATGGAAAGTACTATTTTCTATTGATACAGACTGAGGCAGCTATCATACTATCATCGGCTGCAGGTTTCAGATAAATAAAGGAGTTCATCTACATGTCACAAATTCTTCCAATATTTTTTAATCTATATAAAAAAAATACCACAAGATAATATATTTTTCTTCAAATTCAAAAATAAAGAATAGTCCATATAGACAAAAAGGAATGATCCATTTTTATCATAACTTAATTCTCCATGTACTATCATTATCTATTGGAATAGGCACCATGCTCTCGCAGGCTAGAGTTTGTCCCCAAGTTGTAGAGACAAATCAAGGAGTACATGTCTTTAAGATAAAAATTCGTAATAATTCCTTTCAAATCCTGAACACAATTTTTTAAAGCAAAGTAAGAACATGCTTTCTAACAAAAAATTAAAATACCATGTACTGTATTTTGATACAGGCACCATATCCACGTCGGCTGCCGTTCTCCGAGTTCGTCCCAAAGGTGTACAGACAGATCAAGGAGTTCATCTATGCATGCCACAAGTTCTCCCAAGATCTTCACCTGACGCAGACGGAGAGGGACGATATGATCCGAAAGTCCACCAACGTCCTCCTGACGAGGACACTCAGTGGATGTCTCAATGCTCTTATACGAAAGAGATGCCTAGGGCTCACAGAGGTAGGCTTCTCTATTATTCATGGCCGTCAGCGCAGAGGATTACCTTTTGTGTTTGGGGGGACGCAAAAATAGATGTCCCCCCCCCCCCCACCCCTAGAACAAAAGATAATCCTTTGCGCTGATGCCCATGCTATTATTACTATTAATCTTGATTTCCAGCCATGGTTGCAATCTAGAAATCAGAAAACAAATTCCAATAAAACGACCACCCAAGTATTTGTATGTATCAATAATGATTCAAGTTGGCAATGTGTAATTGCTGAGAAATTGGGAGGGGGGTGTTATTTTTCTCGATTCATATCAACTTTTTGTTGGGTTGGACAGACAATGTGTATCATGATGCATCATCATATCACAACTATGTTGAGGAATGTAAGATATGCTACTTATTACAAGTGATTGTAGCATCTGAAAATGCAGAGAGATAATGAAATGATCTGAAATATACATCGATGTTCCTTTTCTGAGTATAAAGGATGAGGGACCTTTTTAAATTGATATCTGCGATCTATAAAGCGCTGCCCAGTTCTTAACCAGTAGTGATAAAATGTTATCCATTGCATAAACCAGGTAGCAAATGATACCAATCACCACTCGTGATAAAGGGACATCAAACATGCAATCTATAACCTATAGTAATTGATAGCACTAGCATTATAATGTCTGAAGAGGAAGGGGGTATTTTTCACATGCCTGGTAAACTTCACTGACTCTCAAATCTCACTGGTAAGCACTCTCTACGACTTTGAAAACATTGGTGTAGTGTGGCTAATTTAGATTACTTTCTTGGCAGAGGGTGCTATGACATTTTAACCCAATATCTTATGGTCCCTGGGACATCATTTGATCAATGGTATGTCCAATTTTAACAAACACAATTTCTCCATTTTTTTCTTTTCAGTTGGTTCAAGTCACTGTCAACACCATTCACCTAGAAAATGCATGTAAATATCTGGAGGATTTTATCTCTAATATTACAGGGTGAGTATTTGGAAAAAAAATAAAATTAATTTTATGATGTGTAACATCTATTGAAATACATATGGGCAATTCCATAAAATATGTATCGGTACGTCCGACCCCTTATATGTGAGACCTTCATGAAATTTTCTGTCTCTGATTTTTTGTTCTTTTGACAGTCTGTTATGCTGTCAAATGACTATGACTTGGTCAGTTTATGAAGTGAAGTGAGACTTGAGAAAAATGGGTTCGGACGTACAAGAAGGTTGATCATTTTGTGGAATTGTCCATGTACAAGATAAAACCATCTAAAATATACAAACTGAATAATAACAATAAGGTAAAATGTAGTGGATGCTAAAAGATTTTTGGATTGGTTCAGAAATCTATTCAAATTGAAAATGAATGTATAAGGTCCAATTTTTATATTGTTACATGTAAAACACACACAAAAACAAATTTTGTCCCGGTGATGAGGCAGCAAACTTCTTTTTTTTTTATTTAGGAGAGGAAGGTGGTTGTGTCGGTTAAGGACGTTCCACAGTTAAAGTGAAATCCATGTCATTTTCACCAAACTTTGCACATAGATACTTTAGAACCTTAATATTCGAAATATGCAAAAATTAACATAGGTCCATGTGCTTGATTTTATGCTATAGAGCTTCAAAGTTCACCCAAATTGATGTTGTTAAAAATTGCGCATTCAAAAGAATTTGGCATTTTTAGACCTCGCAAGATTACTACAATGAGTTTGAACCTCTATTACTCAGTCAAAATACATGAAAAAGTCATCAAATTTCGCAAGAGAGTTAATAATTGTATCGTTAGAATGGAGAATCTATTTATAGTGCTATTTGTTTGCAGTTTTAAGTCTAACAGCACTGTCAGTTCTTAAAATGGCGTAAAAGATAACAAGAACCCAATCTAAAAAAATGTGAAATTTCAATAACATACTATAAAAGTACAATAAATGCTGCACTTTATTAAAAATCCATGTCATTTTCACCAAAATTTGCAAAGTTGTAGAGGAAGGTATACCTAAGACAGAGCTGCCAACCATTACGTTTTTGCCGTAATCATTACGTTTTTTCATTCAAATTACGGCATTATGGTTTTTCTTTTCAAATTACGTTTTTTGACAATTTTGATAATGTGTGTACATAATTGTATGTATGTGGAGTGTGTGTTGAGCCCGAGATGAGCCTGGTACTTGCGCGTGCGTAGTCGCCTGCCGGCCGGTTTTCCAACGCATTTTAATAATTTGATAGCGTGCACGTACATATACGTTAGTTGAATATGCGAGCGGCATGCATGGTACGAATCGCGATGTATAGCGACTGGTAAATACGTCTGTAAGGATGATGACGTCATCCAAGATGGCAACTTACGATGACAAACGAAATGATCGAGGATGATTATGTTTTGATCATCATTTGAAAGGAAATAACAGTAACTGCGGTCTAAGGTACGATATTTCTGAATTTTGTATATTTTATCTTAAATTTGCATGTAATTTCTTTCCTATAAAGTGATGTTTTATGTACAAAAAAACGATCCGAAAATCAGATTTCCGCCGAATGTTAGATCTAACGTTACTGCTAATACGTTGTCTTTACGCACGGGCCAACACTCTTCAGGTGAGTGGAGCCAACGTTTGTTCTTGCAGCGCAGAGCGAGGAGTACGATGAATTGGGTAGGGTAATTCCCCAAATGTAGTAAGAGAAGAGTCCATTTGTAATGGAGGGGATTTGGAGGTTTGAGGGAAATTATTATTCCATTTGCAAAATTTTACAAAAATACTCATCATATATATTAAAGATTGAATCATCAAAAGATATTTTTCATATACTTTAAAATTAATTGTAGTGATAAAGAAATGAAATTTTGAGGCTATTTTCTTGAATTGATTAATATCAATTTCCTTCGGATAACGGTACTGTCTGGTTAATTTTCATCAACTCGTATCACACAAATACGATGAATTCGGCTTTGAAAAGACCTGGAAAGCTCTTCATTGTCCCCTGAAGTAATAATTCTGGGTGATATTCAACATTTATTGATAGTTTCACATGATTTATACTAGAGAGATGTCCTACTGCCTTTGGAATTCATTAAAAAAGTCGGCACTTTAGCATTCAGTTTAGCAGGAATGGGAAGATTTCTTCCCCGGTTCTGGCGGCCTAGATGTCTGCTCTATAGTGCTGTCACTGCTGGGGATGATTGAGTGTGCGTGCTGTGTGATTGAGGCTGAGCTGTGCACATCGTGAAGTGATTTACGATGGGACTTTTGTGGAATGATTTCAACTTCTTAATCTTATCTATAGATCTATTTGAATTTTAGATTAGATTGATTTATGAATAATTTTTCTATATTTGTGGAATGTTACATGTACACTTCCATTTTATGACACTTTAATTTTAAAGGGTACTGTTTGGCAAAAACAATGTTACTTGGGAAGAGAAGTCTGAATTGATGTCAACTTTTTTTTTTATTTCTCTTAGTCTACAATTTGGTAGTTTTGTCAGGAAACTCAACATAAAACAATGAATTATTTTAGAAGTGGAAAGGAAGCCCCAGAAAAATGGAGCCCTAAAAATGTTCACCAGAACTGATTTTGGTGCCCCTGAAAGAATTTTTTCTCGACAGATCTTCACTTTGATAAGTGCCGGAGTAGGTTGCACTACAAAATGAAAGGCCTAGCTACTTATCATTTTTAGAAAAATTTGCCTAGGTGCCCATTTGACTAGAATAAAAGTGGCCTTCATGCCCTTTAGAATGGCCTTGATACCCCTTGAAATTTTGGGGCATTCAAGGCCACTTTGCCGGTTGCCCCAAGCTGAAAGTGCCCATTTAAGAATGGCCTTGCCCCTCTCAATTCTGAATTCAAGCCCTGCTACTGACTTAATTAAAGTTGGTAGATTATATCAAACGGCCCAAGACTAAGGGTCCAATTTGTAACACTCCGTTACTTAGCCCAGACTAGGCCTAGAGATTAACTTTTTTTAAATTGTTCACTGCATACATACTTTTTGCATTGGATGTTTGTCGCGTGTGGTTTTAAGGTTCGTTTTAACACATTCCTTTTTTTTGTTGGAAATTCCTTTTTTTGGCCATAATGATTCCTTTTTTTGCTTGCACAAGGTTGGCAGCTCTGCTAAGAGGTATAAACATTAAAAAATGGGGGTTCATGTGCTTGTTTTTAAACTATCAGCATTTTTTTAAGAGCAAATGTGCTTTTTAAAACACAAAAAATGTGCCGAATGCTTTGTATCTATGTGAAGACAAAATCAAAACCACTCAACCATTTATTCAAACTCGGGGACTTATTCGTGATTCTTGGCAGCACTGCAGAGTAAAGTATTTTGAAATTGTAGAGATGTTTTTTTTTAATGGTCCATGGAATAATTCCATTTTTTAGCTTCATAAGATAATGCATCGGATCTGCAGTTAGAGTGCAGATGATGAGAAAAATCAGCTCATACCCAGAGCTCATTAATCACCTGTTCATCCATTGTGACGTCAGCGCGCAGAGTGTAAAGTATGCGCAGATCATAATGCGCACAAACATAACTGTGGAACGTCCTTAAAGTTTTCTGTAAATATGTGTATCTAGTTGATTTTAATAGTAACAAAACTCACAATTTCAAAAACACTTTTGTTTCTCTTTCCCTGATTGTTCTTTTCTTTCTAAAATGACTTTCCATTTAGGGTATTTTCCAGTATAATAATGAAAAATGTTGAAGTTAAAAGTTGTCTTTCTCTAATATCTTAAGTTATTTTTTGGTTGTAAAACAGGACGACTGGAGATAACATTCATGCAGCTGGTCTGCAGAGCACAAACATCTTCAGAGATGCACGGAGTGAAGCGGAGCTAGAGATATATAGGAGACTTAATGAAAAGGTAGGTCATGTGATCTGTGATGTCACCCCTGGGCCATGACGTACAAAGAGTAGTGATCAATTTCAAGTATCTTTTGATGTTAATAGTCTAGTGTTCCGATCCCAACACAGTACTAATGCCCTTTGGCAAGGCATCAAGATACACTTTGACAGGACTATCTGCCAGATAATAGTATTGCTCATTGAAACGTAATTACAAGATTGTTTGTAAAGACCACCTGCTATGTACAAAGACTGATTTTCTCGTCTCCTGATAGGCTATCAGTCCCACGTGGTTTAGTATCGTCCTGCAAAGGGGGTTGTAAGTTGTTCAGTAACTTTATAAGAAATGTACAATGCTTAAAGTATGGACCAACGTTGAGGAGTTTGCGATGTCTTTGTCCAATGTCTCCCACGTAGGTCGATGAGTTCTTGGAGCTGGCCTCCTATGACTGGTCCTTAGATGAGTCCCAGGGAAGAGCCAGTGGCTACATCATCGACATCATCCGCTTCCTGGAAGGCAGCTTCAAGGCTTTCAACCATCTACCGGTAAATAGTCCCTTACACTCCCAACCTCCTACCCATATTACCCCCCCCCCCCCCACCTCTTCTCCACCCACCAACCAGCCATCCCATGCCCGATCACCTGTCGCTCCATTCCAAACTACATGCCATCCCACCACCAATTACCTGTCGTCTCACCCCCAGTTATCTATAATCTTACCCCAATGACCCGGTATCCACCCCCCCCCCCAATTATCTACCTTTCCACATCCCCAATTACCTGTCATCCTATCCCAAATTTTCAATTTTACACGATGACACCGACCATGGGTATACCACCCTCCCCCCCCCCCCCATTTGAATATTTTCCTAGCTCATTTGGAGTAATTTTAATCTTTTAGAAAATACTTTAGTTCATCAAAGAGAATCCTAGTCACAGGAATGGGATTTTCTACACACCAGGGGCCCGTTTCATAAAGGACTTGTAACTGTTGTAACTTTGCCATTATGGCAACTAACATTCTGATTGGCTGCTGAGCCCTGTTACCATGGTAGTTGCCATTATGGCAGTTACAACAGTTGCAAGTCCTTTATGAAACAGGCTTCAGGTCCCCCAGATTAATTTTGAGGTCCAGCCCCTTTTGTGTTTAATAGATAAATCCTACCATACACAATTCAATCAGTCTTCCAAATCAAGAGAATTGTATTCTTTGCTGTGATGATTTACAGCTCTAAGATGATATGATTATGGAGTATAAGCCCCAACCCCACCCCCCCCCCAAGAGAATCCCATCGGATTGACATATTCAACATTTATGAACTTCTGTCATGATACTCTGAAAAGAAAATTCTGATAAATCATACAGAACAAAGTCTCAGAGACCGATGGTTCTGTTCCAAATGCTTCAGAAATCTTTATTTTTTCAGTCAAATTGATCGAATTATCAAAAACTAAGAATTAAGGTGAAGAGTGTTTTTTTTTTCTCAAAAAAGGTTAAGCCTAAAAATTTGACATTCCCAGTGAATCTTCAGTATTCAATGAGTTCAATCTCATGGCTTGCTCCTTCATTGTATGTTATTTGAATGCTGTGTTTGGGGTGCTATTCTGCTCTGTGCTCACGTACACTCTGATGGGCCCTGTTACTCTAAAGAATTGTAATTGATTGCAAAATGACGATGGCCAATGAAGGTTACTTTTGCAAGCACATTTTTTTCATCATTGTCATTTTGTATTGTTCAATGCTATTGTGCTCTTTTGGAAATGATTAATACAATGAAAATATATTGTTGAATATGCCTATTATTAACAAAGTAAAACTGTTGCTTGAAGTGCAATTGTAAATCTGTATGAATACATGCCCATGGTGATAGGTTTGTGTCTGTCTTGGTTTTTGTATTACTTGGAATAGTGAGCTTTTAACCCATTACATGACAAAGTTCAGTGATTGGTGTAGTAAATCAATGAGGTATCAGGCTTCTAAAAACATGGAAACATCAAATTCAAAGTATTAAAAAAACGCTGCAATTATTCCTTTACTGCAAGGGAAAGTTTATACGTGTACATGTTAGCGAACAAGCACCTAGCTGATTCGTGGTGAATGAGAATTTGAGTTGACATGTATGTGATATATATAGGTCACACATTTTCGTATGATTGGGACTACATTATTTCTCCCACACTGCCTGGTCCATTCCAAGTAAAGACTTTTCTCTGATATTTGAGGACTTTTGTTTGACTTACAACTCATACATCATGGTAAATTGAAACTGACATATTCATAGAAATGTAATATGTTTAAATGTATCTTCTCATTAATTCAGACAATTGTCTCAAAATTGATTGTGACCATCCTTTTTAGTTTTTACCTTATTCCAAAATGTACTAGAAAAAAATAAATAATGAGTATAATATACATGTACTGTCTGTCAAAAAATACTCGAATGTGTCTCTACCATTTCCATTTTAATCTCATTGAAACTGGAAAATAATTCATATAACTGTGCCCAACTATTCATTTCTTTTGCTAATTAAGATATTAATCTTATACCATGACATTGTCCCTTTTAGTAAATAAAGAAGTAAAAATACTATAATTATTAGATATACCCAACTATGTATTTCTTTTGTTTTAGTTTTATAAAATATTTCCTGCCCTTTCTTTATACAAGTTTGTTATTGGAATCCATAACTAGGAAAAATCTAGGTTCGTGCATATATTTTCTTCCATTATTTCAATATTATAACAATAAATAATGTACAGAATTTTTTATTCCCTTTTTTTGCATGTAATATATTACCGGAGAGAAAATATACCGAAATATTTATGCCCAATGATATATTTTTTTTTGCTGTTTGAAAGTTGCAACTTTTACCCTACATTCCTCTTTTCCCTGTTTTAGTGTGGTATGAGGGTTCCTGCTCCTACTAGTAAGGTGTGAAAACTTGATTTAAATTCTTTACTTCTATACTTCTTTATTCTATAACATATATGTATTAACACCCAATGGTCTACTAATTAAGTGAACAATATAAAATTATTCACTATGTCTTACACAATAGGTCTACTATATTGAGTTTTTTATTTTTTGTACAACAAATTTGTACAGTGCGTCCCACAAAAAACGAAACCAAGATTTAGCGATGATTTATCATAACTTAATCATAAATACAAAAACAAAACACAGATTTGACAACATAAAAAATGAAGAGAGGATTGTATATATCTTACACTCTATAACAAAAGTCAAACTGAGAAATTTGAATTGGAATGAAATGGCACCAGATATATATCCATTGTGGTCTATATGCTTTTCGTAATATTGTGGGGGGAATAGATATTGTTGCTTGTGATATTTTTGGTATCACTTTTTCTTAAATTTAACTATGTTAATTTTATATATAAAATAAAACACTAATCAACTTTTATATGCTTCTTGTGTATGAATGCAATGCATTACTACTGAAAACAAAAACTCATATAGGGAATGTGTCGGAAACTACTGACAACCATGTATTTTATTAGCTGGGAGCGACCTTCCCCAATAGCTATCCAATATACCGGTACCTATTCTACTGTATCGTATTGTATTGCATTGTATTATATATATTTAATCACAGTAAAACTTATATTCGGTCATAACAGACTGCTTTTCAGCAAGTCCGTGAACATTAAAAACGGGTAAAAGTGAGACAATATGCAAAAGTATTACAAGTAATATACATGTATAAGATAAAACATACATTTTAGTACTGTACAGTATTAAAAGTGGAGCGTTGTGGCCCAGTGGATTGGTCTTCGGACTTTGAAACAGAGGGTCGTGGGTTCGAATCCCAGCCATGGCGTAATTTCCTTCAGCAAGAAACTGATCCACAGTGTGCTGCACTCAACCCAGGTGAGGTAAATGGGTAACGGTAAGAAGTAATTCCTTAAAAAGCTGTGTGCGCTATGAACGCCTAGCTTAGCCGGGTAATATAGGAGCGCCTTGAGCACCTAACAAGGTGGATATGTGCGCAATATAAATACCCTATATTATTATTATTATTATTAAAAGATATGGGAAGAAGACATGGAAGAAGCAAGTGGTGGAAGAGAGTAGGAGGGGGGGGGGGGTTGGGTTGAGGGAGGAGGATGCACTGAATAAAGTGGAGGGAGGGGGTTAGGGTGGTCTTTGTGAGTGGAAGGTGAATCCGGCCACCTCCATATTTGGGGACTAAATCAGATTTAAAACCTGGATAACTGACTGGCTATCGCTATCTAGGGAGAATGGCTTGAAATATAATACTGTTTACAGTATATACATGCTTGTATTGTGGATATATTTATTGTTGTGTATGACGAAGATATTTGATGGACATTTGAAATACATTCATCTGTTATCAAACCCACAAAAAAAGTTAAATACATCAGTTACTCTCTTCTTTTTCTATGCTAACATGGTCTTTGCAGTGAAGTGTATATTCTTCCAAGATCTGATACTTATTTATGTGAGCTATTATCTTTGTTTTTCCTCCTTAATCAAGGTTTGTGCCGTGAAGTATATATTCTTCCAAGATATGATTTCTTTCCAAAAATGATATCTTTTACTTTCCTTTTCTAATTAATTTTTCTATTGTTTTTCTATTGATACCTATTTATAATTAAAGAAGAATAATAAGTACAATAAAAGTGATAACAGGATTTTTTTTTTGCATTATCCTAGAAGGCTGGGTGTTGAAATTTAGTACAATATACAGTGTATATAACTTGCCTTAAAGGATATATGTTTGCTGTGATTGGGTTTGTGTAGGTTTAACTAAATTATCTTTTTCTTTCCAAATTAATACACCTATATTCATACTTTCGAATTCAAGAATTTTAAAAGAGGACTGTACATGTATCTTTAGAATTTTAGAAATCTCTTTATATACAATGACATTTCATTTGTAACCACACACCTTTAGAATATTTCAAGGAATCTCATTTCAACCTCCAAATAATCATACTCTTGAATTTTATTTTGACAGAAATTATTACTATATACATGTAGTCGTAAATTTCTTTAAGAAAAATATGTAATGATTCATTACCATCAAATATTACCTACATTTGAATTTCTCTTTCTCTCATATTTCTATGTAATATATCCATATTAGCTACATTGTATCATTTTTGAGAGCTCCATTTATGTATCCATTCATGTATATATACATATATTGTGCATTCAGTTGTTTACTTTGCCATATGATGTAGCAGTTGTATTTTTTTTTTTAAAGAAGAAAAAAAAGATGCTCTGATGTTTGTAAAATCTTAAGGAGAAAAAAAAGAAGAAGAAGCCATTGGTAAATACAACTTAAGAAACATTTTAATAACATTAGGTAGAGGAAGACTTTTCAAAAAATATCCTTCATTTGTCAGAAATATGACCATATTTCACGGGACATTGTTCAAACTGATATTACCGACTCCTGAATTATTATTTTTTACCCATAACAGAGAAGTGATTCGACATGTATTTTGGACTTTGTGGTGAGTTAGTGATTTTTTTTTTACAAGCCCATTAGACATGACATCTTCTCTAACATTCCAGCACAATACACTAGTTAATGTGTGTTTCTTGTAACACTGTAGTTCCATTCACTGTGATCTGTGTCATGTTGTAAAGCCCATTATGATGAGAGAGCTGATATTATCAAATGTATTCTTCAGAGGAGGTTTATATCTTAAAAGGGTTTCTCCAGACTGAAAATGATGGTATCTCAATAAGAGAATGAGTAAAATTTTGAAAAATGAAAACTTGATCAAAATCTTATTAAGAATAATTTTTGTTTTCATGTGTGTAAAACAAGTCAGTCTTGTTTTTTTAACTTTGATGTAACAAAGCAAAGGTATGTAAAAATTATAATATTTAAAAAAAGACAGAGGAATGACAGTTTATAACTTTGTTATTCCTTGTCTGCTTTTGAGGAAATTTTCAGTGTTTGCTTTAAACACTCTGAAATTATTCAACTGTTCAAATCACATATTTTTCAGCCTGGAGTATCCCTTTAAAATGTTGGTGAAGGGATTTTATGTTAAGGTAATTAAAACTAGGTGCTCATTTGATAATACCTCGGACCCAGGGGTATTTCACAAGGAGTGAAAATGAGTGTAAAGTTTCAATTCTATTCCTGGTTATTCATGGAATGTCGGTTCATTGGGCCCCTGGGGAGCAGGGGGCAGTTGCCCCCCCCCCCCCCCCCCCGGAAATATTGAATACTGACATTTTTTCCAAGTAAATTTTCACAACATTCACCAAAAGTGTCCATGAAATCCTTCAATTTCATTTTAGAATATACATTTAAAAATGCCCCCAATTACAAGGTCAGTTGCTTCACTCCCTTGCTTTCAAGTTTCTTCAATTTTTTTTCGCATCCTGCCCCCCCCCCCCCCCATGAAAAAATTTCTGCATACGGCCATGTGCAGAAAGAATTTTGGAATGCACCGAAAAAGACTAAATTGTAAGTTGCTCTTACAGTCTTTTGATTGGTTAAAAATCAAGTTGTGTTTTGGAGAAAGTGATGTGAGAGTGGCAATCTGTGAAGATTATGAAAGATTTTGCAAATTTAGAAGTTATTGTCTTCAATTTAGTTCTGGTCTGTCATTGGCAGGGGCATCAGTTTTATCCTTGCACATTATCTATAATCCATCTAGTTTAATTTCCTCCTTTCTCTCTTTGCTGCTATGGGTCTGATATGACGAGACTAAAGTCTTTGCTGTAATGCTTGAACCAATGCATCTGTTACAGTGAGGCTACAAACAGCCATTAGCTTCGCAGCAGCCACCGCCCACACCCCCTCTCTCTCTCTTTAGTTTTCCGATAATCGACTATGAGTCAATGGCGGTGTTTTGTATGAAATTACACACCAAATAAGAACAAATTACTAGAGCAAGTCAAGAGGGTATAGATGGTGACAGCTCAGCAGCCTCCATTTGAAGTCTTGTCGCATCTGCTGTATCACTTTACATTTAGGGCAATTCCATAAAATGATCAACCTTTTTGTACGTCCACCCCCCATTTTTCTCAAGTTTTACTTCACTTTATAAACTGACCAAGTCATGGTCCTTTGAGAACAGTACAGACTGTCAAAAGAACAAGAAATCAGAGACAGAAAATTTCATGAAAGTCCCACATATAGGGGGTCGGACGTACATATTTTATGGAATTGCCCTTTAGCATAACAGCAAAGACAAAAGCAGCAGCCTCCACTCTCTTTCGCTCTCTTCCCTTTTCTCTCCTTCTTCCATTTCTGTCTGTCTCTCTCACACACCAACATACATGTACACCCTTGCAAATCACTTTAGCAGGGAGTTCCCTAAAAATTCACTGACCTCTTTTGTGTGTTTTCTCTTCTTTTTAACATGTTCTATAATAGTAAATTATAAGTGACAAAGAGGCTGTCACGTCTGGATGCTTTAGCCAGCATATGCCAATGTACTGATGGCAAACCGTTTCACCATTTTAACCTATTCATTGATTTCAATTTGATTACATTCTTGATAGTAAGAAACCAAAGTCTTGATGTCACGAAAATCCTCTTATTTTGATTAAAAAATTGCAACTGTTGCTAGCGAGAATTGAACAATAAGGATTAGATAGTATGGTAGGGGGTCCTAAAGCTACGCACCACTCGTATCGCGCATGCAGTTTTTAATAGCAAATGCGCACTCTGTGTGTTGAACTGTGACTGCAGAGTGACAAACGATTCCTATTCAATTTTTTCTACAGAGGCTGCAGTAAATCTCTAAATGCAGAGAAAACCCACAACTGCATTTTGGAATTTTGGAGTTATATTCACTTTAACTTTATATTTTTTATAATAATATGAACATATTGTAGAAATTGAGGCACAGGAAATACTATTTTTTGCATGATAAATCGAGTGCGTAGCTTTAAGACCCCTTTGCATCGGGCGGTGAAATCAAGAGGTGTTTGGAAAACACGGGATTTTCGTATTAGTTTTGTGATATTTTCTTCTTGGTTAATGATCTTTAGAATGTTTGCCACAAACTAGTGAAAGATAATTTGTTCAAATATTAAAATTGGCATAGTTTTTATCGTTTGTAAACAAAGTTCGTAGCTTTAGGTCCCCCCATCATATAAGATCTTGCCATACATACATCAGCATACAGGTGCTAGGTCCAGTGATGACAACTCCTTAAAATCAGAGATGTACTCTCGACTTAGCCATCCAGCCCTTTTTCATATATTCTATCTCTCATTCTGACCATTCAAAAATTCTTGTATTCTGGAGCTTTTTTATTGCACATTGACCTGTTTTATGTGTTTAATTACTATTGTGTATATTGGTAACATTAACATGTAACATGTAACAAGGCACACAGGATATGGTAGCCTATAATCTAGGTGGAAACTGCAGCTATAAAAATATTTCCTGTTACCCTAAACGTAAGTGACAACAAATAGTGTGTGTGTGTTGCTCCCAACTCTCGTCTTAAGTAATAGTTTTCTTTTTAAACATTGAATATGATTCGGTGGAGATTTTTTCGTATGAAAATTTCCACCAGATATTTGTCAATAATCATAGCTCACCATGTCAGTACGCAAAAATTTGCAAAGTATTGTTTCTTACATTTGTGTGACTGGGTATTGTTGAGGAAACTAACTCATTTGTTTTATCAAATGATATATAATTTGTATATGGCACATGTCCAACTTGTGAGGTGCTCAAGGATTGACTTGTAGATCTGGAATACTCTCATGTTCATCATATTAAAATGTTGTTTTTGAGCACTATATGCTAGTACACTTTAGTGCTGGTCTATCGTCGGCAAAGTATCAACTATAACATATATCGCCGAGCCTGGAAATTCATTTTGTATGTTCAATATGAGCTGCAATTCTGTGAGAGCAGGGAAGGGAGGAAGTGAAAGTAAGGCTTCCATCTTTGCTTGTCCATTAAAAGCAGGCATTTTGGTAGCAACTTACAAAGGTCTGAGTTGGTATACAGAGCCGTGGTTAATAATTAGTGATGAACATAATCAACAATATTTTGATCATTTTGTGTTACTAATGGCTGTCTATCAATTATCAGTACTGGTGGGTGTTTCATAAAGCTGTTCGTAAGTTAAGAGCGACTTTAAGAATGACTGGTGATCCTTTCTTATGCGCTAAATAATCACCAACGTATAATGGTGAACATCATTTACCACAAGAAAGGATCACCAGTCGTTCTTAAAGTCGCTCTTAACGTACAAACAACTTTATGAAACGGGCCCCTGTTGATGAATTTGATCTGTTGTGGTAACTGCATTTCCTGTCAGAAATGCTTCCTGTTCTGTTCCACAAACTACGTACACTTCATGATTCGTCCTCGACAATATTTCATGAAGCTGTTCATAAGTTTATGGGTTGATCGATGACATGTTATTGGGTGCTATTTGATCAGCTTCTTAGTCATAAGTTTATGAGTTAAAGATGAATATCTGGGGCCCTTTGCAGAAAGAGATGCAATCAAGTGCAACTTGATTTTCAACCAATCAACAGCGCGCATTTGGGACTTGCAATTGATTTTTTGACTTGCGTTTAAACGCAACTCTTTCTGCAATGGACCCCTGTTCTGGTAATGATCTCAAAATGAGTTCAAACAGAATCCAATGACCACCCAAGTGTTTGAATGTACAGTATAAATAAAAAATATGTGCTCAAAGGCTCTGGAAAAAATGTGTAATTGCTGAGAAATTAGCAAAATAAAAACAAAATTCCATAAAATGTTAGATATTTTTCCCAAACAAGATCAAATTCAATATATTGTCCCACATATGCCTTTTTGTGTAAGTGATCATCAGAATTATCGGTTTTCAGCTAAGATTTCATGATTTCACAAAGATAAGTTTATTTCAATGCACCAGATCTAAATCTATCACTGTACATGTATGGTGGTATTAAAACTTGATTCTACACACTTTCTCATGAAATAATTGTTTACTGTAACTACTTTCCCTTACCTTTTAATAATCGATGACAAATTGATCAAATTTCTATCATTTTGATTCCTTCCATTAATCGTCACCATTTGCAGTCCATATCATTTTTGTTGTTGAAATATTATGTGTTCATGTCTGTCCTCTTGTCATTTCATATTTCTTCATAACAACACAGGGTAAGGTTGCACAAACAGCCTGCATGTCGACCTGCAAGCATTTAGCTTCATCCCTGATGCATTTCTTGCTAGATTCCAACACCAGATTTGTGTCAATGGGGGCCATTCAGCAGTTCAGCCTTGACGTTATACAATGTGAACGTGAGTCATTTCTCATTGACTTTCTTTTTTGTAAAATTCTTAGAACAGTCAAAGAGCATGGGTAAATGACAGATGTATCCCCCATTTAAAGGAGAAGTTCACCCTGACAAAAACTTTATTGTAAAAAAAAAAAAATGAAAATATTGGTGAAGGTTTGAGGAAAATCCAATAAAGATTAAGGTTATTAGATTTTTAAGTTTTTTATTTGTGATGTCATATACAAGCAGCTGCCCCGTATGTTATATCAATAAAAAATGCATTAATTTCAAAAAAAAAATTATGGTTCGTGATGAATAAAAAAAATCTTCTTTCTGGAGTGGGTGTGAAATGATTTGTCTGTTGATATACTGAAGGTACAATAAAAAAACATTTTCAATTGTTTGAAAAAAATGACATTTCATCGATTTTTTTAAATTTTCGATACATGGAAAGCTGCTGGCATATGATGTCACATAAAAAAAAACTGATTTTCCAATAACATGTTAAATCTTTGATGGACTTCCCCCAAACTTTCCCCAATATTTTTTTTTTCTGCTATTTTCTCAAACTTTTTGTGAATTTGAACTTCCCCTTTAAAAAGTGCAACAGTGCAGGAACTGCTTAAGGGTGACAAAACTCAATGTTCTATATATAAGTGGCAGATTGTTTAATATTTGCATTTACGCATAAATTCTTGATGCACAATAGACAGCATCATGTATATTTAAAATGCAATCTAGACATATCATGTTTGTTTTTAATACCATATGAGATATTTAGATTTTGAGTAATGAGTAGATTCGCATGTAAGAAAGGTTTTGTAGAAGTCTTCACTTCTCAATTGATTCTCATATTTCCTTCTTCCATTAGATAGTGCTTGCCCATTTTGAGTTGGGTCTCCATTTTATGAACTTTCTTCGAAGCCCACTCTATTCTCATTTTTCCCTCTTCCATTATCACAGAGTTTGCCAATTCCGAACCTGTTCCTGGCTTCCGTGATGGCGCTCTTCAGATGGTATTCTTGGAGCTCCGTCAGCTCTTAGACCTCTTCATGGCTTGGGATTGGTCATCTTACTTCGCCGACTATGGTCAGTCTACAGGAAAATACTGCAGGGTCAACGCTCAGACTGCCATCAACGTTTTAGAGAAGTAAGTCTTCAGCGCTTGGAGGGGGAGGGGTGTTTCACAAAAAGTTAAGTCTGACTTTGAGAGCCATACTTAAATCCAATGCTCACATTATTCAACACATAATCTCATTAGTGAATGTATGGGAGAGTGCATCTGACGATGGTAATCTGATTGATGCAATGACTTGTTATAAACCACATGCAACTTCATATTCGAGTACAATTTTCAGTCATACTGACACCTTTGTCAAACACCCCCAGGGTTGGTTGCTTATTTCTGACTCTTTTTTTTGTGCCAGGTGGTGTTAGATAATCTTAGAATTGGACCAACTGCAAGTAGACCAAGTGGGTTTAACCATGGTGACGTTAGACTATCTGAGAACTGGACCAACTTCTAGTAGACCAAGTGGGTTTATCTATGGTGATGTTAGACAATCTGAGAACTGGACCAACTTCTAGTAGACCAAGTGGGTTTAGCCATGGTGGTGTTAGACAATCTGAGAATTGGACCAACTGCAAGTAGACCAAGTGGGTTTAACCATGGTGACGTTAGACTATCTGAGAACTGGACCAACTTCTAGTAGACCAAGTGGGTTTAGCCATGGTGGTGTTAGACAATCTGAGAATTGGACCAACTGCTAGTAGACCAAGTGGGTTTAGCCATGGTGGTGTCAGACTATCTGAGAATTGGACTAGACAATCTGAGAATTAGACCAACTGCAAGTAGACCAAGAGGATATAAACACTTTGTTTTTACCTGTGTATTCAAAGTTACCCATGAATGTTTCTATTTCATGTCATTTCAATCTTTAGAATGAGAGATACTGACAAGAAGAAAAACCTCTTCAACACATTCAAGAAGAACGAGAGAGATCGCAAGAAGCTCATGGACACCGTCCTAAAGCAGCTGAAAGCTCTGGCGCCCTCTATCAACAATAAGTAGAAACAAGGTCAAGTCCTCCTGATGCATTCCTGCCATTGCTTGCAGTAATTTGGGATTCAGAATGAAAACGATGCTAAAATAATGTCCGCATTATGTATTGACTTCTTGATTCTGTTCTCATCCATGTGTGATATCGTATCGTCGAAAGGGGGTGTTGCAAAAAAATGATTGCAATTAATTGCAATTTCAATATCAAATTCCAAAGTGATAGATCAGTTTTAACTAAATTAATTTATACTTGTTGCAAGAAGCAGACAAGGGCCCGTCTGACAAATATTTGCGATTGATCTGATCAACCACAACTATGGACGTCAACATCTATAATGCAAATTTGTTCAAAATATTTTCTAGATACAATGTATATTCATACACTCATCGTTTTCCTGAAGATTCAGTGTGATTCTCTTTGTTTTCTAAGGAGATTGTGCAAATATCTTTGAAGAAAAAATTATGGTATGGATGGATTTCCATACAGTTGAGATTGATTGGATCAATCGCAACTCTTTGTAAGATGGGGCCCAGCAATTCCAATTGCTAATTTGAAATTTTCATTTAAAGACTCGTGGTTGATTTTTGGATTTGAAATTGACTTGCAATCGTTTGCAAGTTTTTGCAACTACCCATTACTATTTGATACCAGTATGGTGTGTTTTGATCCCATTCACAAAACATGGTCCCATTGCATATGAATTGCTTTTATGTCATCGTAGTGATGATGATAATAAATAAAACCTATAACAATAATGATAAAAATAAGCTTTGCTTATATAGCGCATATAAAAATTATAATATCAAGTCTGTATGCACTTAGTTTTAAAGAAGAAAAGAAATAATAGAGAAGAGAAATGCCTTTTTATCCAATGTTAACTTTTCTGAAATCCTTGTTCTTGAGTAAGCAATGTTGCCATGGTTATTACCATTGGACCATAAATAGTAACTTATATGTCATGGGGCACAAAGAAAACATTTTAGAACATGTTAGAAGGACTTTATCACTGATAAAATGTCACAGACAGACAAGGTAGGAATCTTGTTTGTGGCATTCTAGTATTAATTTTACCATGAAAAAGATGACCTAGTTAAATATTTTCTGGACTAAATGTTTTGGCGCAGTCACATTTCCCCTACGACGGCCATACGATGTGTTGAAAACATCCGGTTTAACATTTTTGTACCAGGTACATATAGTTGGTTTGTATAAAAATTAATAAAACTGCTGTTTTGGACTCGCCTTATGGCCAATGTAGGAGAAATTTGACTGAGGTATTAGTAAGCATGTCAGTTAAGGGGGTGTCCAGAATAGACATAGTATTTGCTACAAAGTGCAATTTAAATTCCGCCTTTTGAGAATGGTATGGTCAAAATCGTCTCATCGCAGATTTTTTAATGAAATCGCATACATGTACCAACAATGTGAGAAGGTCTCTAAGACATAAGTGTCACAGATAGATAAGATGTTCAATTTAATTTTGCTCCGGCGACAATTTGCTTCGCTGCAATTCCACACAGCATTGGAATGACCAACTTCAACCCTGAATTTAACACTATACCCTATCCTAAACCTAACCCTAACATAAAACCCTATTGCAACCCTAACCCCATATGTTAGACGAAATAAAGCTTGGAACAAATGTCATGTCACTGTATAAGATGCTCTGTTCAGGATCGATTGAATAAGCTCATCAAATAAATACATAGGGGGGAAAAGAAAGATTTTCTCCTACAAAATGTGAAAAATAGCCCTCTAAAGTTGCATAAACTTAAGATAGAGCGTTAAAACGATAAAACAAACATTAAACCAGAAGAGAGTGCATGTTTATTGTCATTGTGCAATGATCAATGCAATCAACTTTAAGCTTTGTCACTGTCTTGAATCATTATGACTCAAACATGTTTAACGGCAGATCTCATGCGACTTGTTGTCATGGTACATGTATGTCACAATTTCTGTGTATTTCACAATATCCTGGCTCCTTCCCATGAACCAGGACTTACTGGTCTATCAAAAGCTGACCCCAAAAAAAGTCATTTTGAGATAAGGGAGGTTTTGATATTTACCTACCAAGCAATGTGATGGGGTGTGATTTTGGATTTTAGGCTGTCGGATGTTGTATTGAATTTAAGTTTTATGGTTTCTTTTAATATAATCTGTAGGTGTCGCTGATATTTTGGAACAAAAAAATCTTGATTGCCATAGAATGTTATTCTGTTTTTCAACCATCAAACGTCCTATATTCAGTTAATGACAGAAATGTTTGATATTCATTGCAATAGGAATCTAAGCATCTGATTGGTCAAAGCAAAAGATGCAGTCATGGAAACTACCAAATCACAGGAAGTTTTTCAGCTTATACAATTTCATTCTTGTAAGACCAATATTACCCTCATCTTTGACTCTGAGAATATTTGATTGGGCAATATATTTTATTTTGTTTCATTTATGATTACTATCATGATAAAGGTAATTGCCTTGCCTTGATGACTGCCAGGCACTCCCCAATGAATTATGAAATACCAACTATAGTTATATTATTTAATATAGCATCTCTGTTGGGCTATTGCTCACATTGAAAGTACATATATGTACAGTTTACACAAAAGATATGATAAAAACCTGTCATGTAAATTTATACATAACAAATAGAAATATATTGATATATGAATACTCTGAAAAGTATATAATCTATTCTTTTTTTATAGCTGAATACTTGATGTATCGGTCTGCATTGTGTATGGTACAATTAATGCTGACAGTGTATATTTATTTTCTATGTAGGGTATGTCAAAGTGCCAATAGTTCTTTTGTTCATTTTATAAAGCACTGACCAAAAAGGGTCTTTATTACAGGTTTATTCATCAATTTCCAGTCATAAAAGCCGGAAATTATGCAACCACAATACATTCAACATTTTTCACACATTTATCTATTTAAGTTTTCTTTGCCATATATGCCAACTCACTATTCCTTTTGTCTTACCTTCTTTTTCAACCATGTTACTCTCTTTCAATTTATGACACTTATAAGAATCTACTTTCAATATTCCCTTCTCTCCCTCCCATATCTTTATTTCTCTATCTTTCCTTTTCTCTCTCATCCTCCATCCCTCCTTCCCCTACTTGTCTACACCACCTCTCTCTCTCACCCCTTTCTTTCTCTTTCTTTACCCCTCCCCTTCTCTAAATCCTTTCTTCCCTCTTCTCCCTCCCCCTCCCTTTTTGGATAAAGTAATAAACATAACAGAAGAATATGGCAAAGTTAAATTAATAGTAGAATGTTATTGATGTTTAATGAATTGTTAGACAAACATTACATCGCATACTATGAAATACCACACACGTGAAAATTATATTCATACGAGTACAGGGTGATCAACATAGTGATTGATTCAACATAAACAGATAATATTGCAATGGAAAGCAATAACAACCAAAATTACTTTTGAAATCAATTCCTGAAATTCTCTCTAAAGATGAAATTGTCACATGTTTCTCAAGAGAATGTTGGGAACAGTTGCACAAAACTTGTCTTTGATGGTAACTTTACCATCAATGGCAACTACCACAGGAGCAGCACTTGGCAGCCAATCAAACTTTCGCTTTCCATCAAAGAAAAGGTTTCATGCAACTGGGCCCTGGAAACTGCATATCCTGGAGCTTTCAGGGCCATTCCATTTTATGAACCCTGTGCCCTGAATCTTAAACACAAACGATCAATATTTCCAATCAATCGTAACTTGTTGTACATGGTTCAACATGACATTAAGTTACATTCAATCAAAGAGGCCGTTCTCATTACGTTTTCTAAAACTAGTTTACTGGAAACCGATTCAGGAAACTACTTTGGAAGATCGCTTTGCTAGCGTTCTCACTTGATCACACGAAAGTGGTTTTCAAAATCACTTCACGTAAAGCGCTCTTGTTGCTATGGAAACGCTCTCAGTGGGGTGACACGTTTCGCGCGAAATTCGAAACCGCAGCATAGGCATTCTACACCTGTCGTGTGGAGTAGCGCGCTCAAAATGTGCGAAGATCGCTTCCCGAAGAACGGTTGTGTCCTCACTTACGCTAAAACCACTTTAACGAGGCAAAGCGATCTTGAAAACTACATCGCGAGGTGGTTTTCCAAACTGGTTTGGAAGATCGCTTCCAAGACCGCTTTGACCGTTCTCACTACGCGTTAAACTAGTTTCCACTAAACTAGTTTCCAGTAAACTAGTTTTAGGTACGTAGTGAGAACAGCCTCAAAGAGTTGATTGCATCTTCTATCTGATGTTTTACATCTCTTGTTCAACCCAAGCAAAAGCTTGTATTTTTTCCTGTTTAACTAATAGTAGCTTTACATTTATATGCATGGAGATACTTAGTATCTCCATTGGTCATGTACACTTCACATTACCATGTATATACAACTTATACTATGCTTGCCAACTGAATATGATTTCTATTGTGTAAATAAAAACTTGAAGATGGAAACTTCACATTTTCTCTTGGATTCAATATTTTATTATGATAATGTGTTCAGTCGGATGATTTCTAAAGAGACAATTCCTTGACTTTTAGGGCCTGTTTCTATTCTAATGAACAGTACACTACTAACCTACAATAATAGGTAACAAAACATTGTATTTATCAGGGGTGTGAGAGTTCAGATTTTTTTCTGATTTCAGATTTTTTTTTTTCAGCTTAATTTCAGCTTATTTTTGGCCTTTGTACAAAAAGTATGGGAGCTCTTTCTATTTCAGACTTTTTCAACACTCTTCAGCTTTTTTCAGATCTTTTTATTTGTGACCACTCACACCCCTGATTTATGATCATCTTGATAAACTTTCCATTGATAAACATGTACAGTTGTGCTCAAAATTTAGTGAACCCCATGGTCCCACCACAATATGCACTCCTTCACACCGAGTGTTGCATGTAGACAACACCACTACAATGTTCGGCGAACCCAGAGATACAAACTTTTATCAATTGTAATATTTTATCAACTGACTTCACAATTAAATATCTAACACATGGCAGAACTTGAATACTTTAAATATGTTCATTTTCTGGTGGGGATCTCTAAGTTTAGACTGTATGTACAGGAAGCATTTTTCAGAACAGAATATGCAAATCATGTTATTTACACCTTCGAAGAAAAACAAATTCCAGACAGATATGTAATTAGCCTGAAATTATGCAATATCCTTTTACAGAAGATAAGTATAAATTCTGAATTATTCCTCATGCATTAGCACTCATAGATATTGAATTCAATTGAGTTATTTATTTTCCAATAAAAAACATGCAAAATCAAGAATATACAAACATTAAAAGTATAAAAGTGAGACATTATACAAATGACGTATCATACTTTAAAAATAAATGTAAAATGCTTCGTTTTATATACATGTTAGGAAAATCAGATGCCCATGAAAGCTGTATGCTTGTAGGGTTGGGTCACCCAGAAAATATATGAATCAGTAAATGATAGAATACATAATACAGTTATATAGAATACTATCAACGATAATGATATATTACATATTTATATGATACTTTATAACTAATAATTCCACCCACTATGCACGTATGTAGAGAATAGTTATGTACAGTATATTAACAAGCTTTAAGGAGTTGCATTTTTAACTGTTGTTTGAATGAAGATAATAATGACAAATTGTTTGTCTTAGATATTTATAGCTCAATAAATAGAGTAAAATTCACAGAGCAAAATGCTGAAAATTTTGATCAAAATCGGATAACAAATAAAGTTATTGAATTTTAAAGATTTGCATTATTCCGGTGAAACAGTTCTAGGCATGTCTTCAAAAATTTTGTACCAACAATTAAACAATTGGATTGACAACTCATAATGGAGACACACCATTTACACATTTATGAAAATATGAAACATTTTTTAATGATTTCCTGTTATAACATAAGAAAGAGGACAGTGGGGATGTGACAACATCAGCCCACCTAATAAATATTCATGAAGACATGCCTAAAACTGTTTCACCGGAATAATGCAAATCTTTAAAATTCTGTTATTTGTCATCCGATTTTGATCAAATTTTAAGCATATTGCTCTGTGAATTTTACTCTATATAGATATAAATATTTTCAGCCCGGAGTATCCGTTCAATGGCAATTTGAGCAAGAAAAGATGTATACACTACAGTGCGTATCAATAAAAAGTTTACACTTTGAAAAAGTCACAGCTCCGTTTTAAACAGATATCATCACGATGGCCTCAGTGTGTGGGGAAGGGGTGCAATAGTGCTCTACATGTACATGGTGTTTTGGGCAAGGAAATATAAAGTTAAAAAGGTAAAAGATATCAATCTTCCTAGCTAAAGTTCATGTGTTCTTCATAATATACACCTACTTTTATTCATATAACTATTTCCAAGTTCTGCGCAAATCATTTTTCACGAACTTTTCAAAAGTAAGTGGTGCTCACTCAAGCGGAAAGATTTTTCGACAGTTATATCGTCATTTGCTTAAAGAGATCTGTATTTATGTTTAAATATGGAAAAAACTCCAGGATTTTACAAATTTATAGTTTTACAGGATTATTTCTAAGTGTAAACTTTTTTTTTATACGCACTGTATTACAAGGTGAAGAGAAGAAAGATAGAAGAAGAGAAAGGAGGAAAAGGGCAAAACAAAAAAAATACTTGGAATGTTTACTAGATAGCGATTTAATCAATGCCTACATGTATATTATCACTTTCTTATCAAGTTTATAATTTCTATACAATTTCCTATGCACAGAATAAAACGTAATGTCAAAAGAAACATTTGAAGAAAAAAAATGAAAAATGGCATTTAAGTGCTCTCTGACCCCATTCTCAGTCTACTGTCATGTTTGGGATCGGTAATATATAAAGGGAAGCTTAAGTGAACATAAATGATGAACTCTGAAGAGAGTTATTTGCAGTTCAAAATCACAGGTTAGGCTATTTAATAATCAATAATCAGCTAGTTTACAATTCGAAGTACATGAAGATATCTATGAAGATTCAGATAAAACAGGAGACGATGAATAAAATAATTTCGAAGTATAAGGTTAAGATTCTGAAGTTAAAATAATATTGGATGGACGTTTAAGTCTTGAAGTCAGTCAGTCTATATGGATGAGTGTGGGTCTAGTTTTATCTCTCTAATAATAAAGAAGTCTTATTTATATCATTAGTTTTGGGGGTGTAACAATTTAAGGTGGGAGGGATCTAAACTTGCTCTGATTGGTCTACAGGTAACTGTCTATCAAACTTTCTCTGTTATAAGGGGTGTGGTGATGCTCTGTGCAAGTGACTGGGGCTGGAAGTGTGAGTCATACTTCTTAGAACTTTTGTTCCTTGAAGTTAGCTGACGTCACTTAGGGTTGGTCTTTTATGGTCGGGGTTTAGGAGTTAAATGGTATTGGGGGTTTGGGAATTCTTAGACGACATCGGGGGAGTTTGTTAACAAGTGAAGGTGAATGACTGAAAGGATAACAGGAAGTTAAAAACATACTACATAACACGTTTATTTGAAAGTGGTTCAGGAAAACAGTTTGGAAGATCCCTTTGCTGGCATTCCAATTTGATCATCAAAAAGTAGTTTTCAAAAGCACTTCACGTAAAGCGGTCATGCTGCTACGGAACGCTCTCAGTGGGGTGACATATTTTGCACAAAATTTGAAACTGCAACGCAGACATTCTACACACAGACTATGGAGTAGCGCGCTCAAAACGTGCGAAGATCGCTTCTTGAAAAACGTTTATGTCCCCATTAAGGCTTATGCCAGTTTAATGAGGCAAAGCAACCTTGATAACTACGTCGCGAGGTGGTTTTCCGAACTGGTCTGGAAGATCACTTCCAAGACTGCTTCAAGCATTCTTATTACACATTAAACTGCTTTCTACTAAACTAGTTTTTGGTATAAAACTAGTTTAGGACGGTAATGATAAGAGGGTCTCTCTCTCTCTAACAATATCTGCAGATTGGCTTGCAAAAGTTCTCTTCCCATTAACTTCCGCTTTGGTCCTCCCTCTTAATCATTACACAAATCTCATAATTTTATCTCTAAGACTCAATGCTACCTGCTTAGCAGCAACACTGACACCCAAACTGGTCTCCCTGATCTCCCCCTCAAAGATTATCTCCTTTTTTCTTCCGAGGGTGGTATACCTTGCAAATGTCAACTTTTGCTTGATTGTCCCCGCTGGAGCAGCTTCTTTGTTTTCCATTTTCAAAGCTGCGATGTACAGGTTTCCCAAAGTATCAGGAGAACAGTATACGTATTCCCAAGAATTATCTGACACTGATGTTTCAACATGGCCATCAGAATTGATAACCTTGACAATGGGTTCTGTATCTTCGTGTCCTGGTTGTACAATGACATACTTATCAGCAGGAAGAGCATATAGCTGCCGAGGCTTGACCTCAGCACATGAAATAGACTTACATGTAACCTCTTTAACTCCTAAGGTCAGAATGTCAATACGGCCATTGGTGCAATCGCCAACAAGCAGTTTGCCAGATGGTGCCACAGCAATGGAATGCCATTCATGACCAGGATGTTGCTGAATGTCAGAGAGGGGCTTGAAGTCTGGTCCATAGATCTGGATACTCTTTCCCAGAACAGCAACATTACCGGTAGGAAAAACAGCGATTCCCCTTATCCTTTCATTTCCAAGGGGCTTTCCAATATCAGCCCAAAAGGAGAGCTTTCCTTCGTAAGTGAAGATGGAAAGCGTGGTATAATAATGATCCTGCTCCTGAGGTGCAACAGGAGTTTCTGCAGATGTCCGGGGCTGAGAGACAAGGTACGATGCTCCCAAAACATGGCCACCATCACAATGAGGGGCTATGTAAGAGCTTTGAGCTGCAGTCAAAGGAATATGAGGCAACTGCTTCCACTCCTGCTTTACCTGACCAATATCATATGTAGTCTCTTCCGGGACTATCTTGATTCTTGATATTTGACTCTTTAGAGAGTCTAGGCCTACATGATTGAATCGGAGCACATCACTTGTCTGCTTTGTTTCCTGCATCGTGTTCTGAATGACAAGATCCTTTTCTGATAAGATTACTCTGCCGGATGGGCTATCAATGATACCTTGTGCTTCAGCGATGACTGCTATGGATGCATCTGTTTGGTCCAGAACAGGTTTCATGACCATCTGTACATCTTTAAGCATCTGTTGCTTATCTTCTTCAAGTGTTTGCAGTATTCCATCTTCCTGCTCCTTTAATAGCTGGAAAATCTTTTGAAATTTTGTTTGCAGGTCATCCCTAAAGCTTGCACATATTTCAGTGATTTTTGCTTTAAGTTCATCACCGCTAGCAATTGATTCGTGACACTGTTGGACCTGACCTTTGAGTTTATCCAAACCGATACTCATCTCAATCTTCATTTTTGCTAAAGCACTCTGGATCTCCGTGAAATCATGAATTTGATCACAATGTTCATCACAGCACACGTCACAAAGTGGGTCCTTGCTAGGTACACATAAGTGACAGGCAGGGATGTCTGAGTGTTCAGGCTTCGAACAATTGATCTTTAACTTACTTACCACAACATGCTGTAGAAATTTGCTGTGGTTTTTCATTAGCTTGTTGTGAATACAAATGCAATCATTACATATATATTTCTTGCAGTCAGGATGATCACAGTAATGTCTAGAAGGAAGTTTTTCACACAGATCGCAAACAACAGAAGCATGTACATACTGGACTGATTTACGTTTCGGGACGAACTCCATCTTTTTGGGGTACATGTAGATTTCAGCCCCCTACAATACTGCAATGTACAAAAAAGTAAGAAAATATGGGTTTTTGTTAGATTAAATTTAATTTCTTTCTTGCTTTTCAAAGGATGGTGACACAGAATTTGCTTCTGCTGCCATTTCTAGAATAGGGCTATGATAGGGATTTTAGTTTTTAAAATTTGATAATAGGTTTAAAAACACTGCAGGTTAAACTTTTTTATTTTTCCAGTCATCCGTTGTATGTTCAGAGGAATGTTATCTTGTCTAAAGTCATTCTTGCCTTTTCATAATTTTAAGAAACAAAGATTTTTTGACTGCCTGCCATTGCAGCAAAGTTTGAAGTGTCATTCTCTCTCACATCATTCTGCAAGCCATTAGCCTTTTGTTAGCTACATTATGTGCTATGCCAGGCAACCAGTGTTTCAATGACCCCATTCCCATAAGCTGTTTCAAAATTCAAGGTGGGGGCACATTCTCCAAAAATCTTATACCATGATATCATCAAATATTCTTTTCTTACAGAGTGTTTGAAAGTGTTTTGAAACTCACCGATAATCCCAAAATTAATTGCACTCGTCCCTGCCGTGTATGCCCATTGCTAGCAAATAGTGTTGGTGAACCGGGTTATCCTTGGACCTTGAATCTGACACCAGGGTTTCTTCTAAATGAAACAAAAAAAAAAGAGCAGAAAAATATAAATAAATAAATCTAAAAATCTATTTTGTGGAGCGCCTCTGGCAGTGTCACCTGCATCACGCGATTCAATATAGCAGCAGTGCTGACTTTGAAAACTACTATAAAATAATTATTCACAAAAAACACCATTCATATAATGATACAATACTACGTTCATTGACATTTGACCTTGATCATGTGACCTAAAACTTGTCAGTGATACTTGATTACCCTTATATCCACATTTTATAAACTATATCTATAAACTTTGAAAGTTATGACAGCAATCTAATAATCACCTCCAAAATCGCCACCGTTCATTGACCTTCAATGACCTTTGACTTTTGTCATGTGACCTGAAACTTGCATGAGATGTTCAGTGATACTTGATGACTCTTATATCCAAGTTTTATGAACTAGACCAATATACTTATTTAGTTACTTACTTACATGTAGTTATGGTGATTCAATACCCCCAATATGGCCAAAGTCCATCAACCTTTGACCTTGGTCATGTGACCTGAAACTCACACAAGATGTTCAGTGATACTTGGTTACTCTTATGTCTGCGTTTAATGAATCAGATCCACAAACTTTCAAAGTTATGATGGGTAATTCCACAGGGTGATGGACATGAGCTTAAAAATTCAAATTCAATATTTTCTTGAATTTTTTAATACTTTAAGTCCTTCATGCTTGATAGTTTCAGGAACAAGAAATAAAAAGTTTATTTTCATATGTATACTTTGGAAAAAAATGGTCAAAAGTTGTGTCTTCCATTCTGTACCAAAATACAAGAAAAATAGTGAAAAATGAAATATGCCTTATTACCATTTTGTTATTGCAACAACATACCACTTTATATATTTCTGAAGTTTAGAAGAGTCAAATTACCTAAAATACACAACAGCTTTTCAAGTAAATTTGTAGTACTCATTCAAAAATGAATATTGCAACTTGCTCAGGTGATGTAACGTGAGTAACCGAAAAAACTGACTTTGTTTTCTGAGAGAAAAATTCTTCACAGCTAATTGGTGGGATTTTAAATTCTCTTCCTTCAAACAATCTTTGACACAGTGATGACTAACAAAATCATTAAAAAGTACAATTTTTTATAAAAATGATGAAGAAAAACTGTAACGTGAGTAACTTTGTAACGTGAGTAACCATCATGTAATGTGAGTAACCATTAAAAAATATGCAGTTAGGTAACATTTTCTGTGGGATGTCAAGTTTTAAGTCTCATGGTGAGTTGTGAAGTTATTTTTGATAAATTAAAAGCAAAATGAGGGTACACCTCTTTGATGTGACTCTTTGTTCATCAAAATATCAGTGGTCATACAATCACACAAAAAATTGAATATTAGTAGAAGTATTCACAATGCGAGAGTGCATTAGTAAGACTTGGTTTCAATTAACCAAACTTTAAAGAGTGTTCAAACAACACATTGAATGTCCTTACCTGTAACCCTATCTAGGCTGGGGTATTTTGGGAGTTAATATGGCCCAAGGGGGGGGGGCCTCCTAGGCCCCCCTTGAGATCTCGGCCTTTGGCCGCCCGATCACGCCGAAAATTTGCACGCAGGTTGTCTTGGACATAATCTACAATACTATCAATAATTTATTTCATGCAAATTGGTATTAAGCAATTATGCTAATTTATGCATAATTAGTAAGCAAAATCATACTTTTCCCTCTTACTCCCTAAAAGCTCCAATTGTTCCAATTTTTTGTATAAAATCTCTTTTTGATGTTCCTAGCAATGAATTTTACACACATTATTGAATTTTTAATGACATTTGTGTTGTTAACCATACATGGACAAAATGTAATGTGAGTAACCGTATGTGAGTAACCATATTATCTGCACCCCAAGTAAAAACCATGTGTTCTTTATTTTTTAAATCATGTACAAAGTTTGTCTCCCTAATATACTTCTTTGAAATGGATATAATCAACTTTCATAAAAGCCTTGTATGAGGAGACTTTTCATTTTATGCATGTCCAAATCATGTAACATGAGTAACCGACACATTCCAAAGATTTGCCAGGAGCATAATAAAATTTCCCAAGTTTTGTTTTTATACAAAGGATAGTCAGACTGTGTACTTTGTTGTGATAAAGAGATGTTTAGTTCCTATCAACAATAATGGAGTTACAGCTCCAAGTATGAGTCAAGGTGTCTCCAAATGTAACGTAACCGTGGAATAGCCCTGATGATAATTCATCAGATACCCCCATTATGGCCAAAGTTCATTGACCTTTGACCTTGATGATGTGACCTGAAACTCGCAGAAAATGTTCAGTGATACTTGATTTCTCTTATGTCCAAGTTTCATGAATCAGATCGATAAACTTTCAAAGTTATGATGGTACATGTAATTCAACAGATACATGTACCCCCAATTTGGCCAGTTCATTGACCCTAAATCATGTGATTTGAAACTCATGCAGGATGTTCAGTAATACTTGATTAACCTCATGGCCAAGTTTCTTGAACTAGGTCCATATACTTTCTAAGTTATGCTGTCATTTCAAAAACTTAACCTTCGTTAAGATTTGGTGTTGATGCCGCCGTCGCCGTCGGAAAAGCAGCGCCTATATCGTCTCACTCTGCTATGCATGTGAGACAAAAATGAGTTCAAACTGAATCCAATGAAATTACCACCAAAGTATTTGTAGGCCCTATACAATAAAAAATATGTGCCAAATAGCTCTGGAAGAAAATGTGTAATTGCTGGGAAATTAGCAAAATAAGCGTGGAATTCCATCAAATGTCGGTTATTTTTCGAAGCAATATCAATACACTGTTCCACAAGATCTGCTTTTTAGTGATCTTCAGAATTATCGATTTTGAGCCAATTAATTTTTGAGCTAAGATTTCATGATTTTACAAACATAAGTTTACATTAATGTACCAGATCTGAATGTATTGACAATTGACATTGATTTAAAAGACTTTCTCATGAAATAATTGTTTGCTGCTACTGTCTTTTACCTTTAATATCAAAATCTTACAGTTGTAGATTGAATTATCATGTAAGACGAAAATTCGAGGATGATTCATATTATTTGTTCATATTATAAAAAAAAGACAATCCTATCATCATAATTAAATGATTAGGGTACGTTCAGCATAAATACCAGGACAAGCCCCCAAATTCTTGAAATTTCAACCAATCTTTCCAATATAGTTAGGCAATAAAAGAGCTTTATAAAGTAAACATGAAACATGAAAGTAATGAAATAGATGATGCTGAGGAGCAATTTCCAACAGTTTATGAATGAACAATATTCTGGTATTAATAGAATTTCAAGATAGGTATCTGTCTAGATCCATTTGAAGCTGTGGATCCAGGAAATTTTAAATGGGGTTCATTTTGTCAATTTGACAAGCAAAAAAAAAAGGTCATCAGGCACTCACAAATGAAGGGCATTTGCTCTCAAGAAAAATTTGACAAACTAGGTCATTACCTAACAAGGTTGTTTGCAGACCACAATTCTCGCCTAATTTGCGATCAATAAAATATGCAATATGATGTTTTGACCCCTAGATGACCTTTGACCATATCATTTTCATGAACACGAAAGGCCTACCCAAGAATATTTTTTACCAACTATAAAGTCAACTGATGCAAACATTAAAAACAAATGAGAACAAGTTGAACTTAGGGTTGAAAAAAAGGACGGACATGACCACATATCACTTGACCTTTTGACCCCTAAGGAAAAGAAAAGTAAAGAAATGAGAGCAAGTTGGAAAAAATGACCTTTTGACCCCTAGATGACCTTTGACCCCATCATCCTCAACAACACACAGACTATCAGACCAACCGGGGAAGTGGGAGTTCCCTGGACCATCAAACCAACAGGAAAAGTGATTACATCTCGATGTGCCCCCCCCCCTTTAAAAGCTCATAGTCCATATTTTTAATGTAAATATGCGGTTTATACACAAATGTGCCCCCCCCCCTTTGAAAGTCACAGCCAAAATCGTTCATGGGAATGCGTCATTCATACACAAGTGAGGGACTTTTTTTTTGCTTGTCAATATTTTACATTGGATGAAATGACTGTCATTTTTTAGTGAAAAGCTTTTTTTGCCCACCCCCTTGGAAAATCCTGGATTTGCCCCTGACTGGCAGAACTAAAATAATTTAATTTGAATTAATTCAAAACCTTATTCTAACATGATTCACATAGAACTGCAGTGAAAGTCTGCAAGTGCAACATATACATCTGCACACGTCACATAAAGAATAAATTTGAATCTAATGTTATAACGTTTTAGCAGCCGAATGATCACATCAATGAGATGATGATAGCGGCGAGGGTCATTTCAGCTTAGTTTAGTAATTTTTGTTTATTCAAAATTTCCTTTAAAAAAGAGATGCATTGACTAATGTACAAAACAACAATATAATGTAAAGATACATTGCCAAAATATGCAACATATACGGTTTGGAAGATATTCAAAATGCAAATGCAATAAAAAGGAGAAGGGATGTGGAGGGTCTTCATAAAGCAAGCTTGGATAATAACTGGTAGATTACAAAGACACCCGACACAATACAATAGCAATCACTTGACACAAACATTCTAGCCACTTGTTCACTGCTACCACCCTGCCTGTGGGGATTCTAAATGAAATCTATGCAGTATACACCACACATTTAAAAATTCATTAAAATGCCACTTTTGTAACCAAAAATACTAATTTCCATACAGTTGCAATCTATTTTTCATTAGTACATGGGGATCATTTTTGTATTCACCGCAGCGCTCAAAAACTTGAATTTTGGGCATATTTTTGTGTAGGCCATCTATTGGTGGGACTAAAGTATAATTTCCAGAAAATCGATTTTTCAGTTTCTCTTTTCAATTTAGAAAAAAATGATTTAAAGACTTTGATTTACTTAAAGATCCAGACCGGACCCGAAAATGAAATTGATAAATTATATACCAATCGAAAGCTTATAAGCTACTAAATACAGCAAGGTATGCTTCATGCATTTTCACCGCTTCCCAGCTGAGTATTTTGCTTAAGAATATTCCAATTATCGGGCTTCGAACCCCGCTTAGAAAATAGGCTTTATTGTGCTTTTCACCTGCCTCGAGACCGTGACGTCACGTTGTGTAAGAAGCGTCGTGATTCCATAGGTTTGTACACAGAAAAACTGGGTGATTTGTTTGCTTTCCAGATAACGCATTTCATTCTCTTCACTTCTATCACAGAGGGATATCACATATATTTTTACCCAAAAGCTTGAATGTATGAAATCTGCAGTTTTGAACTAGTTTTTGCCATATTTTATTTCCTGCTTATTTGGCGCAGATTTCAATTCTATCTGCATTTAGATTATGTATAACAACTTTTCCTGACATAGCAAATTAGGCCCAATAAGAGCCAAACAAAGAAATCACAAAAAAGTAATGAATAGTTGTAGGTTTACAACAATTTGAACAGTGAATAATTTTGAGTGCCATTTTTATCTGAAAACAAAAAAAAAATGGATTCATAACATGGAAATGGAAAAAAATACCCAATGCTTTTGTACACAAACCTATGAAATCACAACCCTCGTGACACAACGTGACGTCATCATTTCCAGGTGACGTGGGGGTGCTCAATCGAAGCGTACTTTGGAGGAGCAGTTTCTTTGATTTTGATTTAATATTTTTAACTATTGGAAGGAGATATATGTAATATTTTTGGTATATTTGTATTGTATAAATCATTACCTTTATTTTGATATATGATTGTTTTTACACCGGTCAGGGTCTTTACTTAAGAACATATGATATGTGATGAATAGCTGTAATGGAATCTGACGGTGTAAATAATAATAATGGTCAATTTTTGTATAGCGCATAACACAGAACAAATAGATATGCACTTGAGAAAACAAAGGAGAGGAAGAGGTATCACAGGCCTAACTCATTCCCCATAGACTCGTGTGTTAAATTGGCACTTTAAAAAACTTCATAAAAAATAAGGATGAAATTCGGGGGTCGAATGTTTACTACCAGTGGATAGGATATATATCTGGCAATCCATATCTGACCAGAAAAGGGTCCCTTGACCGGCTCATTTTAAAAATAAATCGGCATTTATGAAGACATCGTCGGGGGGATCAGATTCATCACCTCAAACAGGAAAATAGCCCTAATCCTTCCGCCAGTCAAAATATAGTCCAAAATTTGTTATATTTCTTCCCAATTTGGGAAAAGGAAGTTCAGTAATTACCAAAAATAGAATCAGTGTTAGATGGACAATCATATGCATACACTTTGTCAATCAGCCATATTAAAATAAAAAAAATAACAATGGGTTGGCTCGAATGAATATCTCTACTCTAGCTTTCCCAATGTTAATAGGCCCGTGCAGCTAGCCAAGAGAAGTGTTGATGAGTTCATTTTGTTGAGGCTAGGTACAATTTAAATAAGTATTAAGACAGGCGCGTAGCCAGGGGGGGCGGTGGGGGCGGTCGCCCCCCAAAAAACGTCCCCAAAAAGAAAAAAAAGAAGAGAAAAAAAGAGAGGAGAAAAGGAAAAGCGAAGGGAGGAAAGGGAAGAAAGGTAGCTTTGTGGGGTTTTCTTTTTATTCTCTATTTTTTTCTCAAAAGAAAAGCTCCTTCACTCTTGCTCTAAGAGTCTAAATTCATATATATGAATTTTGGTTCAGCGCTGCGCGCAGTTAAATTACAATATTGCAGTTCTCCTTTGTCTCCCTAACCCTTTCTCTATCCCTGTTTTTCGACCTCAGCTATGTGTGTTTCTTGCCAGTTAAAGTTTAATGTATACATTAGGGCATGGAATAAGTTTAGGCCGAAGTATATGAAGTTATTTTTTTTCAAATTGATCGCGCAACTTCTGGTTGGGTCGACTCCGGGCGGGTAAAATCTTTATATCATTTTCTGCCGTCACCTCCATATAGGCAACTTCTCCCGCTTTTCAGCTCATTGCTAAACAACCATAATTTGGGGGCAAACAGGTTCCTAATTTCAAAAGAGGAAGGTATAAAATTCATGTCGTATTAAATAAAAAAAAAGTACAATATTTTTTAAATCATATTCTATTAAAATTTCCCTGCACATTCATCTCCTGTCCTGTTTTGCGCCCTCAGTTAGAAATTTCGGACACTTAAGTTTCTTTATCATTCAAAATTAAGCGCTTCAGGATAAATTAAAGAAATTATACATCATCCTTTTTTATATAATTTCAATAAATCACAGAAGTTTCAAATTTTTGCGCACTATTTTCCTTGTAGTGAAGTTCAATAATTTTAGAAAATCAATTGAATTAGAGCCGATGGGGTAGAGATATCTGCATTTGATGAAACGTCCGCCATTTGAAATTTCAGAGTTTCATTGCTCTGCACACGGGGAGAATTTTTCTTCCTCCCGGCATATACCCTTCTTGTTTTGGGAGTTAAAATATGCACTGCCGCTAAATTGTTTGTAATCAAATCTGATCTTTTCAAGGGAAGCATTTAGTCTAACTTAGGGAATACCCTTATCTCGGGACCCTTTTCTTTAGAAAAAAAAACGCTTTAGCTTTCGCGCTTCGCGTGGGGTAAATATTATTTTAATTTCCTCCATTTTACCCCATTTTGTGCGTTCACAATCACTTTTAAAAACAAGGTTCAAAATCAAAATATAGTCAACTGAATTGGAGCTGATATAGGTACTAGAGACAAGAGAGACGGCTCCTTTTTATTTTAATTTAAGAAACACTGAAAGCTTCGCGCAGGAGGGGGAAACTGCCCCTCCCTGCACCCACCCCCCAGGGAGCGCGCTTCGCGCACTCTGTAAGTGTTGGCATGCTTTGCGTGCATTTACCGCCCCCTCCAAAATGAAATCCTGGCTACGTGGTTGTATTAAGAGCCGTTTTGAATTTGTAAACAAATTCAAGCATTATTTGTCCCCTAATTAAGAGAAAATAAGCCAAACATTGCCAACCTGATTTCCCCACACAGGGAATAGCAGCAGAGAACAAGGATATCATAACAATTAAGGTAATATCATAATCTTGTTCACATTAATTGAATGAGTGATTCTAGCAAGGGCCATGGCCAAGCCCTCTCACACGTATTGCGCGGTTAGTATGCTACTACTAGTCTAGTATAAGCCACGCCAAGCCCAAGGCCCAAAAAGGCAAAGCAAAGCAAAGGCCAAACTGAGATGAAGCCAAGAGTAACTTGATCGAGGCTGAGACCATGGACCTATTACCGAGACTGAGCGCGCGAGAGAGTGAGCTAACTTTACTTAATATTAAAAAAGTTGCCAGCGAAGAAAAGTTATCATGAATAATAGTGGGCCCAAATAGTTACCATTTATAACAGGCAGACAGTTGAGACTAGGCACTGGTGCTTCGGAAAAGTTTCAGTTTCTGTTCTGGTATGCCACTAGACAGGAATAACCGTCGTTTCTGGGGATTTATTCAACAATTTCTGACATTTTACTATAATCCCCATTCACATGTATTGGTGAGTGAGCCCACGCAGTTCAGCGGAACAACCAAAATACAGAGACTGAAGCTTTTGGTCTAGTATATGCCACCTGACGTTGACGTGCGTGCGTAGTGCATTGTCATTCAGCAGAATCATGACGTCATTGAACCTGGGGAATCCCCTATAAAATGAATATTGCGCATGCGTCAAGTCCTCCGCACCACTACTTTCCTACTGGTTCCCGGTAGTCCATAGACAAGGGGTCGAACCTTGTTTTTTTAGATATACAATGTTTTTTGATGGTTTCTTGTCAATTCGAGGGTGCTGATTCCGAATCTGAATGATGCCACTCTTGTAACCTTGAGCATTTTCCGCAAATTGGCAAAATCCAATATGGCCGCCAAAATATGCAAATTACCCATGAAAATCATAAAATTGCCAACACATTAGCTATAAAATGCATGTAGTTGTTGTGCAGAAGTGAAATACCGATTGGAAAAGCGATATTTGACAAAATATTTATTCTATTGATATTCAAAATGGCCGCCATAACCCCTGTATACTTTATTATGTAGAATATGAATGGGGAAAATATTTTTTCAAACAAGAGCACTATTATTGCATGTGATTGTTTCCTGCGAGTGGACTACTGTCTGAAAACATGACTATTAACAAAACTATGTCATTTGTATACTATCTAATGTGATAAATGCTGTATTATGATATTCAAAATGGCTGTCATAGACCCCTTATACTGTGTACAATATATAAAAGGGGACAAATAATTTTCACAACCTTTGAATTTGTTTGACTTTAAAATGCCAATAACTGCGAAATATTGGTGTAACACTGTCTGACAACAAGGATTTCTAACGAAACATATCATTTCCCTTGCAATTTCGGTAATTATGCTGCATGTTGACATTCAAAATGGCTGCCATAGGCCCTATCTGTATTATGAACAAAGCGAATGAAGAAACTAATTTTCACAAGAGTAAAAACAATAAAATGAATGTAATTGTAATCTATACGAGTGAAATATTGTCTAAACACATGATTTCTGGCGAAACATATCATTTCATTTTTCATGCATGAGATAGATGCTGTATTGTAAAATTCAAAATGGCCCCTATGGGCCCTTACAGTATTATCTACAATGTAAATGGGGACAACTACTTTTGAAAGAATTAGGATTTGCCTGACTATGAAATCCATATAATTCTGTTGTATAAGGAAAATATTGTTTGAAAACGTGATTTTTTTAATGAAATATAACATTTCCTCTCCCATAGGTGATAAATACTGTATTTTGACTTTCAAAACGGCCGCACAAGCCCCTACAAATTCTGTAACATGCGTATAGGGAAACTAATCATCACCAGAATGAGAACCAAAAACGCACGTAACTATGTGATGTATAGGTAAAATTTGGTCTTGAACATGATTTCTGACTAAATACATCACATAATGGTTGAGAAGGTAATAAAGGCCTTACTTTGTAATTCAAAATTGCTGCCATAGCCCAAAGTAGTATGTACATTGTACCTGGGGACAGATAATTTTGACAAAATTTTTACTATGAAAATGGCTTAATTTTGATGTAAGTTTTAAGTATTGTCTAAACCCAATGATTTCTAACGAAATATTTCATAGCTTGTGTCATAAAGGTGATGAATGCAGCCTTTTAAAAATGAAAAATGGCCGCCATAGTCCCTTATCTTAATATGTAAAATTTGAATGGGGAAAGATAATTTCCACAAAGAAACATATTGCAGCCATTTTGAAATTTAAATATAGCATTTATCACCTAAATAACATAAGAAATGATCTATTTGGTTACAAAATCATATTTTCAGACGATATTTCACTCATACATGCAACACCATTTAGTCAAGCAAAGCCAAATTCTGTTAAAATTATATGTTCCCATTCACAAAGTACATAATAGGCCTACCGTTAGGGCCTGTAGCGGCCATTTTGACTTTCAAAATACATTATTTATCACCTACCTGGCAGAATGAATGATATATCTTGTTAGGAATTATGTTTTCAGACAATATTTTACTCTTAAATCACAATTATATGCATGTTATGGTGCTGACTCATGTGAAAATTGGTTTCCCAGATCGATTGTACATAATACAGTCAATGTCTTTTGGCGGCCATTTTGAAAGTCAAAATACAATATTTAACACAAATATGAAACCCGAATAATATATTTCGTTGCAAATTATATTTGAAGACAGTATTCCACTAATTTACCACAAAAAAATACGTTTTAGTGCTCACCTTGTGATTTTTGTTCTCTCTCACATCGTAGATCATAATTTTAGGGCCTTTGGCGGTCATATTAAATATCAAAATACAGGGTTTATCACATACATGGCATGTTACATAATAAATTTCGTTAACAATAATGTTTTTAGTCAGTATTCCACTCGTTTATCTCAACAAAATGCATTTTAGTGCTCACTCTTGTGATTTTTTTGTGTCACCATTCACATTGTACATAATAGTGTTAGGGCTTTTGAAGGCCATTTTGAATATCAAAATACAGGATTTATCACATAACTGACATAACAAATGATATATATGTTTAGCAATCATGTTTACAGACATTGCTTCACTCATAGATCATAATTACTTGCATTTCAGTGCTCAATTTTGTAAAAATTAATTTTCCCCATTCATATTGTACAGGGGTCTATGATGGCGGCCATTTTGATATCAAGAAAATAAATATTTTGACAAAAATCATTTTTTCAGATATTATTTCACTCCGGCAGCACAATTGCATGTACTTTAAAGCCAATGTGTGGACAATTTTATGATTTTCATGGGTAATTTGAATATTTTGGCGGCCATATTGGATTTTGTCAATTTGCAGAAAATGCTCAAGGTTACACGAGTGGCATCATTCAGATTCGGAATCAGCACCCTCGAATTGACAAGAAACCATAAAAAAACATTGTATATATAAAAAAACAAGGTTCGACCCCTTCTATCCTGGACTACGGGGGCTGTTTCATTATTCGTCCGACAAGTTGTAAAATCTGACAAATTTTCATAATTTTTATTGGCTGAGTTACTATGGTAACTGTCGGATAAAATGGGACTAGTCAGATGAAACGTCCGACAAGTCCTTTCATAAAACGCTCCCCCGATTTTGGAATAAACCCCTGTATAAATCGCATTTCTGTAAATTAAAATTACTACTTTTTTATTATTTTAATGAAATGACAATTAATTGTGGATGATTGCAAGCCTACAGTTTATAGTAAAGCCCAAATTGGTTATAAATCATAGCTAATATCCAATATCTATGTATTTTCCGAAATGACCATTCTAATCTGAAATACTAGTAACTGGATGAATTCAGTATTTTTGATTAGTTTTAAGTTTGAGATTTCAATATTGTAACCCTTTCTGCACTAATTACAGATAAGGTAAATATTTTTTTCAACACCAACCAACTTTGTTAATGATAAAAAACACATCTTGAGCATTTTTCCCACGAAGGCCTCTGATTTTTATTATTGCTCGTCAATATTCCTCAAGCCAGCACCCCTCTTAACAAAAAAATCGTTTCCAGGGTTTAGTACTTGCCTGCAGGATCAAAATTTATTTGGGGGTCGACATGACATTTTGTATAGGCCTATATGTTTGCCCCCCCCCCCGCCAAAAAAATGTGTCACGATTACCCATATTTTTTTTCATAAAGAGGGAATGCCCTTCATTTTGGACCCATGGGACCGATTACCCTTTTTTTTAGAGAGGGGGGCTGTCAGAATTTTATGGAGAGGAAATGTCCTTCATTTTATACCGATTACCTTTTTTCTGCTTGTCAAAATTAACGTCCGACTTTGGATGTGCTTCTGTATTGTGTCAAAATATCTCCAAAAAAATAAATGATTGTAACATACAAGTCACAAATTTTACTCTCTCGCATTGCTTGTTCGAAAGTTTTATGGAATTTGCCCCACATGCCATGTCTCGCATTTAATTTCAATATTCATTTTATTGTCCAATTAATTTCAATTCATTTCAATTTAATTTTATTGTCTACATGGAAATTCGTTTTCCATGTGGACACAATAAACATCATCATTACCAATAGTAGTTTTATTTTTCAGAATCTCCTGATTTGCTAAATGAGGCTCTGACAGCACATCATCTTGTACTAAATAAATAGATTAGAAAGGCAAATGCTGAATAAAATAGCTGGCGGCGAAAAGAGAGAGAGAAGAGAAAATAAAGAACAAGAAAAATGAATAAAAGGGAAGTTATTGGGTAAAGAAAAGACGATATAGAAAAAAATAAAGAAGGGTGAATAGTTAAGAAAATGAGAGGGGATGGGGTTAAATACAATAAACCTTTCAGTTCGCTATATCTAAATGAACATTCCGCTTTCCCTCGCATAATTATCATGTTTGAGAGGGTTACATATAAATAAAATAAAATGTTTACAAGTCAATTTACAAAATATATTTCTGCTGTCGCGCCTCAGTTTTTCAATATTTTTAACGAGAAACCCATCCTCTTTATGTTTACAAAAAGTCCTTACAATGTCACTCTTTCAAATAGGAAGGGCCTTTGAAATAAAAAAGGCTCCCGCTTCGCGCTCGCATTAAGCTCACTTGGTTTATGAGATGCTATCATTATTTACCTGCATATCACACAGTACTTGAACATTTCCTTTTGCGGTCAATAGTGCTTGGTACTCCCGTTATTTTGTCTTGAGAGATATGCATCCTGTTATAAAATGTAAAGCGTTTCAAAAAAATTCCGTTCTCATGTATAAATTTGAAGAAAAAAAGCTCTGGGCCCCGTCTTATAAAGAGTTACGATTGATCCAATCAATCGTAGCTCTATGGAAATCCATCAGTGTCACAATTTTTTCTACAGGAAATTTGCAAAATGTCCTTTTTAAACAAAGGGGAACATACCAAATTTTCAAGAAATCAATGAATTTATGGATATACATTCATATCTAGAAAATCTTTAGAACAAACATGCATTTTATGTGTTGACTTTGCTGGCTTTCCATAGATCCGATCAATCGCAACTCTTTGTAAGACGGGCCCCAGGTTGTACATTTCCCTACACTTACATTTCTTGGTTACTGCAGGGAAGTGGGAACCTCCCACTTTCCTGGCTACTGAAATGTATCCTCTTCATTTGTTCCTGCCAACAGTCCTTAAAATATCCCCTTTTGGGGGTCAGTATATTTGAACATTTTATTCTCACTTTACGCTCTCGCATAGATTGATTCAAAACATATCCTGTTATTTATTACAAACATGCTTAGAGTTTTAAAAGGAAAAACTACTACATTACTTAATTTCGATGTCATAACTGGGTCCAGTTTTATAAAGAACAGTAATTGTTATGACAAATGCATAATTTCTTAAAGTTTACTAACAGCCAATTAAATCAAATGATTTCTGTAGTTTTTAACTGCTATGATAAAATTTACATTATAAAAAGGTTAGTGAAAAGGGCTCCTGATTATGCAGAGGTATAGAAAATTTCATCACACAGCAGACTTTGGCAAAAGTACACTCAGAATAATCTCCCAATCATTAAGTTTGTCTAAATGAAATGATCAACTGTTGGTTAAAACAAAATGCAAAATACATTTTAAGCAGAAAGGAAAAACTATGGGAAAAGAGTAAAATGATGAAATCATATTTCCTTATATTGACATCCACACCTCGGGAAATTTATATAACTGCTAAAACATTCTGGAAAGTATCATCACTTAAATGCAAAAGATATGGGAATAACAAACTTGACATCATGATGGCCAGTTTTTCTATGGTAACATTGCTATAATTAGAGTAAAACAGAATGACATTTGACCATTTGTCAAAAAATTGCCATGACATATTGGTCATTTGAATCATCTGGGTTTTTTTCTTCAAAAAAAAAAGTTTCTGAGGTGAGGAAAAGGCGCTCTTCTAAAGGTTTCAGTTTTCAAAGACAGTATCAAAACCTTTAAAAATGGCCTCGAATGTCTAATCATAATTTTTAAGATTATCCATCTCACCAAGGGTTGCATGAAACAGAGATATTAGGGAATTTTCGCTTCCATTATGCATGACAGATACAAGAACATAGAAAATGTATTGTCAAATGCCCTTCATGACAAAACACAGCCATGAAGTCTTTGTCGCAAATCGGTGAACCTAAACAGCACTTTCGTCCTGGACTCGAGACAAACGACATATTTCACACAAATTTTCGTCAGCTCTGAAACATCACCATCATCCTCGTATCATCATCGTCATCATCATCAACCATCATTATCATCATCATCAACATCATCATCCATCCTCATCCTCATCATCGTCGTTATCATCATCATCATCATCCATCATCATCAACATCATCATCCATCTTCATCATCATCATTATCCTCATCATCATCATCATCGTCGTCATCATCATAATTTTTATCATCATTACCATCGTCCTCCTCATCACCATCATAGTTATCCTCATCACTCTAATCATCATTATCATAATTATTATTAATATGACCATCATCACTGTCATCATCTTCTTCATCATCCCCATCTTCATCATTCCCATCTTCATCATTATCCTAATCATTCACATTATAATAGAACATTGGTAATATTCACTATACTAAATACACCAGATGGATTCTTTTCGAAAATACAATAATACATTTAATATTACAAAGAGATTATAATTATTTGAAAGATGATACACAAAGTCCATGAGTATCTGATCCAAAACATCTACATGTATTTATCACAATACATGAATATACATCATTACTATATATTGCATGTCTCAAACATATTTTTTTTTCTTTTTCCTTCAAACACCATGATTATCATAGCATTTTCTTGTACTATCATATACTTGCAAACAAATACAGCTTTGCCCTGATAGAGAAACCCAATAGGTTTCCTATTTCTCTATTTTACTTCAACATTGGTCAATGGGAAACAACACTGCTTGCTTTCCTCAAAGCAGTATTGATACTGGACTTTTAAAGGGGAGACTAACCCTCACATTAACTTGGTTCTAATAAAGACAGAAAAATTACATGAACATAATGGAAGATTTGACATAAATCAATCAAAGATTAACCAAGCTTTGGATTTTCAAACTGATCATTGTGTGATGTCACACTAGCTCCCGTATCAAGGTGGTTCATGAACCATGAGTCTCACCTGATTTCGCGATCAATAAAATATGCAGTATGATCTTTTGACCCCATCATCCTCAATAACATGTCGTATTACCCAAGGATCATATGTACCAAGTGTCAACATAATTGATGCAGATATAAAGAAATGAGAGCAAGTTGAACAAAGACTAATATTTTTGTAACAGACCAACGGAGTCGGACCAACAGGAAAAGTGATTACTAGGTCTCTGCCAAACTTCATTCAGGCGAGACAAAAATGATTTTACCTGGGTGTCAGTAACCCTCAAATATATTATATTATGCATGATTCTATGAAAAAATATCATGAACCATTTGAAGATGGGAACTTATTCAATTTATATCACATGACATTAGAAGGAGTAGCTCGCAAAAAAGTGTATTCACAAATTTACACTTTAAATATAAAAAATGTCATGATTCTTAGGCAGATTTAAACAAACTCAGAGTGAACTTCCCATTCAAAAATGACATAATTTTGTTATTTTCATCAAATTGTTATGCAATTCTCCATACTTTGTTAGTATAGTTTCATTCTATCTCTTCAAATCAACCTATTCTCAACCTGGAGTGCCCATTTAACACAATATTATACAGTTTACATTGATGCATATAATTGTATCATGAATCATGATGTATGCATTTAGTTATTCAAACACATGTATCCGCATCTCAATGCAGATATTTTCCTTTCGTATATCTGATGAATTCTATTTCTACTTGATATATTCCAGACATGGTATTGCTTTTGTATACGATCGCCACCCATAAGGCACCAAATAAATCTAAGCCATTCTCATATTGTTTTATAGTCAGCTACAATGAATGAAAACCTTCTTTCTAAAGAAGAATGTTTTCCTAAGTCATGCAGTAGTACCTTTTTAACAGTCCATATTCACAGAAGTCTAGTGAAACAACCAGACTAATATGTTGTGGAAATAGACTGTATATTGTGTAGTAATCCATGCATACAATGTACTCATAAATGTGATTTGTATATTATCTATATTATGTTTGTATTATCATACCGTACAGGGGGTGTAGAGAGTGAATAAAATCTCCCAAATCTCCCCCCACCCCCCCCCAAAAAAAATTATTAAAAAAATCTTGATTTAAACATTTTTGCTTCCCTTTTCCTTGTACAGAACAAAACATCTTTCCTCTGAAATTAATAGTCTAAATCATTTCCATTTATCTTACTACAACCATTTCCTAAATCAAAACAGATAAACAATACATGATAATAAAAAATATTTCATATTTAACCCAGGGAAGCCACTTCAGCTTCAGTAGCTGGTCTTCCAGTGGGCCCTGAACTACATGTACATACTACCCCTCTTAATTTTTACCCAGTAAAAATGTTGTTTAAAAGTTTATACAACGCTGTTTACTTTATGAACCTTACAGTAGTTGTTTAAACAGTTTAAACAACCTTGCTTTATTAATTGAGAAATAAGTATTAGAAATCCATCTTTGTTGTTGAAGATTTTAAAAACTTGCTGTAACAACTATACCCAGTTGTTATGTGTCCGAACAGGTTGTGTGTGCGGACGATCAATTTTAGAAAGTCATTTGGAAAAATTTACAAGCGAAGTTTCATCAATTTTTAGTACAAAATGTTAGGAAATACTATAGAGAACAAAATAGAAGATGATCACAACTATTGAATTCATAATTTTAGTGTGATCCAAAGACAAAAAGAATGCTTCAAGAATATAAAGTGTCCGGACACCCGACCACCCATCCTACTGTAAGGTTCATACAGCATTGTATGAAAATTTAAAACAGTGTTTATACTGCGAATTATGCAGAGCGCCTGGCTTGCTGGCAGAAGGTCCACCTATTAAAGGGATGGTCCGGGCTGAAAGTATTTATAGCTTAATAAATAGAGTAGAATTCATTGAGCAAAATGCCAAAATTTCATCAAAATCGGATAACAAATAAAGTTATTGAATTTTAAAGTTTAGCAATATTCTGTGATAACAGTCGTCATGAATATTCATTAGGTGGGCTGATGATGTCACATCCCCACTCGTTCTTTTGTATTTTATTATATGAAATTAGGTTTATTCAAAGTATTTCCTCCAAGAACTAGAAAAATTGGATTGACAACTGATTTAGTGCATTAGATATTTATTGCTGCAACTTATTTCATTATAAGGGAGACATTATTCACACAAGTATGAAATAATGAAAAAATTATGATTTTATGTAATTACATAAGAAAACGGAAAGTGGAGATGTGACATCATCAGCCCACCTAATGAATATTCATGACGACTGTTTTCACAAAATATTGCTGAACTTTAAACTTCAATAACTTTATTATTTGTTATCCGATTTTGATGAAATTTTCTGCATTTTGCTCAGTGAATTCTACTCTATGTATTACGATATAAATATTTTCAGCCCGGACCATCCCTTTAAAAAGTCTTTGGTATGCCCTCTGTCAAGGAGTCAGCCTCTCTGCCACTGAACCACCAATCAAATTGCTCGAGTTACTGCAAGTACACTTATATCAATTCTGTCATCATTGTGATGAATGCCATAGTATCCACAAAAGCATATTAAAAAAGAAAACATTTGTGAACAAATGTTGATAATTTCAGTTAGTGCCTGAAAGTAAACCCATTATATCATAATATAAATACTTATAATGAGTTGTATAATATTATCAGCAAGAGTTGAGTACCAGTTAACAATAACAACAAAATGACAAAACCCTGACTTGAATACAGTCCCATTCCTAACAATCTGAGTTGGTTGAAGCACAAAACATTAGTAATATTTAGACCCCAAAGTGACACTAATTCTATTTATTCAAAGATAATTGAAATGATTGCAATGCCCTTTTTTACAACAATTTGACATCTGACATCACATAAATGTATCATGACCACATGGGCATTAACTAGATTTGTTGATAAATTTATTCATTGTTTGGCATAGAAAATAATAAATGTATTTCAAAAATTGATCTATTAGAATATCTGCTAATAATTGGCCATACGACAAGTGTCAGTGATTGTACCAATGTCGTCTGTCATGCGCCTTTTATGGAACAGTGATTTGGATACCTGTAATATGATAAATAACATATCTCAAAGTAATGATAATAATAATAATATACAGCTCATATATAGTGCATATCACTTTATGATATTGTGTCTCTACATGCTTCCAGAGGACTTAGGTATAATTACCATGGCTGTAGCCAGGTAGATTTTTACAACGCAAAAGCGTTTCAAGGAATCAATACCTGCCAGGTAGGCCTACTTATTTCCTTCCTTTGGACAATGGACATTGTATAATTTCATGTTTATCACCCAAGTAAATCTCTGATCATCTGACTGTATTACTTCTACACTGTACTCTGAATTCACTTACGAGACACCACACTATGAAAGATAAGATAAAAGTTAATGATTTGTTGCTTGCTTTTCATTGCATTCATGAATAGTCCCCCAAACATTCCTTCTTTTAGCAATTACGACATAATTATAATTTTCCACTCATCAACATCTAGTTTTTGTCAATCCCAAAGTTTCAAAAACTGGGGGGGAGGGGGTCTCCTGCACTTGCTTGGCCCACTTTGTGGAGTAGCCTTCCTGAAGAATTAAAACTCGTATTTGGTTGAAAATCTGTAAAACCTCTTCTAAAATCTTTTCTATTTAGTTCTTGAAATTTAATGTGCATTAAGCATTCTAAATAGTAGATTTGGCGCTCTATAAGAAAAATTCAAAAATATAACCTCAACATTTCCTCCAATTACATTAACCAAATCATAGTGTTCACTATTTGACATCACAAATACATGCATAATGCAAATACATGCATAATTACTATTGCACCTTAAATTTTTTTTACTTTGAGCAATACAGTGATCTTCCCAAAACTCTTATGTCAGAAACCACTATATTATTAGGACTGGATACATAAGGCAAGAACATGCATATTGTTTCTGTCATATTTGCATAAAACAATATATTGGAAAAAACCTGCTATGAATTCTAATAACTTCACTGTGAAATCTATAAGAAACCCACTTGACCCTATTAAACGGAACAAGTATATTCATATGAAAATTACTTTGCTTGACATAGGCTAGTTTTGAGCATTCAATGATCCTAACAAGATATTAACAATTCTCCAGAAATCTGATTTTCAAAAGATATTGAAACAACAGGTATTTTGGCAAAAGTAAAATTTTTGTGAGAGCAGAAATCTGTTAGACTTTGGCAAAGTTACTGTTCAGAGAAATTAATTCAACTTTAATAGATATGTAACACAAATATTGCAGAATCTGGTCTCAAAATGATTTGACTTGGTTGAATATTTGCCTTACAAAGATCTGCAAGACAAAATAATATTATAATTTGAAGAAATTTAATTATACTTCAATCAAAGAAAAGTACTATATAATGACAGGTGTGCCGAGGGCATAAAGCTTAAATTTGTTTGTGGTTAAATAATGAATAATAATAATAATTGTGATAACTTGTAGAGCGCACGCACCATCCAGAGACGCTCATGGCGCCAGCCCAGCAACAGTTCCGTTGAATATACAAATAACAACAAATATAAACAAATAACAACAAAAATTGTGATGAAACATCAGTAATTCTGTTTCTTATTTTCTGGGATGCACTCTCTTTCTAGTCACTACACATATCACGCCTTGCCTAAGGACTGGTCTTCACCAGGCATAGCACCATATTCTCAACTCCCATTTCCCATTGTGTGAACAGCTAATGAGCATATGGCATACAGTGTAGTGCCATTCTTGCACCAAATAATGCACTTGACTTTGAAACAAGAATATTGTCAAAATATCACACTCATAAATGCAGCAATTATTTTGGGTTATAAATAGACATTTCTATGTACAATTCAAACGTTATGGATCACCTGAAAGTGGTTGTTAGTAGTCGTGTGTATTACACTGGCAATTCTAATAGATTTATTAAGAACACCAAATAATAAGGAAAAGAAGAAAAATAGACAAAGGAGAGGAAGAGAAAGAATTTTTTTTTTTAATAGAAGAGAATGAGAAAAGGAAGGAAGTGGAAAAGGAATAATGAGAAAAAAGTGAGTGGGGAAGAGGAGGAGGGGAGGAGGCAGAGAAAGAGGGGAAGGAGGAGGAGGCAGAGAAAAAAGAAAGAGGAAGAGGAGTAGAAGGAAGACAAGAATGAAAAACAATGAGAGGGTACTGTAGAGAAGTAGAAAGAAGGATGATTGAAGCAATAATTTTATTAATGATGATATAAGTAAACACTTTAAATGAGTTGCATATTATGAAAAATTGCAAAACTATGAAACAACATTTTCCTGATATCTAATGAAATTATAAGAATTATACACCAACAATAATGTGATTTTCAACCTTTCATACATGTATATCAAAACCACAATTCTATTGTGTCCCATTGATACAACTTTAAATTTTGTTAGATTATGATGTTTTTACTATCTAATATTTATACATTTACTGCAATGTATAGACTTTTCCTACAAAAAAATATGATGACACAAAGGTCCTTTTTTATACTCAGAAAGAGAAGTATTGTATAGTAAGCTTTGCTAATATTATTACAAAGGGTACAAAAATGGATATCGTATTCTCCTTAGCATGTTAATCGACATCTATTCAATCACTAATACCTACCGGGGGGGGGGGGGGTATTTCACTCAGACTTAAGTGTGACTTAAATTCATGCTTAAGTTTTGATGCACACATGACATTTAGCATGCGATCTCTTTGATACATACGGAGCAGTGCTGGCCCTTTAAGCATGATCCGAACAATGCAGTGATACCTTTTATGCCACGCCCAACTGGAAATTCAAGTGCCAGCTTTATTCACGCTCTAATTTTTTTGACCCCCCCCCCATAGCTTAAAGAAACAATAACAATAAGTGAGATCTGTTGTAGATTCTTTGTAAACATTGATGTAACCTAAATATTATCAAACTTCAAGTCAGCATTCAATACCAATGGCAATAGGTTTTCTGCTGCCTAACTAACTAAACTCCCATCACATTGTTTAATTTTAATTCATCTATCAAGTACTGGTTATGGAATGTCAAGCACACAACAGCATATATAGTATTCAGAAGCCACCATACCTTTACATTTCATATAAATCAGACAATGCATGGACCTTGCACTATTCTTGAATTATCAAAAGCTTTAATATTCCACTCTTTACACAGGACACAGGAACACCAGGGACACCGTCTTACAGAGTTGCGATAGATCCGATCATGTCTAACTCTATGGAAATCCATCAGTGTCATAATGTTTTCTACAGGAAGTTTGCAAAATATCCTATGTAAACAATGGAGAACACACCAAATTGTCAAGAAATCAATGAATTTATGAATATACATCGTACCTACATGTAGAAAACTTTTTGAACAAACATGCATTTTATATGTTGACTTTGCTGGCTTTCCATAGTTGCGATTGATCGGATCAATTGCAACTCTTTGTGAGACGGGCCCTATTATACAAAGGAGATACAATATATATACTCTTATTCAACAGTTTGGCTCGTTCCCAATTAATTACCAAATAGATTTTTAAAATTCAATCCAAGTTCATTGATTCATTACAACTTACCAGATACAGTCACAAGTTATTTGTTAATTTATCTTTCAACTCCAAATATTAACCAAGAAAATGAAAAGAATAAAAAAAAATTAATCTAAAAAACCTGCATTACTTTGCATAAGGTTAGCAATCCTTCTGAGGAGGGTTTCATAAAATAAATGGTCAGTGATTTTGACTGCATATTTGTTACAAGCTACTGAAATCCTTTGATCTGATTGGCTGTAAGCGAATTCATCAACAGTGGAAAGCACTGATAAGATGCTTCATCAAACACTCCCCTGAATAAAAAGTACAACAAAAATATTAAAAACAAAACATATACAAGGAATATTGCTTTGATAGTCTGAAAGTAAACTCAATAAAAGAACATAAAAAATAGGAAAGACAAATCAGAGAGTAACACACACTGAAAGATGACCTTTGTGACATCTAGAGGTTAATAAAAGGTCAAAGGTCAACTTATCAAGATGATTGTTAGGATGTAGGAGGTTCTCTCATGCTTTGGGTTCGTAGAGGTGGTCTGCCAGGGCGCAAGGGAGGTTTCCGCGATATCGACGGTTTCTTGGCTACTGTTGGTTTTTTCGCAATGAAGGGCTCCCCCTCTTGACTGTCTTTAGTAATAAGGTTGCCGCCCTGGCTCCAATCGCAGTCCTTAGAGTTGTTAGAATTCACGTTCGGGCGTGGCCGTGCTACCGGTTTCAGAGCTGCCCTGGCACCGGAAATGCTCGTGGCAGGCGTCTGAGAGTCTGGCACGGGTGGGGGTGACTTGGGGGGCGGTGCAAGTTTAAAAGGTGGTGCTGGAGGTTTGGGTCGCCCAGGCGGTCCTCCCGACCTAGCACCAGGCCCCGACTCGGATTTGGCCGGATAATTAAAGCTTTGCGACCGAGCTGTAGGTTTTAACTTAGGAACCTGTGGACGGCTTGGAGGGGCTGCGGGTTTGGTTGGAGCTTCAGTAGGGCGCGTCTGCACTACTGACGGTAACGGTGGTGGTTTTGAGGTCTGTTTCGGAGGTGGTGAACTGGGTCTTGCTGGTGGTCTATCGGGCTTGTAGCTCACATTAGGACCAGTCGGTATGAGAGGATAGACATCATGGACGACATTACCAGTGCTTGAGTTTGGGATGTGTTCTATAGTCGGTGGGGAAGCCCGAATGGATGGGGTACGTGTCACAACTGTCTTCCGTGCAGCTCCATTACTACCTGGACTGTTTCTAAATGACTGATGCCTGCAAGAGAAATGACAGTGAACCAAAATTTAGTCTTATAAAATGGTGCTATGGTTCCTAATGATTGGCTGAAATGGTCATGATTTTAAGATGATTTCAACGTTGATACCCCAACATGGTCAAAGTTCCTTGACCCTTTTTAAACCTTTAACCTTGATCATGTGGCCTGAAACTCGAGCAAGATGATCATTGATAGTTGATTACTCTTATGTTCAAGTTTCATGAAAAAGAATCCATATTTATGACAATATTTCAAAAACTTAACCTTGGTTAAGATTTCATTATTGGTACCAGAACATGGTCTAAGTTCATTGACCCTGAATGACCTTTGACATTGGCCATGTGACCTGAAACTCATGCTATTTGATTACTGATACTTGATTACCCTTGTGTCAAAGAGTCATGAAATAGGTCCACATACATTTCTAAGTTAAGACATTTCAAGGACCTAACTTTTTACAACGCTGCAGGCGCAAATACCGCTGCCAGAAAAACAGCGCCTGTAGTTTCGCTACATTATGCTTTGCAGATGATATAAAAATGATCATCTGATTGACATTGATCTGGGTTCAAGCTATCCCATAGATTGGATATCAAATCAACATGGAATGATTAATTTTTGTCTTTACCACCCAACAAGTTAATTATTCCATGTTGACAGGAATAGATATGTTTAAAAATCTCCTCTACAAATAACTGGATGTATGACAAAATGACCTTCCCTCAATTACTACAAGATTTCAAATTCTAAAGATGATAAAACCACACACCTGGGCCCCGTAACACAAAACTTAGTAATTGACCGTAGGGATAATTTCTACGATTGATTGCATTGACTATTGTGTATGATCAATCGTACATATCAACCCCACAATCAATCATTAAGCTTTGTGTCACAGGACCCTCAACAAGGACAAATTGGTGAGAAAAACATCAAATTGGTAGTCTAATAATAAAGAACAGATCTATACATGTATTGGGGTTTTACTTACTTACAAAAATGGCAAAATTAGGTGTGAGTTGCTAGCAATTTCCCCCCCCAAAAAAAAAAATATATATATAAGTCAAGACAAATTTGGGGTTTTAAGCTTTATTTAGTTCCAGCTTTGTGGAAGTTAGTAGGAAAAAGTGCAGAATTGCATAGAAATTTTTGTCACATAATCTTATAATTGTATGTCACATAAATCCCTTACAAATAAAGCCAAACAATAAACGATAAAACTAATTTTTTTCAGGGGGAAGGGGTGACTTCCCAAACCAACATGCATGGTCAGTTTCCCTCAGACAGTACTTACACATGATTGTTTGCCATGTTTATGTTTGCACAATTAAAAATAAGGCTAAATTTGAAATTATTTGCTGTGACAGTATCAAATGTAAATGGGTACATTCCCTATGGAGGTGATCATACAACTTATGAAGTACTACTCCTTCATCCTAATAAGGAAATAACCATGAGAAAACGGAACAAAAACATGAAAGAAACCATAGTCTCTGAAATTGCTCTTAAAATGACCATACACCATGGCTTGGATCAAAGCTAGATAACATAAAGGCAAATTCTGAATTATTCATTCTTGATGTTCTTAAAGATAAGAACTTAAAACGGACATCCTCTATGAGATATGTCAAAAGTTTGAAGGACAGGTGGAACCACTGAAGGTCGGTCTTTAGGCCAACAACTGAATGTTTAATATCCCTTTCCCATCCACCTCTAAATTTTAGCCAACCAAATATTATTTCAATTTACCAGACACCAGAGTAGGATCTTCTTTCTACATCAATGGGGGAAAAAAAATATGGGAGGTGCCGTGGCCGAGTGGTCTAAGGCGCCTGGCTATACATGGAAAGTCTGGGGTTCGATCCCCGGCCGCGGCACCTATGCCCGTGAGCAAGGCATTTAATTGACATTGCTCTTTTATCCTGCATTCAAATAAATGGAAATGTTATACTAGGTGTGCACTTGTTGTTTTTATAAAAAAAATAAAAATAAAATACCAGACTAAAAGTTCAACGGATCAGTCCCAGAAGCTATTTATGAAATAAACAAACTGCAAAATTTTTAAGGCAGACTTTTTTTTTCAAAGTGTTCACTCAAGTCACTACTCAATAATCAATATCACTTTAATAGCCAAAAAAATTAGAGGAAGGATGGATCATTTCAACCTGACCAAAAAATTGTCTGAAGACGGCAATAAAACTGATTATTCTGGAAGGAATAAGCCAAATAAAAAGAGAGGACAGGCTGAAACTTTTTCTGCAAAAATATTTAAAGATTGAAACATCAGAAAGACCAAAAGTAGCACCAGAACAAAAATCTAGTTTTTCATTGAATATAGGAACAATTAGAGATGAAGATATAGAATCACCCTATCTGACTCTTCATCGAGAAAGGAACTGTCTTCATTGAAATATTCAATCCCATCGATACCGTTCAACTGGTCAATCTCTGCATCTCCGTCATCCTGGCTAGGGGCCGCAGCTATTGCATGATGGGATATACCTACTGGTGCATTGCCCTGACTATGAATAATCCAGAATTATACTTTCGAGACTAAGAGACCAGTCAAAGTAATGTGTTTTGTATACATGTACATGCACTATAAATAACTCTAAACATCACATGTATTGACTAAGTTTATGTACTACATGTGCGCAGATCAAAGAGGACTCTATCATAAAATATATAAAGTTTGAGGATTGGGTCAAGTGACTTGATGAAACATTGTGTTGGATATTTTGTACAAATGTGAAGAATTAGTTTTTGAATATCACAATCATAACTATTTTGCAAATAAGTGCTACCATGAGATACCCAATCATCAAAAAGATATTTTTAATAAGTCATGCTTTAAGTCAAGCATGCACATGCAACCATATATACAAAAATTTTATATGGGGCTAAAATCAACTGTATGAATGTGTTTACTGAATGAATAGCATTTGTCTATATGAATCCCTCCCCCCCCCACACACACACACACCCAACGTCCTTCTGTGTTTGTGAATTGTTTGATTACGGTGATCTATGTTTTTCACAGAAATGCCATTAAGGTGTGACACATCATTAATCCATTGCCTACTGGAACCCAGTGGTTCCTATACAAAGCCTATGGGAATCACAGAATTAAGTTGTCAACGGGTTTGCTAGATAGCCTACTGTCTACAAACATCCCCTGGACCCCAACCTCCTCTCCAGGTTTTCAAATTATTTAAATTCCTCACTGATAAACTAAGGCCTTACCCTGTCCTTGTCTCTCTGCTCTTGTTGAGCATCTGACGGATTCTCTGTCGCTTACAGTAGATGACTACACCACATACGGTCAGTAGAGGGAAGATGACGATGAAGAGAACCAGAAGGGCGGCTACCGTTCCCGTGGACACACCTGCAAGGAGAGATAAATGTTCTAATTCATTGAATCTTTCTGTTTAGACTCAGATCTGTCTGGTTCAGTGGCGGATCTAGCGGGGTTTGATACAATACCATTTCAGAGGCATACATTCTCATTGTGTGACAACGCGGGGACCAATCTAAATTTTATGGGAACATGTTTGCATGTGGTGTTATACACTCAACATTCAATTTATTGATTCTACTAACCTGGATCAAATAGGACATAATATGTGAGCATAATCCATCAAATGGGGATGCCTCAGAGCCCCAAAACAAACATTTTTTAACAGAAATGTGGTGCAATATAAATGCTATGGATCATCATCATCATGTACAATTGGGGTTTACGGTAATTGGCCCAAGGGGGACAATGTGTAAATCACACATTAACTATATGTATAAAGAAATTACACAAATTTGTTAAAATGTGATGAAAAATTGATTGGAATGATTATCTGGTTTGGAACATCCCCAGTTGTTGAGTGTCCTCGGTGAGTTGTTTAAAAACACAAAATTGTCCCTCATTGGAGGTCCATAGTCCACACAAAAACTCTATTGTTTATGCAAAATGGTGGACCCCTCAAAAATATTGTCTAATCCAATAGGCCTTTTCAATAATTAATATGAGAATTGCTTCATACACACTTTTTAAAGGCCCTGTCACATCGTTCCGTGCAAGCCTTGCGGGTGAGTTGCGAGTGATTGCCCACCCGCAACAAAGTTTTCAACATGTTCAAAACTTTTCTGTGTGCAAATCAAACTTGCGTGCGTTTCTGCGGGCAACTGCATGTGAGATTCGTGCGATACTGTCAATGTGGATCAAAAATAGCTACCAGCACGGTCCATGCAAGGCTTGCACCGAACAATATGACTGGGCCTTTAGTATCAACTCTCAAGTTAATTTTATTGAAAGGGGGTTTGCGATGACGTCAACTGCAACTCAGGGAGGATTATAACATCATTGGCATCTGCATTTTCATTCATCGCAGACAAGCCTTACTTTGGCGAAAATCAAACTTTACATCACAGGCCTCTTGATTATCCAAGTATAATACTACATAAATATGGTATTGAATGACTTGGGAGAAGATACTCTTCAAGGCCAGATTTTTTCCTTAAATTGGCGATTTGTGAGGTGTCATTTTTTTCTGACTCACATGGTACATGTATAATACTTAATACCTCACCCTTTTAGACAAAAAATCATATCAAAGGAATACAACTCTTTAAAAGAATCTATCAGATCCAACGAATGAAGACAAAAATTATAATAAAAAGAATGTACATGTATAAACTTAAAACAGACAATCACTCACTTTAATTCAATGCTACTGAATGATAAAACATAATGTTAGTGAGGAATTTCTAAAGCAAATTATGTTATTCTTATTAACATTCTAAATGAATGAAGACCAAAATTCATAAAACTCTTGTGAATTTCAGCAAACTGCAGCCAGCTAGCACAATTACATTTTCAAATCCTTCACCAAGCCCACATCAAATATACAGATAAAGCCACAAGTGTTCACATATTTATTACATGTATGTTCATAAAAGTTATGTTGTTTCTCATTGCCAATAATGATGAAGTATTTGCGACAGCTGATGACAAAAAAAAATGCAAAACCACCATGAAAATTCCAACCTGATCAATAGCTATTTAAGCAAATATAATAGCATAAAAAATATAATCATCACTTGAAGTTTAAAACAAGAAAAGAAATATACATTTGCAGTATGACATTAAAAGTCTTGTGAAACATCCCCAGGGTCACTGAAGGATGACAGAATAGGTCTTAAATCTATGGTCTGAATTATACATAAATATACACAAATACATAATAGATATGGAATCAATATCAAAAGAAATGAGAGCAAGAGCTATTGGAAGAAGCATTTGAGTTATTAAATGAAAAGGAAAACAAACTGTTCAGACAGAATGTTCTTATTATAAACATTGAAGCTTGAGGATTCATTTTGAATACTAAACATTTATTTGATACAATAACAGGAAAACTGTTTTGAGCATAATTATGAATTTTAGAGTTTAAGGATGAAGAAAGATTCCCCTGAAGAACTGACATGCAATTTACTGTTTTACATTAACAAATCAAATTTCTGTACTTGTTCAAATGATTTGTTGGCATTTCACTTTCAGCTTAAAACTACATGTATAAGCAAAGAAGATAAACTCTCATATATAATAATAATTGGCTTTTATATAGCGCTTTATCAATCTAAGACTGCTCAAAGCGCTTCATAATTATTATTATTAATTATTCAAATGCACGACCCTCTGATTACAAGGCGAGAGTCAGAATAGCTACACCACGGCGCTCCCACATATAATACTATGCATATGAATATCACTATCACTTGCTTATCTTTTAGACAAGGGCTTTTTGTAGATGATATTCTCTGCAAAATGTGAAAAAAAGGTTCCCTACAGAGAGGCATGGTGACTATTATGCCCGGGTCCATTCCATAAAGAATGTAAATATTGTAATTTTATGATAACTACCATGTTTAACAGGGTTCAACAGCCAATCAAAATCAAGGTTTCCATAGTAGTGACAATTTTAAGTCTTTATGAAACAGACCCCAAGTTTGAAAATGATATGCCTTATGCTTGCTTGTGAAAATGGAAAGCAGACAGAAATTTTAAGAGCTGAGATTTACCACCCAAAAATATGAAAATAAAAATACATAATGAAAGTACATGTAATTGCTGACATGATATGAAAATGCAAAAGATCATCTTCACCAAGCTCAAAATTCAAAGTGTTGGAAACGCATTTAAAGCAATACACTGGCACCACTGAACACCAACAATTGAACATTGTGATTTTGCGACATTTAAGTATGAAAGAAAATATATATAATATGAATCCAATAATAAATAAGATGTGTATTGAAAGATAATAGCATAATGATCTCCCAAGAATGCACCAGAAGTTTTTGTTTCTTTATCACCTTTGGAAGCCACTGAAATAATGCACTTGCAAAAAATAAACAATAAAGTTTGCAACATGTACAAAAAAGCTCCAAAAAAATCATTAAAAAAAAGATGTGTATCAAAGATTATATACACCAAGATTTGCCAACAATGCACCAGAAAATGATATTCCTTTTAATATCGGTCTCACCACTCAGAAAATTTCCAGTTCCTTTATTTTCATCTTCTCCTAAATCTTGATAGGCAGGAGAAAAGATTTACAAAAATAAGAATGAAAATTAAAAAAATACTGTTATTTCTATTTCATTCAATGAAATTGAAAAGATAATAAATACTTTGAGAGGTATTAAACCTAGTTTTAACCCTAGTCTAAACTATAATTTAAAACAATACCTCCATAGAATACTGGCATCATTATGCTTCTACCATATTCCTGACAACTATAATTAAAATTCATTATATTTCTTATTTTCCCATTCTTCCCATGCCATGGCTAAATTTTTTTTTTTTTGACAACTGGCACTCCATAAAAGTTTGGTCAAAGTTATACCAGGGCCCCATCTTACAAAGAGTTACGATTGATCCGATCAATCACAACTATGGACGGCCAGCAACATAAACATCTAGAATGCAAATTTGTTCAAAATATTTTCTAGATATGATTTATATTCATCGTTGTCTTGAAGATTCAGCGTGATTCTCTGATTTCTAAGAAGATTGTGCAAATTTCCTGTAGAAAAAATTATGGTATGGATGGATTTCCATACATTTAAGATTGATTGGATCAATCGTAACTCTTTGTAAGATGGGGCCTGGTTTAACTGAAACCATGGCTATCAGAATACCACCTTATTGTGAGTGTTATTCTGATGAATAAAACGAGGGCCCCATCTTACAGATACGATTGATCCTATCAACCTCAAGTATATGGAAATCCATCAATGTCATACTTTTTTCTTTAGGAAATTTGCACAATGTCCTTTGTAAAAAAAGAGAAGCACACTGAATTTTCAAGAAAATGATGAATGCATGAATATACAGCAAATCTAGGAATTATTTTGAACAAACATTTATTATAGATGTTGGCGTTTATGGCTTTCTATAGTTGTGGTTGATTGGATCAATTGCAACTCTTTGTAAGAATAGACTGAAAAAGAGTTTAGTCCACACTTCTATGAAATGCTACATCTCATTTTACATCTTGAATATTCATGACAAAATAATCATTATAATGTACCAAATATTAAAAAAAAAAAATTTATTGTATTTTCATATTGTGCTATTCTCATTTCACAACTTGAAATCTCACCTCCAACAGACAGGTATGTTCTATTAGATGAGTCATCCATGTGCAGTAAAACAGGTATTTGAATCAAATTTTTGTTTAATCTATGAATTTATCTTCACATTATCCTCATATTTTTTGACATATTGTTGGTAAGATTGATGTAATAATATAATTTAGAAAGTAGATGAATACATTGTGCAAGTACACTCAAATTGCCAGCATTTTGATATGCACACGTAAGCACAAACTCTGTCTAACCGCTTTTAAAAAAAGACAGAATGCCTACCCTTTTAGCTGCCATTTGCTGAACAATCTCTCTCTCTATCAATACGTAACTCAACTTTCATGTGGTTATGAAACCAGTGTTGTATCAAGGGGCACGGGGGCAGGGGGGACATGATATTTCAGTGGGTGCAAAAAAGAAAGGAGAGGAAAGTGACAGGAAATAATGTGAAAAAAAAACAAAAGAAAAGAGTAAACATGAACAACCAAGGAGCCACATGTGTTTAAAAGTTGAAAGGAGTGCAATATTAACACCCCCCCATGAGATGAGGCAAGGGGCACAATGTCCATACTTTCCTGGGCACCTACTTTCCAAGACATGCCAATGTATGAGGTAACTACGTGATCATGCACTTTGGAAGGGAGATTAATTGGGGTTATGAAAAAAATGGTATAACAGGAATTCTACCAACCTACTTACTTCAGAAAACATGATATATTAGAGCATAAGCACAATTCTTGTTTCTCGTTTTCAAATGATGAAAGAGCAGTAGCAAACAGGGAAAGTTTTCTACAAGACAACAATTGTTTTAATAAACAGTAAGGAGTGACATTAGTAATACATGTACATGTACAGGGTACCAACCTAAATATAATGCAAAGTGCTGTAATAATCATATAAAATATTACTGAAAGGTATACAATTAATCAGTTGTCACACAAAGTAGCAAACAGGATGATTGCGATGTTTCAGCTGAGAATTGCTAGCCTTCATCAGTTAATGGAGACACCATTGATGCATGAGTGCTTATAGCTATCTTGCTGGCTTCTTACATCCAGACGTGCACTGGTAGGTGGGCGTATCCCTACAAGAAAAGCTGCTATTGGCTAAAGCAACAAAGATATGCCCTGGTAAGAGGGCGCATCCCTGTGAGGCGTGCTACTATTGGTCAAAGCATACAGTAATGCTCAAAGTTAGTGAACCCCACCACAAAATGAACTCTTTTATTCTGAGTGTTGAATGTAGACAACACTACAACAATATTCAGCGAGCCCAGAGAAAAAACTTTATTGAATGTAATATTTTATCACCCGATTTCAGAATTATATCTAAAACATGGCAGAACTTGAACACTTGAAATATGTTACTTTTCTGATGGGGTTCACTAACTTTTGAGCACCACTGTAGGTGGGCGTATCCCTGCATGGCGCGCTGCTATTGGCTGAAGGAACCCAAATAAGCCCTGGTCTGGTGGGTGGGCGGATCCCTGCATGGTGGCTGAAGTAACTCGAATAAGCCCTGGTCTGGTGGGTGGGCGGATCCCTGCATGGCGCGCTGTTATTGGCTGAAGCAACCCGGATATGCCCTGGAAGATGGCCGTATCCCTATGAGCCACGCTTCTACATGTACAGGCGAAAGCAACCCAGAGCTCCGTAGAAGGAGACATGAGGACATGATAGATAGCAATTAGTTCTAGAACGAGACAGGATGGCTCATAGATAGAAGACACATTTGGGAATCTCTGCGAGGGCAACTCACAGCCATCAATCTTCTTTATTCACCTAAAGAATCATGAGCTGGGCCACCAGACATTCAGGTGCATGCTTTATCAGGTGATCATTTTGTTTAAGGGTTATGAAAAAAAATTATGGTTAGTGCTTTGCTTCATGGTTACAGTTGGGAATTTTTTTACTAGTACCTTGGAGTCACGAGCAGCTTTTGCCATTGGAAAACTGTCCTTGGGTTCATGCTTTATCAGGGCTCCGTAACACAAAGCTTAGCAATGATCGTAGAACATTTTTCTATGATAGATTCCATTGACTACAATGTACAATCAATCGTAAAAATCAAGCGTACGATCAATCGCTAACCTTTGTGTTACGGAGCCCAGAGGTTATCGTTTGGTTTAAGGGTTACAAAAAACAGGTTATGTGAGGGGTTTGCTTCATCATGCAGTTAGGAATTTTGTTAGTAGTAGGTTGGAGTCACTGATGGAAAGCTTCTGCCATTAGAACAGTCCTCAGCCTCCTACATGCTGCAATGACTTCAAAGACCACAGACTCACATGCTCAAGATTGATGGAAAGGAAGGGGTGGAGATGGTAGAGCTGAAGGGCAAACATGAGACTAGATTTTAAAGGCACATTGTCCTCAGTTTTCATTGGGAATCTGACACCATTCAGACGTTTAAACTGTTAACAGCTGATGGCAATGACCCAGAGAGGAAAAAGATGAATGACCAGCAGTCTGTCATGTACTAATATCACTGGAAATTCCACCTTTAGCCTTCCAGTAAAGCCATTTCCCTCCTTTCCCTGGCCTAAGCGGGCTTGGCCGAAGAATTTCTTGCTGGAACATCGAGTTTGCTCTGCAGGTACTTCAAATGTTTCTCACAAAGTTTGAGGTCAGCAAGTAATCATCCACTCCCCATGAAAGCTGATGGCAATATGACTTTAAGATCGGGGGCCCGGAACACAAAGCTTTTAATGGCAATGATTGCAGAACATTTTTCTACGATTAATTCCATTAACTACAATGTAAAATCAATTGTGAAAATCAATCTTACGATTAATTGCTAACCTTTGTGTTACGGGACCCAGGACCCTGTAGCATAAGGCTGAGCGATTGGTCATAGGGCTGATTTATATGATTGATTGCATTGATTATTGTGCATGATCAATCGTAAAAATCAGCCCTGGATTAATCGCTATGCTTTGTGTAAGATGGCCCAGGAAGGGGGGGGGGGGCACATGCAGGAAGGAATACGTGGACAATATCACGAATCAGAGGCAAGGAAAAGATAGAAGAGGAGGGTAGGGCTGCACGATATAACATTATTAATATTTGATGACATTTCAATTTCAATGCATAGATGACACTAGGTCCATCATATACCGCAAGCATGATAATGCAAACAATGTTTTCACAGTCCTGTTTCATTAAAGAAATCTGCTTTCAAATGCGAACAAAGCACATATATTATCCCTACTACTCCAATCCAACTCACAGGGGTCCCGGGGGGGGGGGGGGGGGAGGGGGAAATAAAAATAACAATGTTATTCCTAACCAACATTTATTTCCCATTTTCAAACTAATGACTTCGACTGTTTAACAATGTTATGTGAACAGTTTATGAACCAAATTTTCATCAGACAACTTAATGAATAATGTATACCATTTGGGCATTAGACTAAATAAGAATTAGACTATATGTACTTAGGTTTTAGACCAAGTGTGGTGGAGACCAAACGACAATTGGACCAAATCGATTGTAGACCAAAGAGATTAACGCCAATGTGGTAATAGACTGGAAGTAGACCAAATGCTTGTAAGACCAAGTGGATGTTAATCCTAATCAAATTCCCAAACCATGCAATATCGTGCAGCCTGAGATGAGGGAACACCAATCATGAACAGTAGATGTGAAACCAGTCCCCCCATGCAAGGGCGTGTACTTACCAAAAAGGGTGGGGCCACTTACGGGTAGATAACGGGTTACCACTTTAGTCACTGTACGGGTGACTACAACTGCACACCATGGGACCAGAGTGAAGGAAATGTAGGGATAGGTAGGAAATACACAACAAACGTGATGTACACCATGGAAAATATATTTAGAAAACACACGTCCAAGATGGCCGATGAATCAAACTTTAAGACTGAACCTTGAAATAGATTATTTTCTGAATTTCTCACAGCAAAAAGGATGTATCCAGAGGAATAAATAAAAACGAAAGGCAATAAAAGATTGATTGAGTTTATCTTCTTTACTAATTAAAGAAAGGAGATTTATTTAAATAATTTTAATAAGTGAGAGCTTCATATACAGGAAAGTTTGAGAATGCTGCAGAGTGAGATATATTTTAAATTCTATGAAATAGGTGTTAAAAAAATTTAAGAGTTTTATGAAGTTGGTGTTTACAGCTTAATGAAGTACATAATTTTTTTTCAATTTCATAGAATAATTTTGTTACCAATATATGTAGATTATCAGCAATCTAAATTAAAGAAATATCAATATAAACAAGCAAAAAATAAAAACTAAACAAAAAAAAAACATTTGCATCAAAATGACTAATCACTTGCTATGCTACCTGCATTCGCATACGGGTACAATGAGGCAGTGACATAGCAGTCAAAAAAATTAGCAAAGCAAAAAGAAATAACAAAGTACACACAAGCAATGCTGCAATCTACTAAAAAATGATGAACTATAATAATTATTCATCCTCATGTAATCTACATTTGGGGGCAGATTAGAAGTAATAGCGTGCCAGCACATTAGCTAGGTTTTATGAAGGCAAATAAGAAATATGACAATAAAGAGTTGTGATATCTGTTCAAATTTGCAATTCTTATAATTCATAATAAGTCCATGTGAAAAAGGTTATGAGGATGATCGTGACAATGATGTTATTGATGATGGTGGTGATGCTGGTGATGATGATAATAATTGTAATGATGACAACAATGAAGAAGACCATGATGACAATGATGATGATAACGGTGGTGATGATGACGATGATAATGATGATTTTAATTATTATGATCATGTAAATTATTATTATGATGATGTCAACAATGAGGATGATGACAGTGATGATCGTGATGGTTGTGGAAGTGACGATGAGGATAACAATAACAATAGTGATAATGACAATGTTAATAATAATGATAATCATCATCATCATGGTGATGATAATGATGATAATGAAGAAGACGACGATGCTCTCAGTGATGATGATGATGATGATCATCATCATCATAACAATAGTTTTTATTATAAGAATGAAATTAAATACAACTTTTTACAAGTCAAATTTATCATATTTGACATTTATAGCATTCCGCAACTACCACATGTACTTTTAAGAACACGAGCCTCAAGATAAAAAAAAAGGCACAGAAATAAAGACACCAACATAAAAAACTAATCAATTTTTATTTTTTTTAAGGGGAAAACAGATGTCAACAAAAAGCAACAGTAAGAGATGCAGAGATAGATGACTGTTTCTTACCAACATTGTCTGGGGGACCTGCTGGACCAGAATCAATACTACCCCCATAGCCTGGAGTGTTGCATAGAGGTGGAGCCCACCCTTGATAACAGTGGCAGTGACTCTTACTATTGCACATCTGAAGAAAAAAATATATAGCATTATTTTGTTATTGTTTGAACATCACTTGTTTCAATTTTCAAATCTCAAAACTGATATTTTTCACATTTTTTTGTTGTAATTTAGTATGCATCATTTATCATATTAATACCAATTCACTCCTTAAGCCTTTTCTATTGAAATATGGAATGATTCTTCAATATATATAGAACCTTAATTAAAGCCTACATTGGCTTACCACTTTGTTTTAATATAATGTGTAATGTCCTATATATCATAAAGCACAAAGATAAACAAAAAAGTATTATCATCATTATTATTTCAGGATAGCAAGTGAAGGACCCAAGCAGAAGTCTTTATATTTTTCAGTAGTTGAACGACAATGAATTTTCCAACAGTGATTACGGCAGAACCATAAGAACACCTGAGGGGGGGGGGCAGTTCTACCCCTTCTCCTATTTATCACTTATCAAGATCGTTTTGACAGGAAATTGCTTCTGAAAAAATGACTGAAATTTGACTTCATAAAGAGGTTTGCATGGTACATCACACAACAGAATTGAATACTCACCCCGTTGCCATGGCAGTTATAAGGGCAGGGTCTTATGCCAACGGCACTGATGTTTTGACACTGGAAGTTCAAGCAAATCTATACAAAAAATCAAAGAAATAAGAAATTATGTTATTGAGGGGAAATAAGATCACGATTTGTCTGTCTAACTCTGTGCTTAAGTTATCGAAAGCCAAAAAAATGTCAGATTTCATTTACCTTGTATGATTTTTATGTCTACTGTGATCTTTTCTCATGTTTTGCTGGCAAACAAAAATATTTTAGTTATCATTCCCAGACAATTATGAATGATTGATGGTCAAAAGTGCAGAAAAAATGACCCCAGTCCTAGAACCCAGATTTTTGTCACCTCTGGCTTTCCATAGCTATAACTGTTATCTTGAAATTGTTACTGCAGCTGAATTTACATTTAACCCCTCAACAGAATCATCACTTTAAACCACTAACTACTCAACATATGGTAGGTTTTGTAAATGGAACTCCTGGTTCTTCCTAGAAATAGGGTTAGACCGGGGTACCTTTCCTTCAGCACATCTAGTTCCGTCTGCAACGTAGCCTGGATCAGGGACATCAACTCCAAAGTTAAGGGAGGCCGTCTTGCAGATGTGCTCTCTGCCCTTGGAATCGTAGGCCCGCCCTGGAGCGATGGTGGCGATACTGGTAAGAACTGGTCTATCAGGAACGTTCTCACACATCAGACGACCGCACTTCGCATTCCTACGTAGATTCATGAAATGATTGAATTATAACCAATATTTTTGTACTAAAGATAAATGTATATGAACACTGTTAAAATTCTATTTCTCATTTTTCTCATGCATATTTCTATTGTTAAAAAGGCTGATTTTTCTAAAAAGTAGAGGTTAGAAGTTGTAATCCTGAGGGACTGCAAGAATCAGTATCTCACAGGATAAATCAATAAGAGAACTAGTGAACGGTTACAAAAGAAGTCCTTGCAGAAGGAAAAAGAAATCATCTGAATTGAATCAATCTGATCTACTGCTAATTGTCAGGCCTACAAAAACCACACCCCATAAGGTTTGCTTCATAAATCTGCCACTGAATATGCATGATGTTTTGAATGGAATTGGATATCTAACAGACACCTATTCTCAAAACTGCAGTTGCAACATTTTTACGAAAAAGTGAATTCTCATTAAAATTTCAAGGCCAGGAGCATACAGCAAAAGTGGCTAAGATGCAGAGGACCAATACATGTATTTACTAAAAAATACCAAAGAAGAAAGCTGTATCATGCTATGTTTGATAAAAATATTACAGTGCATTGCATGCCACATGGATTTCTGACATCAAGATCTAACAAGGCTTCCAAAGGGTTTGTTGCATAAAAACTAGCACTATGATAACCAATGGTAACAAGATTCTTGATTCTGATTGGCTGTGGAGTATTGTTACCATGGTAGTTACCATTGGATGGCTAAGTTACTATAATAGTACATTTTATAGAACAAGCCCCTTGTATTGCACAAAATTTGCAATACATTATAATTTTTTTCTTTCAAAATTTCACAAATTCCACACCACACCTAAGAATAAAATTGTTTTATGCATTTTTTTTTTAATTTCAAAACATGAATAACTTACTGTGGTTCACAGGGTTTGTAGCAAGGTCCATCAGGATCAGTCCTTAGATAGCAAAAAAAACACACAATAAAGATATATCAAGAACCAAAACCTTGATTCGATAACAAATTTTAGAAGTCTGTGATCATTCAATGTGCTCTTGGCCAATCAGATTACATAGTTTCAGTAGCTTGTAACAGTTATGTGTGACTTGTCAATGAGAGTAAGTTTTATGAAAAATAAACTGCATATTGAATAATTTCATCTGACCATAGAGAACGAAGTTCTACCTTGAGATAAAAAAATACATAATCAAACAAATATCTTTCCAAAGATTACTACCCTTAATAATACTTTCATTCAGTATTATGAGAGACGAAGCATAATAAAACAACTTTCTTTCTAGGAGTTATGAGACAAAGAACTACACAAAAACAAGACTACACAGCAAAAATATTTGTGGAGTACAGTATGAAATATAAAGCAAATTTCTCTTACGTAGATGGGCATGGCCTTTGGTCCGTCTCTCCGCAACTTCCAAAATGGCTGCCTTGTTCGTTTAACGCATAACACTCATCAACCCCTGCCCTGACAGCTGAAAGCAAAAATGATATAAAATAAAATATCTTATTAATGATAGTATCATTCATTTTGTAAGATAGTGAAGGTTTCCAAGGTATAAAGCATATAATATACATGTCGCTATCAACCGTTAAAAATACAAATCAGTAATCAAGAAGCTTCAAACTCATAATAGGACAAATCAGTTCTGTTTTTTATGTTCTTTTAAGTTGATATATCTTGGACCATGATATATGTGATATCATGGGGGAAAATACCAACATATCACCTTAAACATCTTGGAACGACAAAAATGGATATGCTTACAGGTCCGTTTACCCCAGACTTCTTCGCATTGCTGCTGGTAGCTATGACATTGCCCGTCATAGCAGAGAGCATCAGAGTCTCTCCGATCACACTTCTCTCCGTTCTGGCGGTACACATTACCCGGGCACTGATAGGGAAGAATAAAGAAAATGTGATGCATTCAAGTCTACACAGGGGCAGTCCCAGGAAGTTTGATGGGGACGCAAGATAACAGAAAGGTGACATCGTTTTTCCTTTTTTTAACTCTTCTTTTTTCCGTTTCTTCTCGCTTTTCTCCCTTTTTTCTCCTCTTTTAAAATTTTTATTTCACTACTTAAAAAATCGAAGGGGGTGCCCCCAGGTAGGTTCCAGCCAGATTAGACACAATATCATCTTAGGGGTCATATTGTTTTTACACAATAGTCGACCTCTCAAAACTATTGTGTCTTATCCAGCTGGATCCGCGCCTGTGCCCCCCCCTGACCCCCCCCAACTGTAGACCTGGTGGGTGTTTCATAAAGCTGTTCGTATTAAGAGCGACTTTAAGAACGACTGGTGATCCTTTCTTATGGCGAATGTTATATTCATTAGCGATGGTTTTGCGCGTAAGAAAGGATCGCCAGTCGTTCTTAAAGTCGCTCTTAACTTACGAACAGCTTTATGAAACACCCACCTGATCCTGTCTCCACATAAAATTAAGATAAAGTTTCTTTAAAATACAAGATGCACAAGTGCTGTCAGTGTACAAAGAGTAACGACTATAAAGGCCACCTCCATCCTTAAGAAAACTTAATTTGAAGAAATAAAAAAAAAGTAAGACACAGAAAGAAATAAAAATTCAATAAAAAATCAGAAAGTTCTTGGATTTTCAATTTTCGATTACTTTCACTCAGTGGGTATTAGACCAAGGTTAGTCTAGACCACACAGCAATTAGACCAAATTGATAGTAGACCAAATGGGTTTAGCCCATGTGGTATTAGACCATATGATAAGAGGACCAGCTGCCGATAAACCAAGTTAACACTCGTGACTAGTAAATTACAAACTCTGAATTCCGCATCAATATTTCTTTACCGTTGCAGATGTTCCTGTGCAGTATTCTGGTAGATCACAGGGGTTGTATTCATCCCTGCATAGGGTACCAGCTGGTAACATCTGACAGTTACTATCACAGCATTCACCCTCGCCGCACGTAGCGTTCACATGGAATCTACAGGTCTCAGCTACGCAGCAGTTGGTGTCACATTCCTAGATTCAAAAGTAAGAATACCATGAGAGGTGCAAAGAAAATATATTAAAAACCGAATAAATGATAAATATTGCACGAGGTACTGCAATTGTTTGTCTAGCCCTTAGAACAATAGAATGACTGGGTATCTTAAATATCCATGCATCTCCCCACCCCTTCCCTCATTCCTTTCTCCTTCCCTCCTCCCTCCTCCCTTCCCCTTTTGCCCAGTTACTCCCTCTCTCCTATTCCCATTGCCCTTCCTCTTCTTCCTCCTCTTCTTTATCCTATTCCCCCCTTCTCCTCCTCTCTTCCCCCTGCTGTTCCACCTCTCATCCTCCTCCCCTCCTGTCTCATCCTCTTTTTCTTCCGTCATCCCCTCCCCTCCTCTCCCCCTTCACATAGAGATTATCTGCAGCTTCTTACTTCTGGTGCCCCACATTTACAGTATTCACCTACTTCTAAGAACCCGTTACCACACACTGGGTAATCTAGGAGACACCCCTATACCTACCTCTCCTTGCCTCCCCCCTTCCCTCCTCTCTCTCCCCCTCTCCCTCTTCATAGAGATTATCTGTAGTTTCTTACCTCTGGTGTCCCGCAGTCACAGTCCTCCCCCACCTCTAAGAACCTGTTACCACACACCGGTCCTCCAAAGAACTCTTTAGGGTAATCTAGAAGGCACATCCCATACCTACCCCCCTCCTCCCATTTTCCCTCTTCTGGAGATTATCTCTACAGTTTCTTACCTATGGTGTCCCGCAGTCAGTCCTCATCCGGTTCTAAGAACCTGTTGCTACACATGGGTCCTCCGAAGAACTCTGGGTAATCCAGGATACAAATCTATACCAACCCCTCCTTATCCCCCCCTCCCTCTCATAGAGATAATCTGTAGCTTCTTATCTCTAGTGTCCCGCAGTCACAGTCCTCCCCCGCCTCTAAGAACCTGTTAGCACACACCTGTCCTCCAAAGAACTCTTTGGGTAATCAAGAAGACACCCTATACCTACCCGTCCTTACCCCCTCCCACTCCCCTCTTCATAGAGATTATCCTTAGCATCTTACCTCTGGTGTCCCGCAGTCACAGTCCTCACCCAGCTCTAAGAACTTGTTACCACAGACCGGTCCTCCAAAGAACTCTTTAGGGTAATCTAGAAGGCACATCCCATACCATTTTCCCTCTTCTGGAAATTATCTCTACAGTTTCTTACCTATGGTGTCCCGCAGACAGTCCTCATCCGGTTCTAAGAACATGTTGCCACACATGGGTCTTCCAAAGAACTCTTTGGGTAATCCAGAAGACAAATCTATACCAACCCCTCCTTATCCCCCCTCCCTCCCATAGAGATAATCTGTAGCTTCTTACCTCTGGTGTCCCGCAGTCACAGTCCTCCCCCGCCTCTAAGAACCTGTTACCACACACCGGTCCTCCAAAGAACTCTTTGGGTAATCCAGAAGACACCCTATACCTATCCGTCCTTACCCCCTCCCACTCCCCTCTTCATAGAGATTATCTGTAGCTTCTTACCTCTGGTGTCCCGCAGTCACAGTCCTCACCCGCCTCTAAGAACCTGTTACCACACACCGGTCCTCCAAAGAACTCTTTAGGGTAATCCAGGAGGCAGAACCCGTACCCCTTCTGAAGGACCTTCCGCATCGTCTCAAAGGTGCAGGAAGAAAACTGGGTGGACGGAGGGCTTCTGAAGAAAAGAAATAGCTTTCCATTAATCAGAAAAAAAAAATAATAATATCGGCTGTTCAAATCATTTGTTTCCAAAATAATATTAAAAAAATTACAAATATGTACAAAATGGGAAACAAACATAATTGAAAAGGAAAGTGAACCGAGTAGGGTATACAATTCAAATAATACAAATGATATCTGGTGTTTCTGATTCTTGCCTATAAAACAGGGTTTTGTGTTCAAATCCAAGCCAACCAATAAATTGATCCACACTGTGCTGTACTCAACCCCAGTGAGGTGAATGGTTACTCCGCAGTAAACAGTTACAATCGAATGCACCTTTGATTTTCAATGAACCAAATTTGCATATATGTTACTTTACATTATATATTTTAAGTTGCATTCGTTTTCAACTTTTTCTACAATGCGCCCCTTGTCAAAATAAGTGGCAGGTATGGAACAACATCTCACCAAAAGACAAAAAGAATCTGCACTGCAGGGGGAGCATTTCATGATACAAATAGTTGGTGATTTTCACTGACTATCGTTATAAGCTACTGTAAATCCTTGCGTTTGATTGGCTGAGAGCATGTTAGTTGGTGAAAATCACTGACAAACACTTTTTATGAAACACTCTCCACATCTAGAGGTTCAAAGTCTGATGGGCTACTTGTTAAAACAAGACATCTTTATGATAAGATGCAAAGAATGGGGATAAAAATGAAAACTGAAAATGTTATTGTTTACGCTAGTTGTCATGGATACTCACCCTAGTATATCATCCATGATACAGGACGCATCTGGACAGGTGCAACTCCTAGTGTTGTGATTAAAACCTAAGTTGTGTCCCATCTCGTGTGATACAACTACAACCTGACGGGACAGCTCTTCTTCTATGTCCTATGAGACAGAGAACGGGATATGAACATGGTATAACAAAGTGTTTCCTTTTTTGACATTTTCACAATCACCATCTCCATCATCATTATCATCAGAACCATCATCTTCTTCAATCTTCACCATCGCTATTGTCATCACCAGTACCTGTACCATCTTTATCATGTCACTATCACCATCACAGTTGTCATCGTCGCCATCAGCATCATCATCATTGCCATCCCTGCAACCAACACCACCTCCTCCATCATTTTCATCATTATCATCACCACCACCACCACCATTGTCGTCATCACAATCACCATCATCATCACCACCATCATCATCATCATCATCATCAATCTTTCCAAGAAAACTTGATCACACTCATTCCTTTACTCTCTTCTGACATATGTCGAAGTGAAAACTTACTGTATTAACACCACATGATTTGTCCTCTGTACACATTTTCCCATGTTCTGCCATCCCAACGACATTGTCGTTGAAAGGAATTCCCCTAAAATAAATAAATAATGTTTAAAATAAAACTTTAATATTTCCTTGTTGCATATTATAACTTACACACTCTTTGCATCCTTTTATTACTTTGTTTTTTACGAAAATAATGAATTTTGTAATATTAACCAAAATACTTTTTAAACATTTAACTGTAATATCATAAATCATGGTTTCCTTTTATCAATATTTTTTTCACAAGCTTGGTGGATTCATGTGAATTAAAAAAAGCCAAACATCCATATACACAGCTATAGTCAAATAAGTAAAGACAATAGAGTACAACAAAAATAATTAAACAAGTCATAAATTGTGGTTTGGCTCAGTGGGGTCTTTTTTTTTCTTTTCAGTCAGAGGCCAAGAAGGTGAGGGGAGAAAAATTCACCAAAATTTGGGTTAATTAAACATGATTTAAATTTGTTGCATAACCATATGACATTATATGCAAGGTATTTTACAAGAACTTTGATCCTCAAATTGGCAATGTACATGATGTCCTTTTTCATACAAACAAATAACATTACTTTTCTAAGAAGTTAGAATGGCGTTGCCAATTTGAAGAAAGGTACAACCCTGTGATGCTACTTACGTTAAGAGCTGAGCATTATCATTATGGATCCTAGGTGAATAATGTTCAGATCTCCAGGCCTGGAATTTGAACAGGTTAGATGTGGCATCGGCGGTAAGTTCTATCTGTTTACTTGTCCATACTTCTACGTTAACTAGTGCTATCCTGATGTTCAGTGCTCGATACAGCTGCAGTCAAGAAATAAGAATAATAATCTGATTTTAACTACTCTCATGACATTGGAAAGACATCTCTAAGCATTAGCGTTAAATTCTGACTTTTCCTAAATAAAGCATCCAATCTTCAATTCATGGAGAATATTCAAGATACCTGAATTGTTACACCAATGTATTTCTTTTGATTGATATCTCTAAAATATTAAATATCTATCGAAAGAAATATATCTACCGTTACATAAACATAGAGGCATTGTAAATATTCACCATATCCATGGCATTTGCGAGTTCCTTGCTTCTGTCTTGCACAGCCCCAATACTTCCACGAAAACGATACTACAAAGGAAAAGAATACAAAAAGAGAACAACATAATCAATTAAGAATTTATGCTTTACTTTTGAAATATGCAGTTGTCAATTAAACTTCCCCTCCTACAATGTTTAAGTATGTTTCAATTTAAAGCACAACTTTTTATTTTAAAGACTTATCTTTAGCTTTGGTATATACTTTGAAAATGCTTGACACTATTTCAAGCAATATAGAATAAATGCATATACCCTTAAAATAGTTATGATGTGAAGAATACAAAATACAATGTGTTTTATTGGATATATTTTGTGATCTAAAAAAAATTCTTGATATCTGCATATTTTAGTCTCTTTTTTATATGAAACTGCTTCTCAAGCATGACATCGGTTAAAATTTCAGGACATCATCATTGTCTGTAGCTTTTTTATATCAGTTTTGTAGTTCTTGGAAGAAAAATTTGAATAAACATATAATTTCGTGTATAAAATAGAAAAGAACAAGTGAGTATATGACATAATCGGTTGGCTCGTTGAATATTCATGAAGACACACCTAGAACTGTGTCACCCAAGAAATGCAAATCTTTAAAATGCCATAACTTTCTTATCCCTTGTCCGATTTTGATCAAAATTTCAATGTTTTGTTTGTCTGATTTTTCTTTATCTGTTCAAATCATATTATTTTCAGCCTGGAGTACCCCTAAAATAGTCTGCAGAAGATTTGTGTTACATTTGTTAACATTTCATGCTCACCTCAGCATCGTCATTTATGATGGCCAGTTCTACATATTTTGTCTCTGATAGGATGTCCCTGCGGTGGCGCTCTTTACTTGAAATATCTGGCAGTTCTCCAACAGATTCATACTTTGCATCCATCACTGTCAAAAGAAGATGGTAGTATACATTGGTAAGTGTGCCTGTGATCGATGAATAAATTTCAAATTTCTAGGTCATACTGTACCAGGCAAAACTAGAATTATCACTGAAAGTGACTACTACCCCCAGCCCTATCATGACCATGCTGTTACCATGGCAACACACTTGCGTTTGAAAATGATTCTTGCACAGCTGCACTCAAGACCAATGTGTGTGCTAAGTTTCTTGTGCATTGGTTGAAAGTGAGGAAGTAATTTACTCCACAAGACTTTTCTGACTTATTGCCATGATATGTTGTAACCATAGCAACACAGTACCCAAGGTTTGATTTAATGTCTCTTGCATGTCTTAACTCAAAGACCAACGTGTTTGCGAAGCCCATTGACCATAGGGAAAAAAGTGATTAAGAAATTTGATCTGCAAGTTTGTTGTGGACTGACCAACTGACTGATCGCATGCCCACTGGTACGCTGATTCTCGTATCCCCCTTTCAAACTTCATGTGGCGGGGTAAAAGAATATATGGAGTCAAATAGCAATTTACACCCCAAATCATCCAGATAAGTTGTTGTTAAGGAGCAACCATCAAGTGCCAATCTCATGATCAGTTCAATACAAAGTGTGGTTTGACACAAGGAATGACAAGAGAAAAGAGCTCCTATCAAAAGGGAATAAATTCTCAGTTTTCATACTCAAACCATTGTTCAGAAAGTCATCTATGTAAAATAATTACTTATGTTAGGAATGATCAGGGTTTTTAAGGGGGTAATTCATGACATGCTAATACTGAAATATACTAACATTTCTCAATTTGAAAGGAATGACAGAGTAATACATACGGAAAAGCAATCAATCTTTTTCAGTTTCATCTAAAAGCATTTCCCTGATGGAGGCCACCCAGTTGAAACATGCACCAAGAATGTTTATGAGTGGGACTACATGAGTGGCATTCCTAAACCTAATACGTGTAAACATGACCTTATTCCGATGGTCTGTGAATGAGCTTGAATAAATCTAATTTGGAATTGAACTTCAGCAACGATTCCCTCCTGGCCTAATCACCTCAAGGGGCTCTCAAACCAAGGGAGCCTTTCATGAAGTGTCTTGTCAGTGATTTTCATTGACAAATTTGCTCTGAGCCAATCAGATGCAAGGATTTCAGAAGCTTATAACAATAGTCTCTGCCTGTTTGTCCAATAAAGTGCTCCCCGTGCCTTGTCTTTCAAAGAGTTGTGATTGATCCAAATCAATCTCAAATAATGATTGACCTTTGGGTAATTAAATGGTAAATGGTGGTGATATCTTACCTGATTACTAAGAAAGCATGAATGCTTGTAAGCAAGCAATCAGAGGACTGACAGTTTAAGGTCCTCTCCAAGGGACCTGGTAATGAGGATTAATGCCTTCAAAAAAGGGCACTAGCGCACCAAGTGGAAATCGAACCCGGGTCACCGGAATCCGAAACCCCTGCTCTACCGACTGAGCTATCACGCCTAACAGGTAGAAATTGCACATCAATATGCAATATGAATTTGATTTTAGCCTATAGCAACTCTTTGTAAGACAGGGCTCTGGGGCCTGTTTCATAAACAACAACAAATATTGTAATTTTGCCATTACTGTAACTACTATGAGTTGGATTGAATTGAAATGAATTATATCCATTGAAACCTTGATTGTGATTGGCTGCTGAGCCCTGTTACCATGGTAGCTACCATAATGGAAGAGTTACCATAGCTGTATGAAACTGGCCCACTTGTCTCAGACCACAGGTTCTTGTGGTGGGTCTGAGAAAGAACTTAGATAAATCTAATTTAGATTCATCAACATTCATGTTTTCAGCCAGATGGGTACATGGTATGATGTATGACCTCATGCAATGAGTGGTGTCTAGGAGGGAGATCTTAGATAAATCTAATTTATATCTTTGCTCCATCAACATTCTGTGTCTGTCTGGTTGAATTAAAGGTTATATGTATTTCATTTAGTCAGGTGCGATTACTGTGACATCACTACGATCTGGAACTGATTTTCTTTAATTCCTACAGGAAAACTTGCAAAAGACGGGAACATTCATATCAAAAGATGTAACTCGTTTTTCAAAAATCGGATCGCAAACAGATCGTATAGTGTGTGCTGGGTGTTAATGCAAGCAATTCCACCTTTTTGTTGCTATCCCCTTGTTATAATTAATAACTGTTCCCTTTTGATAACTTAAATATTTCAGTTTAATTCATATTATCATTTAAGTAAAAATATTTGTTTATTTATGTTACCAAGCATTGTTATCTTTGACTTAGATTTTGACTTTATTTTCATGTATGATATGATGATTTATGTTGTTCTTTATGTTTTCATCAGGTCATTGATGAAAAACATTTTATGCTGATCTTTTGTACCTGAATAAATATGTTCTAATAAAATAAAAATATTTTGGTTTACATTATCTTGGTCTGAAAGCAGTTGGTCTTCTTCTTCGATAGGCCAAGTCTAATGCCACACGGGCTAGACTCTTTTGGTCTAATTTCCATTTGGTCTACTCTGCACTTGGTATTATACCCACCTACATGTCGTCCAATCCTCATTTTGTCTAAATGCCTCGATGGTCTATTTTTCCCCTCTAATAATTACTGTGCACTCTGTCTAATGAAAATTTCATTCCTAAACAGTCCATCTTACTACCGTACACACCCAATATTATTCATAAAGTTACCAGGGGAGCGTTTCCACAATATTTTCATCCGACAAGTTGTCAGATCTGACATCTTCCCTTGATTCTGATTGGCTGAGAACCACTCTTGCTATGGTAACGGTCTGATAAAACCGGACTTGTCGGATAAAATGTCCGACATGTCCTTTCATGAAACGCTCCCCTGCAGACAAAATGGTAAATGGGCTAAATAGAAATTAAGACTAAATGAAGAAGTACATAAAGAGTGCATAAACTGGTGGTAGACAAACTAGGGTTAGACCATGTAGGATGAGACCAAATGGAAAGCAGACAAAGTGACCAATCGGCAATTCACCGTATTTACAAATCTAGATCAATGACAGAACTGTTGAGGACGAACTCTCAGATAAACAACGAAGCCCTGACTCTAACAAGGTTGTAACCTCAGCCGAATTCTCACATTTTCCTGCCAATGATGTCACCATTGTTAAGTGGGATATCTATTACAAGGCAAAATATCTATTGCATGGTTGTGTAATTGTCTGTATGAAATAAACTGAGAAAAAAAAAGCTAACAAGGGGGGGGGCAGGAGATGAGGTCTTTTCTACTTGGTGATATTGCCACAAATATTGCATAGAGTTGCAATGAATAGTCAGTATGAAACAGACTAATAAAGAGTTTCCATAAGAGGGGGAGAGTGGAATACCCCCCAGGAAGTGGAGATGAGGTCTCTTCTACAGGTGAAATAGCATATCTATTGCATGGTGTTGCAACGGATAGTCTATATGAAACAAACTAACAAAATGCTTCAATGAGGGAGGGGTACTAGAATATTCCCCAGGGAGTTGAATGATGTTATTTCTACTGGATGATATTAATGTAGTCCAAGTTGATTTCATGGTCTTGCAATGAATAGCCTGTATGGACAAAAACTGTCAAAGTCTACATTGTGATCAGGGGGCTTGAATGCTCCCCAGGGAGTGGAGATTATGCATGTATTGTGTGCGGGGAAAACCAGGATTCTACAATGGTGTAACCTGTAAGAGACATCATTTAGCTAATCCTCCAAAATACACATTAAAGACTCTCGAGAGCATTTCACAAAGCATGCCAGTGATTTTGACAGACAAAAGTTATACGCCGATTGAGAATGAGTTAGTCAGTGATATTCACCGACATAAACCCTTTTTGAATTACTACTCTTATTTTACCTAATTTCTCTCCCTTGCTGATTACATCTTTTTGATGATAAACAACGTGTTGCCTTGGCGACCCCTCCAATGGCGCTACAACCAAAGCTTCTCCATCAACATGGACCAGACCACTGTAAATACAGAAAGAGGCAAAACAATTGGTTAAGTTCAAATATATTTCCTCAAACTGTGTCATGAAACTTGGGAATGGTGGCTCAGTGGTATAGCACCCGCCTCATTAACAGGAGGTTATAGGTTTGATCCCTGGCCGTGTCATACCAAAGACTTTTTAAACATAGGATTTAACACCATCTAGCCACGCACTTCTCATGTTAGATTGGAGAGGGGTCATATGAAATTCAGGGCCCACTGGAAGACCAGCTAAACAAGCTGAAGTGGCTACTCAGAGTAAATATGAAATATCATTAAGGCCTATATTTAATGTTAGTAATATTAGATGACCCTTAAGTATAGTACTGGCCCTTAACCAGAGCTCTTCGTTAAAATCACAGAAAGATGATTCATGAATCACATCCCACACCTGACACATACATCCAGAGAAGATATGAATACCCAAGGACCTTTTCCAAATTAACTTTTTATATACCTATAAATCTTATACATTCAACTTACATGCATTACAAATTCTATTGGCATCATCCTTGGAGTTACATTACATTGGCACAAGAGCTTTCTATGTGATCAATTTTGTCATCCTCGGGCTTTTACGATTATCTTTCTGGAGTAACTCGGTGTCTATCCGAATGAATCACATATTAAATTTAATTAATGTATTTCTTATTTCTTTTCATTCTTCACTTCTGTTTCACATTTTTTCAAGATTAGCAATAAGTTCTGCTTTGATTTGAATGGTTGGAAGCATATTTATAAGTGAAATCATTGAAAGATGATTCATGAATGAACCCCCTCCCCCCCCCCCAAAAAAAATGTAAGCTTATATCTAGATTAGATATGAATATCTAGGGGTTCATTTTTCATATTACCTTTTACATCCTAAATGCCTATGACAAAATTTGTTCGCAGACAATTAATTTTTTTCAGTAGTCTTATAAGAAGAACTTCTAATAACCATTGTAAAAGAATAAAGTGTCAAACTCAACAATTAAATATGAAAATGAGAAAAAAGGGCATTTTTAATTTGACAGAAAAATGGCAGAAATCAAGAAAAAACAGGTATGCTTATGGTGTACATTCACTTGCTTTTATGTTGTCTTCTTTTTCGCCATTTTGATCTGGGTTTTTATACAATCTTAAGCCTCATGATTAAAGACATGTGGTTTAAACATGAGTGTAAAATCTACATGAAAATTACATGGACATACATGTGAATATGATATGAAGAAACCGCATTTATGAGCATTTTGTACATTCTGTGGTGGCACAATCAAATAGTTGAGATTGCCCCCCCCCCATTTCTTCCCCCTTGGAGTTGAATTAACAATTTGATGCTTACACTGTGGTCATTATCTTCAATTGCCACAGATGGATATATCATTATATCCCACAATGGTTAATTGCAATAATAAGGAAATACAATGCGTTCCTGTTCAAATGTTTTAGAGAAAAGATGTACCTTTGAATTCATTTTGCACAATCTTGAAAGAAAAGTTTCTGATTTTAAAAAGCTGAGCAGGCTTGATGATGAGTAAGTCTACTATCACATTTCAAGTTAGAAACAGAAAATTTGTAATGAAAATGGCATGGCACCAGTCATCTTCAATTTGCAATTCATTTAGGGCCAACAGTGCACTCATCTTTGATTTGTGCAATATTGGCTTTAACTCTTGGAATATCTCTTTTATCCCATTCTGAGCTATATATAAATATTAATTAATACGCTTTGATATGTACTGTTTTCTAAAATGGAAATATGTGAATGAACTGGTTATATCAAATTCAATAATACTCGTTAAATTTGCTTCTTTTATAGGTTCAATTAAATTCAATATTACTCTTGTTGATTTATCTCCTAGGTTGCCTAGGATCATCATCTTTGTTCCTGTCTACAATAAAACTTGAAGAGGCTCCTATTTCATTTCCTGATCATATTTGATACCATCATTAAACTTAATATTTCAACCATAAGGGAAATATGATATATGTAACGTTTTTGTTTTGGTGGACTACACCAATAATTATCAAGTGAGGATTTCTAAAGTATACAGTTACAGTCTGCTGTTAATTTTCACCTGACACTTTAAAGTCAATAAACTGAATTCAAGATTGTATTTCTCTAAATGACCTGTGTTTTCTTACATTACAAAAAAGTCCACATCCTGGTTCTTATGCTAGTATCTACTGTTAATTCCAGTGCTTCCTTCAAAGCAAACCCTGAGAGTAAAAAAGACTTGAAAAATCAAATCAATATTTAACAAAATGATGAACCCCAACTGCAGGGGGGGGGGGGGTAATAATAAGGATTAATTGCTAGAACTATGAATGAGATACTAGTAAAACTACATTGTTTAAAGTAAATGAGTTTTTGATCACTTGGAAATGGTAATAAACACATTTTGTGGGGTACACTTGTGATTGAAGCGAATAAATGCCGTCAAAATAAGGGTGCAATTTGCGTGTGTTTATTATCAAACATACTTTATTGATAATGATAAAAGTAATAAAATACAACTTTTATATAGCGCTTAATACATTGTTTCTAAGTGCTGAATACTATTACCCTATCTTCGGCACTGATCAGGTGCTGAAACATTCAAGGAATTCCTTCCTACCGGGTACCCATTTCCTACACCTGGGTGAAAAGTGATAAACATAGATGACACTTTGCCAAAGGATGCGAGTGTCATGGTGGGGTTTGAACCCTGGACCTTGTGATTCAAAGTCTGGAGACTCAGCCACTGAGCCACAACACCTCTACATCTCTGAATGATGATTGGTTATCAGATTCTTACCTTAAACCATTGCATGTGCTTATTGCAACTGAAGATATATTGCCATCCCTCACTTCACCGTGGTAATAGCAATGATGCTGTGAAAAAATAGAAAATACAGTAAAAAAAATCATAAAAAGAAAATTATATTATTGTACAGTAAGAATAATTTAAAGTACTTAATATGTCAACATTGTATACTTATGTATTTTTTTTTAAATACAGTCAAGCCTGTGATAGCAGTCAGTGCTCTACAGCAACCACCTGCCTATAGTGCCCCTAAAACTGATTCAAAGTGATTAATATTATATATGTGACCTGCCACCCCAAAACCAACAATAAGTCAACCAAAATGAATAATGCAATTTCTATTGAGCTTGAAAATTTACTTTCTTAGCTTTAAAATGATATATAATAACAATTAAAATACTTGATTGAATGCAGAGGAAATTCAGCAAGAGCTTAAAAAATAAGGAGAAAACAAGATTTGAAGTTTGGGGTTCACTCAAGCATGAGATGTGCATACTCTATAATCTCAGTGAAACTTCCAAGCAGTCCGAAAAAAGTAGTGTCCAAGAAACTCTTTTTTTTTTATTCAACTTCATGTCTTCAAATGTTTAAAGTATGAAGAAGAAGAATTGCTCTTTCAGAAAAGCTATTTGTAAATTTTTGGTTTTTGGAGACTAAATGACTATTTTGGCTATTGACAGAGAGCCTTACCTGGCGACTTATTGGTGGTTTTGGGGTGGTAGGTCACATGTTATAAAACCTGCCTATAAAACAGCCATGTGTTAATAAAACAAATTTATATTTTTCCTTCCCTGAGGAAGTCACTTTGGCCAGGTTTCACTGTATGTATCATCTTGGTTGTTCTATCAAGTTGCCCAAGATCAATTCAATTCCTGTTGAATAGGAGAAATCACCCATGGTATAATGGCATAATGGTTATTACATTGTTGAATATTATGTATTGAATTGTAACCCTTTTGAGCAATCATAATCGAGTATATTTAAATTGTATATCAAATTCATTGCAATTGTAAACTTTCTGTTATTTAGCCTCTGGAATGTTATACACGTAATTACTATTACAGTAAATCAAAAAAAGGAAATATATTCCACAGTGATGTCTATCTGTTTTTCTGAAGGATTTGGGATATCATTACACTGGCTTTAGATCGACATCTATGGAGCTTAGTGTATTCAAGAAATAAAGGCTACCAATTAGATATGAATTCCCAATTAAATCATGTATCCACTAATACAATCAACTGATCAAAATAGAATTGATACAACACAGTGCCATAGGTTAGGGCATTCCATAATATTTCATTATAGAAGTTAATCACTCTTAATTTGAAATTGTGCATTTTACCTAAGTTTCATTTAATGCATTCTCAATTTTCTGAGAGGGAAATGTCACAAAAGTCTCCTCGTCAAAATCCATTTGGGAATATTCAAAATAATTATTTCCTGTATTATTATTATAATTGTTATTATTATTAGTAGTAGTATATTAGTATTATTATCATTACTATCATCATTATTATCATCATCATCATCATCATCATTGCTTTCTTCGGCACAATGAACAAACATTTAAAAATCAAATACAAACAATATGAACAACAAGAGTCACATGGATGCCGGAAAGGAAAAAGATTAACTACATAACTATAACCTGAAGGTCATCCTTTCCAATCCATGTGACTTTACATAAACAACATAATTTAGTGAATTAGAAAAAACATACATCACTTCACATTCACGTTCTTGTTGTTAATTTCATTTTAAGTAAAATTCATCCTGAACATTTCCAATAATTGTTTATTGTATTCACATGCTTGTTGAGTTAATCATATTAATTTCAAAATATTACACTCTTCATTTACAAGTCAAATTCATTCTAGAAAATGATTTCTGATAAAGCCTTCTTGCACTCACATGTTTATGAGGTAATTTGGTGACCACGTGCCCACCTTCCATAACAACAGTCTCCACATACCGCTTTGGAAATAGTTTCCTGTAAAAAAAAAAAAGAAAAAAAAAAGATATCTAAATTAAAACAACGTTCAAGTCGGGATCATCATGCTTGTATCACATATATCATATGACTTCCTGATTGCTGATAAGCATGCAATACAATAAGAATTCTATTGCCATGTCTCAATAATGTCAATTAGAATATCACTGAAACTGGGTAATAAGTTTCCCCTTCCCCTCCCCCCCCCCCCCCCCGTCATTAACATGACAACATAGTACATGTACAATACACATTCAGAAAATACATATTGCACATCTTTACCCCTCCCTAGACCATTACTTGTACGCATGGGCATTGACTGAAAACTGAGGAACTTGATTCACTCCACAAGATTTTTCTGATTTATTGCCATTTGATAATAATGTGAGGTTGAAGCACAAAAGTGACAATATATAGATTATGAAGCAATAAAATACACTTTCATAATTTTAAGACATTAATTAATCAAATATCCCCTTGAAAACAGATAATGGGAGACATATATATGGAGCCTATGTATTAGCTTTGCAGATCATAAATTTTAAATAAAGTGAACAGGAGTGAAAACCAGCAAAAATAACAGGTTGCACGATAAAGAAATTCATATCATATTACAAAAAAAACATTCTGGAAAAGGTCCAGTATCAAACTACTACCAGTGCAGTAGTTGACCTCCAAATCCGGTTTATAATCTTCTTGGGATGTGCGATGTTAACTTTTATTTATAATATGAATATATTTTCACAGTGGAAAACATGGAAAAACAGGAGAAAGGAAGGATGCTGGCAAAGGAAATTAAAAGCGGAATAATTTCTTGGAATAACAGTATATCAACATCCTTTGTCAACATACGGTATACACCTGTTTTAATGGTAACCACATGTTGCTTGTTATAATGAATAAACACCTGAATGTTTTTAGATCCTTTTGTATGGAAAAGAAGTATTTAAATTATTTGAATTAGTTGAATTTACTACAATTAAACACAGAGAGTTTTGCTGTTATATTTTTTTATACATTTCTGAAAAAGTGGATGGATCAGAGAACTTTGATACCCATTTAAGGAGAGCATTAGCCGAACCTGGTCCATATTTGGTCCATATAATTTTGGCGCTGTTTTAAAAAAACAAAGGCACGGCCCAGAGAAATACTGGTAGGGAGTACTAGATTTGGGCTAAATTTCTATCATGGTCAGAAAATGTTGTATGTATCTGCACTGCAGTTAACCATGGCAGCTGGCTACCTAAACTATTTCATGGACTTAATATATTTTGGTCTAAGATCATATAAAAATTTACCTTGATCATAGTTTTAAAGACTTTCTCTTTAAGTTATTAATGTGAGTACTCAAGTTTAGCTTTAACAAGAATGGACACTGTTGATTCTTGGAACTCAAGACAAAAGAGTTCTTTTGTATATCCTGTTGTGGTAGGGTGCTGGTAGGATGTATTTCTTAAGGAGCCATGCATCAAACTACTTATCAAAGAAATGGAACAAGTAGCTTATAATCATATCACCTCATCAATTATATTGAGGTTAATTACTGAAAAAAATACAGGCAGTATCATAAGATATGAAAATCGTATGGGAGCTATTTTTCTCTCAGTTCCAATTTTTTTGAGTGAACAGATTAGTTTAAAAGTGAACAAAAATATTAATGGAAGGTTTCCTGATTTGTTGGATTGAAATCAGTTGGCTGAAGTCCTATCTTATTTTCTTTGCACCTTAAATACATATGGCGTATAATAAATCATCTTCACTAGTCTCAATATTGACACCTTTTAAACTTTTTCAAAACCTGAATGAATAGAGAATTTCCTTTCACAATCATCAAAAGTCATCAATACATTGGTTGGCTGAAAGAAATAGCTATGAGAAAATACATGCAACTAAGTAATTTTTCAATCGCTTACGGCTATTCTCTATACAAGAGAATTTCCAGAAATTGAATAGGCCTTACATTTTTACTGAAACTAGGTAAGGGGTGAAACTTTCTGGTTTTCCTTTCACTTTCCCTTCAAGGTCAAGTTCTAACTCGGTTGTTGTCTGTAGGGGAAAGGAATTAGTTCCATCAAATACATGCCTAAGTCTCATCTGTCAAGACCAAGATATAGTTCTTGAAGCAGATGTAGCTCATTTCCAGCTAGCGAGCTGTCAGTAAATGAGGGCAGGTCAACAATTTTTTTCAAATAAAATATTGATGAAAACTGAGCAAAAGTAAACAAAATATGTTGACCATCATATCTACAGGCTAGATAGGATATGCTTTATCATACAGTGCTTCTGGTAAATTGCAAATAGCAGATTCGATTCAGATGAAGCCTAATACCAAAAATAGCAATTTTTAAGCAGGCAGATTACATATCATATTCATATTGTCTAAAATAATGCTTTAACAACTGGAATTGTACAACTGTCAAAACATTGCTTACGCATTACCAATCAGTTACAGTACACTTTTGATGAAAATTTAGCCATTGTGCACCATTTTTTAAACTGATATTTGGATAAAGAATCTTAATGAGGGCAGGTTAACTTGTTGGCAAAAACACTAATACCCTTTTTACACAGGATTTTCTTAGCCCCGGACTATCGCTAACCCCGTACTATCCTTAACCCCGTAGTATTTTTTTTCCTTTTTACACATGCCAAATTGTTATTGCTAACCCCGGATAAGGAATGCTTGCTTTTCACACACGAAACTCGCTAACCCCGGACTAGTGGTTTTTGTCGATCATTCGTAGTACAAGTACTTCACTCGTACCATTTTACACACGCTACAATTTCCTTAACCCCGTACTATAGGTGGGGCCAAATTGCCATTTAGCCCCACCTATAGTACGGGGTTAAGCTTAGCCCACTTTCGTTTTACACTAGCGATCTTAACCCCGTACTATCGCTCTTAGCACCGCAATTGCTGGGATAACCCTGCTTTTTTGCAGGGCCAAATAATCCCGTACTAAAGGTGGGGTTAGCCCACTTTGCAAAAATGCTGTGTAAAAAGAAAGTGGGCTAAGCTTAACCCCGTACTATAGGTGGGGCTAAATGGCAATTTAGCCCCACCTATAGTACGGGGTTAAGGAAATTTTAGCGTGTGTAAAAAGGGTATAAGTATATCAAAACAAAATAAAAATGGTCTGAATTTTAAGCATATACCATGGGGCTGAATAAAATTGAATAGTATTGACACAAGTGAATTGTAACTCAAGCTAAACTTGTTTCAGAACCCAATTGCTAGCAGATTCCGGAGTGCAACTACAAAATACAAGCCTATTCCTCTTCCACTTTGCTAAATAAGGAAATCAAAGATCACAAACTTTGGAAGCTCCACAACAGTCCAGGAAACTACCCTAATTACATAATTACACTGACCACTGATAGGACCATAATTACATTGACCACTGATCAGACCATAATACATCATTTAAGAAATTGGTTAAAGTTCTCAAGAAATCGCAGTCACTTCCATGAATCTTCACTAATGTTTAATCACCAGTTGAGGATGAGGTGATTAAAGCACAAAGAAATTTGGAGGTGTGCAAACTATTAAATTAGTTGAGAAGATGTTACATAATTTGATGACTAAATGATGTTGTATTGCTATGAATTAATGACTGACATTTCTCAATACTGTTTAACATTAACACTTCACAGAAATAAACTCAAATGCCTTTCAAGTCTATGTAATACTCTTGTGTCTTATCCATAGAATTTTCCCCAAACAATTCCTTTTATTAATTTTGCTGAAGATCAAATTCACTTCAATTAAAAAAATTTGTATTATTAATGTACAAACATAATGCAAATACTGATAAATGCTTATAAAAAAACAGCATTAGCTTAATGATTAATGTTAACATGTTTATAAGCACAATACTTGAAATGCTACAAAGTATCGGATTTGTGATATATGATTTCAGTTAAAAACATTTATCCAAAAATAGGGTTGCGAGTATAGTGGATTTAGGATAAAGTTTCATAAAGGCCTACAGTTGAATGTGACTATTTTTGCAGGAATATTTGCTGCCACCACCACTGGAGCAAACGTCACGAAGCGATCAGACAGTTGACCTCTAGACCTCATCCTACACCTCCACTGTCTGTACCCTAACCTAACCCCAATACCTCATGGAAAACACCCCCAAAACCCAATGTCAATGTCATCAATTTCATCATCAGGAAGTTGAATCATCAACTGGTATCTACATCAGCACTGCTGTGACTCAGAGGGTTCCCCAAACCATCAGTGATAACATGCAGGGACCTTAAACTCTCAGGTCAGAGGTTCAATGCCTTTATTCAGAACTTGACAGGATCCTGGTGATAAAGAAGATGATTCCCAATCATTTCATCTTCAGTAGACATGGACTATAAACATGCAGGTATGAGGTCAGGTGCCTCTATTCCAGTGATCCAAATCATGGTGAACAAGATAATTTCTAAAACCTTCCATCTTCAGTATACAGGGACCTTAAAACCACAGGTCAGAGGTTCAATGCTCAATACTTGATTGAATCCTGATGAAAACAAAGAGTGAATAAGAAAATCCCCCAAAGGTCACCTACAGTATATTGGGACCACAAACCCACACATCAGAGGTTCAACGCTATATTCAGTACTTGATTCAAATATCCTGATGGATGGGGAGTGCCTTGGTGATTCCATCAGCCTTCACCTACACAGGGACAACCCACCTGGACCTACAATACATCCACAGCCTGACAGGCCCCTTTAAACCAACAGGTCAGAGGTTCAATGCTCTATTCACTGTAGCTGATTCAAATTTACTAGCAAGTAAAGAATGAATCAGAGAATTCCACCCACCTTAATCCACAGAGCTTCCCTATGCTTAATCTATAAAGGGGCAATCCAAAGGAACTTACACCCACAGGCCCCTTATAAAACACACACGACAGAGGTTCAATGGTCCACTGGGTAATCTCTACATTTACAGAATAAACTTGAGTATGTACAAGCCAATATTAATAGGGACATTCACCCACAGTCCACCACCAAAAGAAGTTGATTCAACCCTGGTATTCCAGGAACATAAACAAAACAGATTCCCTAAACCTTCACCAACACCAGGACCCTAATTCCACAGGTCAGAGGTTCAACGCCCACCTGTGGTTATTCCTACTCAGTCAAACATGACTAGCTGGATGTATTCCACTATTGTTCACTGTGGGGAGGCAGTGAGTCATGCCTAGCTGGTAGGTCACATCAATAGTCATGGTAGTCACAGATATTCCAAGGAAATCCTACATTCAGTTATTCTTCTATTTTGGTCTGTGCTTAAATAATCCATTTTGAGCTGTGACATTTGCAACTTGATCACTGTACACTTTTCAGGCCAGAATCAGTGTTCAAAATTTCAAAACACGAATTGCAGTGTCTGGGGATATATAAACAATAATCATGATTATAACCACATTCAAATGTCCTTTGGTCCGGGGAGGGGAGAGGGGGGGCACTGCCATTGAAGAGTGTACAACATCTTCGATAATCCTCCTAAAATGGGAGTCAAGTGCATACCGCTAGGATTCTAAACACAGATTTTGTTCAGATATCTCAGATTTGCGAATGACATACACTTGTGATTTAGGCAGCTTTTTCCTCATTTTGGGGCATTTTTTAAACTCTATTCACATTCTGCGCGTTTCCCGCCTATCCCCGAAAAAAAAAACCTTTCCGTTTTTTTTTATTTCGCAGATGCTGCTCACTGTCCAATGGCAGTGACCCTTCCCAGGCATATGCTTCCATTTTTAATGAAAGTCTTGCACACCAGTATAAGTCGCATGGTTCTAATGATAGCCAATAAGTTACACGTAATTATCAAATTAATTTCTTTCATGGTTAAATACTCCTCTAATTTGTCATCACAATAAATTTGGAGAGATCAAACTATACGAACATGAGTTATGAGCTATTCTTACAGCATTGGGAGTTAATAGTTTGCAGCCAAAAAAGGGCATGCCCAATTTGACCTTTCTTTCCAGGTCAACGAGACATGTGATGCAAAGACAGATCGTGACTTTGCCACAGAAAAAAAAATTAAACATAAAAGCACTCCCAGAACTATAATTGTGACGAATGTTCTGAAACAGCATTCAAAATGCGGATTCTGCCTTTGCAATGGAAGCATTGGAGCACAGCCCAAGTCACATGACTCCATCCTTAAGATCGCCAACAACAAAAATCCACTAGGTCTGATGTCCAGTTTGATGAATTCAAAACAGCTACTTCCGATGGAGAAAACCAGAGTAAAAATAACTGCATATATCAATTGTTTATAAAGTGACATCATCATCATTCATTTTCTTCTTTCCTCTCTGTCTCTCTCTCTTTCTATTTTAATATCTTACCCTAATCAGGGACGTGCTGAAACCTACTATACTAGTAGCACACAGGAATTAGATAGTGCATTGTCTCTTGTAAATTACATCCTTTTATGATGTTTCCTTTCCTTCTCATGAACATTTGCCAAAGGTGGTTTTAGAAAGGTGGCAATAGTGCTATTATTGGAAATCATGATTTGTAGGTAACATTCCTATAAATGAATACATTTCGATTTTGAAATACACTGAATAGCATTGGGCCAAGAAGTATAAACATTCGCTTTTTGTCTCCAATTTTCTTTCTCTTTTCCTCTTTTTAAAGTTCAAATGCAAACTCTAGTTTAACGTTTTAATCTTTAAATCTTATTTCATGACTTATGGATGCCCCTACCTACCCACTAAGACAGGTCACTCAGGTCATGTAAGGTCACATCAGGTCAGGTCATTTGGCCTTATCTCAAGAAAGGCAGTTTAGGTCCAATGCAAAGATGGGATACAGAGCATTAAAGGGATGGTCCGGGCTGAAAGTATGTATAGCTTAATAAATAGAGTAGAATTCACTGATCAAAATGCTGAAAATTTCATCAAAATCGGATAACAAATAACAAAGTAATTGAATTTTAAAATTTAGCAATATTTTGTGAAAACAGTCTTCATGAATATTCATTAGGTGGGCTGATGATGTCACATCTCCACTTGTTCTTTTGTATTTTATTATATGAAATTAGGTTTATTCAAGTTTTTTCCTCCAAGAACTAGACAAATTGGATTGACAACTGATTTAGTGCATTAGATATTTATTGCTGCAACTAATTTCATTATAAGGGAGACATATTATTCACACAAGTATGAAATAATGAAAAAAAAATGATTTTATGTAATAACATAAGAAAACGGAAAGTGGAGATGTGACATCATCAGCCCACCTAATGAATATTCATGACGACTGTTTTTACGAAATATTGCTAAACTTTAAACTTCAATAACTTTATTATTTGTTATCCGATTTTGATGAAATTTTCGGCATTTTGCTCAATGAATTCTACTCTATGTATTAAGATATAAATATTTTCAGCCCGGACCATCCCTTTAATCATACAAGATTATTGCAAGCAGGGTGCAAAAACAAAAAACTCAACTCCCGTGAAAATTTGAACTGTGCTACCAGCTAGAAACTGGTCAGAGAATAGCTGGTAACTAGCTGGCGACTAGCTAGTAAACTGGCCAGTGGCTAGCTAGTAACTAACCGGACACTAGCTGCTAACTAGCCTGTGGATAGCTACTAACTGACTAGTGACTAAGCTACCAACTAGCTGTGACTAGCTAGTTTCATACGCTTTGAGTAGGCATGAAAAGAAACAACCTTTTAGTGAGGATGTAGGACTACTGTTTGCTAGCTTGTAATCTCTAGTAATAAGCCAGCCACCAGCTTTGCTAGCAAGTTACAACCTGGTCGCACGCTTTAATTTCTGCAAGGGAAAGGTCAGAGTTAAAGGACTACCTCAAGAGCTGAGGTCACTCAGGTCAAGCATTGAGGTGAGACAGATGAAGAAAAGGAAAGATAAAGAAAGGAAGAGAGAGAGAGTAATTACCATCAGACAGGCTCATCACAATAGATCACTTGCCTGGGAAAAGTGAGATAAAGATTCCACATTTCAAGGAGGCGTGTACAGAGGAAGTCGTGGAAATTACAGGGAAATGGTAGATTTCCACCACTATCTGGATCTTCCCTCCAGTTTGTGGTATACTGCCACTGTAAGTTTCCTCTACCAGATAAAACATGGATATCAATCAAAAGTCATTCTACTCAACGTCTTTGGTCTGTATTTAATATAAACTCTGGTCTAAAGTTGTGGTTTAACTTGGTGGCACACCTCCCGAATGGTACAGGTTCAATTTGTCAGCACATTTGGTGCTACATTTATTCATATCTACCTGGGAATAATAACAAATATAGAATCTTCACCACTAAAATATGGGGGGAAGAGCACAGTAAACATAAGAAACATAATTTTGACATGTTTGCCTTCCCATAATTTTAACAGAGTTGGACCATGGACTCAGTTAAATATGATTTTAACAAGATCAGATATCTTACTGATTATGTTCCTGTTTTTTTTTTTGTCAAAAAGAACCCTAGAACCCTTGTATAGTTTCTCCTAAAAAAGTGCTTAAACCTGGTTTTAAAAAATGAAAGTTTCTCTACAGGCCTAATCAGGGGCTATTTTTATTATTGTTTATTTAGAAAGACAATTAGTTATTGAAGCCTTTATAATTAATATGGACTAACTTTCCAAAGTAACAAGGTTTATATTTCATAATTTGGGGGGCAAATTGCCCTTAGACCTCATGTATTTTTCACTGGCATGAACAAAAAAAAAGAATTATGAAGATGAGTCATATGTAACTGTTTGAATTTGTGAATAAAAGGGCTAAATAGATGCTAAAGTCTATACAGGAAATAGCACAATAAATCATAAATGGTTTGGAAACAATTCTTCAAGACGAAAATTATTCCTGTTGAGGGCCATTTCCTCTGGACTGTCTGGAAATTGGAATTATCTTTATCCTTTTGTGGAGTACTCGAATTCAACATTCCCTTTTCACATCTTCTGTATTAAAATTCTTTGTTCCTTCACAGAGTCAATGAAAAAATCAAAAAAGTTAAACACCAACAGGTCTATTCATTTTACAAGATAAAATAACTGTATAAATTTTCTTTATAAATGAAAACAGAAAAAGCGTCATCATCATATAAGGGGGTTGTCACTTGGTCAACAATTCTGAACTCTTGTAAAAAACAGCCAACTTTTTCCTTGAACATCAATAGCCATCTACAATTAAGGTTATCAAAGCAAAAACATCATAATTGCTCCCCTTTTTTTCATAACTCCATGTAGCTTCCAAGGGGTGTTTGTGGCATGCTACGAATGGCATTTTGGGACCAGGCTGAGTTTGGTTTTGCGACAATGCCCGTCAAAAGAGCAGGCTAGCCTGTAAAGAAGTAAAAAAGGGTTTAGGTTGATTTTTTTTGCAGAATGGCAGGCACAAGCAGAAATTAATCCCAATATTCACTGACTGGGCTAATTCATCAGATCAGTAATGGCAGGCTATAGCCCCAACTTCATTCTGATAGAAATGCCCCTTATAGATAGTCTGCAAGCATAGATCCTGACTGAAGTTGCACTTCAACCATCAAGTGGGTCTTGAAACAAAACTAGCACAAATACACAACTTGCTGTTTCAATTTCAAATTGAGAGGACCTTCTGCGCACAAATCAATGCCAGAGTCTTTAGACTGTATATTCAGACCACTTTCTTTTAAAATTGATGATGAAAATAAACTTTTTGTGAATAGCACACATCACGTTCTGATAAAATGTCTCTATGCCTTTCCTAAGGACGTGGATATTATTACCATAGCTTTAGCCTGGTAGCCGTTATTAAGAACAAAGCATTTCAAGGAATTGATTCCTGCAAAAGTACTCTTTTTACTTCACCCGGATTGAGTGCAGCACAATGTCTATTATTTCTTGCGGGACGAAAATAAGCCATGTCTGGGATGTGAGCAAATGACCCTCTGTATCGAAGTGGAGACTAATCCACTGGGCCACAAGCACCACAGAGTAAACTAGCCTACCTAGATGGTTTCAAACCACCTTCAAACCGCCTCAATCACAAGAATTGCTGTTAAATTACAAGAACTTTTTCAGGCTAAAATAAAATTAATTATTCCCACATTCATACTGCCCCGAAACATACCCTTTAGGATAAGTTCCTGAAGTTACGAGCATGTGCAGCAAGGCGCGCAATTCAAAATAGCTAGCTCAGCAGCCACGTACCATGGCGCCCGCATCCAAGTACACACTGGGCAAAAAGTTCCCGTAATTTGCTTTCACACCGTCAAAATACCTGCAACCCTGGAAAAATCCCTGCGATAGTTTTGACACGTACCTACTATTTAGCGGGTATTTTCTTTCAGGGAGATTACGCGTAACATGTTTTCACACTGCCAAAATACCTGGAACTGACAAACTTTGAGGCAGTCTGAAACCACCTATTGATAAGTGTGATTGAAACAAAGTCAAGCATAAAATTGGAGGCTACAGAGAATTCAGAATCCTGTATAAACAGTCACCACTCTCTCCAAGAAATCACACGCTTCATCCCATGCATTAAATATGATGAAGGTCCTCCAATATTGATTCTGATTCCAACCGGTTTAAGAATCTAATCCGAAGGGACCTCGTTGCTGTGACCTACACAATGTACTTGTGTGGTGGGCGGGTGGAGATGTGGGGTGAACAGGCAGGGCTTTGTTCATATCTGAAAGTTAATATGGCTGAAAGACCTAGTCTGAAGGGACTTTTGTTGGGGTAAATTTGCGGGGGATGTAGTTAAAAAGACTCAATTATTTCTTACAAAAGTATCTAAATAAAAAAAAGTAACTGATATGATACTTGCAAATGGAATGAAACACAATGTCAATTAATTTATACGCATGATAAAAGAGATATTATTCATCGTCATAAGCAGTCTTGTAAAACTCCAAACAAAAGTGATAATCCAGCTGAACAAATAAAAGAAAACTTTCTAAAAAAATCATTAAAATTCTATAGAGTATCCATTTGAGATTTAATAGTGAAATTAAATTCAATTTTTGGGCAAGGGCAGGGAGCATATGAAATCTCATTTGGTCTTTTACATTGCATTCCAGTGAACTTGCTCAGTGTAACTAAAAAGAAATGTAACACACCCATTTGATGACCTAGAATATTAATTCATATGAAGTACCAGTAAAGTGTACAAAAGTGGGTTGAATTAGCTGGTCAATTTTGCATTTGCCTCAACACTGAGGAGTGTATCATCTTTAATTTAAAATTGTTTCTAAGTGAAGTTTTGTTATTGTCATACCTGTGTCCACAGCTACAATGTATTTGCTGCACTTATCTTACTACTAAGTAAAAGCAAAAATATGCATCCAGACATCACCAAAATGCCTGTAAAATTATGAGAATTTGTTCAGGCCTTGAAAAAAAATACTTGATAATCGTTTTCCATAATCATATCCAGGATGGCTGAAGACAAACAAATGAGGTTCACAATTCAAAAGTGCTAGCTCAGTCAGATATATAGCAACCCAACTTCCCCAAGTACTCACTGGGTTTCGATGGTTCTCCCCAAAGACCTTATAATATATTACTAGACCGAAAGCTGCGTGCGCGTTCAGCACAAAACAAATGAGATTAGGCTCCGCCTACCGCGATCATTTGAAGACAAAAATAAGCCCTCATTGACATTCATGAGCATGAAGATATTCATAATCCGGCCTTTTCATTGGCTAAGAGCGTCATCAATACGCGATTTCCCCGATTCTTTGTCATCGATACTAGTGGTATCGTGTTACAGAATTAATTATTCATTTGACCTCATTACGTCATCTAATTTATTCATTCTGAAACTTTTCTTTCCACACACAAAATGGACCTACGAACACTCCGGTGAGTACGTATTAATTGATATAACCACATGAATTCAGTGGACTATTTACACATTTCACACTGTATATTGTGATCTTAGGTTATTTCTTTAACAAATTAGAGAGTTTGTTATCATTCTTCTGTTAAAGAAAAGCAGAATGTGGTCTTTGAAATTGAAGTTAGATTGTCATCGTCGCCCAGTGCAGCCTGTATCATGTATGTTGCTTGCAGTGTTGTGGTTATGCCGCTGTGTTAACCACATGTATTTTGTACGGGCTCCTACTCCTAGGCCTAGCCGGCTGGGAATCGAGAGATAATCGGGCTGGTTTGGTTCACCTCCAACAAGGACCAACCCACGATTGATTAAAACAAGAAGAATGAGGCTTCTTTTTGTACACTGTAACGTTAGATCTAGAGGGAGATCTGGATCTATCTTTAGTAGATCGAGACTCGGTCAGGAATAAACTGTGAAGCGGAGTGTGCATGAAGATACGCCTGTCATTGTGTCAATCCTCAGTCAGAGTCGGACTCAGTCCTCACTTTGTTTCAGATATCAAATTTATTTTGCATAACTTCAGGCTTCTGCATTAAGCCCCCACCTGTTTTAACTCTTATTGTTATTTATAAATATATAGATTCGGTCTTAGAAATAACATGCTGCTCTGCATGTTTGTCTTATTATCAATAGATCTAGGATCTAGATCTCTTAATCCTAGGCTCTACTTACTTTATACTTAGATCTAGGCTACTTTACTTTTATTTATTCATCGATGCTATCAAGAGATAGGCCTACCTAATTAAAATCTAGTCTAACTTATACTTTCCCAAAACTCACAAGGACAACTCTGCCTCTGCTCTTCAAAACCCTAATAAGACCCCACCTTGAATATGGGAGTATCCTCTGGCATAGCAGATTCAAAGAAGATGCAAGGAGGATCGAAAGAGTCCAAAGAAGGGCAACCAAGCTGGTCAGAGAGCTGAAGAACGTCCCATATCAAGACAGACTCAAAGAATTGAACTTGTACTCCCTGCTGTACAGAAGGAGAAGAGGAGACATGATCTTCGTGCACCAGCTAATGCATGGACTTGTAGGGTGGCTACTGGAGTGATTCACAAAGACTGAGCAGATGAATTGAATTGCATCTAACATTCCAACTTGTTTATAAAGAAAGTTCTCTGACCTATAGAATACTGAACTGCATCTAACCTGTACATGAAAATATAAAGTTCTCTGAACTATGGAAATAAGGCTCTACAGACTTATCAATCTCCCTCTAGATCACTTCTTCACAAAATCAGTAGGCAGATCAACAAGGGGACACTGCCTGAAGCTTCAGAAAGAGCACTGTAGACTGGACATTCGCAGCAAGTCTTTTAGCAGAAGAGTGATATATGATTGGAATAGCCTCCCGGAAAGTATAGTCGTCTTGCCAACAACAGAATCATTTAAAAGGCATGTAGATAAACATTGGTGGGATCATCGCTTTGATCTACCATGACTCCCACTCCTCAGCATGCGTACAGTAATAAACTCACCAGACTAAAACCATAGATGGAGTGACCGGGAATTACAGGCCACCGCCTTCTTCCTGTACTAGATGATGATGATCTTCGACACTTACCCCCAGGGCTTATGATCTAGGTCTGTAATTTAGGCCTAGATCTAGGTCTGGGCTTAGACGACTCCATTTACATGTACGAGTATGACTGTCAGTGGACCAAGGACTAGATCTAGATCTAGGGCCTACTCTCGGTCAATAATGGCAATGAAGTCTTAGCCAGGAATAAAAGTCAGAGTCAGGCATCAAAAATTTCTAAACCGATATAGATTCTAGATCTCGGTTTAGAACCGAAGCTTTACTTTCTAGGTCTAGATAGATCGAGAGTCCATCGTTAGTCTACTCTAGATCTAGACCTAATTTAGATACATGAATGCTGTCGCACAGCACTGAGTCTCGTTGGACTAGATCTATACTTTCTTACAAATAGATCTAGACCTAGTGCATGAGATTATGAAATTATGTTAAAATCAAATGAAATAAGATTGGGAAATAAAAAGATCCAGGTTTTTTTTTTTTTTTTTGGGGGGGGGACATGTGAAAAAATTTAGAGAAACCTAAAATTCAGAAAGCGAGGGCCAGAAGCGACCAATATTACCTAGGGGCTAGGGCCGTTTTGTGCATTTTCTAAAGTAAAATTGAAGGATGTCATGTAATTCTCTTTTTGATGAAGGTTTCACATTTCAGCTCTTACCCAAATCCCTCCCCCTAAACATACGGCCATGAAAAAGATCACTTATTATTATTCTCTCTTATCTTTCACAAACAGGTTGAGTTTGAAGAACAAGAAAACAGTAGAGGTCTACCTATATGGTTCAAGATGATGATCATAAGTGCATGCATCATTTTGCAGATTCTCATCCAGGTATAAAACTTAAACTAACCCATACACAATTACAGATACATTACATGCATTTACCATGTTTACATTAAATAAAAATAATCCGAGCCACAAAGAGGTAGGATCTGTAATGAATATACACTTCTTAAATATACAGGCTCTCGAGTCTAAAATAGAACCAATGCCAAAAGTTATGTACCTTGGGCAAATTTATAAAATACCGGTTAGGTCATGTCCTTGATCTACTAGTAATTAAATGGCCTTTTTATTTCCTATTTGTTTATAAACAAAGCAACATTTATTTTTCATATTTTACAAAATTCATTTTATTCTTCAGTGTGATATTCATATTTCATATTTGTAGATTTACGATTATTTAAAAATCTTGTTATTTTACATTTTGTCCAATAGGATGATGCAGTTTTACAATTTCCATGGAGGTGATTGATGATGATAAATAATTGGTGAAGTAGGCCTAATAGAACAGCGACTAGACCACAAAGAGAAATACAACCTACAGCAGTTATATGAGTGAGTTAATTAGTGAATATTTTTGATAATGGAGGTTGTTCACATTTTTTTTGGCAACAAATAGACCTGCCTTTGAAAAACCCATTTCAATTTTGTTTTTAGATTATAGTTAGTGTCGTTTTTAATCACAGATCAAAATATTCTGTGCAACAAAACATATCAACTTTAATTCTGACTATTTATATAATTTACATGTTGATTCATATATTCATATTTATGAGAAATCTCTGACATTTTTTCATAGAGTACATGTAGTTATAATGGAGAGTGGTATGTAAACTGCATAGAACAGGTTTAAGTGATATGCTTTATAGAAGTACAAGTTTATAATTAGAAGTAAGATTCTCACTTTTCTTAAAACATTTATGTTTTTTAAATCACGACAATTTTAATTTAAATTCATTGATTTTCTTTCTCTATTTTTTCAATCTGCAGGACTGGTGTAACAGATGTTTTCATTCAAGAAATCCAACAATTCAAGAGTCTGACTTAGGAACCACTTGATGAAGATGGAAAAGGTTTTTTTTCCAAGTCCAATTTTTCTCAAAAAAAACCAAAATTATCACAACCCCAAATTCATGACGTATGAAATTTCTTGTTGATTTTCATTAAAACTGGTTGCAAAAGGAGAAGCTATAAACATACAAATAGGAGCGACGGAGTGAAGTTGAAAGTGGGGGTGGGGGGCATAGGGAAATTGCTGTATTGCGTGAAATTTTTAAGAAGTTGGGAGCGAGCAAAATTTTGACATTTTTAAAAAGAAAATCTAAAATATTCAGAATGATATATTTCACCCTTTTCTTTCCTTTTCTCTTTTTTTTTTTTTGGGGGGGGGGGGGGCAAGAGTCCTTCAAGCCCCCCCTCCATCTGTACGAAACTGCTTATATACCCCAACTCATGAATTATTAAACTTAATGCACAAAGGATTTCCTTCATAAGTACCGGTATATTATCGAAATGAGAATATTGTTTTCTTGTTTCTAGGGCAATCGTCATGGTGACCATAAAACGGGTCCTTCTCAGGTGAAGGGGCACAGAACAAGTTCTTTAGGAGCACTTTTCTTGGGTAAAAGGGGGCAGTGATTCAAGAAAGGGCACTTACAAGAAGGCGAGGGGGCACTCTTTAACACATGAAACGGGCCCTCAGATGAAAGGGCACAGAACACGTTCCGGGAGGGGGGCATTTTTGGGTTAAAAAATTGCATACAAGGAAGAGCACTTGGTAACACCTAAAACAGGTTCTCGTCAGGTGAAAGGGACACAGTACACGTTCGTGAGGGGGCATTTTTCTTGCATAAAAAGGCACTTTTCAGTGATTCAAGAAATAGGGGGAACTGTGCCCCCCCCTCCCTCCTAGTTTACTGGAAACCGGTTCAGGAAACCAGTTTGGAAGATCGCTTTGCTAGCGTTCCAATGTGATCAGCCAAAAGTCGTTTTCAAAACCACTTCACGTAAAGTGGTCTTGTTGGTATGGGAATGCTCTCGGTGAGGGTGACATGTTCCGCAAGTTTGAAACCGGAGCGTAGACATTTACACACAGTGTGTGGAGTAGCGCATTCAAAATGTGCGAAAATCGCTTCCCAAACAACAGTTGTGTCCTCACGCTAAACCAGTTTGAGGAAAAGCGATCTTGAAAACAACATCGCAATGTGGTTTTCCAAACTGGTTTGATGGATCGCTTCCCAGACTGCTTCAACCGTTCTTATTACACGTTAAACTAGTTTCCTCTGAACTAGTTTCCAGTAAACTAGTTTTAAGGCGGTAATAAGAATGGGGTCTATTTCAAAAGTTGATCTGAAAGCACCTTGCATTCGTTTGAGTTCACCGTCCTAAAAATTCCCACTTGTGTGTATAGCCATTTAATGCTATATGACCCAGATTATGAAGTCCTAACTCCTTTGGTGGCTGTACTTCTTTCTTACCTGACCTCGTTCATTAAACTAAATAATGAATGATTGATTTTTCAATCTACCTCAAGATGGCTTGATCTCCACCTTTCTTAATTTGGTTGACCCAAAAGCTGATGATACAGACCTCGATCCTTCCCCCTTATTAACTATTTTGATAAGCACAAATTATGCTTTAATATATATTTTGATATATTTTATCATTATACACACTGTTCCTCAACAGTTGCTCAAGCAACAATTGCAACTGTTTCCACTACAGCCAGACAAGAAGCATGCATCCTCTTGGTCTCCAAGCTAACAATAGAATTCTCAGATTGTCTCTAACACCATCCTGGCTAAAACCCAATCTGTCTAATATCAGTTTGGTCTTATGACCATTCGGTCAAACCATCATTTGGTTTCAAACTACCTTGGTCTAACTGTCCTTGATACCCCTTTCATAGTGCCCTCTTCATTTTTCACCGGCGAACTTCGCCGGCGAACTTCTCCGCCTCGCATTCCTCACTTCCCCGGCGAAGAAAAAAATGTACCCTTTCGCACTGACATTTCTTCCCCGGCGAAAGTCAACGGGCGATTGCAGAACAAACGAAAGAAAATTGTAAACATTACTTCTTACCTATTACAAAAAGGTATCAAAAAAATTAATTACAACATATTTTGGAAGTATTACGATAAAAACAAACAATATCACCTTGTTTTTATATCTTAGCGCATTTTATACATGTAAAAAGTGCTTTTTAATAAATATTGTTAGTAAAAAAAAAAAAATGTTCGAGGGTATCTACTTGGCCATAGCATTCAGCTGAGCTTGCAACTATCGCGCGCGGAATCTCGGTGCAGGGGACTTCGGGAGAGAAAAAAATTGACCTCTGACGTCATTAAAGAGGAGAAGTTCTCCGGTTTGCTTTCATACTGGCCTTTTCACCGGCGAACTTCACCGGTGAAACAGTTTCGCCGGCGAAGTTCTCCACCTCTAGAGGTGGAGAAGTTCACCGGCGAACTTCACCGGTGAAGTTCTCCTGTGTACCTTTCATACTGGACACTTTCCCCTTCGCTGGCGAACTTCGCCGGTGAAGTTCGCCGGTGAAAGGCGCAATATGAAAGGGGTATGAGTCTAATACCCAGATGATTTAATTTCCACTCTCTATACTTCTTACTTTTTTTACCTCGTCAAAGGAAAATTTGGTTCATAAACGGGTCATCCAATCATTAGACCTGGTGGATATCATACAAACGGGTGTAGGCCAACTGTAACTTAGGCAAAGTGATAAACTGACTAATTTAGACCAAATGTATAGTAGGCAAACTGATTGTAGACAACCTATGATATGATTAGACCATGTTGGACAATACACAATGAAAGACAAACGGGTGTAGACCATTCAAGGAAAAGGCCATAACAAGGACCATCCATTCACAAAGTTGTACCTGTCAGATTTGGTTAGAACTGGAGTGTAAAAGGTTGACCTGGTCATACCCTACAGCCAACCCCATACAGAGCTGTCATGTTCTCTCTTTCTCAGTCCAAGAAGTTCTTCATCTCCTTGAGCAGTCACATCCTTGATGGAGTTGCAGTGTTGATATAGAAACACAAACAGTAAAACTTGCCTGTGTTCTAGTGGTTAAGACTCTTGTCTTTCAATCTGAAGGACATGGGTTTGATTCCAAGCCATGACGTGTTTTCCTTCAGCAAGAAATTTACCTACATTGTGCTGCACTCAACCCAGGTGAGGTAAATGGGTACCAGCAGGAGGTAATTCCTCAAAAAGCAGTGAGCAACGGTCACGGAATTGGTAGACTAGCTTATAGGATATAGGAGCACCTTCAGCACCTAACAAGATGAATACGTGTGCTATACAAATCCTATATTATTATTTTATTCAAATGAAAACTTGCCTTTATTCTCTATGACAAGTACATAGAAATTTACTTTCTATACAAAAGAGCTTCCTATATACTTTTAAAACTGTACAGTAATATACAAACATAAACCCCCAAAAATACAAGGGGGAAAGGGGAATTTCCCCATCCCCCTCCTCACATGTTTGTGTTTGTTGCAAAAGAGTCCCTAAAGGAAGTGGAGTACCTCACTAAAAGATTGCAACTAGTTTGCAACTCCAGAATTGGCTACTTCTACAGACATCTCAGCAACATCTCTGAGACATTTAAAATCATGGAGTCTCGGAGGAGTTGCAAGAAAATTGAACATGTATGCTATTTTTTGTTGCAATGGTCTGTCAAAAGAACAGTCAAATAAATAGTAGGGGCTCGATCTATTTCTTCAAAAATTACATTTCATGGATAATTATTTTCTTAAAGGGAACTTAGGGCCTATATGTAATATTCAACAATTTCTCCAACAACAAAAAAATGAATAAAGTAAACATGCCGTTTCACCAGCTAAAAATTAACATCTGACTTCATCAACCTTCTAAAACTTCTAATACAATGACCTCTAATACCCAATGATTTGTCAAACTTATATATTCATAAGTTTCACCAGCCAAAAATTAACATATAGATTACAGCGGTCAGCCCCTACTAATGAGGAGCCAAACCACTGCAATAGTGTATAAACAGGCGTGTGGCTTCGGTTAAACCCCAATTCAAACACTGTCCGGTGGCTTTCCTCAATTTAAGCTCAACAATTGTGATATGAAAATTGAATGATTGATTGATTTCTGATGAACGGTGACATAATAAAAGAGTCTGATTCATAGCGTCTGCCAATATCCAATCTCCCCTCCCCATCTAGTTGAATAGACCTCTATGAATAATGATTTCATTATAAGTTTTAGTATAATGGAAACATATCGTCGGCCTCATGCCAAAAAGGGCCTAAACCCAAGTTTTGGGTGATTTGAGTTATTTATATCATCGTGTACATCTTGACATGCTTTTTAAAATGATGTCCTTAATTTGTCAAAATTCTTTATAGTTATAAAGATAATTATAAATTCCATAAAGCCCCAAACGAGTACCCTGGCTTTTCTGTCTGCCAAAAGGGCCTTAAGTAGGGAGACATCATACCTGAGGGTATTACCATACATAATGCATTACAACGGACCTTTTGGCATAATTATACTCATCGCACCTTCTTTATCTTTCTTTATGCCAAAAAGTCACTATTGTGCGCGCACACTGTTATAAGTGCCCTTTTGACGAAGATGCGTGCCAGTTATGCCTCATGCCAAAAGGGCGTAACCGTAAATATGCTTTGGTGACAGCCTTTCTGGCATGTCTGGCATAAATTATGCTTTGGTTACAGCCCTTTTTTCTCAGAAATACGCATCCATTTATTGATATGCCAAAAAGCCATTAACACGTTTTTTGCATATGAAACTAAATATTTTGATCTTTCATCAAAATATTTGATATTGTATTTTATATTAAACTTGAGTGTTGAGATGTAATTCAGAAACGAAGAAGCGGACACAAATTTTACAATATAAGAAATGGAAAAACTTTAAAGGCTTTTATCTCGGAATGCGAAAAAACGGCTAAGGCCCTTCTGGCACAAGGCCGACGATATTTGCATGTAAATATCTAGATTAGATTAATATGAAAAACAGTCTCTGAAATTCTTAAGAAATGAGACCTAGAATAGATTAATATTAAAATGAATTTTGCATTATGAAATAACTCTTCCAGTGAATTCACAAGGTATCACATTGGACATGTATAAAAGGCAATTTCATGGGATATAACTACAAGGAAACGATAGCACCAAATTACAGATACATGTACTTGTAGATATATTTAGGGTTGATTGAATACTAGTGAAGTGTATCACCAACTTCGAACCCGTTGGGCTGCCTTCATGAATATTGGATCATCTTTATTACTAATGAAAATGAACATTGATGGGGGTGTCAAGACTGGTCAAACAGAGAAAGATGTTTATATGAATAGACAAAAATATTTATTGTCGATTTGCTCCACTATGTTTCAAAAGATCTTCCCCCCTCTCTCTCTCTTCTTTTAGGAGTGACTTTTCAACATAATCTACCAAAAAAATAAATGGCTGATATCTAATAATTTGATAAGTGTGTAAACATGTATAATCCGAGAAATGTAAGATTCCTGCGTAAATTTCCTGTGAATGGATAGGAAAATTAAACATTTTGTTTACCATGCTGCTATGTCGGATACCTTAGCATAAAGATGAACAGCAAACCAAGCTTAATCCAATTAAAATGAAACGTTATCAAGCTAATCTCTGTCTGGCCATGTAAACACAACCTCATTTCCCAATTAATAATTCATACCTGCCCTGTACCAGACTAATTTCACTTAACTATGTACCTGGGAGTCTAAAGGTGTGTTCACACCTCATATTGACAAGCAGAATGATCATATAAAAACATAGAAGGAAACGTAATATGCATAGAGTCTGACAAAAACAGATATGACAATTAAGACAGTTTCAAAGCATAATGTAATTAAAACATAAAACAATCAAATTACTGGCCCTACAAGATTATGTATGATACAATATCAAAAATGTAGTTCATGGGCACTGGTCTTGCTTAATTAAGTTAAATTAACAATCTTGAAGCAGCGTTAACAAGAAAAGAGGTTGAGAAAGCCTAACCTTTGTAAAATTCATGAGTGACATGGATGAAGCATCTCAGTGAAATGTTATAATGCCTTTGAAACTATAGGGGAAGGCGGGGTAAGTTGTGACACTTTTTACATTTTGCATGTTAGCATTTATATGACTAGTAATATTGTAGAGATAAGTACCTTGCCTTTAAATTTTATTCTTGGGAAATATTTTTCACCTATATAAAACTTTCTATCCCCACACTGAAAATCGTTGTGACCTTTGAAAAAACTGATGTCAAATGGCTCAACTTGCCCCATCTGTGGGGTAAGTTGTGCCACCGTCTGGGGTAAATTGAGCCACAAAAACTATGTGCAAAATGTATGCGGGAGAACCAGGATGTCAATTTTTCATTTAAAGTATATTCACTTGCTAATTCTCTATAAATACCAACATCTTCTAAAAGTAAAAGAACTGTCATGTGAATTTGCTCCTTTCTGCCTGCATATCAATGGCTTTTTATGTTTTTAATTTTTTTTATTATATATTAATATAAGAGTTACCATGGCTCAACTTGCCCCATGTTGGTTGGCTTAAATTAGCCCCGTCCGAACTTTTTTGTGATATTTTCACATCCACACATTTCTTATGCATCCATCATGTAAAAGACTGACAAGAGCGAGAATCCATACCTGGACTAACAATATTGTTCTTATTTCTAAAATATATTTAAAGACGTTTGTGGGTAAAAAGCACTTATCTATTTCACACCCTTTTTTACTTTTTTGGCTGAAATTTGTATTTTTCCCTCTAAAAAACTACTTTTTGTTTCAAAGTTGAAAACAATGTGGTGGGGTTGAGGGTTATGCAATGGGTCATCAATAAATGACACCACCACAATGTCTGACTCATTCATTATTAGCCTGGGGGTGGTGGCTCAACTTGCCCCTATGCTCAACTTACCCCGCCTTCCCCTACTGCATGCATCCTTGTAAATTGGCTTTGATCTAGATATAAGGCATTCCAAAACACTAATTTTTAGCATGGTCTGTTTTTGGAGATCAGCTTTTTTACACAAATAGAGAAAGGACACAGCCATTTTTTTCATTACAGTACATTACAAAACAACTATTCTGCTTTCAAACGTTAAAGGTAAAAAACAGTAGTTGCAGCAAACTATTATTTCATGAGATAGTCTTTTGAATCAAGGTTAATTATAAAAATATTATCATACATCTAGATCTGGTACATTAATGTAAACTGATCTTTGTAAAATCATGAAATCTTAGCTCAAAATCGATAATTCTGAAGATCACTAACACAGAAAAGCATACGTGGGACAGTGTATTTATATTGCTTCGAAATTTTTTTTAAAACCTGACATTTGATGAAATTCCATTCTTATTTTGTTCATTTCTCAGCAATTACACATTTTCTTCCAGAGCTATTTGGCACATGTTTTTTTTTATTAATACATACAAACACTTGTGGTAATTTCATTGGATTCTGTACAAACTCATTTTGAGATCTTTACCACAACTTGTATTTATCTTTAAGCATGAACGCACTCTATGAATGAATGGAAGTGCCGCCATCACTATAAACCAACAGAATGGCCAGGATGGATGACAGAATGTGATCGAGATGGAATATGTTATAAATTTTGAATGACATGAATGTTTTATAAAATTTGGCATCTGCCCAAACACAGCATGTAAGATAACATTTGGTAATGCTAGATATTGCTCAGGGGACTGAATTCATCAATGAAATTGCCTACAATGAATGTATTTGTTCAATGGGAAAACAGAACAAGAAGATACTAAAATGGATGAATGGGAAAACAGAACAAGAAGATAGTAAAATGGATGGACACGTACCCTTCAAAAGTATTTGTATACACAACATGATGTAACAATAATTCTGGGTTTTCTTTTTATTTCTAAGGGGGTTCAAAAAAAATTAGGATAAACCATGAATTCCAGTTTTCATCTATCTACATCTGTCCTAACAGCAAAATCAGGACTAATTTCAGGTTAAAAAAAGAAGCAAGAAAATGTTGCAAAATGGAGCGATAAAATCAAGAGTGGGAGCCTGGTGCATTGTCTTAACAGACATTCGCTGAAGACCTACTCTGGGTAGGAATGACCAAGTCCTGAATTAAACTAGATTGAGAATTGTTGATACAGTTACAGTATATATATCATGCCCAATCCATCCATTAGGTTAGCCTAGCCTAATACATAATATCAATAGCTACTTTGACCAAATAGTAATTGAAATATATAAAAAAGATTATAAAAAGAATCAAATTAAAAGAATATCATTGTTAACTAAGTGGAAATTTACAATTTATATCAGTTTATCTATAAAAACATTTAAACTATCAACCTATGCCTACTTTATAGTAAACTGGATTTGGTGTTAAGATATCAGTATCGACAAGGAAACATCACACATTCTCAAGTGATTCCATGAAACATATAATGACCTTTCTTGCTGATTCAAAGGAAACCAATGGTATGATTCTGAAATAATGAATTAGACCATGGATGATATTTCATACCACATAGTATATGAAACTATGTGGCGACTGATTACTTTAATATGTGTATCACAGCAATCATCCATATTAAAGGGGAAATTCCCCAACAAAAAGATTTGAAGAAAAAAAGTCAAACAAGCGCAATGCTGAAAATTTTATCAGAACAGATGTAAAATGAGAAAGTCATGAAATTTCAAAATATCATTTATTTTTCAAAAACAGTCATATGCACAACACAGTGATATGCAAATGAGAGTGCAGGTGATGTCACTCACTCACTGTTTCTTTCTTTAATTACATGATATTTCATATTTTGCAGATTTGAAAATAAAGAGACCTTCATGAGATTACAGTAGGTTACAGAAATGGCAGTTCCAAATGTTCAGAGAAAAATCAAACTTTATTTCATATTATGAGGAGAAAATTAAAAATTTCACATTTCAGGTAAGTAAATACAAAAGAAATGGTGAGAGGGTGATGTCATTAATTCCCTCATTTGCATATACCAACCAAACTGTTTTGTGCAATCAAGTAAAAAATAAAAATAACTTTTATAACTTCAATGTCTTAAATCTGATTTTGTAACTAATTTCAGTGTTAAGGTTGTTCATTCAAATCTTTTTGTTTATAGGGTGCATTCTCTCTTTGAACGGAGACTCCACCATGATATTAAGTTTTTTTTTTTATCAATAATAGAAACTAAATGAAACAAAGGTAATAAAGATGGTTTGACAAACATCCATCAAAATACACCAGAATTATGCAGTTAATTCATGATTTAGTGATGTGACATGCGGGCAACTGATCCACAAATCACCAATAAATTATCAGAGTACATTAATCACTTGAGAGCTCAATTGGATTTCATCTTAGACTAAGCGACTGACTGGTATTTTAAAATACTAGGTTTTGTACTACTTACTCGTTCAACCTTACATCAAGCACATATTCTTTGCCAAAAGCAGGAAGAAGAAAACTAGCTTCTGTTAGATGACCATCCTGTAGAATAAAAAAAATATATAAAAAATAAAGAAAAAAAAGAATAAAAGAGGGATCAAGCCATAAACTTCATTATTTTAGGACATTTTCATAAAATAATGCAAATGAGAAAAAGGCAAAATAGTCACCAGGCCATTTTTTGTACCAACTACATATAGGTGGTTTGAATTAAAATTATTAAAACGGCTGTTTTCGACTTGCCGTACGGCCGCCGTAGAGCAAATGTGACTAAGGTATAACTGACCTAGGCATCAAGGCTAGTCACCAGGGCATCAACAGAGTGCCTGGGCTCTGATGGCTTTCCATCAATATAAGCCCTGAGGGATGGAAGACCAAAAAATGGTTGATAATGAAGAAGATGTTATTAAACAATTTTCAAATAAATGTTGCATAAATTAGTATGAGGCATTTTAATATTTAATGACACTCTTTTGGTTCTATTGTTTTTGCTGCAACTACTAAAGTTTAGCTTTAATTCCTTTAAAGCATAATAAAGAGAAAGAAGCCACGGTGGTGGAAAGATGTTCGCAAGACTGGTGACCCTTTCTTGAAAGCTAAATCAGATTATCAGCTTAAAAAGTTTCTGAATTCCAATCTTTTCTTCAGATTGATATTCTCACTGTCAACAAGCATATCAATGCAAAGTTTATAACTCATCGTGGTCTAGTGGTTAAGACTCTCGTCTTTCAATCTGAAGGACGTGGGTTCGATTCCAAGCCATGGCGTGTTTTCCTTCAGCAAGGAATTTACCCACATTGTGCTGCACTCAACCCAGGTGAGGTAAATGGGTACTGGCAGGAATTCCTCAAAAATCTGTGCGCACCAGAATCGGTAGACTAGCTTAGCCGTGGTAGTATAGAAGCACCTTCAGCACCTAGCAAGGTGGATATGTGCGCTATACAAATCCTACATTATTTATTATTATTAATAGAATTATACTTCTGGACAGTTAACTCCCATTATGCTAAAATGGACAATTTTGAGTACTTTTCGTACATCATTCATTCAGCTCCCGGTCACCAGTCATTCACATAGTTGTGAGTAACGTATGAACACTGTTAAGAAACTGCCCTAGTGTACAGCATCTTCTACCATCTGGAACATGAGACGGATCTTATAATCTTGATCATGAATGATGCAGAGGACTTCAGGATGAGTATTTATTAATCCTGTCAGTAGAAATAAACAAAACCATGAGGCACTGATCGGATGAGGGATGTGACCATCGTTCGATGATGGTCATGCACCAAGAACATTGAATGGTGCATGCATGGAATAAATGCAATACTACCAGATACCTACTAATTTATCTAAGATCTACCTATCTCTATCTGTCTGTGTGTCTGTCTGTCTACATTTTTATCCAGCTATCCATCTATTTATCTATCCATCCATCTATCTATCTAGTATCTATCCATCTGTTTTTTCTATCCATCTTTCTTTATTTCCTTCTTTATCTATCTATCTATCTATCTATCTATCTATCTATCTATCTATCTATCTATCTATCTATCTATCTATCTATCTATCTATCTACCTACCTATCTAATTAAAAAAATTGCAGAATACTGATTAATCTTTCTTAGAATAAGGGCATGCATTCAAATCACTCATTCCTTTTTCTCAATCTCCACTCTATAGAAAACACATCTTACAGGAGAATCAATCTTCACTCTCCTCATTTCAAACCTCCTGGTCTTGTTTGGAACCACGGCGATGAAAACATCCCAGATGCGAGCAAAGTAGATGAGGTTCACGATAGTGCTCATTCTCTTTCTAATTCGGTATGTTTGTCTTATCGTCTGTTCAGTCTCACATGTGTATATTTACTTGTTCTATTTTCTCTCCATCTATACCCTTCATTTCCATAGCATGTTTTTCTTTCAATGACTCACAAGTAAAGTATTAGCAACACGAAACTTGCTCATGGCTTTCTCCATTATAAACCTAGAGTACAAAGTATTTTTGTCTAATCAGTCTACCGGATTGGCATATGTTCAATGTTAGGCACTTTAATTACAATGGCTGGTTCTAAAATATTGTCTTTCGATAGGATTCCTATAGCTCTTACAGTAACACACTTCCAAAGAGATGGGAGAAACCTTACACCGTTTTCAGTAACTCATGATTTTTTAGTCTGCATCAGGCTCACACTAAAATAATCTGTACCACAAGCGTTCGGTAACTGCATAGCAGAGCAGCCCTACTTTTACGATCACCCATTCAAATACTCAGGCACATAATGGATGGCTCTGGTCTGGTGCTGCGAATAGCAGCGTCAAAATAGCACCGATCTGGCGCGGGCTATTTTAGCATGTGGCATTCATAAATTCAAAATTTGACGACTTAGACCAGACCAGCGAGTTACTGAAAGCTGTATTAGACCACTTCCCCAGTAAGTTGATCAAAGACTTGTAAGGTATCAGAGGGCAAGGCACACTGTAGCACAAATGGCAAAAAGGGGCACTAAAATTCTCTTTAGGCAACGAGAGGGTCACTGAGGCCAATGAGATGGTCAATGCGTCCAGTCAATAAGGCCTTGGATCATTTTAGGGTTAAGCTATGGGAATGTGGAACCATTAGCGACCATTTGGCCAAAATATATTTCTCACCGCATCATGGCCATACTGCCCCTCTCATCCCCTATCCTCAAAGCAGGGAATCACAGCAATTCCCTGCAAGGTCTACTCCATCCGGAATCGCCCAAGTAATCTTCAACTTTTGTTCATCCGGTGCAAGAAGGTACCTTTAACCTTCTTGCCTCTTCTGCACGCAAATAGCATGACCAATTGCGAAAGCCCCTTCGCAGCGTGCAATATCCAACTCCCCAAAGAACATTCAAGTGCGTAACCTTCAGCGCAAAAAAAGCAATTGACACATGGGCCTTCAGGGATCAATTGAAATGTTAGGCAGCTGTGCATGCCCTTGGTAAAAACTGAGGTCATGCCAAACATACATTGCACTCTGCTTCCAGGGAACAGGACTGTTCCGACAATTCCACATCAATGCCTAATAAACCATTGTTGTCTTGCTTCAAATATTTTTCAAAGGTAGAGAGAAGAAGAGAAAGGAAGAAGGTATTGTTTAAAATGGCATTAATATTACAACAGGAAATAATGCGAAAGAAAGATCATAGAAATAGATATATGAACACAAAATAAAAGAAACAGGGAGAGAGGATAGGAAGAATGATGGAAATTGTAGAAATAAGAAAATAAGAAAGATATGAGAAAGAGAAAATAATAATGGGAGAATGAGACAGAAAGAGGGGAGAACAGTGGTAGAACCAGGAAAAGGGAGGGATCAAAAGGTGGTGAGATCAGGAGAAAGTCCAAGATAGGGGGGGGATACAGCAGGGATGACAGAGAGAACGGGGGCAATAGAGAAACAAGAAAGAAAAGGGGAAAGGGAATTAGGGGAGATAGAGGTGAAAAGAGAATGAGGGGACCAAAAAAAGAACTAGAGAAAATAGAGGAAGAAAGAAACAAAAAAAAGAGTTGGGAAAGAGAGAGGTGGGAGAAAACAGACAGGAAGAAAGGAAGAAAAAAGAAAGAAAGAAAGAAAGAAAGAAAGAAAGAAAGAAAGAAAGAAAGAAAGAAAGAAAGAAAGAAAGAAAGAAAGAAAGAAAGAAAGAAAGAAAGAAAGAAAGAAAGAAAGAAAGAAAGAAAGAAAGAAAGAAAGAAAGAAAGAAAGAAAGAAAGAAAGAAAGAAAGAAAGAAAGAAAGAAAGAAAGAAAGAAAGAAAGAAAGAAGAAAGTGAAATAGAGAGAGAAAAATAAATAGTTGACTAAGTTCATATCTACTGCTGATGAATCAAGTCATTGTTGTCTTGCTTCAAATCCTTTCTAGAGCTCATCACTCAACAGAGCCACATTAAAAGATCCCTCATCTTACCAACATAACGCTACCAATCTACACTGCACTAATCAATCTTCTGCATCACAGCCTTCTGTTCACCATATGGTGAGCTACCTCTAACATAAGGCAAAGGTTATGATGACACATGATTTCTGTCCAAGTATGTGTAACCCCTGGCAAACTGCGATCCCAGTTGCAGCTTTCCTTGTAAAAATTGAGGCTAAGAACAGGCATGATGTTGAGGTGTACAAAAGCAACAAAAAAAAATCATTTTTGGGAAAGAACATCGCAAAATTAGGGAGTTAAAAATATCTACAGATTTGTTTACAAGAAGGAACATAAAGAATGTAGAGTAATGACAAATTTTTAAAGAAAAAATAACAAAAAAAAACATGTGTGCCAATCATAAATTGTAAGTAATACAACTTACATTTTCAAAGGAATATTTAATTTTTGTGCTTACAGATTAGAATGAACTATATTGAAGACAAATAAAGTTGAAGCATAATCAGCATGTAATTCTGACATTACACATGATGTGTACAGTATGGGGGTGGGGCGTAGGGCCATGTGTCTCAGGTGACAGTTTCTAGTGTGGGGGAAGAAAGGCAATAAGTTTTTGAAAAAAACAAGAAACTTGGCTCAGATGATGTAGAGGGGTGTAATTTCAGCACTTTGCCCTAGCGACATCTTTTCTGCACTCGGAATGGTGCTAGCTGTCAGTCAACTTCGTTTTTTAGTCAAAATGACTCGTTTCTGAGTTAAAGTGACTCAGAATTTAGTGACTCCTTAGCTGATGCCATCACACAAGGGAATAATTTTGCTTATAAACCAAATTTGATATAGCATTTTTGGTTGCAAGAGAAAAGCTCATAACTAGGTTGTGTACAGTACTATGTAAAAATCTGTGACACAAAAGACTTTTTGTGTAGCAGTTATAAAAATATGTGGAGTAAATTGTGATGCGATACCAGGAAAATTATCCCTGCACACCACACTGAGTCAAATTTATTCAGAAATTTAGTCACTTTAACTCAAGACTCCCGTCTGGCATCTCTCCAAGTCAAATTTGACTCGGCAGAAACAATAATGTGCCCGATGGGTAGATTATGCCACTGATCTTCATAGGATATTGAAATGGAACTCAAATTCTATATCAACACAGAGCACTTTACCCAAAATTAATAAAGCAAGGATTGATTCCATTTGACCTAGAAGTATCAATATAATATCCTTATGGCCACCATAACACATAATCTTCAAAGTTCAATGTGAAACGGTTTCTAATAATCAACCCCTCCACAATTCCCGATCCCTAAAGGCTTATATGCCATTTTAATTACAGGGTAGTGGGAAAACAGTCTTGAAATGTATCCTCAGCCATTTTTCAGTAAGCTATAAATCTGAATCTGTTAAAAGATAATATGTGATCCATTGAAAATTCAAGTTATAGCACATCAAAAGTTGACAACAAAGTTATGCAAAAAAAATATATAATTGTAATACATATATCAATGATAAACACTACTTTTTCAACTGCTGTACTTAATATCTGATCAACAAAGTGATTCATTTCCACTGCATTCAAATTCAATGAACTCAAATATAATTCAAATGCAATCATGCTAAAATCAAATCAACTTATCTTTACGAAAACTTATCTTATGACATTTCTAAATGTAAAAAAGTCAAATTCATAGAAACATTCTTTAAAGACAATCTTAAAAGCATTTGAGTTTTGGTTCGTCTTTAATTCCCCAGCAATCGATCGCTCGTAATCCTTCAATTCTTCTCTAAACAAATGCTAAAACCCATTCGAATCACATTAACTCAAGTAACTTCCCATCCCCCAAAGGAATGGTTTTCATATCAGGATTCAGCAAAGCGATTCAGGTCATTTAATATCAACCAATATGACATCTAATATCCTGCTTAATTGTATGAATGATGGTCTGGAATGAGCAGGCCTCATTATGTCAATGACTCCCAACCATTGGAAATGTTGCGGTGAAAGCTGCTTATCATCAAAACTAATCATGAAAGAGGCTTCGTGGAAGGTGTACAGTTCCTCAGCGAATACATGATTTAAAGGACATACTTTTTTCACATCTGGGATTTATAATAAAAGTGTACAGCGCTATATCACTTCAGGTCTCCAGTAAAGCACTCTGTATATATGCAATATAATTGTCCTGGCTTTAACAGAGATAATGTGCTTCTGCATTTAAAAGAATGAATTCTGCCATACCCCATTCACCTCACCTGGGTTAGGTGCAACATAATCAGGATAAAGTTCTTGCTGAAGGAAATAACCCCATGGCTGGAATTGGAACCATGGCCAGAATTGGAACCAATGGCCCTCTGATTGAAAGGCGAGAGTAAGAACCACTAGACCACGGCACTCACACTTAAGACATAAAATTACATTATTTTCACTCCTAATTTATTCAAAGGCCAAGTTCATCCTTAACAAAAATGTAGTTAATTTCAATCAATTACAATTTGAAAAAAAATCAGCTGAATCATTGGTTTTATCAACTAATCATGGGGCCCATTTCATAAAACTTGTTACAATAAGAAATTTGAAATAACTGTTAAAAGCTACTGAAATCCTTCAATCTGATTGGCTGATTTGTTATAGAAATTGTGCATTTGTTATAACAAGTCTTTAAGAAATGAGACCCTGGATAAAGTTACTTACTGTCTTTAACATATTGATTGGCTTTTCAGCCCTGTTACTATTGTATACATGTATATGTAGTTGCTTGCTATAGTGACAAAGTTACATTAGTTGCAACTTTTCACAATAACTGCATGGCCCCAGAGAAGCAGGGCCTTTATAGCTTTTGTATGTTATTTTGTTTGGTATCATGTGACCTAGTCATTCCGACCAATCAGACATGAGATAAGCTGGTTGATGGATGAGATTAGCCGCAGACGTATCTCATGACTATGAGTCAGCCCAGTTCTTATCAGTTCTGTGACCCTGTCTCTTCCTATTACCTCTGAGATGACTCCATGAATTGGAGTTCAGTTAAATAAAATTAAATCACTATGACTCGGGAAACAAATTTCGATAGTGAAACAAGTAAACAATGAAATCTACACAACTAGGTTTTGTGACATGCGCCTGTAATACATGGGGGAAGTTCCAAACTGATGCAGAGATTCTAGCTTGAAGCCTTGGTTACTTCTTTCAGCTGGTGATGTAAAAAGGTTCTAATAAATAAACGTCTGCCAAAAAAAATCACATCTACACATGTCCAGGCATTCTGAATCCAATTTCTAAGCAAAATTTGTTCAAATTTTTTTAAGATGAATAAATTTAATGATAACTTTTAGATCTACTTCAAAATTTGAATTGTGGGGGAAAAAAAACTAACTTGTCACAAGGTTAAAAAGAGAAATGATATAATGCATCTAAAGACTTAAGAATGTTGTAAGATTTGAGAATCACCAAAATGACCAGAAATCAACATATTTGTTATGTGTCACAGGTATTAGTCAGAAATACATGAATTGGACTGCAAATAAATATTGTAGACCAAACATTTCATTTTATTTCCAGAAGGGGGGCGTCATATTTAAAAAGTTGAGCATGAATACTTTTTTTTTCTCAGCCAACTTTTTTAGCACAACATTGCAACAATTTGCTACACTGTATTTCATTATTGAACCCTATGGAAATTTCAGGGGCTCAAAAAAAAAAAACTTTTCCCTGGCTCTGGGATAATTTCAGGGGGGATCTCTCTAGAGACAGGTCTGTCCAGAGCGCCCTTTTTTCCTGATGTTGGAGCATCTGAAGAGAAGTCCTTTGAGGTGAACTTTTGCAGAAAATCCATGTTTGGACTATCATACAATTTCGTAAACTGTTTTCACCTTTCCGATAATCCCCATCAATGCAGACTGCAAAATAGTGTCCAAATAGAAATTCTTATTTGAAATAACCAAAATCATGGGATTTCTAGAAGAGTCGGGTCCCTGTTTCACAAAGACTTGTTACAATAACATATGTACAATTTCTATAACATAACCTACCATCAGCCAATCATATTGAAGGTTTTCAGTAGCTTATAACTGTTATTGCAAATTTGTTATCATAACATGTATTATTAAATTGGACCCTGGGACCCATTTCATCAAACTTGATATGATGAGAAATTTACAATAACTGTTTTAAGCTACTGAAATCATTTAATTTGACTGGCTGATATTAAACTTGTTATAGAAATTGTTCATTTGTTATTATCACAAGTCTTTATAAAATCAGACCCTGGTCTTTGTAGACAAGCGGTCTCTAAAGCAGGTTTTTCTGGATTACTGATACAATTCAAAAAGATGACTCCATCAATGCCCCAATCATTGGTAAGTACAAACTCGACCTACTTCTCATCAAGGTTGACCACAAGTTCAATTCACTCAAAGCCTGAGAGTAAATTTATGGGCTTCCTGTGTCAACAATGGCAGCCATTATCTCTTCAAGATAGATGTCAATGACACCAACAGTTGTCTTTATCTTCAAGACTGTGGGTCTTATTAAATCATGATCTCTCATCTATCATTGATGTTTATTTCATTCTTACATAATTAGATCAAATATTGATTGACAGAAAAAGAAGACTGACTTAACCATTGTGTTTACAATCACTTAAAACCACTGTACACTTGTACACCATATTATCTCCTGTAATCTATCAATTTGTATGATACATTTCTTCGTAAGGAAGAGTTGAGGCATTCAGTTCTGAAAAGCAAGGTCCATGCATGGAACAATTTGGGAAGGGGGTGTACATTCATAAGATCACAATTTTATGGTCATTTTTTTCATGTTTTTGTATTGTTATTGGTCATGGTTGTTGAAAAGTGGGCTCCTAAAAAGGAAATTTAGTTGTCCATGAATGCTCCCAGGGGAAGGGGTGATCAAAGACATTGAAGAAGCAAGTTATTGAAGAGAGTGGGGGAATGAGATTGAAAAAGATGCATTTAATAGAGTGAAAGGGAGGGTGTAAGAGCAATTTTTGTGGGTGTGAGGAAAACCAAGCCATTCTGAAAATGAGGGACTGACTTTATTAAAATTCTACACAAAATTACTATATGTTTTAAGGATGCCATTAATGATGTTCACTGGCTCATATTTAGTCTAAGCCTGTTTTCTAAACAACCCTGTACATAAATCAAACTTTTAAGAAGTAATCAGCTTCCCCTTCCCAGTGTCCTACTATTACATTTTTTTAATTTTTAACCCAAAACAATATAAGGAACCTTGAATATCAGCCTACTGTATAGCTTTGGCACAGAAAATAATAGCTAAGACTATCATGACCACATGATATTGCAAAAGCAACAGTGTTCCTCTTGTTTTCCATTCAAGAGCTGATCTAGTTACAGGACCCGATTAGCAGAAAGAGTATCACACTTGTTTGAAAAGTGGCAAACATTTCTCAAAACTATATTAAGTTACTACCAGCATTATACTTGGTGACCACCAAATCTGCAGCATGTTCAGACTCAAAGAAGTGTCGCCAAAGAGGTTATATCTGTTGTGGCTCAGTAGATAAGTTTGGGACTTTGAACCACAGGGTCTGAGGTTCAAAACTTCAAATACCACTGCAGCACTGGTGTCCTATGGGAAGGCATTTATCTTTACTTGCCACACTCAATCCAGGGGTAGTAAAGGGGTACCTGGCGGGAAGGTATTCCTGAATGATCGAGAGCCTGATCAGGGTTGCAGTGCTTAGACCGGGTTATAGAATGCAGCGCTTAGCAACATGACAACCATGACCCTCTGTTTCAGAGTCTGAAGACTAATCCACTAGGCCACAACACCTCACCATTATATTGGCATTACATCATTTTTGTCTGAACATAAGGATATACCATTTCTGAGAATCAATTCGATATCCTCAAGTGGCATCTATATACACATCATGGCGCTTTGCATTATGAATATCTATTTGAGGGTTATTTCCTAGATCCCAAATGTAAATCGTTCCCTTGAATCTTTGTTTCAAGTCAACTGTAAACGCGACACTGATGATCTAGTTTTCATATAGGCCTAGGTCTTGTCCTGATGTGTATAAAAATTCATTTTAGGTTAAATCACCATATAGGCCCTACTCTTTTTCATTAACCTTATCCAACAGGTACATGTAATTCAATTTTATTGGAAACAGTGATTTCACGTCTTGATTTTAAATTTTACTTTTTACATTGTCATCTCTGGAAAACTTATTCTAGCCTACTGTAAATGTTCAGGAACAAATTTTCAACAGAGACAGATCTAAACTATATATATGCAATGTTTACTAATAGTGCTTACCCAGCTTAGCAAGGCTACCCCAATCGATTGAGCACTCAAGGAATTTCTTCCTTCCGGGTACCCATTCACTACACCTGGGTGTAGATTGTCAAAGGACATGACTGTGGCAGTGGGAATCAAACCCCTGAGCCAGACCTTGTGGGACAAAGTCTGGAGACTTATCCACTAAGCTACAGCACCTCTACATATGTCACATGACAACTAAAATTTATAACAAATAAGAATGAATTATTAAAATATTTCAAAATTTATCAAGAGTATCAATTTTAAATTCTGTATCATTGCTATACTGAGCACTATTATAATAATAAGCAACATGGGACACAACTTGATATGGGACTGTAGGCCTAAGCGCTTTGATCAACAAACACTTGTTTCGCAGCGCACTGGAATTCTGCCCCCCGGGGGGGGCACTCGACCAAAAAAGTGGTAGGGGTGTGCCGCGGGCGAGGCAAAAAACGGGGGCCTTGGAGCGGGCTTATTGTAAAAAGGAGGGTCCTCGGAACGGGCTTCGGAACTACAAATGTTTGTGAAAACGGGGGTCCTTGGAACGGATCACCGTATCTCTGTGAGTGCGTATGCATCCCTATGGAACGGGCAATCATGCATGACGCAGCTAGCGCGGCCTCCGCCGGGTGCGCTCGCGCTTAGGCGATGGTCGAAAAGCGCTCTACGGCCGCTTTTCACCAAAATTGTAGCAGATCAAAACGAAAAATATGCGAAGCTTTGGAGCGGATTTTTTTCTTCTTTTTTCTCGATAAGAAGGAAATGCTATGCCTTGGAGCGGCTTTCTTTGTTCTTTTTCTCAATAAGACAAAAATGCTATGCCTTGGAACGGAAATTTGAGTGTAAAAATGGGGGTCCCCTCCGCGGCACATACCCACTATGCATTATATACTGAGTGCCCCCCCCCCCCCCCCCGGGTTCTGCCCTATCATGCATCGCAATAACCATTAGGCACATATTCTGAAAGTGGGTCCTGCCATGGACCTACTACAACAGTAGGTCCATGGTCCTGCCTACTAAATTACAGTTGTTTCTTTTGGGGATATATTCCTCTTTGGCATAATCATTTTTGTGAGATAGATCAATGTGAAAGCACTTAATTTCCACTTCCACATCAAAATCCTTGACACACTTGTGTCAACCCATTGCACATCACTACAGAATTCTCTCACAAAATAGAATGTCTGAAAAGAATCTTTTGTTTGGTATGGAGGGGGGGGGGCTGTGGCGAAATCTTGGGGATCAATGTCAAAAGTAGTTTAAGACCCTATAAATCTACCTTAACCCATAAATGCACAATGCACCCCTTTCATGCCCCTCTATTTGGGAGGAGGTGTAGGGTATTAACCTTGCCAGACCACAACAAGAGGGGCGCTTTGATGCCAGGAGGGGTGCGCACTGGAGTCAAGTGGGTGGTTTTGAACCACAAGAGGGTTCAGGGTGAACCAGCGGAACATTAGGCTTCTGTTGTGCTTTTCAAGGTTAATTTTTCATGTAAGATTGATTAAGGATAGAATATAGTAAATTTAGTATGACTGTACTGCATACTGAATGAATGTACATGACTTGTTCAGTGTAAGAATGGATGTGCATTGTATATCAAGTCCAGCAAATAAATTGCAAGTAGTCACAACACTAGTAACGTAAGTTGATACAGATATCCTAAACACACTCTATAGGCAGTACTGCACCAGCCCAAGTTTGCTCAATCTCAAGATTTTAGCCCAATCAGCCCTCTTCACGTTTAATCTCGAGATTAAAAAAACCCTGTCGTGTCCACCATCGCAAGAAGGGCGATTCCTGCTCGAGCGAGGCATCGATGCATTGCATGTATATGGTCTGACGCCGTGAATAAATAATCCTGTCTGCACCTGCGAATTAGCAGGATAATTCGTAAAGTAGCGCGCTATTTTGCGAATAATCCGAAGTTGACTTGGGATTGCAACTGGATTGCAATCTCGAGATTAATCCTGCAAACTAGCGCAATATTTGCGTCTCCATTACAAATAATCTTGAGATTGTTCAGATCGGGATAATCTGCCGGATCAGAAATAGCGCCCTGATTTGAAAACTCGGCTGGTGCAGACGGTCCTTAAGAAAGTGGTTAGGAAGTGTTTGTTCTCTTTATTAACCATGGCCATTTCTTATTCAACAAGCAACCAGCTATCAAAGGTCATCTCAAATTTTGGTAAATCCCCCACAAGTCCCTGCCACTATTCCATTTTGGTAGTGAATGACTTGAATGTGTATGCCTATGCCCCAAACAAGATTGCATAATAATTATTTCAGTGGATACCTCACAAAAATAAAAATATTCGCAATCATCCATTTCTATAATGGGTACCTATAAAAGCATTTATCATCCATGAAATGGACTGATATTTTCAAGATATGATCTTTATTGTCTGATATAAGGAAGAGAAGGGGAAAAAGTTCACCTGCCAAATTAGAGGTTCAATAAACATTTGATATTCTATATATACATACTTGTTTTATTATTTCTATTTAAATTTGAGGTGTTACAAAAGCAAACCAGAAGATCTAAATTTTCCTAATGCAGTATTAAAATTTGATATACCCAAAACAGAAACTCCTCAAAAGGGGTTTTGGTTGACATGGTCTATTTAAAGACAAGAATGAACCAGTGTTTCATTTCTTTCAAACTACCCTTCCACTTTCTGACATTTGTGGAAGTTATCCCCGTAACACTGTCAAAGTGGTTTAGAATAATAACATGACCGGGAGGCATTACAACCCTGTCCCAGTGTGCTAATCAGAACGCACTATTGTATACCCCAAGTTGTTTTATGGTATCTGATATCCCTTGCGCCAAGCCTCAGGTATGTGTGTGGTATGTTCATATCAATAATAAAGCTTTGGGTGGCTTTGAAATGTACAGAGACTTTTCTTGAGATATAGATAAAACAGGGAGTGGAAATTTGAAATTCATTTTGTTTTATTATTGACTGTCAAAGGAAATCAATCAAAATAATATTGATACCGTAATTTCCATTTGTAGAACTTAAAAGAAACTATTAAACATTCTTTGTTAGATAGACCTATTTGTCAAATGAAGTCAGAGTTCATTTAAAATATAGGCCTACTTCCATGTATCATCAACAGAGCAATGTCTACCAGACCCATTTGAAAAATGGGTCTTGCACATCTTCATTTTAAATGCAATGTGTGTGACAAGTCTGAAAAACACTGGACAAAATTGAGGAAGTACTTTGATTTTAACGAATTCACTGGAATGACTGACTGACTAACTGACCAACTGCCAACCATATGCTGTTTTCTACATACCTCAAACTTTGTTTCACATAGGAATATAGTCGCTTGAGAATGAGAATATGGGGTAGTTTGCGTGCAAAGAAATTGGAAGACAGCAAGAATATTAAGAACTAGGACTACATAATAAAATACAGACTAGGATTATAAAGGCACAGGATGAACCGAAAGAGATGGGAGACATATAAAGCAAGCCCTAGACGACAGGAATGCCTTGACTGATGGAGAGAATGAATGGATGGCTTGAAGGCATCTGAAACATCATCCTCTTCTTGAACTCTGATATGGTCTGCCTCATTGACTGGCAGCATAACAGTCTGACATGCAAACCATGCCATGCCATGACTTGAACCTCAGCAGACTGGTTCATACACTGCTGATGAAAAATATCTACTCATGGCAATTTAAAAATCGAGGATTAACATTAAAACCAAGTCCCTTCCAAAATTTGTTGCCACTTTTTACCTGTAACTTTTTCCTTGTTTTTCATGAGTTCAAAAAGAGGTTTTTCTCCTTTTTTTCCTTCCCCTTTGTCTTATTTTTTTTTAACTTTTAAACTTATTTTCATGTTCCTTCCCACTGAAAATGATGCCCAGGGTCAGAAAAATTAATTCTATTCATATATCTTTTTTTTTTTGGGGGGGGGGCTAGTTTTCACAACCTCCTGCCCAAATCTGCAACATTGAATAAGCTTTAACATTGCAGTGAATGGGGACTATCCAAGGCTCTAAAAGCATCTCGGGACGAACAGCCCTGAGGCCCCGTGTTATTCATTCTCTTCCCAGTGCACATGCCCCCCCTTGCCCCTATCGAGATATATGCCACAGACAGATTTTTTTCAGATACAGGTACCAGGTGATACAAATATAGGGCTTGCATGTAAGTGTGTCCAATGACATCATCCACTTTCTAACAACAATCTAACCATCTCTACCAGCTAATAAATACGCTGACAACAACGTCTGCCGACAACATGAAAAGGAGAATCATGAAAATGTCAGCTGTCTCTGCGTCTTCCTCACCTGGGTCAATGTGTTGGCTTCTCTCCGATGTCTACCGTCTAATCGATGTGGGACGACGATATCGTAACGTTTCAACCTATCCAGAAGACTTGCCCGATGTGAATGAACCCCAACACCTAAGATAGAAAAAAAATAAAGAAAAAGGGGAAAAGTGTCATTAAAAATCAAATTAAGAACATTAATTACTCAGTATTAGGCTAAGTTTAAATGTAAAGCATATCGTCTCAACAACCATCCGGAGAGGACAATTTGTGAATGCATTCGGGTCACTTCCATCATAACAATAAGATGCCGTTCTCATTATGCTTTCTAAAACTAGTTTACTGGAAACCGATTCAGGAAACCAGTTTGGAAGATCGCTTTGCTAGCGCTCCCACTTGATTACACGAAAGTGGTTTTCAAAATCACTTCACGTAAAGCGATCTTGTTGCTATGGAAACGCTCTCAATGGGGTGACACGTTTCGTGCGAAAGTCAAAACTGCAGCGTAGGCATTCTACACCTGTCGTGTGGAGTAGAGCGCTCAAAATGTGCAAAGATTACTTCCCGAAGAACGGTTGAGTCCTCACGCTAAAACCAGTTTACCAAGGCGAAGTATTCTTAAAAACGACATCGCGAGGTGGTTTTTCGAACTGGTTTGGAAGATTGCTCAAAGACCGTTTCGACCGTTCTCTCTACGCTTTAAACTAGTTTCCACGAAACTAGTTTTAGGAACGTAGTGAGAACGGTGTCTATTGAGTTGATTTGAATAATCAGAGAAAAGTCTTACAATCATATAAAAAAATCATCAAAATTGGGTGTAGGCATATATGACGTTGTTTATAGATATAGTTTTAACCCAAGAATTATGTTTTTCAAAGATGTTTAGTTCAAACTCTGGTAGCACTTTACCAATTTCTAGTCTGTCATAAAAACAAATAGCTTCCAAAAATACAAACACAGCCTTCTTGGAGAAGCTGAAAGGTCAAGCCACTATTTCCCCATCATAAGTCATTCTAAAATCATACAGAGAATCCATTGTTTTGGTTGTAAACATCAGTAGTATCTCTATGAAATATGAAGCCCCATTTCCCCCTCATAAAACGGGGTTGGGGATCTCTTAATTGTGTTTATGGAAGACCCAGGCACCAGACAGCTAAAGGTCAGAGACAGGTTGCGACCTCAAGCCCATCAACAGGTGGATGGATAGAGTAAGACAGAGAGGAAGATGGTGTATCAAATGCCATAGCAATTCAGGATGTTGTCTTGGAACCAGAGCCAAAAAAAATGTGAAAAACAGAGTAAAAGTCTTGCTGGCAGATATTACTTCCACATACATGTACAGGTAGGCTATCATGAGGCAAGCACTTAAAGAAAAATGAAAGGATAGATTTATTATCTTGTCATAAACTGATTACATTTCACTGATTAAAATAAAATTAAAATGAGGCAGAACGGTTTCCTATTTCCCATGATATGCCAAGTCAAAGTTATCAAAATTTTGATATTTGAAAGACCGTGGAGAACGCCATTTTGCTCATACTCCCTATATCTCCGTGGCGGGTTGTGACGTCAGCGACGTACAACTCGGTGTCCGACCTCGGCGCTTGCCTGTGATTGCTAGCGTGAGATACATGGGCCAAAGTGGATCTGGCTGCCGAAATTGGTCAGAAAGGGGCACAAAATGCAGCTTTTACCGAATTCCTGATCCACAGAAGAGGCCAGAAATCTAAAAAAACAATGGGTGGCTGCACTAAAGGTGGAGAAATACAACAATTCCTCCAAATTCATGAGGAATGATGTTGTTCATAGCGAGCATTTTACCTATTTCTTCAGCCGAGTATTGGGGCTCGAAGTCGTAGGCTCTCAGGCTTTCTAAGTTCTATTTCAATACAAACGTCCGATAAGTTTTGCTTTAACTTAAAATTGACGGTAACAAATAATAAACAATGTTAGATATATTGAAATATAGCACAATTAACAATTTACCGATATTCAAACGGGATAGACAACCAAACTTCCAACATAACACGATCACTCGGTTCAGGGGCCAGCACACAAGGGTTCATAAAATGCCGCCGCGCACAGAAAAATCAAGCCATAGCAGTCGTGTGTTGTGGACACCAGAAGTAAGATCTCAGCACGCGCGATCCACTAGTTAGAAATCTACTGCCAAACGCGGTTCATGGTGCTGGGTTACTCGCTATACGTACGTGTGAGTGGGCGGCCGGGGACGGCTGTATTGTATGTACGTACAAATTTAGCTTTGTCAAATTTGCCAATTTGGATATCATAAATAAAAGTGTAAACATTTTCATCAAAACTCATCAATTTGTATTTTAAAACATCAAATAATTTAAATAACCTTTTTGATAATATCTTTAAGTGTTTTAGGTGCATATTTTATTTATTTCTTGTAAAAAAGTATCTATATTATGCAAACTCGGGGTTGGTTTCAGCTTGTGTATAGCTGCACATGGAAGTTAGTACCGAGAGCAGTTGTACGTCACTGACGTCACAATTTTGAACGAACCTCGCAACAATGGCGATCTCCATTCAGAGACTTCGATCATGAAGAAGCCTAACTTTGAAGAGGTGGTACTACTGGGAAATCGGATTTGGGTATAAGTGGATTCATTTTTATTATCATTTACTTATCAATGATATTATGTGGTATTACATTTTGGGTTTCATTCTCCTTTGACCATCGAGTCACAATGAATGTCAAAACATATAAGTTTATAATGATAATTCCATTTGACATGTCAAATACCAAAAACATATTGAAAAATGATGAATTCAATAAAAAAATATGTATTATAATAGATTGCATATGATTCATATTAAAAAAGTTTCCATGAACAGACTAGCCTATCCCACTCTATAAATAGCCTAAATTCACAGACTACAATGACAATCATGTTGTCCCAATTTCATACACAGACAGTCTGTACTGGGAGACTACTATTCAAGTTTAAAAAACAAGAGGTACTTGACATAAATCAGTCTTGAATATTGAAATTAGTTTTTTCCTTCTCCTGACAAAAATGTTTTTGGATTTCTAATTCTAAAACTATCACAACATGGTTCATAATCTATATTGATTCAAGACTCAGTGGATCTACAAGACATTAGCAATCATTTTCCTTCTTCATTTCTGATACAATAGATTCTGTTATGACAGTAGATTTCTTACACTCACTAGTTGGATATATACATAGACAATCTTTTAAATTTAATTTCCCATTTCAAAGATGATGCAAGTAGAGACAGAAAAACAATTCTTGCATATATATCATAATTTCTGTAGAATTGTATTCTAGAGAGATTTCATACCAATTTAAATAAAATTCCTTGAAACTGGTTTCAATGTCAGAGAAAGAGAGGCTACGGTCTCTAAAGTGCATAGAATTGAAAAAGTATATTATTTATCCTGAAGCTGGATACTGAAATTAAAATAATAATATTTCTTTTCATGTTTGTGTATAAATATCTCAAAAGAACAATACTTCAATACACTTTTCCAAAAAGGAAATGCAACAGTCCTAGATCAGCATTCTATTTGATAATAGTTTTGAAAGTGAGAGAAGAACTGCCCATCGAAGGCCAAATAATTCAAATATTAAACTTGCTTGCTATTTCTTTTCATCTAGGTATATAAATATCTCAATAGAAGAATACCTCCTCAATATGGTTATCCAAAAAAGAAAATGCAGAAGTCCTAGATCAGTATACTATTTTATAATAGTCTTGAAAGTGAGAGTAGGACTCTTGCGCCCACCCATTGAAGGCCAAATAACTTCACCAGAAGTTCAAGCTCTCGTTCATTCATAACCATGGGGCAGTTCTCATCAGGCCAAGGGTGTGCTCAATGTCAATTTTCAAATTTAAACAGCAACATGAATCATGATTGAAAACTCAATTACAAAATACAGAACACAAACACGATCAGCAGTGCAAAAATATATTTAAGTTGATTATTTGTCGATCGTCTTAAAATTTCCCGCTTTCGTTAGCACAGCTTTATTGCACAATTTGAACTATCACAAGAAAGGTCAATTCTGACACCTGCTTGTGTAGGCTTCCACTGCGAGAGCAAATTTAAAGACGTTTCAAAACTCAATCGTGTTAATTTTTGCATTCGCGATGCTCAAGGTCGTAAAATCTGAGGTGATTGCATTTACAAATGGATCCTTTTTGACGTTTAAATGTTCCTTCGAATCATGATTTGAAAGACGTTTACTTTTATGGTCGGGAATGGAGGACATTGAACACACCCCAAGTTTACTTCAAACTCAATCAGTGTCACGGAAAACAAAGATTAGCAACTGATTACATAATCGAATTTCAAGAGAGCCCAGCACGCTTTATTAAGCTAAAATAATTGTTAATTCTCAGAATCTACAATTTACCTTAGAAAAACTTTATAATTGGTCTAATGATTGATCTTCACCCCAAAACATACATGAACATATTCATCAATTACGTTTTACAAGTACCGTAACTATATAAAAAGAGGAATGTTCCATAAAATACATGTACTGAATCCTTTCACCAATCTAGATATTATACCATGAGGATATATCTCCATATTCATACCCTCAAGTTGAAAAATATAAAATAAAATTCCTTCATGAATGTACTCTGTTTGAGTCAGAGACAAAGTACTTTCACTTGTCAGATTTCCCAAAGCCAAACCTCGGAAGTTATTTGAGATGGTGATAACATATGTGTCTTTCTAACTTTCTTTTAGCTTTTATTCCCTTTTCTCCAACTGTCATGGTCGTCATGACCGTGAGAGCAGAGTTAAGGGGGAAGATGATTCCAGGCCAAGTTCAAGAGTGCATGGGGATTGTCTGAGTTTATGGAACAATGAACTGGAAAGTTACTTGGAATTAATCACTATATCTGCCCTTTCACACGGTAAAAAAAAATCGTAATTTGAATGATGATTCCAGTTAAAATAAGGCTAATGACGAATATTTAGCGCATGTGTAGAACATGATTAGAATCACGAATGCTAATCACAGTCAATCATCATTACAATGACGATTCAAGATTCACGTGTGAAAAGGCCCTATATTGCTGTGACTCCTCTTTTTTAATCCATTATTTCCACATACAAAATATGTGTAAAAACAAATAGGCCTTATACTCCAGAGAGTCATTATAGGCCTACGTTCAAATTTCTAATTTAAAGATCATCTTCTGGAACTACAATGTTCATCCAATAGGTGACATTAGGGAGTTTTCACAACTACTACGCAGACGCTTTCTGGAACGTAGAGAATCTATTGTCAAAAGCCCTTCGTTTCATAGCAGTCCTTGTTGAAAATTGGTGAATCAAAACAGCAGTATCGTCCTAGACTCTGGACAAACATACCTGCAAGTTTTCGTCAGCTCTGAATAAGGACTACCTGCTGTCCCAGTTCAATCATATTCAACGAAGACCTCTAAGCTTTCCAATGTGATTTGACGGGCATTTTCAATAGATTTACTATGTTGTAGAATCTGTCCCTGTTGCAATTGTGAAAACTTGCTACTAAATGTAATTGATAATACCTTGGTCACATTTGCTCTATGGCGGCCGTACGGCGAGTTGAAAACAGTTGTTTACATTTTTTGTACCAGCTGCATATACATGTAGGTGGTTTGAATTAAAATTAACAAAACGGCTGTTTTTGACTCGCCGTACGGCCGCCGTAGATCAAATGTGACCAAGGTATATTTGTTATAATAGAGCAGTCCTCTCTCTCTCTCTCTCATTTATTCTCTAAGTCCTCATTTCTTTTCGTTTCTTTTTCTTTCTTTTAAATTTGTTTGTAATATTTGAAAGATCATAGAAGGCAGTCACCCATTTGCGCCTATAGCATTGCCCCTGCATTTACGTACATGCACAGTATATACATGGCAAAAGTTATGTCAAGATGCACGCAAACAAAAGGGAATATGAAACTGATACATGTAATAATTGCAAGTTTTCAACTAATGAATCTACATTAAAATTATTTGCAATTTCAGGAAATAACATTTCCTGTTTAAAGGCAAAGCCTAAAATCAAAACTAACAACACACAAATGTTACTTCTCATAATATCAACACAATCAACACAAATTGTGTGTAGAGATTTCAAACTCAATTGTTTATACTGAATCGATTCGCTATAGTATTTAAATGAATGAATTAAAATGCTTTTATCTTTAATGTTTCTAAGAAAATTTTCACAAATTAATTCTTTAATACAAATATACATGTCAATGCCAGAATTAACTCAACTTCTATATCACCACGATAATAATTTGACATTATTTAGAAATCTAATATGAATAAATGCAATTACACTCCCATTTTTAACATATACACATACATCTGTGGATTGAGAAATTCCATTTAAAAAGAAAAATTAATATGTCATTAATAATATAAAATAATAATTGAGTGATTCATCAGAAATTTTTATTTCCCATAGTTCGTTACAATACGAACCCAACAATCAATGACATAAACCTTGATAATGCCTCATACGAGTAACCATGCAAACTAACCAATCATCCATTATAGTGCATAACAAAATAATGTTTTATAAAAAGAAAATCACATTCCTTTATTGCTTGGAAAAGTGTTTTTTTAGGATACAAGGTTTTCCTTTGTTACATATTATTCATCATTTTTAGTTCTGAATGCCTTGTAAGTCATGCAGAAATCAATCTCTTAGGAGAGCCATCAGACTGAAAAAAAAATGTATGCCTACCACTATACAAAATGAATCAAATGAATACCTAATATTAGTACCTTTACATGTACATGGATGTGCTATCACACCCACTCAATTACCAAAATACTTGTAAATTGAAGAGAACTTGTTCTGGCCTCAACATACACAATATTTTATCATACCCATCTTTAAAGAGTAGCAAACTAAAACATCTCTAAATGCCCTATATAGCAACAGCATCTCGTAGGGTAGGCTACTGGTTGAGGTGGGAAGTAAGTTAGACCCTGCTATTTCCTTTCACACAGGCAAAACTTGTCTTTTTTTCTTCAATTGGGTCAACTAAAAGCACCTATTCTATCATGAGGCCAAAAAAAAATTATCAGCGATGAGTAACATAAATTTTTAAATTGAAATAAATAAATAACATAAAATATCCATGTTCTTGAAGCCCCTCCTCTTCTACAAACTGTTTTTATCTGAGACAACTGTGGCAAGAAGGCCGTTCTCATTACGCTTTCTAACACTAGTTTACTGGAAACCTATTCAGGAAACCAGTTTGGAAGATCACTTTGCTAGCGTTCCCACGTGATCACACGAAAGTGGTTTTCAAAATCACTTCACGTAAAAGCGATTTTGTTGCTATGGGGTGACAGGTTTCGCGCGAAATTCGAAACCGCAGCGTGGGCATTCTACACCTGTCGTGTGGAGTAGCATGCTCAAAATGTGCGAAGATCGCTTCTCGAAGAACGGTTGTGTCCTCACTTTTGCTAAAACCAGTTTAACAATTTTGTATTAATGATAATTCTGATTTTAAATCTTATTGAATTCACTCATTACTGTACATTACCCAAGTTACTCTTTTATCTATTATGTATATATTGTTATTTTATGTTAACAGGACCAGGCTGAAAAACAGTTACTCTGAGCCTGTTATCCTGTATAAAGATATTTTAATAAATAAAATAAATAAATTAACGAGGCAAAGCGATCTTGAAAACTACATCGTGAGGTGGTTTTTCTGAACCGGTTTGGAAGATCGCTTCGACCATTCTCACTACATGTTAAACTAGTTTCCACTTAACTACTTTCCAGTAAACTAGTTTTAGGATGGTAGTGAGAATGGTGTCTAGTTTTCACTCTCTGATCAAATCTGATCAAACTTATCATATTTTGAGTCATTCTCCAAAATTCAATTTTAGATTTCATTTGTTCGTTTGGTTGCTGCTGCGTTACGGTTGTTTTGGGGGGGTTTTGTGGTTGTTGCTGTTCATGGGAGAAAGACTAATTTAAATGGTAATATCCTGAAAGTCTATCTCGGTCCTTATCCCATTTTCTCGGGATTCAGCAGGATAAGCAGAGACAACAGCAAACAACAAAATAACAAATTTATCGACGAAAAACAAATCACATTTCCTGAGCAGGTTCCCAGGGGTCATAATTATATCGTTCATCTGCACGTTTCCTGTGATATGTTTGCACAGACCCTATGGCAAATATGCCTCAGTGGTAAAAGAGGAAACCAAGATTTTGTTGTTGGAGAAATCGCTGACCGAAATGACAGTCCGGTCTTTGACCAATCTGTATCTCCACGGAACGGTTTTGAAAATGGGGGGCTGGCCATGCAAAAAATCACAATCAGATGGTCATTTTTATGCTTTTTATACATGGTTTTGGACAAAAAGTGGGCGGGGGGGCTGATTTAAAGGGAAACCAGATCAATAAAGGAGATATGAAGAGGGTCCATCTAATATAAACTTGTAAGGCACTAAAACTTGCCATTTAACTGGGTCTCGGTGTGACTAGGTATCATTATCTATTATCCAAATATTTAGAGATCTTATAAACTCTTTGATCCAAGAGCATGTCTACTATTCAAATGATATTCAAAAGATCATCAATTAGCGGAACAGGCATGATCTCTTGTTTGTATGTCCATCTAATGAAGGCCGACACTTGGCAAATCTTATGTATCCTTGTTAGAATATAAACAATGAGCAAGGATTCTGTTGCGTTTGGCACGTTTTACCCTAGAAGTGTTGTTTTCAAAGTTATGTAATTCAAAACCCAGTTGCATTTAGTAAATTTCTTTTTCACAAAATTAACATCTTTTTCAAAATGACAGCATCGTATTAAAGAAATGACACACACATGCAATTGACAAGTTACAAATTGGCAACTTTTGAAAATAAAATAGGGCTACTCCTTTACTTTCCATTCATGAGATTAGAATTCAACATCCATGAACATTATGATGTAGAATAAGGTTATTTGAAGATAATAGTTCCTATTGGTAGCAAATGCACTCTTGAAAAATATTAAGTGATGTCCTCCAAAATGCCATGCCAACCCGACTCATTTCCGGATTCTAAACAAAAAGTAATTATTGAACTTTGTTCTACATGTATAATATCTATGCCTTAATCACTTTTTTCGGCCTATTTTCATACATACTGTAGAGAATAGAGAATATATTTCATTAAAAGCTATAAAGTAGTTTCTACAATATTCAGCAATGGCTTCAAGAGAAACTCTTTAAATCAAGTTTAATCGTCATGCAAAGCAATTTTGTGAGATTTCTTTTGTCCCTCTCGAAATCCATAGGCTGCTGTACAAAATTAGAAATTTAAGGGGGGGGGGCACATCCAAACCATCCTCCACTCTTAATTCTAAGCATGATAAACTTTCTGAACTCATGGAATTGATGCTGAAAAGCATTCACAATGAAGATTAGCAATATTCACAGCACTAAATCACGATTTGGACCCCCCTCCTAATTCTAGACATTCTTCACGTACTTCGAGCACAACATCCGCCTACATGACATCATTTTTCATTTACATCACGAAGACTTTCATATCCTTTGGCAAGCAAATCCACTTTATGTTCCTAGGTAAAACACCACCTACATAATGCTGCGGTTAGTAATTAGTCAGAGTCTCTAATAATTGGCTTAATTATATTTTCAAAACGCCTCCTTATGATAATTAATTGCACTTCCTCTCATTCATGATATTATAACCTTTTAAGGAATTTATTTTTTTTCCTATTTTCTCTGCTCAATAAGATAATTTTTAATAAACTACAACATAGAAACTGAAAATATGTTGAAATGAAATAGATGAGAAAATGCAGGAATAAAATTGCACCATGTATGTGCCATCTTGGCAACACCTGTAGGCAGAAGTGGATATTTTAGCAACCATGCACTTGCAAGACCTAGCGAAAAATCAACCCAAAAACCAATACCATACTCCTGGCAACTGGATATAAAGTGTGCAATAATGGGGAGTGGAATCATGAGAAAATGTTCAATTTTCTTTATACCCCCGTCACACTTATTCGGAATCAGCAGGAATCGAGCAGAAGCTGGAAAGAAAAAATATTCAAAAAATCTAGAAATTTTTGGGAGGAACTTATGAATTCTTCAAACTGGAGATGAAATTCAGTAAATTGACCAGGTGTATAATCATACACTAGTCAAAATGAACCGCAATGGAGTCAGATTGATAATTCGTGCTACGTTCTTGGACATTCTAAGGGCATTCTAAATATTCTGACTGCATTCTGAGTGCATTCGAAATATTTTTGTCATTTCTTTTGGCCGTCCCGAAGGTTTTGGTCATGTTCAAAACATTCGAGGGGTATTCTCGAACGATGTTGGAAGTAGATTTAAATGACCAATTGGTGGTCAAACAATAGTCCTTTCATTCAGGCCAATTCTGCTTGATTCGGAATAAGTGTGATGGGGGCTTTAAATTACTGAGTATTTTCAGAAACAACTGGGGCTGCTACAGTAAACTAACAAAATGTTATCAGCAGAAAGCCCTGTATACCACATTGGGAGAGTCATATATACCCCTTGGTAACCCCAACACACTTTGGTATTGTCCGTCATATCATATTCCATCATTTTCCTTAAACTCTCACACCTATTGTTAAGAGGCATTGTCTATGATATTGCGGCTGTTCAGTTTATCTGTTGCGTTAACCTTGAATCACAATTAAAACTGATGAGCAAAGATATGTAATCAATATGAAATCTACTGTAATGGACATGGTTCGCCAAACAGTGCACTGGCATGATTGGCACGTAAATACAAATTATGAAGGAATAATTCGATTAACACAATACATGCAAAGGCGCTGTGCTGTTTATGTAAATAGAGCCTCTTATAAATGGTGTATGAATAGACTTTTTGTGACAAAACTAGGTTATTGATTGTAATCATGCTTTGTAGAATAAGAATTCCCCCATTCAATAATTATACTGATGACCTGCCCTACATGTATAATGTGTATTCTAAGAGTGTGTACTGTATTTCTTGAATTCCTACCTGCAAAAGTATTTGACCTGCAATCATTATAACCTGTCTTGGAGAAAGGTACAGTCATTATGCCTGGCCCTGTATTATTAAACACGATGACCATCCCAACAAAAAATGATTTTAATATACTACATGTATAAAGGAGAAAAAAATCAAACAAGCGTAACGCTGAAAATTTCATCAAAAGCAGAGGTAAAGTAAGCTAAGAAAGTAATTATATTTTAAAGTTTCGCTTAGTTTGGCTTAATTTCACAAGACAAATATAATATGAACATGCTAGTCGGTTATGCAAATCGGGATCTACTGACGTCAACCACTCCCGAACTTTTATGTTTCATTATATAAGGTGGTTATCATACTTTGGAGAATAGGAATTACCTATTTTATACAAGAAATACTTTCATTTTCTCCTTATCATAATTGTGAAACAAGGTTTGATTCCTCCATGAACATATGGAATTGCCATTGAAATTTTATGATTCTCATTATAAGTTGTTTTTTTTCTTAAGTAGGCCCTAATCAAATAAGAACAAATGAGCGACAGCATTATGAACTCTTTCATTATTATTAAAGAGAAATTTAGAATTGAGATAACTTTCTTATTTCATATCAGATTTTTATAGTTTTTTAGCATTTTGCTTTATTTTTACTTAATTCAAACTAACTTTTAAATGGGATGGACTTTGCTTTTCAGTCCAGTGGCAGTCTATATTTCCATGGTGTAACTTTTAGGCCATGGTACCATCAACACACTAGGCCTACATAAAAAATTAGCAAAAATTATGATTCATATGATAAATACTAAGATACAGACCCAGAATATTCCACAAGAAACCTGAATATTAATAACATTACAAAGAATTATACAAGACAGAAGATCGTACGATTGTAACTCTTTGAATCTTATGACCTTTTACCCCCTCTGCAGGAAACAGAATCAGGACAGAATTATTTGGATACAAAATAAAGTTAAAGAGCTGGGATTTCCAGGGTTTTCCTGAGATTAAATCAAGCATGCAAGAAATAAACATATCCAGAGGGCAGCGCTAAATAAATAAAGCATTTCTGCCCTTGTAATATACATATCACAGGCATTCAGATGATGTAAGAATGAAAAATTAAATCAAGTGAAATAGTAATGATAATGTGGACCTTCATTAAACAAGATGTTTCATGAATCCTACGAATTAAACAATTATTGTATGCTGGAGCAATAAAAACATGTACTGGTACTTTGATAGAAAACAATATTAATCTATCAACTTTTTGATAAATCATATGCAGAAGGAAACACTGCAGAGTGGGTAAACAAAATTATCATCATCATCATCACCTGAATATAGTTCCCAGAGAAAAGGATTCAACTAATGAACTATCTTATAAACAGCAGGCAAGCCATCAGTAAAAGGTATACTAAAATACTAAAAAAAAATTGGGGTTATGATGTGGTACAAGCATGGCTCATTTAACAAACCAGGGTGTCAAAATCACAAAAAATAAGCTGGGAAGATAGGTTTTTCAAGAAAATTGACATATTTTTAAAGGAAATAAGACATATCATTTAATCAAAAGAAGTAGTCAAAATTTATGAAAATTGTGAGTCTCCAAAATTAGATTTATTTAAATTTAGAATGTATTTTCTCCCTATTCATCAAGATTTTCATGTGATATGAGTCGACTAGGAGCAGGTTTAGATTTACACTAGCATAGGGAGCACATGGAAATAATTGCACAAGTATGCAGATAAGGAATTATTTTGGCAGTCAATATAATTGACTGATGATCCATTAATCATATAAAAGAAGGATATGCAAGCAAAACTTGTTTACAACAAGAATCTAGTGCATCAATCAGATGAATAACTCAAATAAACACACCAATAAGCAGATGAAAATAATAACAACAAATAGCATTTACATCAATCAAAAATCCAACAAAGGAGGACGGCAGGTAAATACAAATAAATAAAACTCAAATGTGATTGTGCAAATAAATCTGCAAAGCAACCTGAATCGAAATTAATTACATGTACATTCCTCATTTAAAATCTGTCAAACTGACATTCACTCTTGGTTGACTTTGAAAAGATGAGAAATTGTAAATATTTATAATCTGAGTTGTTTATTTACAGTCTCGTTAGCAAAGACTGGCAAGATTGCAAGGAATTTCATCTAGTCATAAATTTTCTTTTGAGCGCTCTTGAAATATAAGTTTTGGTGTCCTACAAAAAAAAAAACCCACAGTCATAACAGACCAATTTTATTATAGCTACATGTACATGTACACATACTGCTACTTGAAAAACTACTGGTACCATACTGCAAAGAGAAAGTGACTCCAGTCCCCCACCCTTTGAGTAACTGCCCCTAATAAAAAGTACCAGAAAACATGGTTTGGGGTCGACTAATCAAGAATATTACAATGGAATAAAAAACTACATGAATATGCATACTAGTAATTGTACAGGGGGTACTGTTTTGAACGATCCATTTTCATAAAAGCAGGGAGATTGGAATCAATGTGATGAGAGCATTAATTTTTTTCATTCATTAATTATATATTTTAGTTTTATTTACACAGTGAAGCATGTGATACTTGACTATTAAAATACCCAAAAGACCTACAAACAACAGTACAACTTTATTCTAGAGAATAAACATATTCAGCAATACTTTTAAAGCAAGGGGAAAGTAGTAAGTCATCACGGAAATGATTTTTAACAAATAACAGGCCCGCCAGATTACCCATAATCCTTTTCATAAGACCAACAGTGAGATGGCATTCTGAAGTAGTCCAGCCCATGACTATTCTAACCTAAACATCAAGGGGAGCATTTCACGAGACAAATAAGTCAGTTATTTTCACAGACAGCTGTTATAAGCTACTGAAATCCTTGCATCTGATTGGTCGAGAAAAAAAAGTCAGTGAAAATCACTGGCAGGGTGCTTCATGAAACACTCCCCTCACAAACATATGTCAGGATGGTAAGAAAAGATATACAAATCTTGTGTCATGTCCTTCCGGAAGAGAGGAGACACATTCAAAAATAAACAGATGAAACATAAGGCCGACAGGGTAATTAATGTAAGACCCCCCTCTTTCTCTAGAGCTCTCTCTTTCTAGCTGTCTCCTTTGAGCACATTGTGGCATCCAGGAGGCTTGCTTCAGACATCACAAAGAGATCATTTAAATTGTATTTATGGCTTGATTTATTTATTAAAGATCCAAATAAAAAGGGGTTATGAAGTGAAAAGACACAGACTTGTTCTACTCTAGACCAACAATTCATAGGGAATGGATGTCTCACTTTCCTAGAAGCGGATATTCTGTCTTTACAATATTATTTTTCCTCTCTCTCTTGATGTCCCATGTTGCTTTGTGAAATAAGCTTGTGTGAATATATAAAGATTGTTAAGTACATGTATGTGACAAATAACAATAGAAGAAAAAAATTCCTGTAGGTACTATCCTTTTAAAACTTTGGAAAAAAAATACACAATTCAGGTTACGTCAATCTATCAAAAGAATTTGTCGTATTTTTCATTTCTTTTATCATTAAAAAAATATTGTTTCACTTTCATAGAAATTAAATGTGCAATTAAGTGACAAAGTAAGAATTTACAACTCAATTCTCACTTGAACGTAAATTGGTCATACACTAGAAACTCATTTTATAATTTTGCCTCATTCTAAAAACTTGAAAAATTGTATAATGAATATACATGTATTTTCTATTACTCACTTTACACAATCTATGTCATTGTCACATCAATCTACCGATTTATTCATTGAAATGGAGTCTTTGCATTGGTTTTGTCTTTTTTTTCCATAAAAAGAATCATTCTGCCAAAATACAATGCAGGCATTGGTAACTGATTTCACACTTCCATGTATTTGGGTCACGAAAACAAACTTTTCAAGAAAATATTTTATAAGTTTGCCTGGTTCTGGGAACTTTGAAAGACTTTGAAAAACTACATTTTTTAAATTCAAAATTAATATATTTTTTTCCTGTCACTCAGTTAACAAAATTTATGGCACATCGATCTACCAATTCATTCACTGGAATGGAAACCATTTGTTATATATATTTTTTTTTTAATCATTGCAAAATGATTAATACATTCCTTCTGCCAAAAGAGAACCACCTTTGACAATGTAATAATCGAGAACTCATTTCTAGCTTTGATGTTTACAGGCCTAAATTTAGGTCAGGAAAACAAAATTACCAAGAAATGGACTTGTACTGAAGTATTCTTTTCAATTCATGCATGATTTCATCTACTTGTTGTTATTCTTTTATCAAGCTACATTAAAGCAAAGTAGGCCTACATGCTTAATAGTTGCATCACAGAATGCTTTTGTATCTAGATCTCGTTTCTTTGCGGAAACCTTACTCTTTGAAATCATTTTAATGCAAGCTGAAAAAGTTCCACAATACACAGATACACTTATCTGGGGCTGAGCAACCAAGTTTGTTTTATACTATTCCCTTGTGGTTTTGTTTTCCTTAATTTCTTTGACTTTGAGATTGTAAGTGAATTACATACATTCGAAACAAGTTACAACTAAATTTCAAGGATTTAAAATATATCCAGGGCCCCGTTGCTTTTAAGTTACCATTAGGTAACTTTGGAATCCTTGATTTTGATTGGCTGTTGATTAACATTACCATGGTAGTTACCATTGGATAGCAAAGTAACCATAATAGTAACTTTTCTCATTTTATGCAATGAGGCCCAGATCGGCTATGAACGGTGACCAGCAGTCCGGAACAATATTGGATTTATTTTTAATCCGAAGGCGAAGGAATTCCTTTTAAATCTCAAAATATTTTAGTTTATTTTAAGGATTGACTGTCAAATTGTAAGATTAAGCTTAAAATCTTTTAAGGAAAAGTTTATCCTAAGGATTAGGAAGAAATCCAATGTTCAAATTGGAAACCACTCAAAGTCAATCTGGATTCAGTTTTAATCAATGAAATTTATAGCATACACGTAGGCCTATATAAAGAATCAATGGAACTTAATTACTGTACGGAGTCCAAACTATGAATGTCAAAAAAAATTACATGACTCACTCCAATAGAGACGTTACAGATAAAATCCTCTATAACACCAAAATTGGCAACACTTTGCTCCTGTTTATCTCATTACTGTGTCTTGGTAAATGAAGTCATCTTAGCACCTGACTCACGCCATTTTCAATGTGTCACGTTGGTAACGATTAAACTATTTCTTCCATGTGGCTACCCTTTTAATCGTTTTACAGAATTTTGAGCGATTCAAAAGACAACTGTTTGCGAACATGCTGTGAACAAAAGAGTAATTTACTAAAGCATGGTAAGGTCTTTATTAGAGGATCAAAAAGGTCATCTTATCCTTAGATCCTGACGAGAAAATAAAATAATTTCACAAGAGATGAAACGTTACATGTACATGTATCTACATGTAAACCAAAAGTAGAATCCTCCGAACTCCCTGACAAATTTTTGTAAATATTGTGCAGCCCAAATTTAAGAACCCAGAAATGTGCTCTGGGTTGCTCAGCACCAAAAAAAATAATGGTGCTCATGATGAATGATGATAGCAAAATCATGATCTAACACTCATTACTGCAATAGTTTCAACTTCAACAACTTTCAATTACAATGGATCAAAAAGAATGAAGAGAAGGGAGTTGTAATGGCCAGGATTGTTTTCATAAACACATCTCATTTCTCACTGTCATACATGTAACATGGGTGCTATAGAATTCAGAGATAAATATTGAGAAATTATTATAAACCATAGCCTCTGTTGTACATGTATATTCTTTATTTATTCAAGCACTGGTTCCAAGATATTTTCAGAATTATTTTTCAGACTGAAAAATTTTAATGTAATCCACAGGTTGAAAGCCAGAGCACTATTCAAACTTCCAGATCGCGGCTTCAACACTGCATTATTCAAGACCAGAAAGCCAATGGCTAATGTTTTATGCAAAAAACCCACAAAATTTTGGGTAATGTTAACCAAAATGTTTTAGAAAAATGAAACTCTCCGGGATTCGACCCCGGTAATGGTATCTATGCCCTTGAGCAAGGTATTTAATAAAAAATGCTCTTTTCCTAAAATTATCAAATGTAAATGCTTTAGCCAATGCTGGTACCGATGTGTGCATGTCATGTCTAAAAATTAAACGACAAGTTCATATAAAATTCTGCCAAACACATGTTATTAATTAATTTATTGTCAGATACTTAAAGTCAGGGTGAGGTCTTTTGATGACAGGATTCTAACACTATCATTATGTGTCATTTCTCTAAATCCATTCCTGGCCAACTGTAGAAAAGAGGATGCAATACAGACAAAATACACATTACATTATATCCTAATTAATAGTGTCTGGCAAAGCTTACATGTATTTAGGAGCGACTTGTGTAGATCTATTATTTTTTTTGTCATCACACTTTTCATCCTATAGGCCTACCGTTTTTAATGTAAAAACATATCCTATACATGTACTTGTACATGTAGGCTACATATAAGTCCATTTGCTGAAATTGTTTGCAGAGCTGTACAAAATGATGAATTGGGATGAAACCACGCAAAGCAAATATTTTCATAAACAGCAGATCTAAATTGTAAAGCAAAATAATTTCAATTCATTCAGATTACATGCAAAGAACTAAATGCTCCGCCAACATATAGGTCTTTACATGATATCAATAAAACGATCAAAGAAATCCATGCTGCCCTGTTGACTGGCCTCTATAGGTGGTTTCAAACCGCCTCAATCACAAGAATCCCCGTTAAATTCTAGAATTAATTAATTATTCCTGCATTCACATCGCCCCGAAACATACCCTTCGGGATAAATTCCTGAAGTTAGGATCATGCGCAGTATGGTCTAATAAGCAGGCAAGGCGCGAGATTCAAAACCACTAGCCCAGCAGCCACCCACGGCGCCCGCGCCCAACCACACGCTGGGCTAAAAGTTCCCGTAAATTGCTTTCACATTGCCAAAATACTTGCGACCTTGGACAAATCCCCGCGAAAGTCCTCGTAATTTCGCCAAGTACCTACTATTTAGCGGGTATTTTCTTTCGGGGAAATTACGCGTAGTTTGCTTTCACATTACCAAAATACCTGGTATTTTCTGATCGGGGTAAATTTCCTGATCAGAGAATACCTGGAACTGACGAACTTCGAGGCGGTCTGAAACCACCTAATGCCCCTCTCACTGTCCTTAGAGATATGTTATGCCTTTTATGTTGTAATCAGGTTGTAATAATCACACCTTGCCCTAAAAATATTGCAATTTAAGGTGTAATCATACATGTAATTGCATCTAATCATGGACCTACTGTATACTACTACTAATAATATCGAATTTATGAGGCGCTGATTTTAATATCTAGTTGCCTATTCAATGGCGCACTATATATTACCCCGGCTGTAGCTCCAGCTGCTAAAGGCGCTTGGTGCATTCAAGGAATTAATCCTGCCGGGTACCCATTCACCTCACCTGGGTTGAGAGCAGCACAATGTGGGTAAATTTCTTGCTGAAGGAAAACACGCCATGGCTGGGATTCGAACCCACGTCCTTCTGGTTGAAAGACGAGAGTAGTAACCACTAGAAAAGCAAAGACTAGACCACGACGCCCCCACAAGACACCTACTACAAGTGGTAGGTCCATGATCTAATGAGCAAGCAATAAAATGTACAGATGGGTATGCCCTGCAGTAATTTTTTTTTTGATGAATCATACATTTTTTAATTTATCATGCCTGCCTTTCTTTAGTACATTTTTTTATGTTTATTTGATCATTCATTTTTATTCACAGAATATAGTATTTCATGAGCAATGTTACTTCATCAATCAATATCAAGTTTCCAATACCAGGACAAACGCTGTATTTGTAAAAGTGATTTCATACCTACCTAAAAAAAATTCAATAATGTTACTTATACTTTGCTCAACCTTAATCGACTAACTTCACATCTACATTGTAAAAATCAAATTTTCTTTCACACTCCAAAATATCTTTCACTTTTATATAAATTCCTGCAAAAATTCTTGTAATTTTGACAAGCACTGAATAAAATAGCAGGTGCTTTACTTCTGCAAGAAGTACATTGCTTTTGACACTGGCAAAATGTTTCTTTCTTTTTTTTCGATCGGGTAGGTGCAAAAGTACTCCACATCCCCAGTAACTTTTGCAGCGCATATCCAGTTACATTGTACATGTCTAAAAACTCTCTAAAATATTCAGCACAGCTGCACAGATACCCTGAGATGTATCAGATGATTATCCTGTTAATGGCCTCAACAGATATACGATCATCTCAACAAAATGCTTCCAAAATCAGAAAAAGAACTGTCTAAATCTAGAATCACATCTATGAGAAGGCCTCTTTGTTCTCGTCAGTACATGGTCTATTAATTCCAGCTTTTTGGCCTGAATCTATGACGATTTCACCAGATGTATGATGATCCATCATGTCCTACAAATTAAACTTTGATAGTGGCTTGATTAAGTGAGTTGATGGTGCTAAGAGCAATACTCTACTTATTTTGATGTATGAACGTTGTCTTCTGGGAGAAGCATGGACCATAATGCTGATTACCAAGTTTCCCTTTTTTGCCAATACTAAGCTCCTTTTGCAAAATAAAAAATAAATGTACTCTGACCCTCCCCAAATTAAAAAAGAAAATAACAAACCCAATAAAACCATAAATAAGTCAAAACAAAAATAGATGAATAATGAATTGATTAATAAATATATTAATATATAAGAAAAAATACATACTTAAAGATTTTTTGAAAAGTACTTCTACATTTCTGAAACCATTTAAGACAATAACTTCAGGGAAAACAGTATTTCCCATTAATTCCACACAATACTTCAAAGTAATGCAAAAAAAAAAGAACAATTATCTTTCATAGTGCTTAAAGACAGAATATCATTCCCAATTCAAAAGATCATCATCAACACAAAATTTTAATTGCTTCAATAATGGTAGGGTGATTGGATAACAGTGTTTACCAAGGTCTTCATGGATCTATAGATCTACATGAATATTACTTCTAGTAGTTAATGTTTTAAATATTCACTAGACCTAGACCTTAAATCAACCTTCCCCACACAACTGCTTTCTAATTAATCACCAAGCCTCATCAAAAGATCATTCACCCGAAACATTTGCTTCGACGCTCTGCCTACCGATCCCGCTTGCAACGCTAATAGACGGTGTCGCACCCTGGTTCGCATTCTTCACGGGCCCCTAGGATGCACAGCGGGTCGCCCACACTGCTAGCAGACCGATTAAACAGTGTCATTTCTTCCAAAGCTCACGGAAGGTGCTTTCAGACCGACTCGATAATCAAGAATACCAGAGGGGTGTTTCACAAATATTTAAGTGAGACTTCTGGAGTTTGGGTCATGTTTAAATGTTCGCACACATGGCATTTAACGCTCAATTTAATCAATCAATAATGTATGTGTATCTGACCATGGCAGCGATGCCCTATTATATACCACACGCAACTGGAATTTAAGTCACACTAAAAAATTTGTGAAACCCTCCTCTGCTCAAGATATTTTCTCTGATCTTCATGTACCCCGATCAGATAATACTAGGTATTTTTTTCAATTTATGTGAAAGCAAATTACTAGTGATAGTCCTGAAAGAAATTACCAGCTTAAAAGTAGGTACAGGTCTGTCAAAATTACTGGGACTTTTGCAGCCTGTATTTTTTCTATTGAGGTCGTGGATATTTTCACAGTGTGAAAGCAAAGTTTGATATAACTCTCTTCATCCCAGCAAGTAGCTGGGTGTAGGCGCAATAAGGCATTTGGGTTGCTAGCTAGCTGAGCTGGCAATTTTGAATCTTATGCCTCGTCTGCTACAGTACACATACCATGCTGCCCTCAACACCCTTGCTCATAAATCTGAATAAAATCACCCCAAAAAGGTCTAGTTCAGTTGGGTATCATGAAATTATGAATCCATTGCATAATTATCAGGTATTTTAAGACCTGAAAAAATTCTTGTAAAGTTTCGGCTATTTGGCAATTGTGTCGGTATGAAACAACCGATGGAAACACTCCCGGGGTATTAAAGAAGTCATTTAATTTGTAAAAGGTGCCAAGCAACGGACTGCATCATGGTTGAATTTCTTAATAGGGAGCCTATAGAATACTTAACTCAGGTTTAATGAAAGGTCAGCAATGATATTTTTGAAAGTGATAGATCTTCCTATGAATATGTTTAATTTTCAAGTATTGTAGCCTTTATACGCATATCGTCGGCGTTCATCTGAACCATCGTATTAGTCAATTTTTATCAAAAAATTGATTTTGGAATTTTTGCAGAAAATGAAAGTACAAGTCCTATTCTATTCATAACTATTCTAGGCAGCAATGTATTGTAGTTTCTGAGATATGAGGGGATTTTCACGACGATGCCACGCAAATTGATAAAATGCGCGAATCCCATAGGAAAACGTCTACTGTAGCAAAGCAAACAACAGCTGCGTGCACTGAATATGCAAATGCAAGGTCAGTTAAACCGTCGTATCGGCACTGCATTGACTTTGCAGGTGAAAAAGCGATACAACGTTTTAACTGATCGCGCACATTAAAATCGCGGTAGGGTATTGTATCCCCTATGGCGTTTTTGTACAGGGGAAATCTAAACCGCTCAAACCAAGATTACAAGCATGTAGCTGTTTTGCAATATTTTCTCTGATCCTTGGTTTTGTATAAAAATAAAGATACCAATGTCAAGCAGTTGTCTTGGTCTTTCGAACCATGTATTTTTCTAGCAATGAATATGTTGTATTGAAGGCTGGAGAACAAAGTGTGAAAATTACAGTAAACTTTGAAGTCGATTTTCTCTGCAATGTGTGATACAACAGTTCGGATGACCGCCAATGATATAGGAGCCCATATCAACTTGATGGGCAATTCCCCAATGTTCATTCTACAACACATCATTATGTATTTAACCCTATACAGTGTACCTATTTACTGTAAACATGGAAATATTAAAATAGAGCTTGTTTTACTACACAACCTATAATTGTAGACATGTATGTTTTTTTATAAATATATATCACTCTCACTCTCACTCTCTGCTCTCTCTCTCTTTCTCTCACTTTCCCTCCTCTTTGATATTAATACCATCATCATCAACATCTTCCTACAGGTCTAATCATCCGATCAGCATGACGTCTGTAAACTGAAAAAAAAGTGAGTTTTCTCATCACTGCTGACCTTGGGAATGAACATCAACACTAGATAAGCCATTCCTTTTGAAATCATTTCCAGTTCATAGAACTATCTCCATCCATGCACTGCACCAGTTCGTGATCATCTATACTTCCTCACACGGTGTACAATATTCATTTCCTAAATGATTAAAAAGCCAATTCATGAAAATAAAATGACAATATCACAGTACTTAGCATGTCGGCCTACTATACATGTACGCCTGTATGCATTGTACATGTAAATTCATCATACAGTAGCTGATTCATACGGAAGGTGTAGGCCTGTATATGATATCAATTTTAAAAGAGCAAGTGCAATACCAGCGAGAGGTCATGCATTTTGTTCCTGTGATCCCTAGTACTTCCATTGATATACATGTAGGCCTATATGGAAGCAATAAAGTTCAGGTGGGAAAACTACAAATCACAAATCTGAATTTCCAATTTCATTATTAAAATTGCAGTAATTATGTTTCAAAATCATTATTCTGACTAGAAAGATAATAGACTATAAACTATATTAGAGAAACTTTAATCTTTAATTGCAGTAACTATGTTTCGAAATAATTATTCTGACGAGAACGTTAATAAATCAACTTCATCAGAGACATTTTAATCTTTATTGTATGTTTTTTTTAAAGTCAGTCTATGATATTACTTCTTGGTAAAAAAAAAAATTATCACTCCCCCCAATCAGTTATATCGGGAGAGACCTGCAGGTCACAGTTCGCTTTTTGCCTCCCAGGCACAGGTGACGCCAAACAAATAATAATAAAAATTGCTATTGTACACGTATGTACATTGTATATACCCGTGCAATGAACTTGGGTGATCAGAATGGAGCGAGGAAACCAACGAGCATGCCTTGAGACCCGAGATGCACCTGATCTGTATACATTTGGCATTTCCTTTCCAGCTAATAAGATAATTACTTATCGCCCTCGATGTGATCCTTGCACTGCTGTGAATTACTTCCTGTCAGCTGAAGAAGACGGTGCTAAGTTCAAGACAAGCAACAAAGGCGGAGGAGACTTCCTAAGACTCTTAAGGGCCGTCTGCACCATCCCGAGTTTTCAAATTAGCACGCTATTTCTGATCCGGCAAATCATCCCGATCTGAACAATCTCGAGATTATTTGCATTGGAGACGCAATTATCGTGCTAGTTCGTAGGATTAATCTCGAGATTGCAATCCCAAGTCAACTTGGGATTATTTGCAAAATAGCGCGCTATTTTACGAATCATTGCGCCAATTCGCAGGTGCAGACGCACTCGGGATTATTTATTCACGGAGTCAGACCATAATGCATTGATGCCTCGATCGAGCAGGAATCGCTCTTCTTGCGATGGTGGAGACGGGTTTTTTTTAATCTCGAGGTTAATCGCGAAGAGGGCCGATCGGGCTAAAATCTTGAGATTGAGCAAACTCGGGATGGTGCAGCACCGCCTTTAGAATTTTGATTCTAGAATTGTGACTGATCATTGCAGCTTTATCTTGGGGCCTGTTGCAGAAAGAGTTGCAATCAAACACAACTCTAGAAATAAAACACAAACTGATTTTCAACCAATCAAATGCAGGTATTTGGCACATGTGATTGATTTTTTTCATTTGTGTTTAAAATGCAACTCTTTAGCTGCAATGGGACCCTGGGCCGTGTATCAAATATGTTTACAAAGGATTGTAATTTGCAAAAATAAAAGAATGATTGTGATTGGCCCGTGATCACTATTTTTAACATAATGTGTATGCAATATTAAACCATCTTGATTGGTCATTGTCATCTATGATCTAGCAATTTATTGCACACTTCTGTACTATGGAGCCCAGTGTTTCTTGTTAATCCTTTTTTTTTAATAGTTTTAAAAGTTGGTTTAAAAAAAAGTTCCATATTCATTCATAGTAAAACAACAGGAAATGTGGTGTCTGACTGTGTGTGGTATTTGGTAAAGTAGAACATGGGTACCAACGTGAATTAAACAGACTCTATGGCCCGTATTCTGAAGTCAGGTTTAACTTAGACCACGGTCTAACTCTGTACTAAAATTATGGGAAGCCAAAAAATTAAAAAATAAGTTTATATTTTATATTTCTTATGATTAATATTTTGTTTCTTTTTGCTTTCATAATGAAGAAAATACTTCAGTTATCATTCCCAGATAATTATGAACAATTTGGGTATCATATGAATGAATAAATTGAATGTTTACTGTTAGGGATTCGAGCCCCAATTGGCTCTCCATACTTCAACCACAACTTTAAACCCGACTTCAGAATACGGGCCACTGGGTCGCAAAGCTACTGACAATCAACTGTGTTAGAATAACATTTTGAATGGCCAGAAAATAAACTGCTAGTGCCTGAATTCATTGTTTTTACCAAGAAGTAACGGTTTATTTTGGTTTATTTCGTCTAATGCCAATTCGTCCAATAGCCAACTTGTCTACTACCATTTGGTCTACCATCAGTTCGTCTTCTCACCACGTGGTCTACTGTCATTAGGGCTAATGCCATTCCGTCTAGTAACCAGTTGGTCCAATAGCCATTTAGTCATTTACCATTTGGTCTAATTAAACTAAAGTGTTAATTGTGCAAAATGAATGAAAAGAAAATGGGTATTAGACCAACTGGTTATTAGAAGAAATGGTTATAGACGAAATGGTGATTAGATGAAATGATGATTGGACCAAATGGTTATTGGACCAAATGGTTGTTAGACGAAAAGTTGATGGACGGAATGGCATTTATAGACTAAATGAAGGTAGACCATGTGGTGAGTGGATATGTTGGCAGAAGACGAATTGGCAATTTACCAAAGTAACATCATAGACTGACTTTCAAAAAACATAAGTCTGACAGAAATTTATCCGTCGGTGCAAGGAATCTGTGGCTTCAACAAACACAACATACTGTACATGTGTAGATCACACACCTCTAAAATACACCTGTGCCCCAAATCTTAGAATTGGTTCCAAATGATTACAAAACAGGTTTAAAATTAGCCTAATGATAATGTTCTAAAAGTTCATTTCATCACCTGTTCTGAAAGACAGTCTAACAAAAATCCTCATACCATTTATGCTTCAATGGTTTTTAACAAAAGTTGGTTCTGCCTAACAGATACAAATTATTTACTCTGCTTCAAGTGGTTGAAGATTTACATAGGAATTGAGAGCAATGTCAATATTGGATCGCAATCGAGAGAGAGCAAGCCCATTACAAAGCATGCACAAAGATTCAATAAAACTATATCTTGCTGTACATACACTTGTATTCAGTTTAATTAAGTCAGTCGCATTTCTTTTCTTAAAACTTGTTTTATAAAGTAAAACCTATATCACACAATATACAAGGATGTGTAAACAAACTAAGAATCGGGTAAAGAAATGTGACTGAATATATGTTTCCTTTTTCAGATGAAAATTGCAATCAAATTCACTGGGTGCAAGTTAAAAATGCCTAACTTACAGCAAGCTTTAAAAAACAGACTGTGAGTTACAGTGAGATAATGGCAAAGTTTACCATAATTGTAGATCTTTGTGAAGAGGCCCCATGTATCTTACAACACTCCTTTAAAGGTGAATAGTTTCAATATCAAGAGTATAATAGGCCTATCCTATCTCTACACATCTATTTCTCACTAAAAGTTTTAATCAGTCTGCAACCAAGGGATTCAAAACCATGTCTAGGTTGTAGACTAGACTCAGGACCCTCAGCCTGTGAGCAGCCGCATGTATTGAATCTACTTAGTCTCCTAGTTCAGACTCTGTATTATTCAATCTGTGAAAACCAAGGACAATTGCATGCAGATTTAATGTGTAATTGTGATTTGTGAGGGTACACTGTACATACGTGATAAGGGTATTAGGGTAACTGTCCAATATGGGGGTAATTTCTACACACATATGTCCAATTTAGATTGTTTACATATTTCTTTCCTAAATTTGAGGGCCAAAAATGGATAAGTAGGATATAGGGCTTGTAATCAGTATTATACATGCCAATATAAATAATAGTAAGATAAAAATGTCTAAACTGTATGTATGTTCAGAATATCTTTAAATAATATTATGGGATAACTGTACATCTGATAAAGATAAAGCAACATAGGTCCTGCCATGATAACTTTAGACAAAATCTACAAGGATGGTATTCTACAAATTATAGAATCACTGATATCTGCTTGATAACATCATTTGTTATCTATAGCCTATAATACACCCTGTAGGTGAACACATTCAACATGTGAAAAATGATAGCCAAGGCATTTGGTCAACCATCCTTGCCATGAGTGGTTATTCCATGCAATTTTGAATGTGAACGGAAGAGGAAAGTGAAGAGGAATATGGATATTTAGGGAGCCCCCCCCCCCCCCCGTAACTTTCTCCACCCCTACAGAAATCAGCCATACAGTAGGCAGTACATTAGCGATAAACAAAAGGATGTGAGCCTTGGGAAGAAAATAAGGTCTTTATATCAAAACTAGCATTTAAACATATACATGTAGGAATGTTTTTCATAATGCAGCAGAACTCTTGAGGAGAAAATCCACACATTAGCTCTTTTAAAATTGCTTTTGCTATGTTGAACCTTATGAATGAATTACTTTTGTACCACTGAAGTGACTGAACAATAGTTTTACTGACTCGGGACCATCATCCTAGCTTCACATTACAAAGCATGGCCCTGACCTACATTTATCACTATGTTATTGTTCTGAACATCAAACACTGACCATTAATGCTGATGTTTGTTGTTTCTGCATTCAGTAAGGTCTGCAAAAGGCAAATGTACATCATGTTTATAAGAATTAAAAAAAAACAGAGGCTATTAAATGAAGAGAAAGGGCCAATTGTTCAATTTTTGCAGGGGATGAATTAGAATGATGAAATAAGTTAACTTTTTTTGGCACAGGACTAGAACCATTGTAAAGAGTGAAAGGGAGTTGAATACCGTCTCTACCACTGAAAAAAAATCCAGTGACTTTCAAATCATGTTAAACAAAGCAGTTGCACAATGTCAATAGCCTTGCAAGAGAATTTACACCAGGCATTTCAATTGTTTCACCGAGTGATTGACCCATAAATTGGGCAACTGCTTTCCACGAAAAAAACCACCAGCGAATCTTTCCTTACTGTTCCTAAAGAAATTTCAGAGATTAATATTTAGACTGTAATCATTTTGTCAAAATATTTTAGATAATACAATCTTATTTCTTATAAGATTGTTGGTACATGTACCATTGACCTGCTGGAAAATGGTTTTCAAGACCTACATGTACATATCCCTTGCAACATGATATGACATTTTAAACAAGTGCTAACGTTAGGTGTTCTGGAGAGTACTCTTGACCGGGGGGGGGGGGGGGGTAACTCAGTATAAATGTATGATACGTATGTGCCGCGGTTGAGATCCCCTTTTTCAACCTTAATTTCCATTCTAGTCTCTAGAGCATCACCAATGCAGGCAGCCATGGAGATTCCCATTTTTTTCCCGCTCAGTGGAGCGTTTCATCAACATTTCTGTCCGACAAGTTGTCAGATCTGACAACTTTCCTTTATTTCGATTGGCTGACAAGCACCGTTACTATGGTAACTGTCGGATAAAACAGGACATGTCAGATAAAACGTCTGACAAGTGCTTTCATGAAACGCTCCCCTGGAGACCCTCATTTTAAGACCAAGATTTAGTTCCAGAGCCCCCTTTTTTCAAGTTGGTACGGCACATAGGCATAGCACAGGTATCATTTCAACCCCCCCCCCCCCCCCATGTTCAGCAGCTAGTGTACAGAGATGAACCAACACATATCAACAATACAATCACTACAAATGAAATGATACAATCAACATTGCAATAAAAATATAACCATGAAATATAACACCACACTGCACTGAGAGTTGCAACAATTCAGACGCATAGCCGCATAGAGCGGAGCCTCATCGACGTCGTCGCCTAGCCCGCCGGCGGCGCAAATCATTCAAAACCCCACATAAGTCCGGCGCACATCATTCACAAGTTCACTCGCTTTTACTCCCAGGAATCAAGCAGGACATTCATCAGAAATTGTTTTATATTCTTACCTATACTTTGAACTTCAATAATCGGCATCCATACTGCCAAAATAAAGATGATTTGGAAATACATGGTGATGTTTATCTTCTTCGGCTTCGCCGTATCACCATTCGGAAATCAGCTGATCTTCAAATACGGCGCGTGTACGGTAATGCAAAATGCAATGCCAAATTGCCAATGCTAGCTCTCAAGCGCTAGCTACAGCAATGCAAATAAAAACCATAAACAGACCGAACGCTCGCTCAATATTGTTTCATTCACGAATGTCCTATATGTGACACCACCAACGCCTCCACATGATGACGAGCATCTCTTGGTGCGGCTCGCATCACTTCCAAGAAGAATTATCTTGCTCATCATGACCTCACCCCATACATTTTTCTTTCATTTTATTTGCCTACATGAGGAAAAACAATTGCAAATAATTTGATAATCCTGTTTCACTGTTTAATATTTTGGTCTACTACTGATGTTTTACAAAGGCTTTTTTTGTGACATCGACGCATTGGCAAAAGGAAGCAAGTGACACATCAGTCAAATTTGAGTCATTGTTGTTTCTGAAACACCCTTGTATTTTGCACGTTCAGGCAAAATTTGGGGAAGAAATGATCGTTCTATGGAAAGATATTGAAGAAAATATGCTGTTAATTACATTGACGCATATGTAAATGACGAACACACAAGAACTATTGCCTTTTATTAGCTTACCTAATTTGAAGGCAGGGGAAAAAAACAATTATTACGATCGTTACATTTAATTGTACAAAATGTGCAAAATTGCAACATCAGCGCGCAAAGGGTTAAAGATGCAAACAAAGTTTTTAAATGAGTATAATGATCGGGCATTAGAAGAGAGAGAGAGAGACCTTCGTATAATTAAAGGGATGGTCCGGGCTGAAAGTATTTATAGAATTCACTGAGCAATATGCCGAAAATTTCATCCAAATCGGATAACAAAGTTATTGAATTTTAAAGTTTAGCAATATTTTGTGAAAACAGTCGTCATGAATATTCATTAGGTGGGCTGATGATGTCACATCTCCATTGTTATTTTGTATTTTATTATATGAAATTAGGTTTATTCAATTTTGTTCCACCAAGAACTAGAAAAATTGGATTGACAACCGATTTAGTGCATTAGATATTTATTGCTGCAACTTATTTCATTATAAGGGAGACAAAATATTCGCACAAGTATGAAATAATGAAAAAATATGATTTTATGTAATAACATAAGAAAACGGAAAGTGGAGATGTGACATCATCAGCCCACCTAATGCATATTCATGACGACTGTTTTACAAAATATTGCTAAACTTTAAACTTCAATAACTTTATTATTTGTTATCCAATTTTGATGAAATTTTCGGCATTTTGCTCAGTGAATTCTACTCTATGTATTAAGATATAAATATTTTCAGCCCGGACCATCCCTTTAAACAAAAAGGATTGAGCCAAATACAAATTTATCTAAACATGGAGAATCATTGTTGGTGAATAATGACTATGTGATGAAAACTACTGGATAAACTCTACCAAGATTTTGCTATATTCTCACAAATGATTTGGTTAATTTATTTTTTTGGGGGGAAGGGGTCGGATACGTATTGACAAGCAGATTGGTTAAATTTACTCATTCTGTTTAAGAGCGTATATAGATTTCAACAAGTCACAAAAGTGATTTATGAAATTTACATAAAAAAACAGAGATTGTCTTTGTCATAATTATATACTCTCGTCAATGGTTACTTTGTATAAACTACCTTATCTGTGCATTTCTAAAGGTGACATTAGCGTGTGGAACGAAAAACAATACACTCATGATAATGGAAATCGCGTTTTTTCACTTAATTGCTTTTCACTTGCATGCTTTGTACTTGCAAGATATTCAATTTTGTTGGCCAAAAACTTCTGATTGATCCTCATAATATCTCAAAATATAGGCCCTACAACTATATAGAATGCAGTAATATTGAAAGTTGTGTTTGAATCGTAGCAATTCATCATTCATATTTTTCTTATAATGATTCTCCATGTTTAGATAATTTTTCATAGTAGGTCCATACTTTTAATGATAGTCGTTGGATTTAGTGATAACAATCATGCATGAGTAGGTTTATTTTAATGGTTTTATTTGTCTATTTTTTATACATATTTTGATTTATTCATTTATTCATTTTATTTATTTTTTTATCTCAGTTTATTTTTATATTTCATGTATTATTTAGTTATTTTTAGTGGGGGTAGTTTAATGTGTTCGTATGCTTATGTGGTATATGTTTTGGTTTATTTACCCCCCCTTTTTTTTTTTTAGGGGGTGATAAAAGGCCTAGAAAGATGTTGTTCATGAACCAAAATAATGATCTCCATTTTGATTGATATCACGTCAGAGTAGGCGTATTTTATTCAAATTATAAAGTGCCTAAACATTCAACCATGAAAAATAGGTCAGATTTTGTTGTACTTATGTAAGGCAGTAATTGATTTATCAGATTTCAAGGATTGTTTATGCCTGTTTACGTCAACTTGAAAGAGCAAACATAGTCCCGTATACAAACATTCTTTTTCTCTAGCTTATTGATTGGAACAATATTGTGCACTAGCATGATAGAAAGTGGGCGCCCAATATTATTATTTTTTAACAAAGTGTTGTATATACGTGGGTTTTGGAAATTTTTGTTGAATGAAAATTCATGATTTTGTAAAGAATATAAAAATGTTTGGATGTCTCAGTTCTATCTTAATGAGTATATTGTAACACCTGTTCTTGAGACCGAACGCGTAAAACTTGGATCACATTGATATCAAGGAAACGCCGGCAATAAAACGATGTCACCTCTATGACTCACTTCCTTTCGTCCTGGTATCTATCTTTTAATGGTCAAAGAAAGGAAATACTTTTTTTCTGTAAAGAGGTGATAAAATCGTTTCGCGGAGACAATTTGAAATCATTCTAATAGTTTAATTCTCTCCTGACCAGACTCATAAAAGTTTTCAATCCGGGTTCTGTCTTCGAAGAAATACTGTATTGTTTTTGACGAAAGGTGGCGTACTTTCAAAGAAATAAACGGAGGATCAGCTGATTTCTGTTTACATTTCGATCCTGAGTGCTAGCTGTCCATGCTTGTGTGTGTAGCGAGCTGCAACTGAGAGCGTGGCAATCGTGATTCACAGATTCGTCATTTGATGTGTGCACAGCGCAACACATGCGAGTTTTCTATTAACGTATTTTCCAGTGCTCTGCGATAGTTTTCATACAGCGGCAGGTGAATCGGGCCTGAAAATGGATGGAATGAAACCACCATTCAAAGGATATCAAGTAGTGATTTATTTGCTGGTTGGAATATTATTGAATGCAGGTAATTGCTCAGGTAAGTCGCAAACATTGTCATGTTATCAGTGCCTTTGAAATAAATGATTTTGTTGTGATTTCAAGAACGTCGAAGGCGAGTTTCCTGCTTTCGCGTGCCGAAGACGGAAGGGGTAAGCTTACGGGGAACCGCTGGGCGTTCGTCGACCCATAGTCGACCAGTGCAGTGGTGGAGTGGGCCGTGGTTGGTCCAACTCATAATGGATTGCGGCTGTATATTCGCTGGAAAAGTTGATATTTTGCTCGTTGTCATGTTATAACCTGATAACGTCTCAAACAGCTTCAGGAATGTTGAATTGTTGATAAATGTTATGGAAAGATTTTATTCATGATTACTAGTACTTTGCAAGCTTGATCTGTTGTTAAAGTACAAGTCCACCCTAACAAAAAGTTGATTTGAATAAAAAGAGAAAAATCCAACAAACATAACACTGAAAATTTCATCGAATTCGGATGTAAAATAAGAAAGTTATGACATTTTAAAGTTTCGCTTAATTTCACAAAACAGTTATATGCACATCCTGGTCGGTATGCAAATGAGGGGACCGATGACATCACTCACTAATTCTTTTGTATTTTATAACATGAAATATTGGATATTCTAATTTTCTCCTCATTGTCAAGGGAAACAATAATTAATTCCTCCCTAAACATGTGGAATTAGCATTGTTTGATACTATATTGTTCAGTCAAGTTGGTCCTTATTGTCAAATATGTAAAAAATGAAATATTGTATAATTCAAACAATAAAAAACAAAAGAAATAGTGAGTGATGGACATCATCGACTGACCCATTTGCATGTCACTGAGTTGTGCATATCACTATTTTGTGAAAAATAGGCGAAACTTCAAAATGTCACAACTTTTTTATTTTACGTCCGATTTTTATGAAATTTTCAGCGTTATGTTTGTTTGATTTTTCTCTATTTATTCAAATCTTCATTTTTCTGGGGTGGACTTGACCTTTAATAATATTTTCATTTTCGACTTACAACTCACAAGTGTCTTGATCTTGTTATTCTTAAAATTAATCCTAATATAATTTTTGTCTCGCCTCATTAGCAGAGCGAGACTATAGGCGCCGCTTTTCTGACGGCGGTGGCGACGTCAACATTGAAATCTTATCCAAGGTTAAGTTTTAACTTAGAATAGATAAATTAAGAGTAACCATGTATCCCCGAATATCCTGCGTCTGTTCCAGGTCACATGACCAAGATCAAATGTCATTTAAGGTCAATGAACTTTTGCTGTGTTGGGGGTATTTGTTGAATTGGCATCAGAACTTAAAAAGTAAATGGATCTACACTAGTTCATGAAACATAGATATAAGGGTAAAATCAAGTATGGATGATTGTTTTGCACATGTCTTAGGTCATATGATCATAGTCAAAGGTCATGTTGGGTCAATGGACATACATGTAGTCTTTTATTATCATATGAGTGTTTTCTTTTGTGAATAATTATTCAATAGCTGTTTTCAAAGCTATATTGAATCGCGTAATGCAGGCGAGACAGCCAGAGGCATTCCACTTATACATTTTGTGTAGAAATAGTAAGTTATTGTAGTAGGTTGTTTTGAAATAGTAAGTTACATTGTTTTGAAAAAAGTAGGCCTAGATTCTGTAGAAGTGTGCATTTGTGAATAAGACGGTCGACGGTGCTTGTTAGATGAAAAAATGGACTAAAAGGTCAGTCGGGGGAAAAGAGCCCACACTGAGTCTAGTATTGTTTTCCTCATTGGTGAATGTTGCACACTTACATGTAAATTGGCTTGACATCCATGACAACTGACTATCTAGCCTAGGGAAAAAAGCTTTGATATTATGAGAAAAAATCTTACTGAAGAAAAGTTACATGTATGCCTCAAAATACATGTATTAATTTAAGGCAGAGCAGATTGTAAATGATTGCGTCAGACTAGACCCAAAAGACTAAACCGTAGTTGCATCAACTTCTTGGAAGTAATGAAGAATTGGATCATTCATTGATCAAATCATTTCTGAGCTGGACCAACACAAGGTAGGTGCTTCGATAGGTCAATTAGAAACAGGATGGTATTTTCAGGCGCTTTTTTGGTCATGGGTCATTTGGTACAAACCTCAAAATTACAAAGGAGATAAACCCCCATCCATTGACAGTATTCTTATCCTGTTATCCAAGATTCTTAAAGGCCTGTGTATCTAGTACAATGGAACAATTTGATCTCAGTAGGGATCATTATAGCACCCTTTTATTGTTTGTACTCCAGAGGAAACTAAAACCACTTTATGTGTGCACTCATGTGGAAATCTAACCACTGAAAGCTTTGTAGTTAGTGTGTCTAATTGAGGATAACTGTCACAAGTTAACTTCATTGTTTAAAAACCACAAACTTTACTGTTACCAGCAATAAGAGTTATGGATGCTGTGGTTTTATGACTCATTGAAAGTTTGAAGTCCACCCGACAAGTTATCTTTCAGGGAATGTCTTGCAATTAGTCAATGTCATGATATTCATGCTGGTCTACATATAATCACATTTTACAGAGGTCTTCATGTTCATGTACTTTACAGTGTACATAATGCACAATGTATAGACATTAATTTGCTTATTTTTTGTTTAGTGTGATGATGATCTGCATATGTTACATACAATCAAATGGCCAAGAGATTGGTGTGGTAGACCATAGTATAAACAATAGTTAATTTTGGTTTTGAACTAGTAATTCAATTCTGCCTTGTACCCATTCACCTCACCTGGGCTGAGTGCAGCACAATGTGGGTAAATTTCTTGCTTAAGGAAAACACACCCTAGCTAGGATTCAAACCTGTGCCCCTATGATTGAAAGACAGAATCAGAACCACTAGATCATGGCACCCAAATCATGAATATGGATTTAATAAGATAATTTGCGTCAGCTAGTATCAAATCAATGTGTCAACTTTTAATACAAAGAATTCATATAGGTGAGTATTAACAAATTTTTTTTGACTTGTCATTGTCAACCATCTGTATATTATAAGGATGGCATATCTCGTGTCCAACTGAGCATGTCTTGCAAGCTTAGTAATGGTGATGAGCCAATAAGGACCTACATGTACATGTACAGTACCAGCAGAAATGTTGATATTTATGTTTACTTTGCTCTACTCAAAGTTTTTCTTTATTCTAGGATTTGTCTCTGTTTGGCTCTCAGTACGTACATTTATGAATTCTTTGGACAGTTTGATCAAATGTAGGTCCAATGATTTAAAGTGACAATTCTTTAATAGAAAATTAGTGAATTAAAATAATGAAGAATGGATGTTAGAAAGACAATGATAAAATGGCAAATAGATGTGTGAGTTATATAATGTAATTTTGTGAGTAGTGATCTATCTGGATATTCTACAGTATCTTATCTGTATGTTGAAAATTCATCCACCCAATGAAGTGTGTAGACCTCAACTAAATTTGTAATAAATTCAAAGCATTAGAAATTAGATGATCATGGATTTGTATTCATTAACTTTAAACAATATCAAATATATTATTGACAGCTTAGTCATGTACAAGTACCCTTTTCAATTTTTTGAGTACACTGTAATGTCTGTATGCCTCTCAACATTCTTGTCTTTCTGCCAAGCGTGCACATGACATGATACTATATTTGCCAATTAAGAATAATGATACATGTGCATAGTCATACATTGCTTAATAGTACTCAATACCACTACTTGTAAACCATTTATCACTCTGAGTCTTATGTCTTAACTCTGTTCTATTATGTTGTCAAACATATTGAACCAGGAGAATTTTTTAAACTACATACGTGTTTGTTCTGGAACAGTGATTGGTTGGTTGGTTGCATCAAACTCATGAAGAAAATTACATTTCCAACAGTTGTGTTTCATTAAAATCAAGACATTACCAGTGAACTTGTGGTTTTTAATGGACCACACCTCCCTTGATGGATTTTAATTGATGATTAATTCTGTACACTGCATGCATTGTTTCTGGCCTATAACGTCATAGAATTTAAGTGATCGTGTAATTCAAATAGTCACATAAATGTACTGCATTAGTTTCAATACTTTTTATGGATATCTCATACTTTACACAGGGTTAACTCCCTGCTCTACATGTACTTGTTTCAGATTGGCCTTCCATAAAACAAAAATCCATTGTGTTTATTTCACCTGACCCTTTTAAAAGTAAATTTCTTCAAATGTACTTGGTTTCTGCCTAAACCCAATTGTTACAAAGTTGAAAAGAAACCATTTTTAAAACTCTGGGGGACCAATGAAATAGAGTACAAAAGACACTATTATCTGTGACCTCTTGGGAGAAAAGAATATCCGATTCTCTGTCCTTACCTAATGTTTACTCTGATGTCAGTATGAGAAACTCCCAATACAATTGCTTACACATAATTTTTAACAATACATTATATTGCTTCAGATGGCAGATACAATGAAAGGAGAATTTGTATTCATATGTGTGTTTACTTTGAAAGAAAAATGCACAATACATGTACATGTAGGCTACATATCGGGTATTTGATAGTTTTGAAAAGTAGATTATAAATCTTTTCTGTTTGAGGATTTTGATGAAGTAAATTACTTAAAAATCAGTCAAACCCTTCAAGGATATTGGTTTGTATGGAAGAAAACAAAGCAACATGACAACGAAAGAGCAGCCTCTGGCTAATATACAAAAAGTTGAAAAGTTATTTGAATAATGTTTAGAAACTGAATGAAGTTTTGAAACAGAACTGAACTGAATAATGCTATACATTTGATAGCTCCCCGGTAATATTCTGTGTAATAATTTTTTTTCTTCTGTTTGCTTGTTAACCATAATTCTAGTAGAAAATTGATGTAAAATGTTTGTATTGATGTGGTGAGTGCGTGACATCTTTAATAGCCCCCCCCCCCCCCATCGAAAGTTTGCTGTGTTTTATAAATATAGTGTACAAGAACTTGTATGGTATGTTACTATAGATGATTGTACATATGTGAAGTACACATATGAAGTGATATGTGCTTAGGATAGACGTCATCAGAGCACTTGTATTTCATGCCTAGCTCAATATTGATTCTACGTCTGCCCTTTAGGAAGTCAACAAATTTTAGGGCTGCCAGTTTTTGGAGTAAACATGTTTGGGACAGTTGGGGACCATATGAGCGCAAGAGAGACAGACAGAGACGGGGCGAGGGCAAGAGGGACAGAGAGAGGGGGGGGGGTGCTGTTATTTTAAAATAAGTATAAGAAATTAAAAACCAAGTCCATACCAACAAAATCTAAATTGAACAAATGTATAACAATAAACAAGCATGAGAATTAATTGTACCAAAGTCGCCTCAAATTTTGGCTAATGGAGAACAAAAAATGAGAGAGAATGTTTAAAATGATTGCTACAGGAGAATAGAACTTGGGTTGTGCGTGAAGCCATGCTGAAAGTAATTTTAAGTAGTTTTTGAGCAGTTTTATATGACACCACCAATGTTGGTGTACACTCTTGGATGTGTCAATATTATTGAGTGGAAGAAAGTATAACTGTGTTGATAATCCTTGATATTTGATTGTGGCTTTTAACACATTACTTTTAAATAAACTCAGAATTTAAGACTGACTGACACCATCGTACATAAACCAGCTTTGGAACTCAAATGTTGTGTGCAATAATTAGGATTATCACAGTTAAACATGTGTTTAACACTCACTATGGTGGCATGTCTGGGTGAGGGGGATGCTGCACTTGTCCTTTGAGTGACAAGCAAAAAAAAAAAAAGATGTTTAAAATTTCAAGCACGTCGTTTAAGCCTGTCACTCTAACAACCATTGTTTAAACTTTTTTAACAACTGTTTAAACTTTTAAACAAGTTGTTTTTTAAAAAGTTTAAACAATTACAAAAAAGTTTAAACAACTTGTTGTTAGAGTGACAGGCTTAAACAATGTGCTGTTTTTTTATTACTTTGTACAAAAGGTCCTGGCTATTGAATGGGGGGGGGGGGTTAAAAGTATTGTTTTTAATACGCCTACATTACAGATTTACAGTGTACATTATACAGTAGCATTATTTTGAAATTGATGTAGGCCTACTGCCAGGTCATGCAGCCAATTTGTGGGCCCAACAGTAGAGTTTGTAGAAAATTGCATGTAGGCCTATATGTATTTCCAGTCATGAGCAGGTGGAATGGAAACTTTTCTGTGATATTGCATGATTAATAAATGAACAGATCATAGTTTAATTTAAGACAAATATTCTTTTGATCCAGAATTAACTCACATCACATTTCTGCTCGGATGATGAGGCCTATTGTCACTTCCATATGCACAACATTCCCCTGACAAATATTTTTTACGGCTCTCAAGGGGGGGGGGGGAGGGCATGGGCCGGATCCACCACTGCCATTACACAATTTGAGCTATTGAGTAATGACGCCATTAACATTTTTGTGAAACTATTTAGAATTTAGATTTCATTTGGCTTTCTCATATTGAACTCTACCATCCTACTTGTGCATACATACATTTATGCTCATATGTAATATGATGATAGTTTTGATATCATCTAGTTTAAAGATTCTTACATGTTTTTTAACTAAAGCCTGTACATGTATACTGTAGGCTAGATTACAATTGGACACCAAAAATATCACAACTTGGCATTGGCACTTGGTACACTTTTTTTTATACCGGTAAGTGGAATTCCTGTACCACCTCAGACCCTCGGTCTGTATACCCCAAAATGCTTACCTTCATTGGTTTCAATTTGAATTGTGTTCAGATTTGATTTGATTTGTGTCTGTTCATTGACAAAGCTACATGTAATTGACTGTTACTCTGGTATGAGTTGACCTTGTTGGTTTTTAATTATTAAAAACTAGTCTCACACTCTATAGGGCCGTCTGCACCAGCCCGAGTTTTCAAATTAGCACGCTATTTTAGATCCGGCAAATTATCCCGATCTGAACAGTCTCGAGATTATTTGTAATGGAGACGCAATTATCGTGCTAGTTCGCTGGATTAATCTCGAGATTGCAATCCCAAGTCAACTTGGGATTTTTTTGCAAAATAGCGTGCTATTTACGAATTATCCCGCTAATTCACAGGTGCAGATGCACTCCGAATGATTTATTCACGGCGTCAGACCATAATGCATCGATGCCTCGCTCGAGCACGAATCGCTCTTCTTGCTATGGTGGAGACAGGGTTTCTTGAATCTCGAGATTAATCGCGAAGAGGGCCGATCGGGCTAAAATCTCAAGATTGAGCAAACTCTGGCTGGTGCAGCACCGCCTTATTAGCAGTGACCGCATGTATCATATAGATAAAACTCAATGCAGAGAAACTCATCATATATGAGTAGTCAGATGGGATACATTTGGGAAGAGTAAATTAAGTAAAAAGGATATGTTAAACAATAAATTTTATGAAATCATTTCAACATGAATACATACATGTAATGCACATGTATTAAAAGAACAAATAATTTACACAAAAATATATAATATAGTTTTATCCCTCAATTATGAATTTAATGATTTAATATTCCTGACTCATGATGATGTGCACATTGGAAAAGGAAAAATCAATAAATGAAATTAATTTGTCTATCCATAAATTTTAACCAGCCCATCTGCCCTACTGTACAATTGATTCTTCAAACGCTTTTTAATTTTTATCACATCTTTGAGGCTAGCATATGATTCTTTTATTTGAACACCTGCCAAAATTCACAGGCAGATGTTAGCTATTGTCACCTGCAAATTGTCCCTTTTATTTACTGTAAGATGTGTAAATATTGAATATATGGAGGCAGAATATATGAATTCTGTGATATTGGCAACCTCTTATCTTTTTACATATGAAATATGATAAAAATGAATGTACAATTCATGAACATTATAATTCTTATTAATGAGGAAGTCCACCCTGACATTTTATTTGTTTTATCCAATGATTATCCATGTCCTGTAAGTTTTCAATTTTATGATTGTGTTTGATATAAGAAAGTTAATGAAGCACATACTTTCAAAAAAAAAAGAAAACAATGTTTGTTTCATTGTTACCATAATACTGAATGAAAAAAGAAAACAATGTTTAACACCATAATACTCAAGGTTTCACCAAAATTTATTAAAGGGTTTACATGTAGGCCTTAATATTGAAATGTTATAATTTATTAATTTTGAAATGTCACATGGAAGCTTATTGATTTATGTTATATTTCTTATCTGGAAATATTAATATGACCATGTTTTTCTATGTGAATATGTTTGAAGCTCTCGATAAAAACTAAAATTACAGTACCAAAAAAAAGTACTTGTAGTATATATGTGGTTACTATAGGAGTCAATCATTATACAAGTACATGGACAGAGAACCCCATGGATAGACGATGACCATTACCAGTAGCATGTGGCTACCAAACTAGCTAGAAGTCTGTTTTGTTACCAGGCAGGAGATTTAATTGTCGGGCATAGCAGTTTCGTAAGGCAATATTTGTTGCTATAGCAACGTCACAACCTAACTCTGCAGGCAGTTGCAATAATTGGAAGAAGATTTTTGTAGTCATTTTATCGTCTTCTTCTTTGCATTGTACAGTATGCATTAGACCAAAAGCTTCGGTCTCTGTTATGTTGGTTGTTCAGCTGAACTCCGTTGGCTTCACTCACCAAATACAGAGACCGAAGTTCTAGCGCGATCTGTACAGGGGACTCAATGGCCATATGTTTATGTACTTAAGATCGGATAAAACGGGGAAGTGAATTTGCGCGACAGCCGAGGTAAGTCACTGTTTTTGTTCCTTTTAACTTGATTTTTCTCCGTTTTGGCGCAATTAATGCCAAGAGGGAATATTAATTTGCATTTTGGTCGCGTTAATTTTCAAATTTTTTATTCATTAAAGACAAAAATTGAAGAGCCCCGACGGGGGGATTTCGCATTGCAAGTCCCCTAATGGTGGCTGCACGCTAGCGAGCCGTCTGTGTACGAGGAGAATAAAAAAATAAAAAAATGTTTAAAAACTCCTTGAAACAGACGGCTGCCAGCTGTCTAAGTATGCATATCAATGCCTTGTACAGTATTTTAAACTTTTCTCTGTTATTTCTACAAATTATAAGTACATTTAAAGTGGAAATAGAGTTTCCTTAACTCAACTAAAGTCAATCCCTTGTGTACTCCAAGACTAAAGAGACTTCTCATTTTGAACGATATATAGAATAAGTGTGCAAAATGGCACTTAGGATTTTACTCTTAACACATCTTACTAGTCGATTTTGTCTTCGCAGATGCAGTTGCTATGGTAATATATTGGTGTGATTTTTTATATTATTTTACCTCTCCATGCAATCACAGTGCTTCTTTGCTGTATTTTGAAGAGCTCTTGACAGTAGTAGTTATTATGCTGGACATCCGGTCTGACTACACTCGAGGGATCATTGTATAACTTCACTGTCACAGCAGCGAAATCGACTCCAAACTGATTACGTTATTTCCAATGATATACTGTATGATAAACATCTTATAATACATGTACCGTGTGATGGTTTGGATCGGTTTTGTTGGTATGACAGTAACGTAAGGATGCTCTCAGCTCCAATCGTCTACAATAATACTGTAAGCTACATGTAGAGACCCTGTTTTTCTGTTTTCTTTTTCTAAAAAGCCAATTCAGTGTTCTTCACTATTTTAATCACATTTTGTGTTCTTCGATGACACGTACAAACTTATGATAAACCAATTGTAAATAATGAATTTATCTGAGAAAAACATGAGATTCCATTCAGATAAAGATTGGCAAACAGTTAGGTTTGATGGGCAGATTTTTCTCTTAATTAATGTACAGTTTGTTTAATTGGATTTTGCCCTGATTACTATGATTTTCACTGATTAATTGAAATAGTTAGGCCTGAAAAAAAATTCATGAAATTATGTGATTTCTGTGTCCCTCCTTAATAATTCTGTGAAATCACAGTAAACTAGGAACTCTATATCTATTAAAGCATATTCACACTTACCTAATCAAGAAAATGACCCCAAAGACCCCAATATATCTAATGATTATTTTACTCATTCACACCCACCTGATTTAGAAAAAGTTATGATTGACCTCTAATTATAGCATTCTCCTTACACTTCTATCCAATTTCATGAGTTTACATGTGTAGTTTAGTGCAATGAAGTTACGTCTTCAGATACATTCTATGGTTTAATAATTGATACTTTGACCATGTATTCTGGTTCTTGAATAATAATTAAAAAAAATATTTGATGGTTTAAATTGAACTCGCACTAAACTACCGGTACATACATGTATGCTGCCTCTAATGTGCATGTGTGGGCACTGTGTAACATACTTATATGAACATATGGTAAACATACAGCTGGCTCATGATTGATAATGTCTTGTCAATGAAGAGCAAAATTATTAACTTCGCTGTCAATGTACTTCTGCCTCTCCAAGTCACATATTCCTGTGACACGTTCACATGCACTGTAGTGACTATACACCCACAATTTCATACAGTACATGTACCTCAATTTCTGCTACACTGTGGTTACAATTACATGGTATCATCATTATCATATATTTTAAATTTAATTCAATTAAAAAATGGTCTTTATTGATAATCAAACATGTTATGAAAAAACAGCAAGAGCTGGAAAATCATGTTTACAAGTTGGTGTTGGCACAATTAAATACATAGTAAAAACCATAGTAAAATGCATTAAAAAGGCTATACATTTATAAGTTAATACAATTTAGATAAAGCATAAAAGGCAATGAATGAATGAATGTAACATGATAATGGCAGACTTGAAGGAGGGGAGACTGACAATCCATTCCTTTATACATATTTAGGTAGGTACATGTAAGTACTAGCTTTACATGTAGGAGCGCCTTGAGCACCCAACAAGGTGGATACGTGCGCTATATAAATCCTATATTATTATTTTAATCATTATTTTTCAATCTTCTTTTTTTTTCTCATAGTTAAAATGCTGTATGAATGTACATATTAAAGGAAATGCTACACAATAGTAGGCTAAGAGAAGAAATGTATTTTCAATATCTTTAATCAAGTTTTGGGGATAATAGACAGCTCTAACTACATTGTATGTCCTTACTGCTCTTTAATCTTGCAGTGAATCGGGAATTTCCAGTGCTGTTTTTTATTTTCCAGGGCTCTCTTTATCATTTCACGACATTTATTTTTTCCCCTGCTAGCCGGATAAAAAATCAAGAAGATATACCAACTATATTAGGACTTGATCTTTCTTGCAAAGAGGCAACACTCTATAAAGGAGATCTATGCAAGAGGGATGGACACCTCTTGTGCAAGTGGATTTTCAGTAAGCTGATACCGGTATTGATCAGTATTAATCGCTTCCAATGTGCCCTGTGTCCCGAACATTGTTTACATCAATCAGAACTAGAGTGGAACTTGAGATGTTTGGGCCGAGGAAGGCACGATTGCGCTAAAGGTCACTGAGAATAAAGAGGACTTGGCAATTGTGACGAAGATACCCTTTTAATCAGCGATTCTAGGAGTGGGAGACAGAATGGAGTGAAACTTTAAAATGGAGAAAAGTTGTAAAAGCCTATCTTTAGTTTCGGTGAATCCCCCCCCCCCCCCCAAGTGAATGTCGCTATTCTATTTTATTACTGTATTACCTGTTTATCAATGCATGTGCCCCAAAATAGTTCAGGTGTGAAGGATATAAACTAAAATTTGTTGTATTGGATAAATTTACTGAGTTTAAATTAGATTTTAATTTGACGGATGCCCGATCAAAATAGAATATCTGCATATTTTTGTCTTGTTTGTAGAAAACACCTTCTCAAGCATTGAATATGCTGAAAATTTTAGAATATAATCATTGTTAGTAGCTTTCTAATATCCAATTACTATAATACATGTATATGTATGTAAAGTAAGTTTTCAAACAGCTATTGTGAATAAAAATAAAAACGTCAACGGAGAGACGGCGCTAGATTTAAATTGAAATCCTAATGGCTGGAATAAATGCGATATTTTAAATTATAATTGGTAAAAAAATGCATTCAATGACCACTACACTTTTCTAATATTAAATTTTTGATGATACATGTACTCGATTATATTTCACATTACAGTACTGACCCTTGATACCAAAGCTAAAGAGAGGGGAATATTTAGAAAATGTTCTGTTTTCACTGTCATGTAATTTTTATCTATTATTGGTAAGTTTTTCTATGACCTTTTAATAAGTGTTTCTTTGATTTGGTAGTGGGAGACAAATAGAATTTTTAAAAAAATCAGAGGAGAAGATTAGAAAATGTATTTTTTTGCCATGTATGTATTATTATTTATTTTGGTAAGCTTTTCTTTGACCCTCTTTATAATCAATGTTTATTTGATTTGGAACTGGGAGACAGAGTGGAATAAAATGTATCAGTTGCGAACACAAAAGATGTAGGAAGGTTGAGAAAATGTTGTTTTTTCACAATTATGTAATGTTATCCCCGTCATGGTTTGCTTTTTAGTGAATTAAATGGAAAGAAGCTGAATGCATGTACAAGAGAGAGAAGGAGAGGGGGTGATTTAAGTTTCAGTTTCCATTGTATTAGGAGCTTGATTACAGTTTTCAAAGTATTTAGAATCAATTTGGCGATAATATTTCATAAAACCAAGTCCTTGGAGAAATCTCCACACCTTCTCTCGTAATTTGAGCAGAAACTCGACTCGGCTGTTTTTTCCCTTCTTTTTTTAACATTTGGAATTAACAAAGCCAAGACAAGAATTGGGATTTCCCCTTATCTTGGAGAGATGAGAGCGAAGAAAATATCAAGGATTGAGAATTCACCTAGTTCTAAGTGGCGGGACATCTACATTAAATAAATATTTCTCATTGATGTAACAGGAGACAGAAACAAATAATGCTATTTGTAATGTTGTTTGGAATAGCTGCAGTAATAGTCTAATTGAGTCATGCATAAAAGAATCCCGGGAGATACATGTACTGTACATGTAGCAATTTTTTTTTAGTTGATTTTTCTCAATGATACAATTTTATATTTTTAAAGTATTCTTACATTTCTTTTTGATATTTAAGTATTCACTTGGTACCTGGTCATAATTTCTCTTGATACCCTCACTTTTAGCACATATTGAAATAATAACAATTAATTGAATTTCATGTAAATCCTAAATGTTTAATAAGATATATTTTAAGACTTTGTATTCAAGTAATTGTATTACAAATTGTGGTTTTTTCAAATGATTTAATAAGGAATTTAATTTTCTACTTGTTGAACATGAGATACCTCCTATCCTATCCCTATTCTATCCTATCCTATCGTAAATAGCATTTGAAAAGGAAAAATAGTCAAACAATGGTCATAGTTAGCGATCGGTCTGAGTCGCTTGATTCACAAGTTCAAGCCTTCAAGGTTTGCGTCACAATACAAACGGATCACACTGCTTCAACCAGGATCCTCTCCTACTGGTACAGCATAATTATATCCATATTTGGAGTTTGTGAAAAGCGATGTCATGTCCTTGTCATTACATGTATAAAACTTGACATCTTTTTTTTCCTGGTCATTTTCAGTCTTTCCTGGCTTGATTTCAAGAAAAGGACATGATCTACATCCTCTTCATGTTCAATATTTAGAAAATGAGCGGAAGTACATGTAGAACTTAAGCAAGCGAGTTCGAGATCTTTGATTGTTGCACCAAACAGTCTGTTCGAATTTTCAGGTTTTTATTACTATCTAGGGTACATTTATGATAATAATGATTATGATAATATATTTACCCAGGGAGCTACTTCAGTTCTGAAAACTGTTTTCCCAGCAGGCCTTGTTTAACATGATAATATATCATCCCAACTTTAGCTTGGCTACCTATTTGCTCAAGCATTTGACGAATTTATTCCTACTGGTTATCCATTTACGACACCCGGGTGGAGGGTGGCAAATGTAGTTAAATGCCCTGGCAAATGACGGAAGTGCTGCTGTGGGATTTGAAACTTAGATATTGTGGTTCATAGTCTTGAGGCCTATCCACTCTTCCACAACAACCCTATTGTAGCCATTCCTACAAAACTTGAAACGGTTCCTTGTGACATTTCATAGTGGAATCTACTGGTCTAGGGTACTGCCCGTAAGCTTGAAACCAACTGTTTCATATGACCCACAAATCATACGACAAGCGAGACCTTACGATGAGCATTGTTTCGACACGAGACTCACTGTTGCCCATGGGCTAGTTGTTAACCTCATGTGAAATAGGCACTTGACCTACAGAATATTGCCTGTTTTGAAATGTGACTACCACTGGGTATAGCTTTAATAAGTTGACAATAATGTATCTCTACTGTACAAGGAGCTTGTGCATGGCCTGCCACCTGGTAACGCCTATTAACGAGACACGCACTCCTGAGACGCTTTCCTCTGAAGATATCATGTGTAGGTTGGGGTTGTGATAAAGTTTCAAAATGATCTGAGGATTAGGATTAAGATTAATATTAGTTTTGAAGTTTGGGTTTTTGTTTGACTTAAATAATGTACAATGTATGTGGTTGGTCCAATGTATATTGGACCCCCTTTTTTCAATGTTTTGATTATGAAATCACCCTGGGTTTGTCCTGTCTTTTGTCCCTGTATTACACAAAGCGTAGAAATTGATTGTAGGAATGATTTCTGCAATTGATTGCACACATTACAGTCAATGCCTAGATTATCACAATGCAAGAAATGATTAAGTCTGATCGATTGCTAGATGCGTACTGGTGAAAGTCACTGTTATCTGGCCTGGGTTTGCTTGCTTCTTGAATCTTCTCCTCCGGGTGCAGCGTAATATCCGTTGAATCAGCAGCATGAGGGGGTGAAAAGCGGATGATTTTTTTTCTTTTGCTTGTAGATGCAGCTACATGTACTGTACATGCATTGTGACTAATGACAAACACGAAACGCTAAACTACATTGTACATGACCCGTCATGCCGATGATGACTCACGCATGAATGTGTTATGTTACTTATCTCTTGCTCTTCGGTTAAAGAGAAAGTCCATCAAGATGATAGTGTTTGTAGAGGCACTAAAAGTAGATACAACTACACGTTTTGTTTTTAATACAATTGCGTAATTAATTATAGAGGATAACCTGAAGGGCCATTGTAGAAATTAAGGGTGAGAAGTGCCCTTTGCCCTTGCCAGGTGTCCCTTGGAAATGTTTGTGCTGCAGGTGTCTTGATTCATGCATGTATGTGAAAGGTGTAGATCTGCTTGGAGACCAAGTTCAACAGTTTCTAGTGCAGTTTAAACCAACAAAACCTTGACTTCATTGTCACTTGGAAAGAAGGGATATCTGCGAGTGACATCTTCAAGAGAAAGGAGAACAATGAGATTGTTTACTATGAAGTTCTCCTTGCCAATACAGCCACTGCTTTCTTTGAGTAACATTTTCATAGCATTGGAAAGATTTGAACAATGAGATGCGACACAGATTATTTTTCTTTTGTCATTCCAAGATGCCATCGCCTTTGAAAGTATAGAAGAGGAAATTGCATGTACAATGTATGTGATATTAAGCATGAAAATGAAAAAATAACTTACTAGATACATATTAAGAATAGAAGTTATCTTTTGTTCATGAATTATCCCAATGTAAATCATATGACATCATACATGTAGAACTATGTGAAACCGATCAGGAAACTCACCAATCTATTACTTTATTACATTTCAATTCGGGTATTAATTATAATGTATGATTTACATAACATATGAAAAAAATACACAAAAAATGTTGTAGAACCCCCCCCCCCCTGCCCCTTAATTTATCAATTATTAACCCTCCCCTCTCACCGCCTCTCACCTTCTCTTCCTTTCTCTATTCTATCTATTTTTACCTTCAATTAACTGATACTTCTATACATTTTCCCTCCATGATGCTCCTTGATAAAGAAGCCTATAAAATTTAATCATTTTGAGATATTATCATGTTACCACTGCCAAGATAGCAAGCACTCAAGATTTCTCAGATCAAATATTGAATCGGTCTCGGCGGCAACGTCTGGGATCTGGGAGGAAATGTCAAGTGCTGTGAAGGAGCATTGGTTTGGTGATCAACCGATTTAGCTCACAAATATTGAGAGCATCTCATGATTTCAGATATCAATACTGCAAATTCAAAGATATTAAATTTCAAGATGAAAAGGAGGTTTGGCATTTCCAAGAAGATGGTTACAATTACTGGGGAATATTTTTCATCTCAAGCTTTGAAGACTCTCGAAACAGTATCATGATTTCCCTTATGAACGGAACTCATTTTCCCTCAGGAAATCTTGATATTCATGGCAAAGTCAATGAAAAGGTGGTGAATTTCAAAGAGTTTTTCAATGAAAGCTATTTTGAAATTGATTTCCCCCTTTGATATCATTGATTATATATTTTGAGTAGCTAAAATAGCTACAGGTTTATAGAGGAGCATTGTTGAAATTCAGTGTATTATTTCAAGGCATATGTAATTCAGAATATTATACTACAGGCATATTCACATCTTCTAGATCATATGAAATACATTTACATATACACTGTAGCAGTGAAAACTTGTTCAGGTCCCAAAATACATTATAATTGATTTTTTGCACATTCACAGTTTTCACACCTTTCTGAACCAGACAGAGTTCTTGTTATATGAACTTTTATAAGCCAGCAATATAACCATTGCTTTCCTGGATCTTGCCTCACCTCAAAAGTTCTTGTAAGTTTCCTTGACACTGCTAAAACCCCTGCAATACTGGATAGATCTTTGTTAAACAGTTTTTATTTTTTGGAATGAACCTACTTGTACCTGTGAGTAAAAATATACAGGTTTTTATTTTGAGATGTAGTTCAAGTACATCTCCTTAGCACTGTCGAAATGCCACCTGATTTTTGTGATTTGCTGGATGTGAATCCTTTATGTTTGTAATTTTCTCCAAGTGAATTTCACTTCCCAACATTGATAAGATCTGAGTGCTTGATGATCAATCTGAGCATGTTGTTGAATAGAGAAAACGACCCTTAATCATAGTCCCCCAGTACAGTCCAATCAGGTCATTTCAAAAGGTTGAAGGGAAGTCTATAAGACATTGTCATCATGTTCACATAAAACCTTTGAAGTTAAAGCTGACAACAATCTAAGTTGACAGCTTTTGGCTGTGTAGTACTACATTGTACAGTAGTTAAAATTTTTTTTGATCCCATATGAACCCTTGAATGCGTGACTAAAAGACACCGTTCTCATTACAATCCTAAAATCTAGTTTACTGGAAACTGGTTCAGGAAAGTTTGGAAGATCGCTTAGCTAGTGTTCCCATCTGATCAGCCGGAAGTACTGCATGGCCGCTTCACGGAAAGCGATCTTGTTGCTATGGGTACACTCTCAGTTTTGCGCGAAATTAGAAACCACAGCATAGGCATTCTACACGCAACATGTGAACGGTTGTGTCCTCACTTATGCTAAAACCTGTTTAACGAGGCAAAGCGATCGGGAAAACTACATCCCGAGGTTGTTTTCCGAACCGGTTTGGAAGATCGCTTCGACCATTCTCATTACATGTTAAACTACATGTAGTTTCCACTAAACTAGTTCCCAGTAAACTATGTTTTAGGATGCCGATGGTAATGAGAACGGGGTCTAAGTGTTTGAAGGTACAATATTTATTTCGTAGAAGAGTATTTAGAGTTAAACTTAGAGGTTCCCAAGTGAACATAACTCACATTTGGTCCCTTGTGAATAAAGCATCTTCAGTGGAGCCATGCATGATGATGCGATCTTATCTTGGTCTCCTTTCTTGTCCTCAATAGGTGGTTTCAGACCGCCTCGAAGTTCGCCAGTTCCAGGTATTCTCTGATCGGGAAATTTACCCCGATCAGAAAATACCAGGTATTTTGGCGGTCTGAAAGCAAACTACGCGTAATATCCCCGAAAGAAAATACCCGATAAATAGTAGGTACTTGGCGAAATTACGAGAACTTTCGCGGGGATTTTTCCAAGGTCGTGGGTATTTTGGCGGTCTGAAAGCAAATTACGGGAACTTTTAGCCCAGCGTGTCGTTGGGTGCGGCGCCGTGCATGGGTTGCTGCTGGGCTAGTGATTTTGAATTTCGCGCCTTGCTGCTTATCAGACCATACTGCGCATGCTCGTAACTTCAGGAACTTATCCCGAAGGGTATGTTTCAGGGCGGTGTGAATGCAGGAATAATTAATGGGTATTTTTCAGCCTAAAAAAGTTCTCGTAATTTAACGGGGATTCTTGTGATCGAGGCGGTTTGAAACCACCTATGGAAGCAAGTGGACTGAATCAGAAGTCGCTGGATTATTTTGCAATGGTGGCGATGGGCTTGATTGATTCTTGATCTAAACAGACTTTGGATATTAAACTCTTGTCTGCTTTGAGGGACAAAAAATGTACATAAATGAAAAGTCAGCAAGCGCCAAAGAGCTTTGAAGATTCTTGCAAGCAGAGCTGTAATGCATGTTTCTTGAATCGTTTTTTTTTTTATCATACAGAAGAAATGTGTGTCATTTCTTACAGTGCACATATTCTAACAGAAAAGTTGAGAAGAGTTTACAAATGAATATACAAAAAAGAAGAGGTGGGTCAAAAGAATGCAAAAGTGTCATAATGAAAAAAAGCTGATTTATGAAGTGCTTTTTGCCAGTAGAGACAAAGCACAACTATTAGTACCCTAAATTTAGCTTGAGTTCCCACTTCATCAGCAACGCTCTGTGCATTCAAGGAATTCATCTTACCAGGTATCCATTCGCCTCACCTGCATTGAGTGCAGCACAGCTTGGATAAACTTTGTAATGAAGAAAAATGTGCCGTGGCTGGTATTCAAACCCACGACCTGTTTGAATGATGAGAGTCAGAACAACTAGACTATGACAATATCATACATTTTTTATGTAGGAACTGCAGCTTTATTGCAATCACATCGGGAAGATGAATTTCGCGATATTTCAATTCATCTGCTTTTCATCCAATCTTTATACAACTATAGCTTTTTATTTTTTTTAATTTGATTTCGGCATTTTCTCCCCATTGCATGATCATGTGGAGTTGAGTTCAGACTTCACAGTGGCATGACCTGCAAAAACGCTCTTTAGAACGCTCCCTCAAACATTCCCCAGGCCTTAATCCGATCATTCCCTCTCACGTCTCTTGGCAATCTCTTCTTATTTACAAGTTTCCCCATCTCATCAACCCCCTTTTCCTTTCTGTTCTTTCTCCTTTTCCACAGGTTACAGGCTACCAGGAGGACAAGAGGAACAACTGGGGACATTATTGAACTACGACATCGTCACACCGTATCGTTTAGCTGGCAGGGAGCGAAGGCAAGCCCATACAATTACTCAGGTACCATAGAGATTCCTCATCTCCGTTTCATTTAGGGGCATGACTAAGTGCAGTGGTTGATCGCTATTAAATACTGCCTGTGCTGGCGATCGATTAAAATGGGGAGTACTTAAATCGGGAGTTATTAAATCGGGAGTGCCTGGTTTGTCCAATTTGAGGGAGGCAGAAAAATATGATAGAGAGATTAGAGGTTATGCTGTGGTAATAATGAGAATATAATTATAGGAAGTAGTATGAAAAGGCCAGCTTTAATTATTATTTTTTTATAATATACAAACCTTTTTCGTTTCCTGCATAAATCAAGTCAAGAAGTTATATTGATTTTCCAGTACATTAATTACACCTATAATTTTTTTCAAAGAGAAAGGATTATATCGCACTAAAGCAAACTATTTGAATTGATCTTCTGTCATTCAGATACTTTTACAGGCCTATTGTATTGCAATGAAACTGGAAATGTAGCAATCAATAATGAAATTCTTCAACAAATGCCATGAGCCTGATACTCCAGTGAGTTAAAAGTAATATCCCATTCAGGAATTTACCCCAAGTAGTCGAGATCACAAGAGTGCGGACCCCGCACTAAAAATTTTGTTCATAAATTCTGAAATAATTTGTACAATTTTTACAATCGCAGCAACAAAATTGCCTGGTTTATTACCACGCTTTGGCAAACGTGAACGTTTGCGGGCAGAGACCGAGCTATTTGAGACTCCCATGCATTCGTGAAATTGAAGATGGATCGGGTATGCCTATAGTTTAATGCCGAACTAGTCCTAATAGCAGCACTTGAATAGTCTGGGCTTGGATCTAGATTATTGTGGTCTTCTCCCTTTAAAAAATAGAAAAAGGACTAGTGTCCAACCAGTCTGCCCCCATAAATCCATGAAAGGAGTTCAAGAAGTCAAGACTTTGGATGTATTTATGTCAGGTAGTCTGCAGGCACAGACCTTTATTGAAACTTTTATCAACAAGTGGGACTTCACACAAAGACTAGAACATGTAAAACTTGCTGTTTCAAGTACACAAGTCATTGTAGAATTTGCATTCAGACCCCTTAACTCGAATGTAGGGTTTGCACAGCAGACTAATGTCAGGAGGTGTGTGTTTATTTCATCAATGAGAAAGCAAGGAGCTTCAAACAGCTCCTTGAAGAAAGAAAGTGAAAGTGAGGAAGTCACGGGTCTTTGACTTTTTGAGACATTCCTGGCATGCTTGTGGAAATATTCTTGTGAAATTTCCAGGAATCTCATGACACCTTTAATAACCATGGCAGCGCAGGTTGGGTGCAGGTACATGTATATTGCTTTCACACTGGCTGGATCATAAAAATATTCAGAAATTGTTCAGACCTCCAAATACCCGATGATTTATTTGAATTCATCACTAATCTAAACCGGAAAAAGTTCCTTTAGTCATGAGGCAGCAACAAGACTCAACAATTCTAATTCAAAGGATAGGAATAATCAAGCATTCCTTTTTCTCACATATAATGTTCTCAAAATTTGCCTTCACCGTTTGGCTATATCCCCATGACCTTTGAAATATCTCTGAGATTATTTTTCAGGCATTTTCTTCCGGGGATGTAAAAATATTATAGGACATTTCCTTTCACTTTAGCCAGGGAAGTATCTCACCTTCCTTCACTTACAAAGTACCTGGTACTTGTAGGGTTTTGATTGGGATAAAATTCTCAAATTTGAAAATACCATAATTCAATGGGCTGGTGTTAATACATCTAGTGCAATGATATTTCTCTTACAAAAGTGCATTGTTAATAAACTATTGAACAGGGAACTTTTAAAGCTACATGTAGGTCAGTGCCAAGGCTATATGAAATGAATATTTAAGCCTGTCTAAAGCTTTGCTAAAGGGTCTGTAATGGGAGTCATACATGCCAATATTACAACATTGTGGTGGTCATTGGATATTATGTTTTCTGCTAGTTAGATTTAAAATTTGACTAAAATCATTGATTTTCAACACATTTTTGTATAATATATAAATTTCAACATTCTGGGTTATATTTTTATTTTTTGATGAAACTTTGAAATAAGTGTGCTTCTAAGATGTAGGCCTAGGCGTAGCCCAATCTTGTACAAAATATAAAGGTACTTTAGAATCTTTATTGAATGTAGTTAAGGGCATTCTGCTTATTGGAGTAAATTAGATTCCCTTTTCTAGGCCAGAAAGCCTTCTTACAGTTTTATCTGAAATGATCTGATATTTATCTTAAATAGGATTTATTACTCAGGAATGTAGGGTAAGTCCAATCAATTATAAGCCCCTTTTAAACTACCTTCATCTAGTTCCTTCCAAGCTCCTAGTACTCCTGCGACTTCCAGGGAACTTGTGTAGGATAAATATGTCAGAACTCTTATTTAATGTTTTTTTTGTGTGAAGGGCTGTCACATCTGTTTAGCCAGCATAATAGTGATACAGTAAGCCGTTTTCACATTTCTTGATATTAGAAGCATTAAAAGAATTTGATTACTTGATTTGTATATAATGCATGATATCAAGAAATACTGTACAAATATGATTGAATTAAAAATCAGCTCGTCATACAGAATGCGACAAACATTGTAATTTGTCACTTGCAAAGAACCACAAGGTTTTGTAAGATATTGCTGATTGTTCCTCTTGCCTTTAAATGGAATGAAATAAGAGAATGACCTTAAATGATGATCAAAATCAAGAATTATTGCTGTCAAGTGCACTTTGGTATTCATAAAAAAGAATGCCCGTAGGCCATAGATTTGAAATCTGTCCAATGCAAATCAGCAGGACATTCACATTTTCCTTTCAAGAACCTAGCATGTTAAAGTAATTACCCCCTTTTCTTGGCGGAAATCCAGTGGACTGCTTCTGTAATTTCTTCAGGAAGGTTATGTGCTAAACCGGTGGTCAAGTGATACTTCCCATGTTCTAATATTGTAGACTGAAAGGTAAAAGAGGCAAAGTTCAATAATCTTGAATTGCCTTTGAATAATGACCAACAATTAGGCCTACATGTTAATAAATTCATTTGCCTGTTTTCTGAAACTTTATTCTTAAATTATGGGAAGCCAAAACTTTCATGATTTTGTTTTTATATGCTACATGTACTTATGTTTATTGTGCTCTTTTCCGGTAAATTGCCAATTGGTCCACTGCCAACTTGTCCACTGGCCACATGGTCTACCTTCATTTAGTTTAATGCCATTCCATCCATCAACATTTTGTCTAACGACCATTTGGTCCAATAAAAATTTGGTCTTATCGTCACATTACCAGTTGCTCTAATAGACAGCACCCACAATTAGACCATATGGATATTGGACAAACTGATTGTAGAGTAGACCAAATGACAGGAGACGAGTTGGCAATTGGACGAATTGGCATTAGACCAAATGATGATAAACCCTCTTTTGCTTGTAGTTTTAGAGTGTGAAAAATTATTTTTAGTATAAACATTCCCAGAAATTATGAATAACTTGAGTTTCAAGTATTAACTGATTAATTTAACCTGAACTTTTTGAATGTCGCAATTGGCTATCTATATAGCCACAACTTAATGAGACCAGAGTTTGAATTTAACCATAGTTTGGCCATTGTCACTTAAATGGAATTGGGCACCTCACCAAACGTCTATATGTACCAGTTTTACCAGACTATTAATAATGGTTCAGGTTTCAACAAGATACATGTACAGTACTAAAGGGAATTTTGATGACACGTGTAAAAATGACTCCCATCTAAGGAACTGAACTAGCTTTCTACGAACTTGTAACATCAGTACCAGCAGGTGTTCTAAAACTGCTTCAGACAAGTTTCTTTAATACACCCATTCTGCATCATGTTATCAGCAATAATTAGAGACTGGACAAAGTTAAGCATATGATATTGGTGCTCCAATGCATGGGTACATTAAGTAGTGGAATAACTAATAAGGTGAAATAACAGTCGAAAATCAATAATTACAGTAGGTGTACTTTTACAGTGAATGAAGTGTTATTTAAAATAAGTCAGAGTGCTTTAGAAACAAACCCGTAATTTGTAATTTTGTTATTGAATCTGAGGTAGTTAGTAACATTGATCGCCCTGGCCAACAGGCTAATACATGTAGGTAATGAAGATAAACACCCCTGAAAATATTTAGTTTGAAATGTTACAAATGTAGTAATTTTATATCTGTGGAAGATAACCAATAACCCCATTTACTATTAAATCAGCTATATGTAGTATAGGGTTAATATTTAGATTAATCTTTGAACTAATGCTTTGTTTAGAGTGGGGGGGGGGGGGGGTCCACGGTTCTGCCAAATCACCTTTCAAAGGTATTTTTTTTAACCGTTTCATGTACATGCATTGTAAAGGATACAGTAGCGAGGACTTGTTTTTACAACCGACAAGAAATTGATTAAACTATGGTTGTAGGGTAAGATACGTGTTGATTAAAACTCAGACCACCTTGTGTCGCTTTGGCTGGTGATGTCTGCTCTGTTAATAAAGTCCATGAACAGGGTTTGTGATGTTAGGTTCCATTCTCAAGTGTTTTGGAAACAGATTGAGATGGAAGGAGGGAATGGTAGGACGGATGTAAGGTCATTGATGATGAGAACGCCTATTGGGTGCTTTTATACCCATCTGGTTGTGAACAAATGCAATACATTATTAGGTATTTGGAGGCCAGGGGTGCGATTCATCTACATATTTGTCCGACAAGATGTCAGATCTGACAACTCTTCTTCTTATTTTTGATTGGCTGAGAAGCACTGTTACTATGGTAACTGTCAGATAAAACATCCGGCAAGTCCTTTCATGAAACGCTCCTCCGAAGGAGCTCTTGTTATTTATAGGTATTTTTCATTTGGATGGGTAGGAAAGCGTCCAATGATTGGGTTTCCTCTCTAATGGTCAGGCCAGAGATTGAAGTAGGATGCATTCTCTTGAAGTCTTCTTCAAGTGTTTACATGGTGAAGAGCTGCAGCTGCAATGCATTAGGTCAGTTTGTTTGTCCTCATGTGTAAAAACATACATGTGCTACAAGGTATATGGTCCATCATGGATGAAATACCAGGGGAGCATGAAATGACATAGATAGTCAATGATTTTCACTGTCAGCTGTTATAAGCTACTGAAATCCTTGTATCCCATTGGCTCAGAACAAATCATTGAGTATCACTATTTGTTCATGAAACTCTCCCACATTAGGTCTACATGTTTGACTTTTTAACATAAGAATAAACTCCTAAATTCTCTGACATTTGAAAAGCAATGAGATGCAGAAATTACTCTCTGGGTCCCTTTTGTTTGATCCCTTTTATGTTAAATGCCAGGGAAGCATTTCATGAAACAATATAGAGATTTTCATTGAAGATTGTTATAAGCTATTGAAATCATTGCATCTGATTGGCTCAAAACACATTTACCCAGTGAAAATCATTGCCAAGACGTTTCAAGATACTCCCAAGGTCCGCAGAGGATACCATGTGCATCATTTCAGTGATATTGCAGCGTTTGCTCCTGTGACTATCCTAGCTCCTCCACTTATTTCTCTGAAGGTATAGGATTAGGGTTGTGAACTTGTGATGGGTTTGTTCTGTTCAGAACGATATGAGGACTATGATTACGTTTAGGTCGTAAACTTGGCTTAATATCTCGATTTTCTGTGAGAGCAAGTGTTGCAGGAGGAAATGTCGTGGAACCCAGCCATTTCAGCAGGTGAAGTGTGTCTGTCTGGGGAGCAATAAATAGAATGCTTGAATGATATATTCATGGTTTCTTGATGAGGGTAAGTAGTATGGAAGGCACTTGAACTTTCCTGCAGAGTCAACGAATCAACGGGCAGAAGCATTCAAGGACACCGGGTTCATAAACAGTCCACTCATATTTCTTTTGTTTTTAATAAGCCCTGGTAGTGACCGAAATGTGACTCCTTTATGTTGGCCTATACAGTAGGATCAAGGAGATATCATCTCCTTGGTAGGATTATACTGCAACATTCAGCCTCGTGTTTTGTGTACTTAGTATGTTACTGAAATGGTTGTTCTACTTGAGTACATGTAGTTCCGAACATGGACCTCAGTATGTTCCGGAAGAGTGGAGTATATGTGCCCCAATTTAAAGTTTAAGTAAATAAAATGTAAAATGCGCATAACATGTACAGCCCTTGTAGAATCAAATATCTCTGATCTCTAAAACAAGAGTTGTAGACCTACATGTAACAATCATTTCATGTAGAGAACTCATTGAAAGAATGAGCTCATAGGCCTGATAATAAGTGATAATTTTTTCTTGTTCACACTTACCAGATTTGTAATCACAAGTTGCATAAATTTTCTCAAAATTTACCAACCAATAATGTGTTACTTGTTTTTTTGGTTTCTTTTTTCATATTTTAGTTTCTAGTGGAAATTCCCCAGATTTTTAAGCGTAAGATGCTTGTATTTCAGCAACCAATAATTTCTTACATCTTTTTAGTTTCTATTCAAACACACTCTTTCCAGGTTTGATTTCCCCTTTAAAGGACAAGTCCACCCCAACAAAAAGTTGATTTAAATAAAAAGAGAAAAATCCAACAAGCAAAACACTATAAATTTCATCAAAATCGGATGTAAAATAAGAAAGTTATGACATTTTAAAGTTTCGCCTTATTTCACAAAACAGTTATATTCTCATCCTTGTCGGAATGCAAATGAGGAGACTGATGACATCACTCATTCACTATTTCTTTTGTATTTTATTATGTGAAATATGAAATATTCAAATTTTCTCACTGTTGTCGTGTGAAACAATGATTAATTCCTCCCTGAACATGTGCTATTAACATTGTTTAATACTATATGGTTAAATCAAGTTGGTCCTTATTGTGAAATCATAAAAAAATAAAATATTGTATAATTCAAACAATAAAAAACAAAAGAAATAGTGAGTGAGGGACATCATCGACTGTCTCATTTGCATGTTACTGAGTTGTGCATATCACTGTTTTGTGAAAAATAGGCGAAATTTTAAAATGTCATAACTTTCTTATTTTACATCCGATTTCGATGAAATTTTCAACATAATGCTTGTTTGATTTTTCTCTATTTATCCAAATCAACATTTATCTGGGGTGAACTTGACCTTTAAAGCTACAGTCCCACCAACGGAACTGGATCCAAACTGACCGATAGCATGCCATTCAAAATAATGTAATGGCTTTGATCGGTCTGGAGTCGGTTTTGTTGGTATGACTGTAGGTGAGATTGTTTTATCTCTTGACACTTAACTCCTGGAATTACCAGGCCTTGTTGGCTTCCTTCCTGTGCATTCATCATCAATTGTTCCAAGACCGAATGGATCAAACTCTGGCCTTCCAATCTTTAACCTAGCCTGTAATCTAGGAAGAGGCCGCAGCTATTGTCTTTGCTTTTATGAGTCTAATGCTGTGTAATATGCAAAATCTAAGTGTTGCACGTACATGTACCTCTGATGTGCCAAGACTCGAAACAGTAGCCCCTCCCATTAGTTTTCTTATTATCAATGAGTGTCAGGTGGCATTCTGACCCTTTGCCCATGATGTTATGGTACGCAATGTAATGTCTCTTATAAACAGTATGCAGAGAAGCAAACGGAACAGGTGCAAAACACATCGCAGAGTCCCATTGGAAATCGTCTCACACTTTGCTCGTTATTGCGAGGTTAATATCACAATTAAACATTGAAAAAGTATTTGTGAAGAGAATCTACATGTGCTTTACAAAAGTGGTGTTTACACTTTACACATGTATGCTGCAATTTTTCACAAAAACTAATTCAACATATGGTGCCTTCAGACCAACTAAAAAGAATTGAAAGTAACTGATATTCAAGCCAGCGTAAAAGCAAATTTCTTGTGATACATATGTTATTATCTCGTTCGTGAAGATAAAGTGCAATATGATCGAGATAACTGCTTGTGAGTCATACATGTACAGCAACAAAACCACTGGCATTGTTGTGCATTTAGAAATGATAACGATTAAACCTCAAAGAGAATTACTCTTAATTGACCATGTCTGCAGTCTGCTGGAATTTCTGGTATTGATTTCAAAGAATGAGATTAATTAAAATAGGTCAGTCGTACATACATGTATCAAAACTGTAATTTAATACATTAGAGATATGGATCATCTCTTTCAAAGAGTATTAAAACCATAATTGACCTTGTTAGTTTAAAGGATATTGATAGGTCTGTTACTATGTAGAATAAGATTAAATTGTTCATTGTCCTTCAAAATATGGGGATCATTTCATTAAAACAAATAGTGATATATCATAGACTATTTGTTATAAGCTACCAAATCCTCGCTGATTGGCTCAGAGCAAATTAGTTAGTGAAAATAACTATTTGTTTCAAGATACAATCCCCTGTAGACAGGAGACATTCGTACATGTAGCGGCATCACTGTCATAGACTATTGTTACAAGCTACCAAATCCTTGGATCTGATTGGCTCAGAGCACATTAGTTAATGAAAATCACTTACTATTTGTTTCAAAATACATGTACAATCCCCTGTAGACAGGAGACAGTCGTAGTGGGATCACTGTAATGAATATCCAATATAAATTCTTTGGGCTATAGGCCCTATACGTATCTGGACTTGACCATGCATGTCTACTGGAATAAGAAATATTGATATCATGAAGATTAAAGGCCCATGTTCCATTTAAAGGCTGCACGTATCTAGTGGAAGTACCAATTAGAGATTTGGGTTATCGGATTGACATTCGGCATCACTAATTGGTCTGCTGCCAATTTGAGGATTGACATAACGAGAGAAAAAAAGGACATTTTTGTTGCTGTTTACATGATGGAGTATGTAAGATGAATGGTGGCCATCTTGGCTAATTAGCTTTGGCCACATTTGTCATGGCGAGATGTTTGTTTATGATGGTTGCCATCATGAGGTCATGTGACACAAGCAGGTTTACGTCAAAAACTAAGGATGCTGGATTGCCGGTGTATGTGCGGTCCCATCATACTATCCCAAAGTGTGAATCTTAGGTCTTTGAAGTTTGAACTGCTGATGACAACTTGTGCCCTTTCTCTCATTCAAACACATTATTAATAGGGTTTGTTAAAGCAAATATCACAAAGTCAGATAAATATACACTTATCTGTCTGATCGACTTTATTATTACTCTTCACGTTTGAGTTGAGCATTACTGATGACTTTTGAGGAATGGTTTACAGAAAAGGTATGGGCCCCATTGCTTAAAAGTTACTATAATGATAACTATTTTTTCTGATGGTAGTCACTATGTAGTAGTAACACCCAGCAGCCAATCAAAATCGAGGATCTAATACAAGTTAACATTTTCTAAATAGTTAATAGTTTAAAAGTTACTTTCATAGTAATTTTGTCTTCAATATTAACTACCATGTCAGTGATGCTCAACCGCCAATCAAAACCAAGGATACCACAAACGTTACCAATCGATGACAAAGTTACCATGCTTGTAACTTTTTGTGTAAACGGGCCAATAAGTGAGGTGAACGTCTACAAGTGATCAATTAGTGCTAGATCTGGTTTGTCTCTTCTCACAGGTAGTAACGAGTCTTGGTTAACAAGCACAGGTCATTAACCAGATGTCATTAATTACAATTGATTTGATCATGTACGAGTGAAGAGTTCTGTCTGGCACAAAGTGTTTCTTTTTAATGAGGTGCGAAGAACTCTTGGCACTCAAAAAAGGATCTTTCTTTATTGTTTCTGTTGTCTTTAAACAAATTTGGGGGCCATAATAGTGCAGTGTTCTAGTTCTACTTTCTTATTTTACATCCGATTTTAATGAAATTTTCATAATTATGCTAGTTTGATTTTTCTCTGTTTATTCAAATCAATATTTTTCTGGGGTGGACTTGACCTATAACTACCATGTCAGTGATGCTCAACCGCCAATCAAAACCAAGGATACCACAAACGTTACCAATCGATGGCAAAGTTACCATAATTGTAACTTTTTGTGCAAACGGGCCAATAAGTGAGGTGAACTTCTACAAGTGATCAATTAGTGCTAGATCTGTTACGTCTCTCCTCACAGGTAGTAACGAGTCTTGGTTAACAAGCACAGGTTATTAACCAGATGTCATTAATTACAATTGATTTTATCAAGTACGAGTGAAGAGTTCTGTCTGGCACAAAGTGTTTCTTTTTAATGAGGTGCGAAGAACTCTTGGCACTCAAAAAAGGACCTTTCTTGATTGTTTCTGTTGTCTTTAAATAAATTTGGGGGCCATAATAGTGCAGTGTTCTAGTTCTACTTTTATGATATATACATTTATGTCAGCAAAATGGATTTTGAAATAAAGTCAGTACTTATTGTTTTGGAATTGAATTTGGCATCAAAATTATTCAAAGGTTGATTCCGCATATAACCCAGTGAAATATCTCCCGTCTATTTATACACCCTGCTGTAAACAATCGGAGAAGCTGTAAATTGTAGTTGTTATCTCCGTCATAGAGGAGCTAACACTTCACTCTATCTAATTCATTCCTGGCAGTAAGGACTGTTATTCCGCTTGTCTATTTATTTCTACAAATGGTTCCTCCTTCCGGTAGTATCAGCCAGGTTTATTTGACCTGGGATGGAGCTTTATCTTGTCTCGATTCATCCGAGAATTACATGACGTAGTCTGAATTGGTTGTTTGATGGTGTGAAATTCTGTGAGTCTGAGTCATATCTCTCTCTCGACTCTGAGATACATCTATACTGTACATCTCTATACATGAAAATTTAGAATGATGTGATCATTTATTTAAAAAAAATTGTTAATAATTTACCTTTGAATCAAAGTATGTTTCCTTCTTGGGCATGTATTTTATCCTGTTTGTAATGAAACTACAATACGGTATATGGAATCCAATTTGAATACATAATGCTACAGGTACACTGCAAAAACTCTGGTGTTGATTTAACACCAGCCTGGAATCTACATGTATATGTCCACACCAGAGAAGTGTTAAACAACACCAGTTTCGTTTTGGTCTAACACCAGATAGGTATTAAAACAGCATCGGTTTGATTCCAAACTGGTGTCGTTTCAATACTTCTCTGGTGTGGACATATATAGATTCCAGGCTGGTGTTAAATCAACACCAGAGTTTTTGCAGTGTATGTCTGACAAGTCTCAGGCAAGCTTTCACATCGTCAGGAACATCTTTCCATGTTCGTTTTTGCTCAGGAGGACTTCCATCTTTAAAAGATTGCTGTATAACCCCATTTTTTTTACATAAACATGAAATTTAATTAAAGCATATGAATGGTCTGACTTCGTTATATCATTCATTATTTCTACCTCACTGCTTATATGGAACTGGAGCAACGGACTGAATTGAAGGCTCTGGCGATTGAATGTACAATAATGTGACATGCAGTGGCGTGAACGGCCATTTTGATTAATGCCCTTTTTAGTCCAATTTCAAATCCAGTGTGGTCGCCATTTGATATAAATAACAATACTTGCCCCAAATTCATGATTCATTGAATTTCCAATGCGTAATTTCAGTTGAATTCACATGGATATAAACTATAAAGCATCTCTCTCTCTCTCTAATATCAAAGTAAGTTGCAGACTCAATAGGCCTACAATAAGGAGCCAAGCTTGAATGAGACAATTTTTAAGTGGAAATATTTTATTATTTCATATTTTTGATTTTTTTTTAATGGTGTGAGACATCTCCAGCTCCCTAATTTACATTCAGTAAAGCCTTATTCACTGTTAAGCCAATATGGAACAACAACTTTTAAATGCTATGTATTTCAGTCGGTTCCAAGACATTTGCTCCGGCGACAATTGCTCCGCAGTAAATTCCACACACTAATGGAATGGCCAACTTCAACCTTGGATTTAACATTCTACCCTATCCTAAACCTATTAAATAAAACCCTATTGCAACCCTCACCCTACATGTATATCTTAGATGAAATAAAGCCAGGAGTAATTGTCGCAGGAGCAAATGTCGTGTCACCACTTCAGTCATTTTCAATGTAAAAAATTGTTTTTCAAGCACTTTAAACTACCTTACATATAAATTAAAATTTATAATAGGACTCCAGCATACATATAAAACTTTAAAGCCTCATGTTTTGGGGAAGGGAATATTCAATAGTGTTATTTGCACTCAAGGTGTCAAATGATTTTACACTTGACTGACGCACACCTGTCATGTTTGACCATGGTTGTTATGACCACTACAAGGTGACCTGTCCTGTATTACAATTCTATTCCAAACCTGTCTCACCTGGACGCTGGATGGATGACCTACATGTAGACAGGACCCTATATTCCTAAGGCATGGACCTGTATCTCAACACCACTCTATTTGAGGTGCGAGAGTGATATCTTGAAGAGATTGGTGTGTTTGGTGAAACAGGTAATCAGACAAGATTTCCTGCGTGCTAACTTCGTTTCCATCAATATCCTCTCCGTCCACCCCTCCTTCAAGAATCGGGGCCATCTTTCATGAGACTTCTCTACCAGTCAACACATTCTAGAAATTCATAATTCATTTGCCCTTGGCCAATCAAACGGGGCTATTTCGATAGCTTATAACAAAAGCATGCCACTTGCCATTGATAACAAGTTTTGTGAATCAGGGTCCAGGCATGGGGTCTATTGTACCTGTTCCTATATAGAATAACTAGTGATTTCCAATGCCTTTCAATCGCTAAAGACAAAACCATGCAAACTTCATCTGAATCTAATTTATGATGAAATATATATAATTTACATGGTTAAAAGATGAATAAGCTTCGCAAATTATGATGTCAATGTTTTTAAGCTCTTTACCAAAATATTTAACGATATTGGAACAATCGAAACCAGAGTTGTATTCTTAGGCCATTCCTCGTGAATGCATTCAGTGCAATTTTTTTTGCCCAGGCATTGCATGGCCTGTGTTGTGAAATGAAAATGATAATCATTAAATAAATGAATTTATACTGTTGCAGACCTGCCAACCAGTACGTTTAGCCGTATTTAGTACGTTTTTGCAACCAAAATACGGCAGTAAGTTTTTCCTTTTAAAAATATGTTTTTTGTAAAAAAAAAAAAAAAAAAAAATCGTAATTTATTGAGAAAAATCATCTCTATATGTCTCTATTTCATAAAACGTACACAAATATGGTTATTAGATCAATGTAATTTCAGGTAACTTGTTTTTTTTTCAATCATTTTGTAAAAACCAGGGTGAGTTATACACAAGTTTCAATGGTTTTTTTTTTCATCTGCAAGAGCAGTGCACATTTTAGCTTGCATGCAGCTTGAGCGCCGTGATGGGTGAGTGCGCCAAGCATTTTATTATGAAATACACTTTTTGGGGGAAAATACAAAATATTTATCTCACTGATTTTGGGGGATAAGAATACTGAAAATGCAAAATTCAACTTGGCAGCTCTGCTGGTGCGCCTTTCTAGAGGATGTGCATGTAATGTGCTGTATTCACAAAAACATTTTTCGAAGCATGATTCTGTGCAGATCAGAAATTGCAATTGTAAAATAGACCTACTGTATACCATTGAACATAACTTATGACAGGAAAACCATAAAGATTCAGAAAATAGATGCTTTTTTTCCAAAAAAAATTAAGACATGATGTGGCCTTGTACTTAACATGATAGCTCTCCTTCGCAGTTGAGTGTTTTACCAGATGTGTATCCAGAGTTTCTTGTCCAAGGAAAGTGGTTTTAAAGGCATTAGTCATGTAGTTCTTCCTACATTTATAATCATGTTCATGTACATGTAATACACAATCATGTTCTGATGGAAAATTATACTCCTGAAGACCTGGGCCCGTTGCTTAAAAGTTTCCATTACGGTAATTCTGCCATCCAATGGTAATTTTATGGATCCTTGATTTTGATTGGCTGTTGATCATCGTTACCATGGTAGTTACCATTGGATGGCAAAAGTAGAAACAAAAAATTCATGCATTCCAAACTGTATGAAAAATTGTTGTTTTGATTCACATTTTTCTGATTATTATTACTCACTATTTGAAACAATGTCCAAACTTATTGTTTTGTATTGTTTTGGTAAGCCATTATTATATAAAAGTTGACTCAAATATACTTGGATAACAGACGCAAGTATGAACACAGGAAAGTGTTTTTACAGATACAGTGTATTATATTAAAGTATAATGTCTTGAAAAAAAAAAAAACACCTACCTACATAGCAACGTATATGTACATTGATCCCTCATCAATTTCACATCATGATGTAAGAATCTCTAGAGTGACTTTTACCTCTCAAAGACCTTTTAATATCTTTAGGCAATCCTTGACAATTCCCATACTGGGGCAAAAAATATATATTTTAAAGATATTTTGTATAGTTACTACACAATTCATTTTGGAATTAGTATCAATCAACCTGTGCTTGCCTTGCGGATAATAAGATATTTAATCATCATAAGAGAGTAAAAACACTTAATAAACTACTTTGCCGCCTTCCTTCTTGATAGAAAAATTGCAGTGTTCGTTGTTTTCAAAGAACCAGTAGACATAACAATTTTTGTGTTGTAAGTTTAGATTTCTAGTCCCTTGTTTTTCCATGCAGTTTATCAGACATTTCAGTTTAATTTGTCATGGGATTCCATACAGCTCTCAGAATAGAGTATTTTGCTCTGGATAAGAGCCAGAATAGCATGGCATCTCGCAGTACAAAGCTTAGCGATTGATCGCAGGGCTGATTTGTATGATTGACTGCATTGATTATTGTGCATATTTAATTGTAAAACTCCGCCCCGTGATCGATTTCTAAGCTTCATGTCGCAGGATCTTGGTTATAACTTAGGTCATGTCAAGGGAAATCATATTGATCAGTATAGAGGGGCATTTACACGACAAAAATATATTTGAAAATCCTGCTTTTTTCTTTTTCAGAGTTAAACTTGTAAATGACAACCTTGTAAAAGGCCTTGTGTACTCCAACACATATCGATTTGAAAAAAACCAGAGAAATGCAGCAAGCATATTAAATGTGAAATAAAAAAGTAGTCATATTTAGATGTCAATTATATGCACCAAATTTAATGTGCAGTATAGGCCTACAAATGGGGAAGCTGATGTGATGACATCAGACACTTATTCTTTGGTATTATATAATGCTTATATGAATTATGAAATTTATTGTTTTTCCTTTGTAATGAAGAACATTGTTTGTCTGGTCCATGAACATTTGATACTTCCTTTATTTGAACTTAATAGTAATAATATGTAGCATTTATGAGATGCCCATTATCTAGTTTCCTATTCAATGGCGCACTATATATTACCCCAGCTGTAGCTCCAGCTGCTTAACCTGCTTTAGGCGCTTGGTGCATTCAAGGAATTAATCTTGCCGGGTTCCCATTCACCTCACCTGGATTGAGTGCAGCACAATGCGGGTAAATTTCTTGCTGAAGGAAAACACGCCATGGCTAGGATGTGTTTGAAGCTCCTTGCTAGGATTCGAACTCACGTCCCTCAGATTGAAAGACGGGATTCGTAACCACAAAACCACCATGCTCCCAATCAAGTGTCTCATTACTATTTGATCTACATGTACAAAATTGAACTATTTTATTTTATTCATATTATAGGCCTATCGATATGTGTATGATAATAAAATAAAAAATAGTTGCCTTTTACACTTTCATTTGGAACTACAGTAACTGTTTTATGAAATTAAACATAACGTTATAAAGAATAACTTTCTGATTTTGATGAAGTCATTAGTGTTGCTGTTTTAATTATCTCCATGTGTTCAAATCAACTTTCTTTTGGGACAGCCTTGATCTTTAAACCTCCCAACCCCCACAAAAAAGGGGGGAAATTGAAAAGGCTACGTGTGATGTGTACCTTTGAATAAAATCATTCATTTCCTTTTGAAACTTTTTCTGCATTGGAATTTAGAAACCATTGAATCGTCACAGCATGATACATTATTTCAACAATATATAGTCTCTGCAAAATATTATTCATGAATGTGCTTAGAATGAGGATGTAGAGATTTGTGAAGGAAGAAGATGGAATATTCATGCCATTGTATCTTCAAATCGTTTGATGTACAGATGTGTGAAAGAGGAAGATGGAATATTCATGACCATTGTATCTTCTAATCATTTAGAAGTATTCTTATCAGACAGAGAATCTCTCAAAATACTGGATTACAACTTCAATCTGGAGGAAAGCCATCCAATCCAAACTCTAGTGTCTAGCCAGGAGCGTTGAAGGAAATGAAATGCTTAAGACACCTCCAGAGTGGAATAATTTTTTCGATATTTTTGCAATAAACACGTTTTTGAAAGTAGTGAAGTATATCAGGGATAGGCTGGGTTGGAGATGATAAGAAAGAGAGAGGGGGGTCGGGAGGAGAGAGAGAACGACAGAAACACTGAAAGAGACAGAGAGGGATAAGAGGGAGAGGGAAAATAGAGAGGGGAGGGGGAGAAAGGGAGTAGTGAAATAAATAGGGGAGGTTTTAGAAGACTGTTGTGGAGGGGGAAGGGTAGGGTCAAAATGGGCGGGGGGGGGGGGGTGGGGGTGCCGGATGGATGGGCTTTTGAGAGAAGAGTAAATTGGTACCTATCCCAAAACCTATTATATTCTTTCCTGTCTGCATTTTCAGTACCCAACAGAGTTGATTTGGCTTCTTTCTTTTTTTAAGTTACATTATTTCAGAATAGATAAAGTAATCATTATGATCTATTCTGAAGAAAGTCAAAATCAAAACTGGTTTTCCATGTTGAAATGTATATAGACACAGCACAGCTTGGCTTAGCATAAAAGCAGTATTTGGAGAGATTTTGAAAACTTGCATTTTTGTTTTGAGAGCTTTGTGCTCATGTCAGGGAAACCCGGAGTAAAAGAACTGTCATGTCTCATATCCGGAGTTCTATCAAACAGAAACGATGATTGCTGATTTGCCAGAGTTCCCTTGTCTCCGTCAGGTCACCGGGGTCATCCTTTTCAGGGTGTTTTGGTTTCATATTAAAGACTGTTATCTCCTGTATTTTCTTGAGCATGCATCAAGCTCATTGTTATTCTTTAATCGATGTAAAATATGACAATATTATTTTTTTAGGTTTCCAATGCTCTGTATTTCAGCCATTGTCAATGAATTTCAGCCTGTGAAGAATTCAGATAATACAGATAATAGAATTGTTTTTTAGATTAATGTCAGGGTGAGGACCAAAATAATTTGAATTATTTTGATGCTGCTGAGCTATTGTCTGCACAATAGAGATGTCTTCCTAGAAATAATGAATTTGATATTAGGCAAAGCATTCCTAAAACAACATGCAGACTATTAATGAAGTGGTGATCACAATATTTATTTAGGTGCCTGTAACTCTGCATTATTTTAATAGTGATCATTTCATTTGAGGATAAAATGATAAGAAAGTATCATTAACATTTGTTTTTACTTGGTTAATAAAACATTGAAAGAACACAAGTTGGGAATTAGTTTTTGTCTTGCCTGCGTAGCAGAGCGAGACTATTGGCACTGCTTTTCCTGCCTGAGTTTCAGGTCACATGACCAAGGTCAAAGGTCACTTTTGGTCAACAAACTTTGACCATGCTGGGGTATTTGTGAAATTGTCATAACTTTGAAAATTTATGGATCTAGTTTATGAAACTTCATAAGAGGACATAAGAGTAACCACGTATCCCTGAATATCTTGTGTGTGTTTCAGGTCACATGACCAAGATCAAAGGTCATTTAAGGTCAATGAATTTTGGCCGTGTTGTGGGTATTTGTTGAATTAGCACCATGACTTGTAGCTGTTTTCAAAGTCAGCACTGATGCTACATGTATATTGAATTGCGGAATGCAGGCGAAACTGCCAGTGTCGTTCCACTTGTTTGTTGAATACTTCTCTTCTTTGTGATAAAGTAGGATAACAAAGAATAACCACATTTTCACAACTTAAGAGAATAACCACATTAAAAACAATACATTTTGATTCTCAGACATTATTAAAAATGTAAATTAATAACATTTTATATTTGTAATGAAATGTTTTTCTATTTTTTTTGTGTTATTTCCTTTTCTGATTATCAACATAAATCTGTTTGTCTTTGAATTACAGAACTGATTTCAGTGAAATTCAGTCTATGTAATTTTTTCCTCAAGGGGGGGTGGCTGAATGATACATCATGCCTGTCATTCGTGTTAGCTAAGGGAGGGAGACCCATTGAGCTACAGCAAATATGATGTTGTATTCTCATCATGTCCAGCAACTGTAATGAATATGAGCGACCCATTACCGTTTCCATCCCATTAGTGGCAATACCGAAATTGGGGATTCGTTGAATAATTGCCTTGGCAGACGATATGGAATCTTTGTTACAGATTTTCCTTTTTTCCACTTTCATTGTCGGCGACGCTCTCACAGATGTAGGACGGTGCTGTTCGGGTTGACCAAAATGTTTGCTCATTCCACCTTGAAAGAGTATTCATTTAAATAACATCTCCAAAAGCTTGCAGTGCTTCTATATTTGTTGGATTTTAATTAAATACAAATCAGCGATGAACAGCCCAAATTTGGATTTAATTTTAATCATAAATGTATTTATCTTTTAATCTCAAAGGATTTAAATCCCAATCTATGCAAATTTAATCTAATTCCAGTTTTTAATTGGTCACTATTCAAAGCTTATCTGGATTTATTTTGAATCAATGAAATTTAGACCCTGAATAAAGGGAAGGAGACAGAGAGTGACCAAGGTGATGTATAAATTGATATGCAAAATACAATTTAAACTAAATGTATGTGGAAGGGAGAAAAGTAGAGACTGGATGGGGTCATTATAAATCTTATAGAATTAAAAGTTTGTTTGATCTGTGGTGAGTGGGTGCATGTGAAGGACCAAGTGTTTACGTTTTACCTTCGTATTTTTCCCACAATGCATTCAATTGTAATTAATATAAGCCTACCATGTGTTAATTGAATTTCCTTAATTGGCTTGTTTGTTTTCACAGGATGGTCACCTGAGAGAAACGTCATTTGTTCTATCGGCTTTTGGAAAACAATTTACTCTTGATGTCAGGCTAAATGAGTAAGTGTGTTTCACTTATTAAAATGCAATTTTCACAAGTAGGTAAATCCAATTTCTGCCTATCATCGTTTTCATATGTATATATTGAAATGACATTAGCAAGAATACTGGGACTACAGTGAATATAAGTTTGGTGAAGAATGTGTATGTGTTATGAAGATAGACTACAAATTATGTGAATTTCTTTCAAAAGGCTGCATACATACATGTACATCATTACGAAAGTGAGAATTTTGGGTATCCAATATGCAACCATGAAATGCTGCTCGATGAAATAAGCAGCTGACTCGCCTCTTTCATGCCCTCTCTCCCTCAATAAAGGAAGAAATCATACTCTAAAATCCGCAAAGCTCATTTTACAACCATTTTTCGAGATTTTTATTGATTGGGTATTATAGGTTAAATCTTAAGTTTGTTAACCAATTTTGTGGATTTTGAAAGATATAAATAAATTGTACATAAAGATTATTATTAGTCAGTGGTATACATGTACATGGACCATTACTGCTTCTGCCTTGGTAGAAATCTTTGGCTTTAACCTCAACTGATTTATCTTCGTCAAAATACGGAAGTCCAGCTAGGATTAGGATTAGGCAGAGATTAACATGGAGATTAATTTCTAATCTGTAATCGGAGCTTTCATAATTCATCAGACCTTGGCTTCAATGGTAAAGAGAGATTATTTACGATTAGCAATTTTATCAGCTTTGTCAGGATCTCTTTGACCTCCAGGAATATACATGTATGTCTCACTCTCACGCAGGAAAGGCCCCTACTTTATTTCTCGATTTCATATTTTGTAACATATTTTAGTGTCACATATTTTGCTTCAAAGATATTTGAATGAAAGAGTGTTACATGCATGCCTTAATAGACTCCACTTGTGTATATGCATATTAAGCAAAAATTCCTTTTTCATTAAATCTGAAAAATGAGAAAACCTCAAACAATTATTTTTATGTGTAATGCATTTTTTTCATCTTGACACAAATTGAATCACTAGTAGGTCCATGGACAGATCAAGAAATCCAAATTTTATCCCTCCATATTTACAACATATTTAGTCCAGCAAATTAGTAAATGCACTTCACTTCTCTTTCAGCTTACACACTATCTACAGGAGATGTGAATGCATTGTGAATGATGATTTTTTTTTCTTCAGAATATTCTTTTTGAATTTTTTTTTTTTATTGTGGCTGATTTCTCACAGTCAGTATTTATTCACTTTATCAAATATCCTTACCATGTAGAACATTGTGCCCCCTCTATGACCATAAATTAGTACTAAATCATAATTGATGTATGAACTATAAGTGATTCCTTCACAATTAATGTGGAGTCCTTTATTCTTGCTATAGACATCATACACCGCCTGACCATCAGTCTTCGCTGGGGGGGGGGGGGGTAAACTACCTACTGAAGATAACTTCCTGTTAAATCTTTTGTGGCACATATTCTTTTCATCAGTCTTGAGTTGGAATAGGTAGAGAATGTTAAATTACATTAGAACTGGGATGCCTTGAAGTGAATTTTGTGCCTCCAGAAATTCTTCTGATTCATCTTCTTCCTTGCTATGACTCCATTCATACTTGGAAATGTATCCTATGTAACTTGATGCAAGGGTATTCCTTAAAAGTTAACATTATCCTGAACCTCTTTTACATTTAGTGTTTTGTGCCTTGAGAAATCCCTCTGATTCATCCTTCTACTTGATACTGGAGTTTTCTCAAACATTAAAAAGTGTTGAACCTCTTTCACACTAAGTATTTTCTCTCGACATTTACCTTTGGTCTACAACCAGGGTAAATTGCATTCACTTTCAGATTAATTTTCCAGCGATACATATTCACACCACGCACTAAAATGAAATGTTTCATGTTGCAGTAGTATTCTATGGGCCTCGTCATATTAGAAATTATTAGCTACATGTATATGTACAGGATAGATATGAACATCATTTTGCACCAAAGATTTCAAACAGATAAAACAACACTGATGTGAATGCACCCACATTTCACTGAGCATGAACCAGTCTGACTTTGGTTCAACTCTCATGTTCATATTGTATCACGTTTTTTTAGCCCAACTTTCAATCGGTGTGAGTGCATTCGGTAAAGTTTTTTTTATAGGGGAAGGTTAGAGATAAATTTAATCAGGAAAAGTATCGTTTTTAGTCACTCCCAATTCCCCAGCGGGGAAGGGAAACTTGCTTGGAGAGAGCGATACTTAATTAAGTCTGGGGTTTCCAATTTTAGAATTGAGGTTTAGTCCATATACCTACACTATGTATATAGACTCCCAGGCATTTGATATTATGCAAAGACCGCAAGGGAAATATTTATATTGTCTCACTTTTTAGAATGTTATGTGAAGAAAAAAAAACCTCCAGATAAATGAATTAGATTTCATGCATTGTTGTGTTTCTAATGGTTTTCCAGTAATCATTATTCATTGCAATGATACTGAGATAATTTAGTGGTATTATTTTTATGTTTCAAAACAAGGCACACATACTTGAATTATTTTGAAAAGGCGTCAAGTTCATTGTTATAATTTCATATTTAAATTACGGACTACTGGAGCATTCCAAGTAACACATTCAATTGCAAATCAAGCATATAGGTCCCCAACTGGATACAAACCAACCACAAATTTGTATTTGATAAAAAAGGACTTTAATACCCCATTTAAACATGTCTGGAAAGTTACGATTGTGTCAATGAGTCAGATTCGGTACAATCCTGAATTTGCATTTTTTTTCAAAAAGCAGATTTTGTATAAACCAGGGTCCCGTAACACAAAGGTAAGCGATCAATTGTACGCTTGATTCTCACTGTTAATTATACACTGTAGTCACTGCGATCAATTGTAAAAAAAAAATGTTCTACAATGATTGCTAGGCTTCAGGATATCACTGAGACATCTCCACCCTTTGAAACAATGGCCGATTAATAGATGATGACTATTTCCCAGTCAATATAACACTGCAAAACGCTTGCTGTCAACACTGGACAGTATTTATGTATCACCACCCCAGAGAAGTGCTGACACAATGCTATAGATTGGAATCAAACCGATTTTGTTTTTACGCTTTATGGTGTTAAACATCTATTTAGTGTAAGCCCAAATGAAGTTGTGTTGTCACAGCACTTCTTTCATATTATTATACTGTACTGGGTTTGTGTTGAATTTGAACACCAGAGTTTTTTGCGGTGTATTATACGTACGTTTCTTTAGGTTACATGCAAGCAAAACCCACCCCCCCCTTATTATGATTTTTAAATACCTATTTTCATTGTTTAGAATATGGTTGAGGTCTTGCAATTTTCATGTGATCATAGTTGATAACACAAACAAAACTCTCCGCCCCCCCAAAAAAAAATTAGATAAAAAGGAGAATGATATAACCAGAACCTCATTAACGCATTAGTGTTCTCAGTCATGTTTGTAATAAATCACACATTTTCCATTTGATTACATGCCACAATATGTTCATGACCGTTAAATTGCAGAATACACTGCTCCGAAGCAAAGTCAGAATTCTGGGAGAATCACCATTGATGTAAAATTAGACAAACGTCCTATTGCAAAAAAGAAAAAAACGCTTTGAAACGTAAACATGAGATATGATTGAACATGCTTTGTGTAGTTTGTACTTTCTTACCGCAAATCCTGTGGTAGAAGCCACAAGAAAAATCAAATATTCTTCATACTTCTCTCTATAGGGAGTTCAATGACTCAAGAATTGTCTACCTCTATACCATCAACAACTTGATTTTATGCAGAATTTTAGAAAAACTAAGTAACAAATATGATTACTAACCTACAAAAAGATTGTGTGATTTATTTCTCTCTAAGGCATCTCCACACTTTTCTAGCCACTAATGTTATTTCAAATCCTCATTTTTGTTTTTCCTTTTTCATACAAATGGAGTGATTTAAAGTGTTGCTCATGAATATTTGCTTCTTGGTTGTCAAAAGATATTCAATAAGTATCACCTAAAAAAAGGAATTCATGCATGTATTCCAGAATTAAAGGTCAGTCTGCTAATGAATTGTTTTTTAAGTGGGGGCAGGAAAAGGAAGAAAGGAGGAGAAAAAGAGGGAGAAAAAGAAGGAAGAAGATTATAAAAGGGGATGTCTGTGTCATTTAACTATATTTTCTGTTATCCAAAGGAGAAAAAAATGGATATCAACTTCAACATCTTGCCCGCCCCCCTAGTGCTGTTATCGCTAGTCTTGTTGATAATCGCATGTTTTTTGCCACTTAGCAATATCGATAATCTTTCTCTCGTTTTCAATAATATCCGCGATTATGTAGGGACATGACAGTGATTTTCTGCAATGCGGAAAACGGACAGAATTCATGGAAACGGCCTTTTGAAAGTGGCTTTTCAAAAGGAAAATCACGGAAAACATATTTTTCTTCAAAATGCACAGAACAGCAACAGAAATTACTCCAAAATCTCAACAAAATACGAATACCTACTTGCCACAAAACACGATCTCACTTCACTATAATCATGATAATCCAAAACGATCACAAGTACAACCGCAAGCTAAATTTTAGCGACCAAAAACAATTAAAAATAGAAGGCATGCAGCACACGGCCGTGTGTTGCTGCCCTCTACGTTTGAAGATGTACAGCACGATATCAAAATGGCGGATAGGCGAAAGTGCACAGAACGATGTCCAAACAGCCCCCAAATTATCGATAAAACTTCATCCAACCCTAAAATAATTATAATAACGTGAAAGGTGAGGATGTATATATGCTTGATATGTTTGTTAAAAGATGTAATGTAATCGTTTACATTCGATAAACACAGATTTTAAAGCGTTCTTGGTACAGTGGCAGATACAAATTTTGACCAATGCAGTGTATTGTGACATCGCTAATAAAAAATATGTATTGATTATGTTCTTTTGCCAATAGTTATCGATATCGGTAAGACATTTTTAGCGATATATCGACAGAGAATTTTCTTACTGAAAACAGCACTAGCCCCCCCCCCCCCCCATCATGATATCCTGGCACCGCCCCTAACCAAAACCTATGAAAATTGTATTGGTCATTAATGTTTTATTTTACTATACTTCTATATTTTTATAATTATTTCAAAAGGAGATGGTAAAAATCCTTTTATCTTCCTGAAGAAAAACAAGATAAACTGAAATTTTATATTGTTAAATTAATTTTTTTTTTTTCTTATTTCTGACAGGGGCTTATTTCCAGCAAGATACATTGAGATGTCATATGCACATGATGGTGAAGCTGTCACTAGGAAGCCACACCCACATGTAAGTTATGAATGAAGATTTAGGGGGAAGTCCCATATGATGTCATAAGGGAAATCCCCTCTTGATCCTATTCAGAGGCACTTGTGAGTGATGAATGAATGAGTGTGTAGTTTGTGTACAATTTTTATGGAATCAGAATATTCTGTACTATGTCATGTGTTTTTTTCTCCAGCTTTGTCTGATTAGGATCATTATTATGTGGATAAAAACAATGATATGATGTGAAGATTTCTTTTTGAAGGATCAGCTTTTTAAAATGACAATGCACACTTACGATATAAAAAACATGCACTTTAAGTTTATGCATATTTTGAGGAGACTCTGTATCAGCCAACCTTCCAAAAGTTGATTAATCAACTAAATAGAAAACAGTGAAGCATTATATCGGATCGGAATTTGTAAAACGTGTTAATAACATCTTCTTTGTCAAATTTTAGTTTATCAGATTTCTGAGGTTCGAAGAGAATAAACTTAGGCAAAGTTACTTGTATTTTAAACAATTAAAAGCCAGATTGTTTGTTTTTGTGTTTGATTTGTGATTTTTGTTGTAATTCTTGCCTAAGAAATTTTATTAAATGCAAACCTTATTTATTTGTATTAATGCAGCATCACTGTTACTATCATGGAGAAGTAAGAGAAGCTAACGTGTCATCGGTCGCACTCAGTACTTGTAATGGAATCAGGTAAGCAACTATATATTAATTTTATGCATGTATATCTAGGGGATATGTTTCACAAACCCCTGTTGTCAATGAAATGTTAACAGCAACTGTCATGAGCTACTTTAACACGTGCCATTTTACCGTTCAAGAGTAAATTTGTAATTAATTGAACAAGTTGATATTGATAAGTTTCATGAAACGAAACCCATTACCGGTATCATCACATTCAATATTAGATCACATTTTGTAATTGGTTTATCCATTTGTTATTGATGATAAGTTTTATGAAACAGAACCTATTCATAGCAATGTCACGTTTTATATATTAAGTCACCAGATGCGTCATTTCACAGAGGAGCCAGCATGGACATGAATAATTCATGGATTGCATTAACAACACCTTTGCAATGGGAAGAGTGTTCCGGGGGGATACTTAGATTTGGTTTGGACGGGTTTGTGCGGCTGAAGGTTCAAAACCCATACCCATATTAACGGGTCATTTTGGCTAAAAAGGTACCCATTATTATGGATCTATTAAAATTTGACAAGAGCAAAAAAAAGAAGGTTATCACCCAAAATTGGAGGAGAATATGAACCCGTGTTTAAGGCCAGTATCTAATAATTGGGGCCATGTTTAGGGATTTTCCAGCGTTAAATACCCCATGTTTAGGGATTTCTTCCAAAAAAACGACCCATTCCAGCGGCACATCCCTGTATGCCTTATTTTGTGAGTACCCCCCCTGAGTGTCCGCTTCATTTATTTATTTAGGGTTACAACACCATTACTCAATGTTGAATTATATATACCAATCTCCTTCTGCGTGCATTAAGAATAGCTTATGATACCTAAAGGTTCATGGGCGCCCCTCTTTACACAAGTAAAAAGGTGATAAACGAAATGCGTCCAAGTTTTTTTTTTTCAACCCAAGAGGGATTTTTAAGAAGACGTGTTGGATGAGTCATGTGAGGTAGAAAAGGGGGGTAAGTAACACTTTCATAGTTGGAACTGTGCATGATTAGTAAGAAGTCTTTTGAGATAGAGGACCATTTCAAATGCACTGACATTTGCATTTGCGATTTGATGATTTTTTTGTTTTGTTTTTTGTTTGATCACTTATTTCATATTCACATAAAAAACAGGATATTACGATATACATTGTAATAGGCCTGTAATGAATGCAATTATATACAAATTGATACAAATAAAATACATCTAAAGAAATTACATTGTCATTACAATGCCTTTCAATCAAAAAGAAGGAAAGGGTAAAACAAAAACAAAAATCAGCAGTTGAAAATGAAAAAGGGGAATTAAAATAAGGCCATGTGGCCTTGTAAAATAAGTTCCATTACACATGTACGCAATACAAAGTATTATATTATAGATAATAAGTTAGCGGTACTGAAAAAACATAAAAAACATAGAAAAAAAATAAAGAAAACATAACAAGCTAAAAAAGAAATATCAGTCAGAGGACATTGAAAATGGAAGGGGAATCTGGTACTATAATACTACAGTAAATGTGCAGTACATGTGAGCCAGTATTGGGACAAAAAGAATGTTTTCAAATGCTTCTTAAATCATTTTTGGTTATTAAAAAGAATAAAATGATTTGGTAATGAATTCCAAATTATTGGTAGACTACATCGTGGAGATTTTTCTTCATATGTAAATAAAACCTTCCAACGATGAAAATTAGATTGACTTCTTGTATTGTAATTGTGAATATTGAGATTTGTAGAAAACAAAGTTGAAGTGTTATACGGAAGGAGATTATGAAAATACAAGTACCCTAGCACTGCTGTGTGATACAGATATAAATCAGAGATGTTCAAAGTTTTAAGTTTAATGAAGAGAGGAGCAGAATGGGCAAGGTAATAGCTGTTCTTGCATATTCGTGAAGCTTTTTTCTGTAATTTAAATAAGGTATTTATTTTCAGCTTAGCACAATTACCCCCAAACACTTTCACAGTATAATAGATTAGATACATGTATGGTAATACAAGTGCATTATATAATGACAATAAAGCATGATTCATAAGATACCAATACATCTGGATACTTTGCCAATAACATGAGTATCCCATTTCAGATTATTCATGTACTCCTTGTAAACTATTCCTTTTGTCACATGAAGATTAACAGTGTTCATGATCATTGATCATTTGACAGTAGCAGAAACAATAGTAAAAACTTGCCAAGAAACGATTTCCAAACTGACGCACTGTTCTACATGTAGTCACCTCGTCTATACCATCCCTTTCTTCCTTAGAATTGGAATGTTTTGCCAGGAAAGCTCACGCAATGTATCTGTTGTTTCCAATCATTCCCTAATCAAGATCAATGTTACATTTTCCTTTTGTTCAAGATACTGCATAATGAACCAATCAGGATTGCTGTTTCATATTTGCAATCCATCACAAAAAAAGCAAATCTTTGTGTTACAGCCCGAGGTTTATTTGCAGATGTTAGTTTTATAAAGACAAAAAAGGAACAAAATTCAAGGAATTGAATTTATCCCAAATTTCTGGAGAAAAGGGATTGTGCACACTTTAACATGAGTCACAAGGGGGCCTGTAAGGGAAAAGCAGTGAGAGCAATATATACCTGGCAGTATTAAAGAAAAAAGTCTGGTGTTTTAAAGAAATCGAAGGAAGCAGAGAAAACTTATGACTCAACAAGTGCTGCATTATTCATAGAAGGGTTGCGAACATGTTACCTCAGCATTTAAAAACTCTATATCATTTTGGAGAATACTTTTATTTGGACCAGCCGTTGATTGGGACTCTTCAGCAAATTCATCTGCATTTTAAATTTTGAAAATGTCTGCTTTGAGCATGTTCTTGTTCACTGCATGACAATGACATAATTCTTACAAAAGTTCTCAAAAGCTTCAAGGTGTTGTGATGATACATTAATTTAAGTATTATTTTCCATCGATATTTATCTCATCAAGTTCATTCTCAAAGCAATTTTAAGAATGAGCATAATTAATTATTTTTACCCAAAGTTTGCTCATGTGAGACATTAAAAAAAATCATTGAAATATCAGGAATTTTATTTACTTAAATAATATTATATAATGTGGTTGTGCAGTATATACGTTTATCACTGAGCACCTGATTTTGTATGATACTAATTAATATATGGGAACGTTTCACAAGGAGTTAAGTGTGACTTAAAGGTCAAGTAAACCCTAGAAAATGTTGATTTGAAGTTCAAATTAAACTAGCATAACGCTGAAAATTTCATCAAAATCAGATGTAAAATAAGAAAGTTATGACATTTTAAATTTTCGCTTATTTTCACAAAACAGTGATACGCACAATTTGGTGACATGCAAATGAGACAGTCGATGATGTCGTTCACTCATGATTTCTTTTGTTTTTTATTGTTTGAATTCTATAATATTTCATTTTTTACAGATTTGACAATAAGGACCAACTTGACTGAACCATATAACATCAAACAATGCTAATTCTACATGTTCAGGGAGGAAATAATCGTTGTTTCACTTGACATTGAAGAGAAAATGAAAATATTTCATATTTCATATAATAAAATATAAAAGAAATAGTGAGTGGATGATGTCATCAGTCTCTTCATTTGCATACCGATCAGGATGTGCATATAACTGTTTTGTGTAATTAAGCGAAACTTTAAAATATCATAACTTTCTTATTTTATATCCGATTTTGATGAAAATTTCAGTGTTATGCTTGTTGGATTTTTCTCTCTTTACGTGAATCAACTTTTTGTTGGGGTGGACTTCTCCTTTAACTCTTTGTGAAACAACCTTTGGGTTTTGTGAAAGACAAGGCTATGATGGGATAAGATGTAGATTTCTCTTGATTCCACAACCATTGGACGTTGATTCATTTAAGTCATGTCTGGCTTAGATTGACTTTAAAGTCACATTTAACTTTTTTGTAAAATACCCCTGGGAGTTAACACATAAAGACAAGGCAATGATAGGAGATAGATTTTCTTTGTATCTTACACCCGGAGGGCTTTGATACATGTCTGTCATGTCCGACTTTAAGAGCTTAAAGATAGATGGTAGCCATTGCAAATTACCAAGTCAAATGAAGGATGTAGGATTTCTCCAGTAGTTTTAAAACCATCGACTGGATAAGTGTGGTACGTCAAGTACGTACTTTTAACTCATTAATGTTTCATGAAGAGGGTGCAATGAAAAAAAACAAGGAAAGACAAAGACCCCACAGGTGCAAAGATATACAGAGATAAATATACAGATAGAAAAATAAAGAGACTCTAGAAATACTTGAGGAAGGCCTATGGTTGAAAATTGGTATGAAACTTTTGTATACATAATTTTTTGTTATTCATTTTCTTATTCTACATACCAAAGCAGAACTCGCATTTTCCAAGATATATACATGGACATAGACAGAAATAGGTTGATGGATGGATAGATAGATAGACAGACAGACAGATAGACAGACAGATAGATAGATGGATAGATTTATTTTTTGGTGGTTTGTAAGTAAAGTATTTTCTCTCTCCCATCTTTGCTTTTCCTCTCGAAAACAGTGGAGTGTTCACGGCAGATGGTGATAGTTATTATATCGAACCACTACTCGAGGCAGACGAAGAACACCTCATCTACAGACCGCAGGATAGGCGTGACAAGAAAACATGGGGTAAGCACTTTAGAAACTTAAACTTGAACAGAGGTGATGTTTACCCAGTAGCCCCCCCCCCCCACGTAAATGATTGCATGCTATTGCCTCTTTCACACCTAAAATAATAATTTAGGGCTTTGTTCAGGGTAGTTTGAGTGTTCATCTAGGCATCACATATTTACCGAGAATTGGCAGTTTATATATTAATATCACTGCCTTTGTACGGTATATTACTCATGACTCTCAGATATGACACTTTCAGCACTTGGCAATTATCCCGGCTTTAGGATAGCTGTAAAAAGTACATGTGTTGCCATGATAAAGGATCACTTTTTTTCTGAACAGCCATTAGAGTGTGAACAGTCTTTCAAATTTGGAGGGGATCTAAAAGTGGAGGTGATATGATAGCTGAGTGGGATAGAGCGCCTGATCTCAACATGAGCTGGTTCGAGTCCAGCTCATGCCAAGAAACATCTATCAAAATCTGGGCCCGGTTGCGTAAAAGTTAGTGTTGTAGTAACTATGACATCCAATGGTAACTTCCCTGAAATCCTTGATTCTGATTGGCTGTTGATCATTGTTACCATGGTAGTTACCGTTGGATGGCAAAGATACTATAATAGTAACTTTAATGCATCGGGGCACTGATGCTATAGCGTTATGTGTAAGCGTGCCTCTCTGCTGTATTCAGTGCAGGTGTGAATGCAGTTGGAAAAAACTGTCCATCGGAAAGGACGCCGATGTTGGTCTCGTGAATAGGATAGTCACAAACTAAAATTCATGAAAGAGCAGGATGTTCACCCAGTGTTGTGCACCCGCTGGTACCTGGTACTACAATACTTCAAGAATATTCAGAATTGAAGAAGAGAGGAAAAAAGGTCACGACATCTCTGACTTTCAAGTCGTCACAATTTTGAGTACGAATGATATCATGACATGGTTTAAGACTCCTGACAGTCATCTTGATGAACTTTAACCAACCCAAAACAGGGAGGATTATTCACATGCAGTAATCACGAGAGGATATCAGTCCTGACGTCAAAAGGCTGCGGGTTGCAGCACCGTGAAGTTATCTTCGGACATTGTGTGGGCTACTTTTTTTTTCTTCAAGAGCATGGATTGCTGCTATAAAGGGAAAGGTTAAGAGATGGAAGGATATATGATATGTGAGGAATAACCAAAAATGGAAATGTCAGTTAAGTCGTAAGAGATATTTCTCTTTAGCCAAATATTGAAAGAGGATCTTGTTACATACGGTGCAGATATGCGTATCCCCCTTAAAACCACTGGCAAATCTTAAGATGCAAAGAAAATTAGATTTCCCACTTTGTGAGAGGATATAAATATTTTTCTTTGTTTATGTTATGAAAGATTCTTTTTCCTCTATAAGAATAGTAAAACATATCTTGATTAGAAAAATTATCATATTAGAAAATTAGATACTGGAGTGAAAGGTAGAGAAGTACAGCATGATTCAATGGAAATTTGCGATATTAAAACTCAAGTCAATTATGGCGATTTTTCTATTTTATTTTTTTTAAGCAATACGTGGCTAAGAATAAAAAGCCTTAAATTGACACAAATTACTCATGACACAAATTACTCATAAATGAATGAGAATATGTTATCACTTTGATATAACTCAGTAACCCATTTATCACACTGAAAATTTTTACGTAGCAAGAAAATATGATGCATTTTAATTACATCTTCTTTTTTTTTTTACATAGTTTGCCTTCCAGGATAAATAAAGATGATAAATATGATAGCTTTATTTTTGAAGCAGTCTATATGAATTGTCCCTTTTTAATAAAAAAAAAAGATTTTATAGAACTGTGAAGGAACAGTATAGAAATTTGATAATTTACAAGAGAAAAACAAATCAACAACTCAAATCAGTTATTAAAGTAAGTAATGCAGAGAGAGAGAGAGTATGAATCGTTGAGTCGTTTGATGATTATAAATGGGACAGAAATGCATCTGATATTTTAGCTGGATCATCGGAAATGAGGGATGAACGAGGAAGAGATTTGGATTACGAGATAGAATTGTCTGCCCCACTTTCAAACAAAGACCATAAACAAAACAGTAAGACAATGATCATCTCTTGAAAGCTTTTAAAAATTTGTCGAGCGAGCGACGGTTATAACAATTGAAAGTGCTCCGAGACATGGCTGCGCAGGCAGACTGGATTTAGGAACGGATTTTCCAAATGATGTCTAATAATTTCCTATATCCAGTATGGAGGCAGGGAGCCGTCAGCTCAAATCTTTTCTCTTGTCATTCATAATACTCCTGCTCCGTCAAGATAAGTCACTTGAGCCTGATTCCCATTCCTCAAGATGATGCTGGGAAATGTTGGATTATCGCAGACCCTAATTACCGCCGTCGCACAACGTTACAGACTCAAAACAAATTATGATTTTTATTCAGTTAAAGATGCATGAGTATGAATCAGAAATTATGTATGATTATGGAATGAGTAAACTACAAAAACAGTGATGTTAACTAAAACTACACCAGTCTTGTGTTACAAGAGGACCATACCAAGTATTTTCAATAGTGTTAGATTGATGGAGGTAGTTTTTCATCAATTGGATCTACTCTTTTTCTAATAAACTTTTTGGTGTATTGTGAACACCTCAAGATAAGCTCCTCACATATCAACACTGCTTGATGTTAAACTCCATAGTGTATTATTAACACCTCAGGGTGAGGTCCTCTCATATCGATACTATTTGGTGTTAAAGTCCATGGTTTATTATTAACACCTCAGGGTGAGCTACTCACATATTGACACTGTTTGGTGTTAAACTCAATAGTGTATTATTAACACATCAGGGTGAGGTCTTCTCATATTGACACTGTTTGGTGTTAAACTGTATGGTGTATTGTGAACACCTCTGGGTGACGTCCTCATATACTGTTTGGTGTTAAATTGTAAGGTGTTTTGTCAACATCTGAGGGGGGCCTCTGACACTAACTGGTGTGTTTAACACCACAGTTCTTACAGAGCAGAGAAGGCTGGGCATACATTACAAATTGCATGCAAATTATGAAAAAGCTCTTGGTATTACTTTCAAAAGATCGTCAAGAAAAATCAGATCCTTAGTATGGACTCTGGAGGGCAGGCTTCGGGCGAACGGATCTGACATGACTGTCCATTAATGTGTCATGTTATCTTCATCGTCCTATCATCTCTGAAGGGCATCTATGCTAGTGATGATAATCATCCGTGGTGCCTGGATGATCTGGTTTGGATGTTAAGAGGGAAGTTGAGAGAAAGGGGAAGGATGCTTTCATTCATCGGAAAAGAATTAATCACTGGTTCTCCTCTTTTTCTTCAGATCGGTAAAATGGCAGAGTAATTTGCAGGTACTGATTGTGAAAAAGCCTGGGGCAAGCTTTCTAGCATTGATTTATGTTCCATATGTTCATCTAGGATAAATTTTGATGAGGTTAAAATTATGGTTTCTTGAGAATGTCAATTTATATCATTATGGAATTCAGATTGAAGTAGGATATATTATCAAAAAAGGGAAAGAGAAGGGATCTTAATCTTTCTTTTTAATTGAAAAATTGTAGTATTTGTTGTTGTTTTTCAGCGAATTGGATGTAGATGGTACAGTAGTATAAAGTAATAACAGAGCACAGGTCATGCACTGAATTCAGTGAATTGTGTGTTAATTAATTATGAATAATTGAAAACTTGTAAAGAATATGCCTACAGTAGTATTATATATATTTTACAGTTTTTTTAAATCGTAACTGTCAAAATGTATTCGTGTGACAAACTGAAGTGTTTGATATTATTTGATATAAATTTTGAGGAGTTCCTTTACGTTGAAAATTTTTGAGGTTTTTGTTTCACACTTGCTTTGTGATATGTTGTAACTCCTTCTCAAACCCATATATTTGAAAAGAGTTTATTTAAATTTTTATATAAAATGAAGCATCGTCTGAATAATAAATAAAAATGAATTGATGCAACAACCCTTCCACACCACATCCACACACACGTGCAATGCAATGAAGAGAATACACAAAGGCCTTGTAAGATGTTAGAATCACCAGATTGAAAGAACTAATCTGTCTGCATCTCGATTATGTCATCTGCCTGTATTTCCTCTCCATCCTATGGTTGGTTGATTGAGTGATTGTGCAATCTACTTTTATCTGCGTTACCTGCGACTTTTCCTTCAAAATTCCAACTCAACATGATCTCTGAGATGTCTCTTGCCTCCAGGTCCTCTAAAAAGGGGGGAAGGGATTCTGCAGAGAGAGTAATCAGGTGGCTTTCGAAGATGCTGCGAAATCAAAACAGAATTTGACTAGATTATTCCAAGATTGTATGAAACCGTAGACGTGTATTTCCCCGAAGGTACATCCGTCGTTCTGGAAGCTTGCCTGAAGGGAAAGCAACTTCAGAAAAATTAGGTTAGAGCTGCCGAGATGGTTGAGGGCGACATAATAACCGATGCTTACATAAAGCCTCCTCGTGTTTTTTACCGAGGCAGAGAGCCTATCTGATTTGAGATCATGGAAAGTGTTGCGGAATTTAAGATCAGAAATTCTAACATGATTGCGTTGCCTTTTGGGATGGTTGCTACTGAAATAACAGTGATTCTTTCGTGTATTAAAATGCCCTTACTTTGAGTAGATGATAACTCCTCTTTTTACAGTGCCTATTTACGAATCTCAGGAGATTGACTCGATGTTTTGCTGATGACATTTAACGATCTTGACCTGAAAACTACCCTTTTCCAACACCTTTGCCGGTTAGATTAAATTGAATTGCATGTATCTGTAGTAAAGATAATATGAATTTCAAGGTAGCGCTTTCTTCAAACAAGGAAATAGATATATTCATAACGGAGCCAGGCAAAGGAATAGAAATATTGAATATGAAATCAGACCAACGTCTAGAATAATCCAAGGATCTATAAAATCGTATAGAGACAAATGTACAAGAGAATGGTGAATTTGAAAATATGGGGAATTTTGTTAATGATGAATTAAAAAATAAGGGGGGATATTGTTCATGACAAACTTCTACATTGATTTGTAGAAGGCTTTTATAAAGCAGCACTTTTTAAAATATTATTCATAATCCTTGTATGATGTTATTTACCACTAGAATGCCCAAAGCATCAATTCATTGCATGGAAGTAAGCTCAGCTGGTGATCCGCATTTTAAATTATCTAAAAATATTGCTGCTGGATGGAAATGAAGCAATTCTACACCGTAAATCATTTTCCTTCGGGGTGCTTTGTTGTATTCAATGCAGAATGCACTGTTAAAAAGCATTCTTGCAGGAGCAAAGTGAAAACCATAATTTCTTGGTTGCTACAATATATGTACAGCGATAAGATATGCCCGATAGAAACTGAAATGAGAAATACCTTATAACTTATTGTTTCATGTTTCGGTATTTCAAAGAAGAAATGCATGTTCTGATTTTGTTTTTAGGTTGATTTAAATTTGTTACAAATGAAGTTTTAACTAATCATTAAAAAAAAATAAACAGACATTCTCTTATGAGGTCAGTGATGTGTTTTGTTATAGAAATTCTGAAATGTACCTCTTTCCTAAATTATTTTTTTCTTATTTGATAATCTTCTTATTGTTTTATTTGAATACCTATTTGAGTAACCCCTATGGAATATTAAAATAGACATTGTAGCCAAACTTAGCAAGGGGTGGGGGCAATTGCCCCTTTCATAATTTTTTAAGACTGTCAGTTCATTGAAATTTTTTTACAAAATTTACCAAATGTGTGCAAGAAATCCTTCAATTTCACTTCAGAAATGCAAAAGCGCCCCCATGACAAGCTCGGTCACTTCTTTCGATTTTTAGTCTCTTTTAAAATTTTTATGCTTCTTTCCCCCTTCCTGGAAAAAAATTATGTATACGGCCATGAAGGACGTAGATATTTGTATCGTTCTACTTGTAACCTCACCAAAATGGAAATGAATGTGAAAGATAAATAACAATGGAATATGGATATTATCTTTGCACTTGTAAACTCACCTTATTAGTCTTCTGAGTTTTTGTTGAGAATTCTAATTAAACCAAAATAGAATCTGAAACAAATACAAACACAATAGAATATAAAAGGGAATATAATAGGGAACAAGGACATAGAACTTGCCTTGAGTTCTACGCCATAATTGTTTGATTGTCATTGATATTTTGAAAATTGTTATATTGCTGTCATGAAAATTTTCCCATTGAACTTACTAATCATTACAGGATCATTGACAAAAAATAGTAAAAATAATTGAATTCAGCTAAAAAAAGTATCCAAAGTTTGAGGCGGAACGTGAAAATTAAAATCTTTACCATGTCACCTCACGGTCTAAAAATATGTTCAGAGGAAATCATAATTCATTTGATTATCTGAATGTGTTTTAGCAATTAACGCTTGATTGTTATTGATCATCCAATATTGCTGTGCACAGCTGCTTATTACGTGAAATGTCAAACTGTCAATGTAATAATTTGTAAGGCAGAATTGATTTTATTCATTGTCTACCATCTCTAACATGAAGTTGTTTTATCCTCATGTGCTCCCCCCTTGCCCCCAATAGCCTATTTTTAGTGTTGGTAAATCCCCTTAAAAGCGAATGTCGCTATTCAAGTTCATTAATAGATTATATGAATGAGTATGCCCTAAAACAGCTATGATGTGGAATGTAACATCAAATTGCATTTAATTGGATAAATTCTCTTGCAATTTCCCATGAATATTTATTTTGATTGTGTGCATGGTTTAAAATAAATATCTGGGTTTTTATTTTTTTTAATGTAAAACCACTTCTCATGTATTGAATGGAATAAAAATTTCAGAAAATATAATTTGATGTATCTTTTCAATATCCAATCCCAAACTGTGAAAGGTATGTTCTCAAATGGTTATTTAAATAACAAGATTACGAATTGAGGGTAGAGACACAGTTTGATTCTCATCTCATATTTTCGTAAATACTCGACGGTTGAAAAGGAACAAAAATCAGGGGCTACTGCCTATTTGTAAGACTGGAATATTACTTGAGTATTATTCACATTCTTGATCCTTTATCATAGCTTTTCATAGGCTTCAGTGAATTAACTTACCAAAGTTTTTGTGTGTGTTCTTATTTAAGTGTAAATGGGACGGGCTATAAACATTGCTTTTTCGTTTTAGCCATAACATTTTGTTTGTAATTGCTCGATTTCATTTACCATTTTTTTCCTGCAGTGTACGACATGGATTCATCTCATGAAGAGCATTACAAGCAAGAAGCGTCGGAGCCGACCCTCGGGCATCGAACCCGAAGAGACATCCATTCTGAAACTAAATTTATCGAGCTAGTCATTGTTAATGACTATCAAGAGGTACGTAGGGAGTCTGCAAATTCACAAACGAGGGGAGAAATGTTCCTTTTGAATGGGTTTGTATTCAAGATATTTATTGATCACATTCCATTCAGAATTTTGATTACTTTCTCTTGATGGAATTGGAAAGGAAAATGATTTGAGGAATAATGTCATTTCAAGAATATAAGAAAAACTCATCTCAGGAATATGCTTTTTGCATTTCAAGTAAGTGATTTCAAGAGTATGGTGTGTGTGAAATTGAAAGAAAAATTAATTAAGTGTAAACAAATTATGGCAAGGCCTACAAATGTATTTTTAAAGCTGTACTTACTTTTCTATGCATGATGTTTGCATAAAATAATTGTGGTACTTATTCCAAGACTGTCCCTGAGCATGAGCTGAATTGGAGAATTCTTATACAAATAAAAATCTTCATATACATTAACAAAAATTGCAAATGTACTAGAGCATATTCATTGTTTCTTTCTTTCAAGAATATTACTCATAATGGCTAATTAGCTAGTACTTAAATTTATTCAGTGTTTTGTTAAGAGGGAGTGGAGTAAAAAAAAATTCCGGTCCCATCTTAATTTATGAAAGTTATCTTATTTTCATTTAATTTGTTAACTTTTCCCTCAAAGCAGATTGGAAGTAGTGACATTTCTGAATGATCACAAGATTTTTGAAAGAATTTTAAATCTTATCACTTGAAAAAGTTTACATGGGAGTGTGACTCAATAAGCTTCAAAAGCCTGTATGCTAAATATGTTTTGATTTTTCTGTTTTTAAAAACAGCGACTTGTTTTTCCGTGCACACATGATTGAATTATGATATTTAACCAACCATGACATATCTACACATGATTTATATTTCATGTGCTTCAGGGTAGCTGTGTGTTCACGTTTGTTTCTCTCCATGTTCAAACCAATATCAGGTTTTTGTCACACGCTAAAGATTAAAAAATTGTTTCCTTTCTCATTTTCATTTTAGCACTGATTTTAAATACTCATTCTTTAAACGCTAATGATTACATGCAAAATGTTAATTTACTATTTTCCAAAAAGACAATATAGGTTACATATGTACATGCATCTTCACATACATATAAATGACATATATGTATAAGTGTATATTATCGTTTCTCCAAAATGACAATTTAGGTGAAGTATAAATGCAGATAAATAATATCATTATAAATATGTTTCCTGTTTAACCTAGATCGCAGTATTAAAACAATATTCTTTTGAGAAAGTGTGCACCCCAATATAACCTCTCTTCACAGGCTAGCATAGCATACTCAGTGCAGCTTTGCAAATTTACCTTGAATAAAACATAAACAGGATTCCACGTACATTGTAAGTGTAATCATAATGAACATTTATAAACTCATATCTGGATTTGCAACCTAAGCATTTAAGTATTCTGAGAGTCTCCCAGAGACTAAATTCGTATCTTGTTTTTTTATTACAATTTTTTTCCTATTTACAGCCATGTTAAAACCATGAAAATTCATGTTATAAAATGTCAGACAGTGTTCATATGGAGAAGGTATTGATTGATTCGATTGGATTTCATATGAACATTTACTGCCTGCAGCTGTATTGTTTTTCAAATCATTTGATACTTTCAATCAATGATTAACTGGAACAACTCTCACTTGAATTGAATTTTACAGTTTTTTTAAGTTAAAAAGTGTGAGAAACTAACAGATAAGTTTACAAAGAATGGTACTTTGAAAACTGTATTCTCGGCAAAGACAACACTGTTTAGGACATTGGGAGAAATCATGTGTGCTTAACAAATATGTATTTTGATGGAAATAATTGAAATGGTGAAATTTTATTACACACATGATTAGTTTAGGTGTGCAGACAGCAATATAATTCACTGAAATATTGTTGTGTAAATTCGATTTTGCCTTGTTTTATATTTGAGAATATAAAGCATACAGCTGGTTGGACACATTAAAGAAAGAATGCTCTGAACTGGGTTTATAGTATGTTGGGACTTTTGACCTTTAAGATAATGATTTGGTGCATTACCTCTTTTGAAAGGTAGACAAGCTTAAGATACTGGTACATTAGCTAATTTAGCTTTGACTGTGTTCAAGCGATGAATCCCCCCCCCCCACCCCGAATCAAGGTTTTGAAACATGTTAAAGATAAGACAGGCATAGGATGGCGGCCATGTTCATGACCATGTTCAAGCGATGAATCTTTTCTCAAGAATCACCGTTTGGAAACCCTACTACTGTGTCATTGGTGGCATATCCTACCAAAATATTAAGATTCCTTTATTATATAACAAACGTAACAGAACATGGCTGTAAAATTCTTCTAATATAGACCTAGCATTTTAAATAATCTGTGCTCCTTTAAAATAAAAACCCAATATATATGCCTATATAATTAATTTACTATATTTGATGTTATTGTTGTTATCAATGAACACCCTAATTATCATCATCATCACCACCACTTCCACCATCATCATCATTATCCTCATCATTTTTATTACCAATATGATTATTGATGATATTCTGTAACTTGTAACTTCAGATTTTGCATTAATTCAGCCCTTAAAGCTACCATAGGAAGCGTTAGTTCATTAGTGCACCGTCTGCATACCTCTCATCATCACCCGAACGCAAGACACACATGTAGATAACGTGCATGTAATGTATATCACTGGGGTAGATAGACTAAACCCGCCGCGCCGGACCCCGTCAGCTGGGCAATGCATTAGCACCGGCTAGGAGCCCTCGAAGTATTCGTGACATGAATAGTTAGCGACGTTGAACTCCTGTACTAACGCACTCGAGATAGTGCTGAGTGCTTCAGGTCGGACCTGCAAACGTGCTATACTTTACAGTTATTCAATACTTTGTAAGAGATGCTTTACCGGTATTCTGTGGAGTTGTATTACTGACTAAGTTTGTGTATTCTACATTCATTTATCTTTTATATGCATATATATGTTTTAATGGAAGTAATAAAATATTTGAAATGGATTGACACAGGACTCTTACTAAAAACAATTAAATTCATTTCGTGGTTGAATAAACATAATAATCAATTAAAGTCACTATTCTGTCACATATTCAAACATTATAGCATTTAATAATAATGATGATAATAGTTGCATTGATATAGCACTTAATACTTGTCTCTAAGCGCTTTACATCGTAATTTGAAAGGCCATTATTTTAAAAAACACTCTTTTTTATTTTAATGGATTTATACATAAATTTTTTTAAAAGAATACGTGTAACCATAAATGATAAATGAAAAGATCTTGATTTTTCAAATAATAGAAGTATAGTTTTTACAATATGAGAAAGAATTACATACATGCAATATGGCTGCAACGATTGGCAGGCCGGGCCTCTAAGTCAAGCACTGGTTAAAGTTTTTTTAATTTCTGAATATTGGTATATGATATGATAAAATTGGCCATGCTTTTATACTGTGAATAGAGATCATAAACCTTTTTTTTTGGGGGGGGGATTAGTGTTCATCATATATGCACATATAGCAAGCATTTATCACCAGAGAGAGAAGGTGAAATGATAATTGAAACCATATTCATATCCTTAAATGACGTACAAGTACACTATATGTCGCTAGCATTTATCATCCTAAAGTGAAGTTGATAACATCTCTGAAATGAGATTTTAAGCTGCTTTCATACCTACCCAATCACAAAAATACCTGTTAGTTTGCCATTGTGAAAGCAAGGTACCTGCGATACCCTTGCAAATAGAGGTACTTTTTAAAAACATGAGAACTTTTATAGCAATTTCCCCAAGAATAGTGTGATATTAGCAGAAAGAAAGAAACTTTTTTACAAAAAGCGATTAGGCATGAGTGGGATAGTGCGAGATTTCGCCTGAGATGAAAGAAAGATGTTCTATTCAACGAGGCGTTAGCCGAGTTGAAAAGAGTGTCTCTTTCTTTCACCAAATACGAAATCTTGCACCATTGCACGAATAAGAATATTCGCTATTTGTGTTGTACATCGCCTCAGAGTTTAGCGAAAATATGAAAAAAAAGGAAGAGTTTTTCCCTGCAGTAATCTATGAAAAGGGAGCAAAAATATTGAAAGCGAAAAGCAAAATCCCACAAGCGCACATGGCCTCGGGCAGCGTTGCGGATATCATGTAGCCAGCAAGCTTTATGCGTATTTCACCTTCATTTTTTACTGAGCGCAATGAATTAAATCGTATTGTGACGTCACCTAAAGCCGTGCAACGGTACACTTTGGATGGTACGTCGTGTGTGCAAGGGTACGAATGTTTGACATTCAGCCACCCATTTGCTCGTGTACAACAAGCTAATTAGGTGTTGTAAAATATATCATAAGCTGAGAAGAATATTATTTCCTATAGGAGATATATTTGATTTCTTGTATGATTATGATAACTTTTTCTGCTTCAGGCAGGTGTAAACTTTGAAAATAGTTATCAGATATTGGAAGACTTTAATGATTTTCATATTTTACAGGTATTTTTGTGAGCAGGCAGGTGTGAAAGTACAAATTGGAACAAGAGAATATCATTTGGGAATTCACATGTCTGTTGGAAGTTTGCCACATTGGAGAAGAGAAGTCCTTTAAAAATACATTTCTCGATTTGTGACCTCGTATTAGAATTGGAGATGAACTTCACTTATAGCTAGTGATAAAAATAGATGCCCCCTTGAGGGTAATTAATTTTCGAAAGAGCAGTTTTCAATGAAAGAAGAGAATCTTATTTTATTTTAGTTGCTGTCATTTTTTGGTAGAGGTATGATAATCAAGATATGCCAAGTTCTAATCTATTAAGCTTTAGGAGGTACTTTCAATGAAGAACAAAGTTATTAAAAAATATTTCAAGAATTGTTTTTCGTGAGATATTGTAATGCAGGTACATTCTAAGTAACAACAAATATGGAAAGGGAATGGAAGAAAAAAATAGAGAGACTTGTAGATAGGAAACTACCTGTGATGCAATAAAAAATGGTCATCAAGTCAATAATAGAAATTATCAAAAGTAAAAAAAAAAAACCTGCTTTGAATTTAAGAATCACGTACTTTAGTGATTGACTTTTTAAAATGATAGGAGAGTGATGGAGAGGAGAATGATTGTAATTGCTTTCTTTACTATTCCTGGAATGGCAATTACCAGTTGCGGCTCGTCTAGTCTCATATGGACCATGATGCAACAGAAGGCGGTCCTGCATATCAAAAGGGTTGTTTGCAAGCTACCATTAAAACTACTCATTCTTTTATATACCAATGAAACTGTCGCAAGTATATGAATGCAACTGTCTCTTGTGCTTTAAAGTGTTGAGTTGGTCCGGTGTGTTGGTTTATTGATGTTAACTTTAAGAGAACATCGGTGAATAGTGAATACAGAAGTGGAATGTTTATGGATTAAATAAAAAGATCAGGGCATCTTGTTTGCATTGTTTCGATGTACTGTATGTACAATGCAAAATACATTTCAAATAGATATTTCAATTTGAATTTAGTTACTAAACTTGAAGATGAAATACCTAACCTGTAAAAAATAGATTTGTACAAAAATATTTACCAATTGAAAACACACTATAAGGTTATTATTTTTTTACTCAATATAATGGAAATCTGTGCTACATGTATTTTTGCCTCTTTACGTACATGCTTGCTATGCATATTTCTGTTGATAACACAGTTTGTTACATATACATGTGTAGTCATAATCGTAAAATTTAAGAAATTGCAAGAAAATTGCTGTCTGTATTCATCATACCTCAAGAAAACCTTTGAAGGATTTTGGAAAATCCAGACTATGTGGAAGAAGCTTGCAAACTGGCAACTTTACAAATACACTGTGTGATAGATGGCTAATAATTCTAGGTCAGGTTCAGAGATCTCCGAGCTTCCAACATAGTATCGTCTTGAAAATGTATGTCCATCAGTTCAAGTATCATGCACTGATTAGGAAACCTCGCATCGTGCATATGTAGGTCAACTTTCCATTACCTCTTTTTTTCTCAGTTTGGATATTATGAAGCATCGCTGAATTAGTTTATTAAAAATTATATATTCATGAAAAATTATTTATTATTCAATGGAAACCTCAATAGCAAATTGTATTTTTATAAAGTTTGAGAGTAGTAGAGTAAAAAATGTAGGTTTGGCTTTATATAGAGAGTGCATTAATCACAAACCTACATCTCGATTATTGGTTGCATGTGAAGGAATTGGGTGTGCGGCAGGAGTTCGTTACTTGAAATGCTAAAGTGCCGTACTGACAGGTACGCTAAAGCCAGGGTAATATTACTGTGGAGTACCAGGAGTATCATATCTGACAAAGTGCGATATACTAACACACTAATTATTTATTATCATTCACAAAACTATGTCTTTATATTTACTTTAATAATGTTAATTTGATGTGATTACCGGTATCTAGACAAGTTAGTATATTAGTAATGTGTTGTTGAGCTTACAGTATATGATGAATTAAGATTCTTGACAATATTAATTCTGCTTTGATTCTTGGTGAAAGAAATGCTCACCACACTACCGATCTCGATGTGGCCATGGTTAATCGTCGGGGTAGATGTGATTCTGTCCGGAAATGAATTATGACCATGCAGCATGCTCAATGCAAAGACATCTCCCATGTTGAGACCATGATCTTATGGTGGCTTTGTATTGCGGTCCATGCTGCATCAGTTATGCAAACAATGCAATATGAATGGTTTGGTTCCACCTGGGGAGCGTTTCATCAACATTTTTGTCCGACAAGTTGTCAGATCTGACATCTTTCCTTGATTTTGATTGGCTGATAAGCAATGTTACTATGGTAACTGTCAGATAAAATGGGACTTGTCGGATAAAACGTCTGACAAGTCCTTTCATGAAACGCTCCCCAGGTCTACTGGCAGTTGGTCTAATTCTCATATTGTCTAACAGACTAACACCATCATAGCTAAATCCAGTTTGTATCCTATCATTTTCGTCCAATTATCAGTTGGTCTAAATCTCACTTGGTGTAACTTTTATTTGGTCCAAAGCCCATGTGATCTAATTTCCACTGTTAATTGTCTCATTAAAATTTGGGCTTACAAACAGCTTATGTACATGTAATCATATTGACTCTAACTTGATGTTAGACCTGGGGGCCGTTTCATAAAGCTGTTCGTAAGTTAAGAGCGACTTTAAGAACGACTGGTGATCCTTTCTTGTGGGAAATGATGTTCACCATTATTATGTTCATTGGTGATTATCTAGCGCGTAAGAAAGGTTCACCAGTCGTTCTTAAAGTCGCTCTTAACTTACGAACAGCTTTATGAAACACCCACCAGGTAGGAAAAATGTGTAGCCATACTGGATAATGGGCAAAATTGTAAATTGGTTCATGGAAATTGGACCAAAATAGCTAGTAGATGAACTGGTTGTAGATGAATGTGGGAGGATACCAGATGGAATGTAAGCAAAGTGGGTTTAGACTAAGTGGTAATTCACTGTACAGTATGAACACACCCTGTGGCTGAGTGAGTGTGATGCGCTTTGATGATGTATGCAAAGTGGGTTTAGATCAAGTGGCAATTCACCGTACGAACACTCCCAATGGCTAAGTGAGTGTGATGCGTTTGGATGAGGTAGTGTTCTGTTTCATCTTGGCGGTCGCTACTCTGGTTTTATCTTCCATGGTTAAGGGCTAAGGGGCAGTGTAAGAAGAGGACTCGGCTATAAAGATGAATAATATTTATGACGCAAAGATGAGCAACATGGGATTTCAAGTCAGATCTTATGTTCTCATCCTCGTTGAATTAATACAAGCCAACCAGGATTTCACTATTCGTGAGTGGGGGTGTGTAGACTATTGATTCGTAAGAAAAATAATTATTTTCACTTGTAAAAAGGATATATATATATCTCTCCAAAACAAAAATATCATTAAAAAAATACATTTATAATATAGATCCTCACTACAGGAAGGAGTCCATTTCCCTCATCATTACTCTTAATAGGCAATTACTCCTCTAGTTCCTTTATTGATAATTCTATAAGTATACTTCCTTCTATCTCTCTCTCTCTCTTCTTTTATTGCATCTTGGGCACTCTGCAGAGTGGATATGGTGCACTATGAATCCTATCTATTTTACTATTATTATTACATTTCTATCATTACTAAATATGTCCTCTGTGTGCCCCCTACTTCTGATCACTTTCTGAAGGAAGTAATTGTCTAAAGATGATGGATGAATGCACACACACAGTAAATGTATATATTGATATATTAATTCTCCCTTTTTCTTGTATCTTTTATGCAGTTTGTACGCTATAATGGGAACATTACACATGTGGAAGCCAGAAGCAAAGAAATTGCTAATGTTATGGACATGGTAAGATCCCATTCAATTCATCTTTATTTTTCTTTTCTTTTACTTTGTTTGTCTTTATCTTACAGCTATTTTTGTAACTTTGTTTATAAATGTGATCATCAAATGCTTTTAAAGATTTTAATGGTTGTTTTTCACCGCACTAACATGCCATGTATTCAATTGGATAAGAAAAGGTTTTTTTATTGCTGGATTTATTAATGCTCTTTATAACACTTATGCCAATTTTTTTCTGTAATATATCTGCATTTTCTTTGATAAATAATATGTGAAGAAAAAAAAATCTACAGAACTTTTTACAGTCATGTTCACAATAAATAATTTGTTATTTATTAGTATCTCTTGAATATAAATGATGATCATTGTAGCAATATTTCTCATCTCCACCCCCATAGATCTACCGTCCAATGAACGTGAGGGTAGCGCTAGTGGGCGTAGTCACATGGAGTCAAACCGATCAATTTATCGTCGAGTCAAACCCCGGAATTACCATGGGTGAATTTCAGAGATGGAGAAAAGACGAACTACTCGGCGTCATCAAGAACGACAATGCTCAATTTATAACGTAAGATTCACTCAAAAGAATATCTACATTTAAAAGTGATTTCTAAGTATGTTTTGTGTAAAATAGAAGCACCCTGATCTATATGCTGATACATTGTGTAACAATAGAATTTCTCAGATTCACATATTCAAACATAAACGTAAATGCAGACGATGTGTATAAACATAACATGAAACGAAACGTAACATATGGATTGGAGTATATGTATAACCAGCTATTAATCAACTTTGTCTTTGAGAGAAGTCTCTTACTCGTTTATGATTTTGATGTACTTGCGATCATACACAAAACTTTGGATGTCACGTGTTTCAATATATCTTTGATCTGGAACCTTATCAAAATAAATCATGTAAAACCACAAAATTTATCTTGCAAAACATATTTTCACTTCATATCCTCCACATGAATGTTTTTGGGGTATACACATTAATCTAATCTAGTAATCATTTGGATTGAAGATTGATGCATTAGGGGGATTTACTAAAGCTTAAGTCATGCTTTAACAGTGGCAAGTAATGACAAGATTCTTTGTGAAATGCTCCTCTGATAATATCCATAAAGGATTTTATGATGTGGTATTCAGACTGCAACTGCATATTGACATTTTGGTTATTATTTCTAACTCCCTCTTAAAAGGGAAAGGAATATAAATTGCATCATATAGATGGAAGCGGGTAGGGAGAATGGCTCTTAAAGATGAAATATGACTGTTTATGGTCATTACACTGTATATTTACTTTTCAGTTATTGTTTTAACTCCCACTCAAATGATCTGTTTCTTTTTTATAACATGTGTATATTTTATTAAATCATGAAGTCATAATCAAGGTAAAATTACAATTTATTCAGACGGATCAGAGTTATTGTGACAAAAAGCAATATCAACAAAAATAAAGCTTAACAAACAAACAAATCTGTAATAATCTGATAATCTGTTTTTCTTGAGCAAGGCTGTTCTTTTTGGTATTCTCCAATTTAAAATTATATAATAGTAAAAAAAAAGGCCCTATAGATCTGTTTTTACTTGTAGAAATGTACCTTTGATGGGCTGTTGTCTTCTCTTCCTGTTGACTGCCCGCAATAAAAAAAGTTGATTATTATTGTCTGTGAGTTGCTGGAAAGCCAGCGAATAAAATTGATATCGTGGTTATATATAATGCACATCATCGAGGGTATTTGTAAGAGTTACATGTGCGTGGTACCTGAGGAACATTTCTAACACACTTGAGGCATAGTCGAGGATGTTTGAGCTGTTTCAAAGCAAACAATTTTAAGTAATTTTTCAAAGACCCAAGAAGAATGGTGTGTATTATTTGTTTTACAAGATAGTGATATGGATCCTTGTTATTTGATAAAACCATCCTTATCTAAAAAAAAAATAGGTATACGACCAGTAAATAGAATTAGTCATTAATACCAGTTATTAGCAAAATTTTCCTGTTAGCTGAAATAATGGTCACGTGGTGCGTTTCAGCCAATCATTTGCTTAGGAGCCATATCATTATTTTATGAACTATACCATGTATACAGGGCTTCATTTCAAGTATATCGTTCACTATTACAAGGAAAAATATTTCTTTTGTATTTTGCCTACTTTTAGACATTTCAGGAGGGGGGTTGGGTAGGGGTTGGGATAAGGGCTAATCACCCTTTTCCTCTATACATTGTAGTTACTGATGTGTTATTTTGGGGCGTTCTCTTTGTTTGATACATAATGAATGTTGGTGGTAGTATGAGGATTAATAATGTCTAGGTTGTGTCATTCATGACAGGGGTGTGTCATTCGATGGAAGTACGGTCGGGATGGCCTCGCTCGGGACGATGTGTTCAGATGAAAGATCGGGCGGAGTCAGTCAGGTTAGCATTGTGGATTATATCAGTAATTTATTTCTACCTAGCTTTTCTCTCTCTTTTGTTCTCTCTTCAGGTTTCTCTTTCTCTTCCAATTTCTTCCCCCCCCCCCTCTGTTTATCTCCCTCTCTCTCTCTCTCATTTTCATTTTGTATTTTTGTTTCTATTTCTATTTTGACTTTCTCCCCCTCCCCATTCATGTGTATTTCAAGGTATTTTGATATTTAATACCCTTTACTGTAGCTGTTACTTTAGCCCTCTTTCATTCTTTTACGTTTATTTTCATCCATTGATTATATTGCATTCAGGAAAAAACAGTGAAATTTGAAAGCTTTAATTTTTCAATAATCAATTGTCATTTTATCAACCTCTCTTTTTTCTTGTAGGACCATGACAAGAATGCTGCTGTTGTTGCCAGCACAGTCGCCCATGAGATGGGTCATAACCTCGGCTTCATACATGACACCACCGATGGGTGCCAGTGTGATGCCCCGTCTAATGTTGGTTGTGTGATGGAGCCCTCTAGTGGGTAAGTATTTCCAGTTTGGCAGATGCTTTTATCAATAATGTTTAGGGGACAAGAAGTACATGTATTGTGGATACACTAATGTCCAATGAAGGGATGCAAGAGTTCAGCAGATTTCAGCTATTTTCCCCCTTCAGTTTCAGCTCATTTTTAGCCATTTTATGAAGATCCTTTGTCCAAACTCAAATGAGCTTTTCTGATATTTCAGCTCTTTTTCCCCCCTCATATCCCTGCAAATAATAATAATAATAATAGCTGGATTTATAAAGCGCTTTTTGCCTGAGGATACAAAGCGCTGCAATTGTTACCCCGGCTTTAGCTCGAGCTGCCATCACCGGCGCTCAGTGCATGCAAGGAATTACCCATTCACCACACCTGGGTCGAATGCAGCACAGTGTGGATAAATTTCTTGCTGAAGGAAAACATGCCTTGGTTAGAATTCGAACCTACGACCCTCTGTTTGAAAGGCGAGAGTCAGAAACACTAGACCACGACGCACCTACCCACAAATGATTAAACAAAGGTCATTTTCTTAATGTTTTTTTCTCATACCGGAAGTACTATTCACTTATTCTTTTGTAAAAAAATGTGGTGTATGTTGTTTTCTAAGAAATGAAATTTGTCAGATGTAAACATTCTTTTGGTGAATTATATTATTGCCAGCTTTTGAAAATTGACATTTAATTGAATAGATTGCACCCTGACAGATGAATTCAGATCATAGGAAATTAAGTCATCAGTCATCTGGGATATATTATTCAATCAACTTCCAGTAAAATGCAAGATCTCTGAAAGACACTAATTAGAACTTCCATCATCACAAACTTCTCATCCTGTTCTAATCACGACCTGGAAACCTCCCTTACATCTGTCAATCCGTAAATGAATAAATCTTGATCAATTGAAAATTAAACCAAATGTTTATATCTTTGAAAGATGATAGGCACCTATTATAATCTCTATCTATTCGCATACCAAAACCCAAATACAAACTTCTCATTCTGTTCTTATGCATGTCTGGAGACCTTTTAATCAATTACAAATCAAATCAATCATAAAACCTGAAAAAAAACTTATTAATTAAAATCTTTATCCATTCATTGGCCAATCCAATCTACAGCCTTCTCATCCCATTCTTACAACTGTCTGAATACCCCTTCTATCAATACATGACTGACTTCATAACTCAGTAAATTTAAATCAAATCAAATGTTAGGTATCTGAAAGACACTAATTCCAATCTCCATCTATCCCAAGACTGATTCCACCTACAAACTTTTCATCCTATTCTTATGATTACTTGAAGGCCTCGTTAGACAAAGGTCTCGGAGCATGTCTCTTTGACTACCCTAATCAGATCTTTAATGTACCTACCCATGATGTAATGTTTCACTTGATCAATTCAAACCAAATCAAATATAAGTTTACAATGTCTATCCACCCTCAGATCGGTTCCACCTACAAACTTCTCATCCTGTTCTTACGAGTACTTGGAGACTTCCCTTGAGAAAGGTCTAGGAGCGTGTCTATTTGACTACCCTGATCAGATCTTTGATGGACCTATCTGTGGCAATGGATTCCTGGAGGTTGGAGAGGAGTGTGATTGTGGAACAGTAGAGGTTAGTGACTATAAGAGTTCCCTTTGAAATAATCATTGATTAGTGGGCTGTTAAAATCTCAAAAGTTAATTCTTTAAGGAGAGTTCATAGAAAGTTATGTTTTAGGATTATGACAATGGTAGCAACCTCAAATTGTTTGGAAACCATCTTCTAATTACTCTACAGAACTCTTTTCGGGCAAAGGAATGTTGCCATTTATAACTCTGCAATGTAGCTTTCTCTTAGCTTTCCTACAAATTATTAGTTTTTGAGAAATGAGGATCTAACAATTACCCACCAACGATGTGCACATATTTATGTAATATCATGGTGTGATAACTTAATATTTTAGAATTTTGAATTTGTATAGAAATTAATGTATGTGAAATTTTTAAATGAAGAGGGGCTAGGCTTGACCTGCACTTGTACTTTTTGGGGGGTTCCACTTTACCAGCAAATACTAACTATTTTCAGAACCGGCAACAGAATTTATTCTTCAACATTCTTGTTTGTGAACATGATTCATTTTTCAAACTGGATGATTTAATCGATCATTGGAAAAAAATGTATCTACATATGTATGTAATTTCTGCTAAAAAGTACCAGTTGAAATTATTAAAGCCAAAGTACTCAAAGTTATATGTTAATGAACATTTTTTCCCTTTTTATTCTAGCAACATGTATAAGATAAAATGAATTGAATAATTATGTATTTTTACATGGTTATAGGAATGTGACAATGATTGCTGCATTGCTGCAACCTGTCGTCTACACGAGAATGCAACCTGTGCTATCGGTGGATGCTGTGAAGACTGCCAACTCAAGAAAGCTGGCGAAGTCTGCAGAGATCTTAGTAACATGTGCGACCTCCCAGAATACTGTACAGGTCTCTCTGCTGAGGTATGTTGGAAGGGATTAAGGGGATTAATAGGGGTACATGTAGATTAATTAAGGATTGGTGGCAGATTAGGGTGTTAGGAGAGGAGAGATTAACAACTCAAGAAAGCTGGTGAAGTCTGCAGAGATCTTAGCAACATGTGCGACCTCCCAGAATACTGTACAGGTCTCTCTGCTGAGGTATGTTGGAAGGGATTAAGGGGATTAATAGGGGTACATGTAGATTAATTAAGGATTGGTGGCAGAGTAGGGTGTTAAGAGAGGAGAGATTAACAACTCAAGAAAGCTGGTGAAGTCTGCAGAGATCTTAGTAACATGTGCGACCTCCCAGAATACTGTACAGGTCTCTCTGCTGAGGTATGTTGGAAGGGATTAAGGGGATTAATAGGGGTACATGTAGATTAATTAAGGATTGGTGGCAGATTAGGGTGTTAGGAGAGGAGAGATTAACAACTCAAGAAAGCTGGTGAAGTCTGCAGAGATCTTAGCAACATGTGCGACCTCCCAGAATACTGTACTGGTCTCTCTGCTGAGGTATGTTGAGAGAGATTTAGGGGATTCATAGAGGTACAGGTAGATTAATAAAGGGATTATAGGGAATTAGAGACCGAACTTTGTGCAAATTATAGAAATATTATGGAGTACACAAGGATCTCAATATTAACTTGTAACCTCCCGGAATACTGTGCAGGTCTCATTTCAAATGAATAAATGAATGAGTGATAAACAATCAATATATATTTATTCACCCTTAGTATACATATTAGCATGTTATCATCTACTTGTTATGTCTCATACGTGCTCACCTTTCTTTTCAAATCAAGGGTGACACTCTAGAACCAGCAAATAAGAAGTGAAAAAATTACACTGGAGCTCAGGGCAAATTAACCCCGAATTTCCTCAAAAGCCCTGCAAAAATATACAAAAAGAGCCTGAGAAAGTCACATGGTAATACATTTGAACTGTAATACATTTGAACAAATTTTGGCTGGTGAGCTAAAAAAGAAAAAGAAAAAGGCAGTATCTTCAGGATCTTTTAGTCAAAATTTTCTCTGCAACGAGCTCATTTGGAAATTGATCTTGCCCTGTTTTGACAAAACATTGACAAAAACATGATCATAAATTTAAACTGAGGGCAGGCTAGGGAGTGTCATGTCATTATTTAATGTGGTAAATATGACAGATGAGATCAATTTTTTCAAGAAATTGTCTTAAACATGAAATCGAGCCATGTTTGGCTTACTAAAGTTACATTATAATGATGATTGTGATGAGGAAGCGGTGTCGATCCGAACAGGATATGGTAGGAAGGAAGAGGTCACGCCTCCAAACAAAACGTGCAAAGAAATGCTTGTGGGTCGGTCAGGTGATGATGTCATGTGACATCGCCTGGCCGAAGATTCTATAGTTCATTCTGAATACAGGGAAGTGTCATTGGTTAATTTGATTAAAGTATGGTGCTGAATGCAATTATGTGTGTGTTAAAAATAAATACCAGTCTAAGCACCTAACTTGTTGCAAAGCTGGTGTTTGACTGAACACTAGAGGTGTTGTGGCTCAGTGGATAAGTCTCCGGACTGTAAACCACAAGGTCCGAGGTTCAAGTCCAACCGCAACACTAACGTCCTTTGTGGCAAGGCGTTTATCTACATTTGCCACTCTCGACCCAGGTGTAGTAAATGGGTACCCGGTAGGAAGGAATTCCTTGAATGCTCGATGCGCCCGATCAGGGTAGCCGTGCTAAAGCCGGGGTAATAGTATGCAGCGCTTAGAAACATTTGTATTAAGCGCTATGTAAATGTTGCATATTATTATTATTATTATTAACACTACTTAGCGTTGATACATCCAGTCTAAGGTAAGGTGTTGTGTTAAACACAAACACCATTCAAAGCGCCCAACTTTATGCAATGCTTGTGTTGGAATTAACATCACTTGGCGTTAATTTTTCCATCAACAATAACGATAAATAGCAACATTTGTAATACACATACTTCCATTCTAAAGTAAAGTGCTGTGTTAAACACAAACACCATTCAAAGCACACAACTTTATGCAATGCTTGTGTTTATGGTCTTTATGAGCAGGTGGTCTTTATAGACAGGTTCCTGTATTAACACCACTTTCAAATTGAGAATATTATTTAAGGGAACCAAATTTGTGATCTATATAGATAGGTGGCCCTTCCCAAGCAAGCTTGACTGTTGTTAAGGAGGTTAAAAAAGTTCATGTTAAAGTCAAGGAATACTGCTTTTACAAAGGACAAAGTAGACACCTGATGTGATGATTGATTAATCAATTGTTTCCTTCTGATTATAGTGTCCAGCTAATGTATACAGACAGAACGGGGAGTCTTGTGCCAATATGGAGTATGCCACCTGTTACGACGGTCAATGCTTGACCTTTGATGACCAGTGCAAAAAGATCTGGGGGGACGGTAAGTGCATTGCAAGGATTATTAAAGAGAGAAGTAGGAAAGCATTACGGCATTAAAGATATGATGATACATTTAAGGCATTAATAAAGGTTGGTGCATTGTCAGGAAATTCATATGTGAAATGTGGAAACCTTAGTTCTTCGTTTTGAGTACAATCAAAAGTAGCATATTCCAGAACCAGATCCAATCATGCTTGAAGCAAAGGCTTTAGAAAAAGAGAGAGGGACAGAGAAAGAAAAGAGTGAAAAGTAAAAATGGAAGAAGTTTGCAGTTTGTTGTTGCTTTGTTTTGTTTTAATGTCTGTGGAACAACACTTTCTTAGATGTCATGTGACATAACTTGATTTCTGTCATGATTCCGGACTATTGATTAAGGAGATACAGTGATTCTCATCAATTTTGTAGTGCAATCAAACATTGGATAATTTTCTGGGGGTACCTCCTAAACAATAGTTTCATGAAATTTGACCTATTTTCTTTTGTATACGCGATATTTACACTTTTGTTGGGTTTTTTCCTTCCTCAGGAGCCAGGGTAGCGCATGAAGACTGCTTTGATTTCAACACCCAAGGTAGCTCATTTGGTAACTGTGGGGGTACTAGTCCATCCTTCCTACCTTGTGAAAGAAGGTGAATATATGTATGCCAAACTTGGCATTATACCTATGTAGTTTCAGCAAACAATGGTTTCGTGAGAATTCCTTTGAAATCAAGGTTTAGTTGTCACCATATAATCATGGATCTGAATCTAGAGCATTTACAATTATGAACCTAACTAAAATCATGAAATATAAGCTGAAAAAAAAAAAAAAACCAAGTATACTGAAGATTGAAAACAGAAAAAAAAGTACCCACATTGTGCTGCACTCAACCCAGGTGAGGTGCATGGATACCCGGCTGGATCCATTCCTTGAATGCACTAAGTGCATGAAATAGCAGCACAAGCTAAAGCTAGGGTATATTGAATAGAATATATCTAGATAGGTGGCGCTATACAAAAGCTTATTATTAATATAATTATTATTATTATCATCATGATCATTATTAGCATTTTTATATATCATTATTATCATCATTACTATTATACAATGTTGTTTTAATATCTTAGTAATGTAAAGTGCGGCAAGCTAATGTGCAGTGGAGGGGAATCCTACCCTGTCCTGAGTTCTCTAGCCAAGGCCAGTCAGGGTTACATCTGGGATCAAAACAACAACCAGCAAACCTGCAAGTCAGCATCTATCGACCTAGGTCAGGATGTACCGGATCCGGGTTATGTCGCCACGGGATCGCTATGTGCACCAGGATTTGTGAGTACCTCAAAAATTAGATTTCTAAAATTAAGAATTAAACCTATATTGTGATGTATTTCTATCCCTCGCTCCATTAAAGCAAATACGGACCCGTAGTATAGCACTGTCTGAAGTCCTCAACTATTCAAATCTGGGGTCCGTTGCAGAAAGAGTTGCGTTTAAACGCAAGTAATTGACAAAGTCAATCGCAAGTCCCAAATACGTGCTGTTGTTTGGTTGAAAGTCAAATTGCGCATGATTTTTAGAGTTTCAATTGATTGCAACTCTTTCTGCAACGAGCCCCTGGTTAGGTTCCTAACCCATAATGCAACATTTTAAGCAGTGTACTCTTGTAATATAGACCCACGTGAATGATACAAACTCACAAATCAATGGAATCATACTGCAATGATTATGTTTCCAAGTAGCAACACAAGTTTTATTCCACTTCAAGCATTTTAGTGTCTCTATACAAATAAAACTGACTAGATTTTTATAACACAAAGTCATTGAGAGGAAACAATTGCTTGACCCCACAACTCTATGTCTTAGCTCTAAGATGCATCGCCACTGGGCCCAAATTCGTTTTATGTTAATGAACAAGTACACTGATATCCAGTATCTGAAAGTTTGCAATCATCGACTACTTATCTTTTGATGAAAATTTCCCTACCATTCAAACCATTTTACATCTACATATAAATATACATGTTAACAATATTGAGATAGTTCTTGGTGGCCATCCATATTTTTCAATAATTGATGCAGTAATTCATTTCATACCATTGTTTCTCTGATTTTAAATTGAATTTTATATGCTTTTTTGTGCAGGTATGCAGTGATTTCAGATGCCAGAATTTGTCAGCGTTGAATATCAGGGCGTGTCCACAGGGCTGTAATGGTCATGGGGTAAGCATTGAAAGTGACCGGTCACTAGTCTAGTCTTATACGATGATCAGAGGAATCCTTATCAAATGATTGGTCGAGAGCATACACTGGACCACCAGGCATTAATTTTGCCTAGTGCCCGATATTATATTTTCCATAACACATATACACATGACCTGTGATGACCAGTTATGACTGAATTAATATGACTAATCATAGTTCTGATGTGAAGGCAATTTTGCAAATAACAAGGATTTAGATTTATATCACCATCTTATGACCAGTCAATGCACAGTTATGACCCTATTGGGACACTCCATTTTGCTCAGGTATGGGTACAATTATACACCCGAAACTTCAAGGCTGTTCCTTGTGCCAGTAAGAATCATTGAATTTCTACGTTAATTAAATTTGGATATAGTTCTGATTACAGGATGTCTAATAATGGATTATTTTCTATCAAAATTGCAGGTATGCAACAGCAAGAACCACTGTCATTGTGACCCTCAGTGGAATCCACCTCTCTGTAACACACCTGGCTATGGGGGCAGTATTGATAGCGGACCTGCCAGAGCCACAGACCAACCAGGTAAGAACACACCCCCTTTGCTCGCAACACATATTATATCCACTTCCCACCACAAGGTCTGTAGTGTTTGCTGGGACCTTCTTCCATATACAGTGAGGTCCCTCTTTTAGAAGAACAGTAGTGGACCTACTTCAGATCCCTGTGGAACCGTAAGTTTTATAGAAATGCAATGGACCCAGCATGGTTCCCTGTGGAACCGTGTTTGAGGATTTCAGTAGGCTTTTTTCATTAGGCATTTGTGCATTGTATCTCTTGCTGCCCTTCATCTGTTTGAAATACTTCCTTCCCAATATGTCCAAGTTGTGATGTTCCTTCCTGCATCACCCCAAAAGCTTTTGCCTGAGCAATCTCTTGGATGATTTCTAGACAGGTCCTGTAATTCTAAAATGGCCTAGCATTAGAACATAGTTGAAACTACGAAAGGCTAGGCATTTGAAAGAAGGATTAATGTATTTTTATATTTGAATACAACTCAGATTTATTTTTGCCTTTCATTATCATCATGTTTGTGATTATTTTGTATTGTGTATTCATTAATTTACATCATCATTTTACCTTTTCGTCTTGGTTTTACTGAGGATGATAGTTAAATTGTCATTTTTAGTTTTATCATTTATATTTTTGGAAGTACATGTATACTAGTGTGTTTAATTGGATCATTTAATTTCACAGAAACACTTCATGGTATTAGTTTTGTGGAATTTGAATCATATGTTTACACTATGGTTAGATATGACTAATTCATGTGTGCATGAGTTTGTTGTACATGTATTATAAAAGGAAGAATTATACCCATTTTCTTTAAATAATTTGTACACTTACTTTAAAAATAGAATGTACACTTGGATGTTGTTCAAATTATACAAAGATATATTATTACACTTATAACATGTACATATGTTAATCATTTAATCATGGTTTGGATATTATGAACACTAACAATGTTGTATGTAATGATAATTTAATCACATTATAAAAGAAATTTAATGATAATTTCTTTATTGGATTATAATATTGAGAGATATGCTTGTACTTTTTGCTTTGATGCAACATTTATTATTTGTTTTAAAAGGGTATTTGATTCAAATATAGATTAATGGAAAAAGAGGGAAATGAATTCTGAATCGTTAAGGGAAGGTTCGTTTTAATTAAATACAAAAGCTTTTCAAATATAGGCCCTGTGACAAGATCGATCTTAAGCTGATCGCTAATAATGCATGCTAGCTTCGCTTGCTTTGCTACTTAGGCTCGAATGAATTAAAATCTTAGCTTTTGTTAGATGTTTTAATTTCTCATTCATTGAATTTTTAAATGGAGAGTCAAAGGAAAAGGTTCCAATACTTTGGTTATTCAGTAAGTTTTTTTATCCTTCAAGATATGGTTTGATAGAAGAATATTAATTAGGGATCATTTTGACATACATATCAAACAAAATCTTAATGTTTTGCTTTTGGCACAGAAAAAAAATTTAGGTTTATTATATACATATACTAGCAAAAACAAACAAATTGGTCAATTTTTTATTGATATAAAAATTGGTGTAATCAATAACAGATGGGAGTGAAATCTATAATTTGATTGTATTAAAGTCATTATTAGCACTTTCTCTCTTAAGCTAAATGATAATTGTGAATACCTCATTAATGTTCGAAACATGTTTTGTTGTTTGGAGAAAAGTTATTACTTAGAAAACTGTGAAATTGAAAAGCCAAGTTTGGTTTTAATCATTATATTTTTGGGGGTAATTAACTGGTTTTGACACCTTTTTCTAACATTTGTTTTGACACCACATGGTCTTGTCTACTAGTCCAACTGATATTTTCTCTTTCCCCCACAGTAACTTTATATCCTAATACACTCTCGCAAAGCACCAAATCTCTCATCACAAGAAAAATTATTGTCCGAGGTAACTATGGAAACTCATCAACTCGTCATATATGTTGCCAATTTCTGATCCTCTGTCTGCCCTTCGAAAAGCAGCGAAGGAATAGAAGGCCGAGTCTCTGTTCTTTGATTATCATTTCTAATCCATCCTTCATCTACTTTCGCCATGCAGTTGTTTTTTTGCATCATATCTGTCAATGACTTCATGAGTAATCCCTATTTCTTCATCAAATTGGCAATGTTGCCTGAAAGCAATGAAGGAATAGAAGATTAAGTGTCTGTCCTGTTCTTCGATCATCCTTTCTAATCAATAATTCATCTACTCACTTTCGCCATGCAGTTGTCTTTAGCATCATGCCTGTCAAACAACTTTTAAATTAATCTCTATTTCTTTATCAGATTGGCAATGTTACCTTGTAAGCAGTGAAAGAAAAGAATATTGAACGTTTGTTTGGTTCTCTCATTTCACTTCTAATCCATCTATCATCTGTTTTACTTTCGCCATGCAGTTTTAATTTTTTTTGCAACATGTATTACCTAACTACTTCATGACTAATCCCTACTACTTCATCAAATTGGCAATGCTGTTCCTAATCGTTTTCTCCATTACATCTGGCGTAAACCAAACTCACGTGACACTTGGTTCTGATTAACGTGTCTTACAAAGGACTTAATGATTAAGGTTCTGATTTGCGTGTCAATATTCATATTTGGTCAAATAATGAGAGATCTTTTTTATCTTTAGTTCCCTTTTTTGACAGATATCAATTATCATTTTTATTAAAACAATTCATTTAATTAATATGTTTATATACATACAGTGGTGAAGTAATCCATTACTTTTACATATTTTGATCCCAAATTACTATTTTAATAAGATATTGAGTTTTTTTGTTCTGCATTTCATATCATATGGTGTAAAGCCCAAACATACACAAAGTAATGCACTTTTACATATTATGAAATACAAAATAGACCAAAGATTTTTTTAATTCCTTCACAACCCAGTCCATGTGCTCTTGGAAATTTCATCTGTGAAACTGCCCTTAATTTAAAAAAAAAAAAAATGTTTGTAAGCAGTTTATACACTCAAGAATCTTCCCCCGGGTTAATATGGTTAAACTAAAAAATGAATGAATTAGGTGTTCAACTTTCAACTGCATCAGTTACCCTTCCTGATGTTTTACTGGATTATCAACAAGCATGAGTTTTCGAGGGGATTTGACAAGCAAGTTTTAGATTTCAAGTGTTCCATACTAACATCTAGATTGGCGGATAGTAGAAGGAAACTTTGGAGATAAAGCAGGTCTTTAGTACCACACTTTAAAGGATTACTAATTTTCTATTTAACTGCTAATCATAACTGGGTCATTATGGTTCTGTAACATTTTCATTACGTGCACTTCACATGCTTGTATAATTCATGTATAAGACTAAACACTAAAACTAATGCATATCGCTAATTCAACCAAACACCTAGGATTTGTGCAGATGAATTAATATTTTATAATATTTAATGAAAGTATGTGCTAATGTACCTAACAAAATGGAGGAATGTGTTTCTGTTTTAGCATGCAGGAGATTTTAGTCAGCTGTCCTAACTTTTTATTTAACATTGGTGTTATTATACTAGCACCTTATAACATCAATGACTGCAGCTTAAAGTGTGACTAAAGTGTATATATAATATTTATATATAGTTGTCACAATATATCATTTATTTATGACACTAATTATTACTAGTATGAATCATAAGTTTGGTGAAAAGGTATTCTAATAAATTACGGAATTAGTTTATTAGTAGTACACAAAATATTTGTATCCTGAACAGGGATGGCGATCCTGAAAAGAGCCCTTTTCTACACAAGAAAAATGCCCCCCCCCCCTCCTCACGAACGTGTACTGTGCCCCTTTCACCTGAGGAGGACCCGTTTTAGGTGTTAGCAAGTGCCATTTCCCATATCAGTGCCAATCTTTCACAAAAAAATGTCCCTCACGAATGTGTTTTGTGCCCCCCTTTCACCTGAGAAGAACCCGTTTTATGCCGTTAGCAAGTGCCCCTTTGCCTTCTTATAGGTGCCCTTTCTCGTATCAGTGCCACTTTTTACCCAAGAAAAGTGCCGCACGAACACATTCTGTGTACCTTTCACCTGAGAAGTGTTCACCTATGTGTTAACGAGTGCCCCTTTGAAACAAAACAATATTCTCATTTTTAGATGTTACTACTTATGAAGGAAAAAAACTTGTAAGAATAATCCTACATGCCTTTTAAGTTTCATGAGTCATGTGAGTGGGATAGATGAGCAGTGGCATATAGAAAAAAAAGAATCACAACCAAGGAATAAAAAAAAGGAAAGAAATGAAAAAAGAGAAGGGTGAAATATGATATCATTTTCTGAATATTTCAAAAGAAATTAAAGGAAAGAAGGAAAGAAATGGAAAGAGAGAAGGTTCAAATGAGATATTATTTTCTGAATATTATGTCAAAATCTGTCACAAAATTGGATTTTCATTTTTTAAATGTCAAAATTTTTGCTCGCTCGCTTCGTTTGCTCACAGCTTCTTACAAATTTTATGTGATACATTATGTCTAGCCCCCTCAAAAATTTTGGCTCATTAAGTCATTACTGTAGATAAGTCATTTTAATCTTTGTTTTTAAAAATTTCCCTGTGCCCCCACTTTCAACTTCGCACTGCTGCCCCTGATCCTGAAGTTAGCAAATGGGAAAAGTGCAATTTTATTCTCCTTATAAAATGTGAAGTTTGTGAACATTATTCATAGATTAGGCTAACATCTTATAACCCATGCAAAGCCCAAGGTTCTTGATTGCAAGGAAATGTTTATATATTTTTTTATACATAAAAGGCATCTGTATCTACTATACCTACAAGTTTTTTTTTATCACTTACACACTGCCTTATGTCATATTGATATACTCACAGTTAAGAATTTCCAATTATGGACAATAAATACTTGTACTTAATCTGATTACAAGTACTTTGCATTGATAAAGTATATAACAAAATATAATACCTTTATTATGTACCAGTTAGTAGATGATGGGTGCGAATACTAGGGAATAATTATATGATCATACCCAAGAGTTTGCAATAGATTTAAATCGATTCAAATCACTTTAAATCTATTCAAATCAAACTCTGGCTTAAGATTTTCAATCGTAACGATTGTCAGCTGAGAAAATGCGACGGATTCAAAACAGCTGATGATACAAGTAAAGGCAGTAGATATCCCAAATGAATGTACATCTTAGGTATGGTCAAAAGTTCGTTACATATCACAAAGGTGAGGGTTCCCCCCCCCAAAAAAAAAGACCAATAATTCAATGTTGACGTTGCTTGCTACTGTATCTTTTCTTCAATATTTTTCCTGTTACTTTATTCTTTTTGTCACTGTTATCTCTATTGCCGTCTCTGTTCATGGCTTTTATGATATGATGCATATACATTACATCAATGTCCTGTTGCTTCCGCATCACTTGTCATTTTTTGTGTTTTTACCTTTGAAGGCTCATTTAGTGCTTCTATCTCTTCTCATTTTCTTTCCATTTAATTTCCACTTTCTTAATGTCCCCTTCTCTATCTTTTTCTTCATTTCAGTATTTCTTGCTTTTCCTTAGAAGCAATATCCTCTCTCCCCTGTTCTCAAAGCTGTATGCCTGACATTAAAATATGTTCTTTACTCCTTCTCTCCATCCCCCTCCCCCAACCCATCCCCTCTCCTCATACCCCACCCCTCCTTTCCCATCTATCTTCTCTTTGTTTCTTCCTCACCCCTTTCTTTTAAGAGGTTTAATTGAAAAAGGACTGTAGGGACATCCTATCAAAATTTAAAGAGGATAAGATAATAAAAATAATAGAATTTGAAAAAATTGGCTACATAAATCCATTTTCCTTTTTCTCTCCAGAATATGACACATCAAACGCAACTCTTAAAGTATTTCTTCAATAACTTTACCAAACTTTTATTTAAAAAAAATACATTTGTTTGAATACCAATACTCTTTCATGCAACTAGGAAAACAGCAACGACGCAATCATAAATAAAGAAATCTATTATTATTAATTTAGTGAATTGTGTATATGAATCCTCAATATTTTGACACTTGATTGTTGTGTATATTGCATAGAAGATGTTTTTGTGAGGTACACAGAATTCCTACCTCGTTAGATTTTTTTTAAAAAGAAATCTATGTCTATTTGAAGTCAATCTTTGTTCACAGAAGTGAAGTAAATTAATCGTAAGGAGTTAAATGTCTGCTCATTTCTCTGATAAAAAAATAGTCTTTAGTTGGAAGCAATCTAAACCTACTAAAAATACTCAAAATGACACTCGTAAGTACATCATAGCAATTGCGATTACTTATTAATCACATATACATAAAAGGAGGGACTTTGGGGGCAAACATGTATTCATATATAAACGTGTGCATGATATCTGATAGATGTATGTAATATGAATGTAAGCATGTACAAGTCCTTTTTAATGATCCATAACGTCTACATGATACATATTTTCAGACTGAATCTTATTGATGCATTCTCCTACAAAAGAGAGAAATAAATGAATAAATAATGAATAGGTCAAAATAACATTCTGAAATATTTGATAAATGCACTGGAATTGGGAGTATTTATGCTTGCTTGGAAAAGAGTGGGTGATTATCAACATTGTATTTGAATGATCGAATGTATCATTATATAAATAGCGTACAATACAGTATACTGGATTATATGTATGACAAATATAAAGTTATCCCGAGTGCAGGTTTATGTTTACCAAGGCCGAGGTGAAATAGACCTGCACAAGGGAAAATTTTATATTTGGAAGTCATATAGTCCAGTAATATTGTATAATAGAATATTCACTATTTATTTATAGTAAATTGTACAATGCCTACTTAGCTTGTTGTACGCGAGCAAATGGGAGGCTGAATGTCAAATATTCGCACACGTACCATCCAAAATGTACCATCTATAATGTACCTTGCACGGGTCAGGAAAAGGTGACGTCACTATAAAACTTAAGATTCAACGCATTGCATGCACTAAGTAAATGCAGACGTGCAGGGCTTACTGGCTAAATGCCCATTGCCATTATTCTCCCCATTATTTAACACGGGTTTTACCCTCCAAAAATCTAAAGTTATATTGTACATATGTACAATATAACTTTTTGAAGGGAGGTCACGTGGTACCAATCTAGCCAATCACAGCTCGTATTTTACTACCACTATTTACTATAAGGTAATATACTACAAGTTTTTACTTGCACCACTGCATGGTTTCAGAATATAGAACTAACTGACATAATATACGAATGCACTGTTTCTTGAAGCATCTCATTTGAGTGAATAATTATTAGATTTGTCTTGATTAACAAATGTTCTTCTTGGAAATTACTATTACAAAATAGTTACCCTGTAGTAATTACTTAGACTGTCTTTATTTCTGTGTAGATATAGGGCTGGGGTTGTAGGTTGTGGTCTTGGTCAGCAGCCTTTAGTAGAGGGTTCCCGACTCCCCCCCCCCCCCTGCTGTGACAATAAAACCTCGCAAAAGAGCTGTGCAGTTCGGATTCGGTTCATGATATTGTGAAGATATTATGCTTTGTTCCCCTTTTTAGTTACAGCATTTTATATTTCTATCTGGAAGCAATTATTGCTGTAGCATGTAGCAAAGGACTATACCTCTGTGATACATTAGACAACCTTAGTCATTTTTCTCTGTATACTGTATAACATATTAATGATATTTATTCATTTTGTAAGGAATAATACTCATGTACTCTATATGATAGTATATTCAATATTTACCATCATTTTAGTAAGTTTTGATCATTTAGAATGTGTCCATATCAGATATTGGCATATGTACATCCTCATTTCACCAAAATAATTTTAAGACAGAGTATATAATCATGAATGTAGATGATTGTATACTCTAAAGTTGTCAGAAATTAGTTTTTATAAGATTATTGATGTTAATTCATGCATGTCATAGATATCATTTCATGTCACGCATGAAAATGGTTGTGTATGTAACTATGTATTGTAATCTTCATTGAAATGTGATTAATTCATTTTTCATAAAACTGCAAATGGAATTTGAGAGGATTTTTATATCATTGTTTAACTATGAGAATGTTCTGATCATTGATTTTGCATTGATTTTAGAGATTGACAAATCTGTTTGATGGTGATGCTAGAATAATCTGGATATACTTCTGATACTAGGATAATATTTCTATATCCTTTTTTGTGTGTGTGTTTTAATGTTTTTCCATTCTTACTCATTATTTGTTACAAAACACATTTAAAATGATTAAAAAAGGCATTTCCTGATGAAAGTTCGAATTTCAGTATATAAGAATTAAGACAACTCTGAATATGATGAAGGAAATATGGATTACTTTATTACAGTGGTTGCTCCGACTACATTTACTAGAAACAGTTTGATACTACAACGTCTCTTTCATAATTTAGATTAATTTTTAATGTACATGTAAATGATCAATTTGAAGTATTGAACATTTTATAATATATCAATGTGTATATATTGAATTTTTTTTAATGAGATTTTTAAAAAAGTCATGATATATTGTGAGAATCCTGACTTCCTTTTTTTCACAAATGTGGGTCATTTTGCAAAATTCAAAGACTTGGTATGAAAATAAATAATTTTGAGTTTAAAGTTCAAAGAAAATGGAAAATATTACAGAATTTCATTGAAATCACAATTTTCAGGCCAAATATTTGTGAAAAATTCAGTGAAAATCAAAGTTAAATCCAGTAACAGTAAAACAAAACTAGGCATCAGTGGGAATCTATTTGCAGTGTCAAGATTGTATTTTCCAAGAATTTGTCTGCATACTCAAGTATATGATTGAATCTAACTTTATTTTCTAAGATTTCCACAATTTCACCTTTGCCTTAAATATCATGTCTTGTACATGTCATCTAAGAACACACAAAAGTTGCCGTTTATGACATAGAAAACTTTAGACTCCAGCGTAATCCTTCTAATTCTTTTTGTCGTCCACAATTTGCAGGTGGTCCTAGCTCCAACATGGTGATCGTACTCCTGGTGATGTTCCTATGCGTTCTACCGGGGCTGGCACTGATCGGGATCCTCGTCTACTGCAAGAGACAGACTCTTTCCAAAATGTTGTCCAAGGGAACTACTAAACAAAGGTGAGCAAAGATCTTAGAATCGAACTTGGGTTTGATTTAAACTCTGGTCTGAAGTTGTGGTTTAACTATGGAAAGTCAATCCTGACACAATTCCTCTTACTGTACAAGATCAATTCATAACTATTGGGGAGTGATAAATAATCAAGCCCTCTTCATCTTTAAAGCTTTTGTAAAGAACGAAATGAACACTAGGAACAGACAATTGAAAGAAACACAAACTTTAGTGATAGATTTTATGATCAATTTTCATTACTGATTGTATATTGTAGGAAATGCAATCAATCATAGTTGTGCGATCATGGCTAAGCCTTGTACAAGGGGGACCATATCAAGTAGTGCATTCAGTATAGAAACCCTCTACTTTAACTTCTTCAACATATTGTGACATTTTTACTGAATTATAATTCACATTTTAAAATTTCTTTTCAGCTATTCATCAAGCAACTATCGCAGTCAAGACAAACCTGCGCCTGGGCCTACGCGTCCTGCACCAGGTCCTACACGCCCTGCACCTGGCGCTACACGCCCTGCCCCTGTGAAACCTACGATACACCACACACATCTACACGACTCATCCAATGTCTTTAAATTCCCTCCTTCAAGTGCATCTTCAGCTGCTATCACACCCGCACGACCAGCACCGGTACCGACAAGAACTCATGCAACACCTATAGTCCACCGGCCTGCACCGACAGTAGCGCCAGCTAAAAAACCAACTGCAAGTATAGCACCGTTGAAAGCAGTGCCCGCACCAAAACCAGCAAAGCCTCCTGTACCGTTAAACAAGCCTCCTAGCCCAGCTAAGAGTGCTCCTCAGGTATCGGCGCCAGCTCCAAAAGCCATCAGAGTACCACCCAAACCTCCCTCTGTACCATCTAGTGCCAAACCACAATTCAGGTTACCACCTCCTATAGAATCTAACACCGAGAAACCTACTGCACCGCCAGGACTACCCACAAAACCTGCCCTCAAGCCAACGGTGCCAAAGGTACCCCTAAGACCAACCCCTGTTACGAGGCCAAAACCAAACGTGAATCGAAACAATTCCACAGAACTTGACGAAAGCTCGAACTTTTCACCGACGAGTAAAGTCTCGGAACCCCCCGCAAGAGAGAAGTCGGTGCCAGTGCCAGATAAACCCCTTGTAGCTCTTAAACCAGTACCACCCAAAAAGCCAGCTGTACCAAACAAACCAAGTGTACCATCCAGGCCACCTGCTCTTAAACCACCTGTCAAGAAGGACCCTGTTGTATGACGATAGCATCTCAATGATGTAGGCTTTTATTAATTAATGAACACTTTATCATCGGTACTTTAGGTCTTTTCTATGATTCCAGTGTATTTAAGACGAATATTGTATGTTTTTCTCGGTTGTAAGATATTACTGCCTGTGTTGCGCAGAATGTCATTTCCATTATGGCAGAAATCTTTACAAACCTTTAGAGTATTGATTGAAAATAAATCAATACAAATTTTTGTGTGTGCAATAGATATTTGTCACCAAATGCCAGATAACAATGTTAAACATCATTAATAAAATATTGAAATTTACCTGCTTGGTTATATTCCATACCATAAAGCCTTTGATTTCTGCCATAATGGAATTGTCAAGATAACTCTGTTCTTTCATGTATGTGTATTTATGAAAAAAATCATGTTTTTCTGGTTTGTAAACCACTGTAAGTCGACATTTTGCAATGATTAAAGCATCTGCCTAAATGTTTCATGCTAGTTAGTTATCAAACCTTGTCTGATATTTTTGAAAATTCAAAAATATATTATTATATTTAATTATATTCCTTTTTATGTTAATAATTGTGATGATAAATATAACAGCTTGGTATATTACCTGGTGCAAAGTCGTCATTAAGAAAACAGAAAATTGCCCAATATCCCTTTTTCACTTTCACTTCATATTCTGGTTGGTTTTAAAATCATGCGGGACTTTCCAAGGGACTTCTCTAAACATTCCCAAGAGGAAGAAATTACAGAATTCAGTAATCTGTTGATTTAATTAAGTAAAATTGTACATTTCACCCATTTTTGGTATATTACAGGGTATTCACAGTGAAGCGCACATCTCAACTTTTCCACCTCTCACATCTATTTTGTCCAAATTAAAATTCAATATTCGATGGAAAATTTCTGCGTGTGAAAAAAAAATAGGAAACCGAATACATGAAAATGTCAATGTGGTACATGCGCAGCAAAATCTGTGAAACGAACAAGGTATGTAAATATAGTTATATTTAATTTATCTTAAATAAAAAAATGCTGTGATTTGATTATTTTTTTAATGATTTGAAAACAACAGCAACCTTATTAAGTCCAATGCTCATCTTTATAACTGTAAGTTTACAAATTACTCTTTACACACTACTGGTGACCCTTCCTTGTTATTAATGATTCATCTCTACGTAGCCAACTTAACACTTAAGAACATGTTCCAGTTGTCCGTGAAGTTGTGCATAACTTTACGAGCAGCTTTATGAAACTCCACCCAGGTTGTATCATGCTGAAGCATGTTATCTATCTAAGAGACTTTTACATAAAGAGATGCAATTGATATTTATGATTGATTGTAACTATTTGTGCATGATTTGCCATTGACATACAATCATGCTTGATTGAATCATTGATTGCATCTTTTGATATCACAGGGCCTAGCTGGTATTTGTGTGTGAGTAATGAATAACGGTAATATCTTGTGCTGAAACAATGTAAGACATTGAGGCTTTTGAATTAAATAGAACTGGAAAAACTGCCCTAAAATGCATTCAATAAACCAATTCTACAAACATAGCAAATTTTGGCTGCTGAGCTCAAAAAGTCATCTTGGAAAACAAAATCTTTGTCTGCTTTTGTGGTATTCTGTTGCCATGGCTTATCTTTAGAATGTTGTTCGTCCCTTTGCTGAAGTTTTGGAGGGGTGTATGAATACCTTGATTTAATGATATTTTGTTTTTCTGGGGTTAGGTTTGGGGATTGATAGGATTTTCTTTTCATGTAGAATGCAATTTAGTAAAATTGGGTGCCAAAAGTGGAGGAGACTTTTGGGCATTATGACAAATAAAAAATGGTCACTAATAATTTTCATCTTGTTTCATTGACCTAGTTAATGTTTTTAAAATATGCTTGAAACAATTTTGAGAATGATGAATGTATTTAAAAGTTAATACCACATATTAATACCACTGTCATCAGATTCAATCAGACTTGCCCATTCATCTAATACGCACATTTTCCACTCCCCGAGGAAGTTTTGAGGGTTTTTTTCAGATTTGAAGATTTATTTCATTTGTATTACCATTTTTATTATGTACACTGTACAGTATATGCTTAATATCTGTTGAGTAATGTTATATTTTATATACATTTTGTTCATTCCGTTTTTTGCTGCTTTTCTTGTTATTTTCAGTATCCTTGCTGGACAGGGTATATTTGTCTTCATTTTAGAAATGAAAACTGGCTTCATTTCTAGTAGGCCTCTACATCTCAGATATTTTTTTTTCCAACTCAAAATGTATTTATAGTAAAATATAGATTTGTTTTCAATATTCATAGATATGATTCATCTAATGTGCTATGCTTACCACATGAACTTAGAAATATCCAGTCACCTATTTTTAATCAGTTTATTCACTTTTTTGTAATTTCCATATAAATCTTTTTGGTGGTATTAAGCATCTCTGCCAGATTGAACCCCTGTGTATTACTCACTAACTTACAAATTAAGATACTGGAAAAACTTTAAAATGTTTAACTTTATACTATCAGCTCCATGAATCATATTATTTATACAAGACATTATGTTGTAAGTAAGATATGTTCTTTAAAGTTATGTTTGTAACCCTTTGTTAACCGATTGTACTTTGGCCTTAGAGGTCTTGAAATGATAAGCCCAAGGATATCCTTGATCATTATTAAAAGTAAGAGACAAACAAAATTATGTAAATAACATATACAAAGTCTTTGTATTTGTTCTCTACCCTTTGTTAAGATATTAGACCAAGGTTTGAACGTTTTCATTCTTGAGAACTGGGCTAATTTAAAGAACTCAGTCATCCCAATATTGTTCCATTATTTATGTATTTCATGTATATGTCTTTGTTCTGTTCATAACAGAAGGTACTATAGGAATGAAAGATGCATTTATACAAAAAAATCTGAACAGTTCCTTCGAAACATGTCACTAAATTTCTGGAATATATTTCAGTGATGACTAATTTTTTACAATTAATGAATTTCACTCGCTCGAGATTTAACAAGTCTGTGGAGTTTCTGCAGATTTACTGTTGCTCTGTAAAAGCTATCAGAAAATTTTGTTGAGATATCTGAAATGTAATATGTTGTGTCGAGAAACCATAGTGAATATGTATGGTTCGTAATGTGATAATATGAACATCTCATTGATAAATTGTTGCAATTATGTGATGGGAAGTGGAGAATAAAGCATTTTATATTTAACAAAATTACGGAAAGTGGTTTATCTTGGTTATAGTTTTTGGAGCCGTATCTCTGTGAGGTCACTGGTTACCATGGAGTATTATTTTGAGTGGAGAGAGATGAACAGAAAGAAAAGGTAAACAAAATTAGATGAAAAGAGTGATATATATGAGAAAGAGGAAGGAGGGATATCAAACAAGAAAGTGGAGAAAAATGGGAAGTTATGAAATAGAGCCAAAAATAAGGGGGGGGGAAGGAAGAGGGAGAGAGGGCAAAGGGGTGGAAGAAGGATAGAGTGAGGATTAGAGGACATAATATAAAAATGTCCCCATCTATTGCCTCATTTAAACGAAAGTATAAAATGCATCTCATGAAGGAATCTTAAGTACTTTATAATTTACTCATCACAATCCAGACATAAATGTACCCCCCCCCCCCTCTGCTGGCTCCCCCATATTCTTGGTATTTGTATTCATATGTTTTCTTTTGTAAATATTTGATTGCATTTGAATGTTTTTTTACCAGAAATGGAAATAAATGAAATGAATGAAATGAAATGAAATAAAGGGTGTGAAAGTGGCAGGGAGAAAAGGCAATGTGGAAAGAGAAAGAGAGAGTGAATATCTGATATGGAGGCCTATGTAGAAAGCACCGGATGATTGATCTTTTATAAGTGGCACTTTCATCATCAAAATGACTTTACATGCAACGGCATTACCAGGACCAAGTAATACAGACAGATCAATACTGAAACTTGACCTCACCCAGTGGCGTACCTAGGATTTTCCACAGGGGGGGGGGGGGGCAAATTCGTCCGCCAAAAAATTTGGCAAACAAAAACAAAAAAGTCTTCAACCACAAATAAAGGATTTCGTACCAGAAAAAGATTTGACAAGCACAAAAAAAAAGGTCTTCAACCACAAATTAAGGATTTCGTACCAGAAAAAAATTTGGGAAAAAAAAGGTCTTCAAGACTCGTCAGGGGGGGGGGGGACAGGGATATGTCCCCTGCATGGGTTGTGACTCGTCAGGGGGGCAGTCTGCCCCCCGTAGGTACGCTAGTGACCTCACCCCATTATCTTACCCCTATATATAATATACCTACCATCCTATTAAAAGATGACACTCGTGCTACTCACTTCTTAGTCTGGATATCCGATTATGTGTCCAGGGGTCAAGGCCATATTAATTTGTTTATGGTGACTCACCGTCACCGATCAATCCAAAATCTATTTGACAAAGAACTAACAAGTTTTGTTACAGATACTTCACGTCCCTGTGCCAACAATGCCGTGTCAACAGTAGGGATATGAAGAAGCAATAAAGGGATACAGGCTATAGGCTACCAAAATAATTCCACGCATGCTTCTTTCTGTAAGACCCATGGCTCCAACCAGTTAATCGAAAATTAAACGATAGGCTAATTTGCATTTTCATTTATTAAAACTATAGGTCGGGCAACTCACAAACACTTATGTTGCCAAGAACAGTCATTCGATCATGAAAGTTCATCTGTGTTGGTAAAAGATAACGATATTGTTGAACTTTGGTTCACAACACAAAAAACAGAAAATAACGAAGAGTTACCTCGAAATTTTCGGCTGCTAACTGCAACCTTCATCAGCGATGTGACCCGATTTGACCTTAGTGACGTAATGGTCGATGGTCGGGTCGTAGACATTCGGAAGCTTGTATCGCCCCCGTCTCTGTTGAGAGAAGGTCTGAACTCCCGGATGTCATTGTTGTCATTGTTTAAAAAAAAAGGGAGATTCAAGATGAAATATTTATCTTCAACAAGAGCAAAAACTCGACACAGGGTACTGGCATTGTGAGCCTAGGAAATAACATCGGTTGGAAGAGAGAGAGAGAGGGGGGGGGTATTGCTACGCAAGCAAACTAAAAAAGGTGAATGTCGAAACTTAAAGTGAAAACAACAAAATATTGAGTCTCATCTGATAGTATGGCTGATCTGGAAGAGAGTGACGCCTTCGTTCCCCAAATTTGTATTTACAAGTAGGTCTTATTGTTATACTGCCTGTTAATTTTGCTATCACATATTAGTAAAAAGTAAAAAAAAAGATGAGTTTCTGATCAGCACCATCAATGTAGATGCATCTCACTTTAAGCTAACCACCGTCTATTTGACAGCCCGATCTATCATTACTTTTTTCTACTATGCATAGCGCCACCTGTGTAAATTCCCATGAAAGGGGCGTGGTCATTTTCGCTGATAATTCAATGCATTGAGGTCATTTCCGCGAACGATAGCCAGGCAATGGGTATCGTGTCGTCTGCAAATCAGAGATGTTAATGAATGCACTGACGTAGCTAGCAGACGACTTTTAGCCATCAGCGCAAAGACCGGTTGAACGAGAGAGACACAAGCGAGCATCACTTCTACATTGCATGACCGCATTATGAGCAACGTACGACTGTAAAAATGGCGGCATCACTTTCACAGCTCTCTGTTCTCAGTCAAATCAGTGAAGAATTCCTTCTTTGTCAAGTTTGTTTCGAACGATTTAGCAAACCGAAAGTCTTGCCCTGTCTTCATAGCTTTTGTGAAGCATGTTTATTGAGATACGCTCCAGATGGAAGTCACACAATCAGATGTCCTCTATGCCGGCAGGAATCGGAACTCCCTGAAAATGGCGTCTCCGGGCTGGCTGATAATTTCTTCATACTGAATCTATCGGATGTATTTACACCGCGCAAGGATGAAGGGCCGAGGAGGAAAGCTGTTTGCACCATATGCGTCGGTCAAAACCCTGCTGAAGCTCACTACAGATGCTTGGAATGTGTCGACTTTTTATGTGATGATTGTGCACCATCTCACGATCACCGAATCGCCCGTTTCACTCGAAAGCATCACATCATATCCGTTCCCGCTTCTGAGAATAAAAAGCTTCTCAAACGCGAGATCATCTGCTCGAAGCATCAGTCCGAAGCGGTCCGGTTCTACTGCGAATCCTGCACCGTTCCCATCTGCCGAGAATGTATACTAATCGAACATAAGGATCACTCCCATACATTTCTTCAAGATGAGGTGACCCGACATAAAAACACCATCGATAGTCTGATGAAGAATGTTCGAGATCGAATCGCAACGTTCGAGGAGGCTCTTCGGGGAGTGGATGAAGTGGAGGCTCAGCTTGAGGCAAATCGTGGTCAGGCTGAGTATGTCATAGAGAGGACTCTCCAAGATATCATGTCGCTGTTACGTAAGCAACAGCAGGAACTAGGACACAGGTTAGCAAGAATTTGTCAAGGTAGAAAGCAGCAGCTAGTCGCCCACCGCAGGAGTTTACAATCTGGACTAGATAACCTTCTTAGTGGGTTTGACTTCACCGAGAAGGCTCTTGGACATGGATCCGAGTTGGACATTCTGTCGATCAAGGATCAGGTTATTGAAAGATTACAAGGACTAGCCGTGGTTTCTCCTCAACAAGACTTTACAATGGAGCAATTGAGTAACCTGTATTTTGAGGCAAAGGAAAGTGCCGTTGACCACTCCCTCCCCCAGCTAGGTGAAATCAAATGTGGTGATAAGACTTTCAGTGAACTCTCCCAGGCCACTGATACCAGATCTATATGTTCCATCGATTCAGCTGAACTTGACGACAGTTCTTTATCTGAATGTGCTCCCAAATCACCAAAGAGAACTGCTAAAGAGTCCGTGCTGAAGAAACCCCAGATATTATTCCACCTGAAAGATGAAACAGACGAAGCTGGAGAGTTCGACTGGCCAAGTGGTGTTGCTTCTACTGCTGATGGTGAGTACACAGCCATAGTGGATCGCGACAATGACCGTATCCAAGTTTACAATCACAAGGGAAGGTTTGAGTGTAAGTTCGGCTCGAGAGGGCGCCAGCCATGTCAGTTTGAGCTTCCTTTGGACATTGCCATTACAGCAGGTGATGACCCATGTGTGTATGTAACCGATGAATACAACCACCGTGTCCAGAAGCTGACCTTGTATGGCCAGTACATCCTCCACTTCGGTGACAACGGCCTCTTTAAGCAGCCATATGGAATAGCTCTCGCCGAAGATGGGCGCGTGGTGGTCACTGACATTGGGAAACACCGCATCACCATCCACGATCCTGACGGAAATCTCATCAGTTCCTTTGGTTCTCGTGGTGACGCCGACAACCAGTTTAACGAACCTCGCTACGTCGCCATCAGCAACAACCGTATCATTGTTTCCGACCATTGCAACCACTGCATCAAGATCTTCGACTTCAAAGGCACCCACCTACACACCTTTGGATCATGTGGCTCTGGTAATGGACAATTCATCGGTCCCACTGGAGTCTGTACCGACCAAGAAGGTAACATTCTGGTGGCTGATTGTGCCGACAGGCTACAGTTGTTCTCTCCTGAAGGAATGTTTATCCGTCATCTTCTGAATGAGTCTGATGGTCTAAGTGGGCCTCTTGGTATGGCTATGGCATCAAGTGGAGAGCTTGTAATCACTAATCTTGGTACTCACTGTGTTAACATGTTTAGGTATTCAAGCTGGGTTTGAAGTAAACATTCCCATGATTATCTATCACAAAAACGCACTTAACATGCTTAATCATTAGTCTCAGTAAGAAAACAAATATATACACCATATGTGACTGGTAAGAATTTATGCCACTGCTGTTTGCCACCAGATGTAATGCAGCAAAATATAATAACTCCACGTTCATACCTAAAAAAGTTTGACATTGTGCATGAGCATATTGAGGAAATTGAGGTAATGATCACCATTTTTTAGAAACAGAATTATTTTGGAAGGAAAAAAGCAGACATAAAATTTCGCAACTTTTTAATCAAAGGGGACGCAAATTACCGGTACAATAAAATATCACAGAGTCAGTAAATTGGGGCACAAAGAGATGTTAGAGAAAACAATTAGAAAAATAATGAACATTATAAGGATTACATTGAAGTTTTGATGCGAAATCCAAATGAATGTACGATATGTCAACCTGACACCATATCAACATTATGGGTGCTTTGTTCACGATAACCGCTTTGCAAGCTGGTTAAAAAATAGGAACAGAGGTACTTGTAAATTAATTAAACAAATATGAAATATTTGTTACTTTAATTTTTATTTGGCAGATATATTATAAATGAATTATTTTTTCAAAGCTTTTATAAAATCGAAGTTTGTTTAACAAATATTTTTTTCTTAGAATATCAATGTTCAATTATTTATTAGTTTTCATATTTACGCAACCAAAATACATTTTATTTACTTATGTCGTTTTTAAAATCAATTTTACTGTTGTATTCACGCGGCTGCGTGGATTTTTTTGTTATATACTGTTGTTCTCTCTCTCTCTCTCTCTCTCTCTCTCTCTCATATATATATATATATATATATATATATATATATAAAACTCTCCCTCTCTCTTTCTTGATGGTGATACGTCTATCTTGTCATGGGTCACCTTGACTACAATTAAGCAAACTTTAAGATACCAACTAAATTTAGACTATATGAACAGATTAACGCAAGTAAATTATGATAATCCAAATAAAGACCCAAACATTGTATGGAATAAATTGAATATGCGTCATTATTAGGATAATATCGACATTTGGTGTTGGATCTGTAGTTTCGCGATTTTTGCAGAGAATATTATTATCTGATATTACGAGGTTAACCACGGCTGTTTGGGGGATTAAGTGATTGAAAGATCATTCCCTGGGATTCCTTTGTGAAAAATCAATAATACTCTGCGCATTATTAAGAAAGGAAAACGAGTTTATGTATTTCTTCTTTTTTTAATCATTCAGGAAATTATAATGAGAAAGTAAGATGGAAGGTTTAAGGTTCACTGAAATGTCATTTTGTAAAAAATGAAAAATAAATAACTACTAAATCTGGTTATAATTATGATACCCCAGGTCATTATAAAAAAAACATATTATACAGGCACATTACATCGACGACTCCTTTACGCCAATAAATATGGAAATTATTTGAATACAAACACTCATCGGTGTAGAATACATCGCTGGTTTACAAAATGACTAATTTGTATGTGACTAATAATAATGACCTTGCTTCAACGGCATGTATTGCAAAATAACAATTTAACATAATATTGTCCTTTTGTGTGCCATTATAAGAGATATATCTATGTCCTCGTACTTCTTGCAGGGCAATTCACACTACTGCTTTTAATAGTGGCAATCAAAAGTCCATGTCACACAGTTTGCTTTTATTTTGCGTTATACACATACTCTATACAGCTGCATAAAAGAACTAAATATATCACCGTGTGAACACGCCTTGTACATCAGTGTCAAAGTCAATACGTTATGACTGGATGCTTTATTTACAGTACACGGTCAAAAAGAATGAATTATTGAATGGAAATTTTCCGTGATATTATTCATTCCATGCTGATCTCATCTCGGGCAAACATTCGTCATATTCATGTTTACAGGATTGTATTTTGGGGCATGTGGAGATTACATTTATGAATGAGAGGAAGCTATTCATTATGTTATAAGCTGTTAGTCAAAGACAGGTCATTTTCATTTCAAACGCCTTTATGCTTTGCTGGAAGCCATGCATGACAATTGTAATGTATTTGCTTTCACGATATTGTTCTTTCGAGCGCAAATTATAAAGTGTAGAAATTCTTCTTGCTGCCTAAAATAAAAAGTAGACTCGGTGTGAACATTGTAACAACATAAAACTTGGATTATTTGGACACTCTAAAAAATATTGGGTACAAGTGTGTTTCCAACCAACATTGGGCATTTCTTTTGGGCATTTTTATCTATCCAGCGTGATGGAAATTTTGCCCATTGTAAAGTAATTTCTGCTTGTTTTTTAACCTTACTGGACAATATGCTTCCCGCATTGAGTAAAATACTGCCCCCAAACTGGTTGGACAGGACACATAATTACCTTCTATTCGTGGTGGTAAAATTATTACCCAATATTTTTTTACAGTGGATTTGAAAGCCGTCCACGTTTCATTTTGAAAGATTTTTTCGATTGCAATAAAATTGTGAAAAAGGTTATTGCAAGTATTGAAAATAATAGTCATCAGGTTGTTCGTTTTATTTGTTTTATATCTACAACGAAGTTATAACTTAATCATTGTGGTTTAAACCTGACTTTTTTGTTTGTTTTCAGTCGAGGTGAAGCAAGTACGAGTGCGTAACAGAGTGATTAGTCATATTCATTTAACATGTTTAATAGAAATGCATAAAAAGACCATTATGTTAGGGGATGCATGAAATAAACAGCAAATTGGAAAGGTAATATTCACAGTAGCTTTAGGTAGATCAAGGAGTGATAATTGAAACCATGTGGTATAATCCTTCTTAATATTCTTATCTTCGGAACACATAATCTCTCAATACTGCAATGCGACTCGATATGAATATAGAAATCCTCATTGCAATCACATTTTGAAGAGATAATGTTGTTTCGGATTTAGGTAACAGATATTTAATATTGCAGCATGACTTAATGACTTTACCTTAAACCTAATTGACAAGGTCTTATAAAATTGGGAAAATAGCTGTGGCTCACTTATGACTTGAAATATATCTTGATTTTGTTTACTTTATTTTTGCTTACAGTCAAATTTTGCAGTGCTTGTATACCCACTCGTAGGATTTGTTTAATTTTAACGTCATTTTCATTACGTCACATGTTAAGAAGGAAATATGAATACAGATAAAACAAAGCAGATCATGAAGATTATAAATTTTCATAAGAGTGTGATAAACTATAAAAATAATTATGTTTGTTCTGCATTTTAATCATCAACGTTGCAAAGAGAAATTTGTTCCTTCATTAATGAACCCGCGTCATCTTAACAATAGGAATGAGAAAATGTTTGCCACTGTTTGGTTTCATTATTTATTCTGCATTCATATACTATATTGTTTCCTATTTGATCCGAGGAATGCTCCAGCGCTTTTCCAAAATATTTTTCGCATGACTTTTGTTTTGTGTCTGATTTGTAGACCCAACATATTGAGTTAGATTTCTGCCCGCGAAAACAGTCAACAATTTGCAAGGTAACAAACGGTAAAAACAATCAGCGCGAGGGCGTTTTACAAGTACGATAGGAATTTCATTATTTACATCCAAAACCTGAAATACCATATACATGCAAATACAATTATCCACAAGAATGCCCATTGGGTGTTGGTGAAACCGGAGACCATATCCTTCGGTTTATTAATTTCATTTAGAGGTTTGGGATATTAAATTTGCGGATTTGGATTATAGTGCAGTAGCCACAGTATGCATCGAGCTGATAGCAGATTAGTTTATCGATCGAAATAGACTTTGGCGCCGGTTAACAGTCGACAAGCATGTACTTTCATTGACCTGGTAGAGGCATGCGGGATTCTTCGTCAACCTTTGCACTGAAACCAGTTTTAAAACATACTTTATACATAAGAATATAATATTCTGTATTGTAAACAGAGGGAAAGTGCCTGTTTGACTTTGGGCATTTGTACATTTTTTTTGTCTCTTGTGATAAAGAAATGCACAGGAACGTAGTCTTTGCACCACACTCTTATCAGGACGCATAATCTCATTGCACCTATTGTGCGCTATATTATTGATGCTGATGTCAAGACCTGAATCGCTACCCCCCCCCCTCCCGCCATCCATGCTTGGGGCATACTTTATATAAATATATATATATATTTATATGGACATGGGGCACACATATTACCCCAATTAGGATAATAACAACTCCCAACCAATCTTGTTACTCCCAAAGTCATATCCATAAGGGAATCGTATTACCCCTATGCTGATACCGGTAATTTGATACACCTCAGTTGATACATTCCAACCCCTTATGATGTGGTATGCCTTTATTTACCCCATCATCTCCTGGTATGCGCAATACACACCCCTACTAGTTCTAGGAAGATATAAGGTCCCAAGGTGTAAGGTGCGGTATTAGGAGCGTCCATTTGGCGTTTTACTACGTACATCCTAATGCAAATGTACGGTCACTCGGCGATGATGATGGCGCCATTATGTATGCGTGCATGGAAGATGCGTGGATCGCATCACTGACTGTTACTTCATACAGAATCCGTAATGTATGGAGCTCAATGCTTGGTAATGCTTTATCGCCGGGGTCGTTCATTAGGGTGTTTTTACAGCCACGCATGATACATTATAGTAGTCCTTGCTTGTAAAAATGTTAATATAACTCCCGGATCTGTCTCTATAAACTGACGTGATTATATAAGACAGTAAATATCACAAAGCATGCGGCAAGTGATTATGATTTAAGGATGGATGTTTTTATTTCTTCATCAACGTGTTACATTCCACATTTATTTATCTTATTTTGTTGTAAATTATTTCCGTTCTCTTCCACTATAGATTCAGTAAACTGTTCGTTTATCACTAAGGTGTACTGAGTAAACATAGAACTTCTTCGAAATTTTGTTATTTCTAATACCTTGGAAGAATATTTACAAATAAATTGAGATCATATTGGTTGCCTTCATAGATGAATTAACAGATACAATATTGAGTATTAAATAGATTTGAATCGATATAGAAATAGTACTGATATTTACTCAAATGAATTATTTAAAATTATGTAAATATATTCAAAGTACGTGTAAATTAGCATGAAAATGTTAATAAAAATTATGTTTAATATGAAATTATAAAGGCTGCATATATCAAATCGAGTATGTATATTTCAAAAATCTAGATAGAATTAATTTGAACACATTATAGCAAATAGAATGCGAAAAGGAATTATCCCGAGTATGTTTTAAAGTTGTTTATCTATGACGAGATGAGGAGATATTTGATTATTGACTAGAGTTTACTGGGAATGGATTGTAAATTAAACTGGAATGTATAAAGAGTATGGCATGATCATCAGAAAATATTATATTTTTATAGTCGATGTACATAAATCAGGAGTAAATGATTTTAAATTGCACGTAAAATATTGTCTTATAGAGTCAATGTATGTTGTGTGTACTGTGCCGCTATAAGCTTTACCAAACGACTGTACTGTGAGCCTAGTCTTGAAATTTTATCACACATAGAGATATATATCTATGTTATCAAACGACTGTATTGTGAACCTAGTCTTGGTAATAAAAAAATCTATATGGCCTATAGGTAACAGTAAAAATAGTTATTAGATGTGCTGTGGTAAGATGGTCCCAAAAAAATAAAACAGTGAAAAAAGTGCTAATATTTATAACCAAATTATTTGTTCATGACAAATTGTTGATTTATAATTGTTATATTTTCATAATAATACAAACTGGGAAATACACTGGTTTCTTTTCAATATTGATTGATTACAAAACAAGGCAAACTTTTGTTTTTAAAGGAAATCAATATCAGCTACTCAGACATTCATTATTTATTGATAGCTTTCCAATTTCATGATATGATAATACAGCCTGGAACAAAAATAGAAAAATCCACATCGTAAATTGTTACATTGCATTACATTCATTCAAACGCCTTGTATTCGAAGGAAATGTTTTGCATATCAAACTGGAAGCTAATTCAAGAGTTTGGACAAACAAAAACAGCACCGATAGCTGGAAAAAAATAAATATTTTTCCCCAAAAGACAACTATTCAAAACGTATCTTTTCTGTTTATGGGAAATGTGTCATTGTTTACCGTGAAATAACTTTGTAATTGTTCTCAAAATAGGAAAATGTGTCTGGCTTCGAGATTTAAATGTTTTAGAGTTGGGTAAGCGACATCCCATGAGATGTTTGTAATCATAACTTCTATTCCGCGATGAAAAAACTCGAAGAGATAAAAAATAATGTAAATTTTCTCGAGTTATATCGTTTTGTTTGTATTTGGTAATGATCGGCTTATATACCAGCTTGCTTCCTCTCGTCATTATTGTAATTCTGTTCCCCCATAAATATCCCACGATATACACAAATCATTAGCACCCACGTATGTTTTTCATGCGTTCACTGTAAAGACTACGGTGTTAAATACACCAGAAATCTGTGTTCTGAGAGTACCACACCCTTTTGTGTTAAAAATACACCATGTATATGAAATTTGATTATAACACCAAATATTGATATTGAGTGTTATAATGACACCAGTCGGTATTTATAGCACCATTGATTTAACACCAGTATAAAGTCCTCTCTAAACACCGGTGGTGAAGTTAACACCATTATTTTGCAGTGCTTGTGTTAATTCTTTACCTCGGTGTTCCGTTCTTGTTAACATGTCATCAAACGGTGTAGCAATCAGGAGCAAGATGTATCGCAATGATAAGATGTTACTTCAAAAATAAGATGTTAACTTATTAAAAATGAGAACAAATATTTACTATGTATTGCATTTTCAAATTATGTCGTAATGATAATGAAAAGCTAGTTAAAATATTACAGTGAATATTTATAAGCACGCAAATGTCTGATATTATTTAGCTGATATACTCAGTGCAAAATTAAACAAATGATTTGACCCAATATGATAACTTGTGTTTTTGTGGTGTTTTTTTTTATTTGTACAAATCTGTTTTCTGTATTTTATGTGAGAATGTATGAAAGATGCGATGACATAACACTTTATAAGTCAGCAAATGTATATTGGGAAGAAAAATGCAACAACATGATAAATATTTGAATAAACAAAATTTAGATACTATCCCACCTCAATTCCAAAACAAATTAAAACGTATATGATAATCATGATAACGAAATAGATAGATCTATTTGGAAAATTTACTCATACGGCAGTCTGATTATAAGGTACTTTAGAGGATATGAAAATTCCAAAAATAAAATTGCCAAAAGTTAGTACATCGAAAATTTTAAAAAGTTGGTCATATTTTTTCAACAATGGTTTCTACGCTCTAGTAAGTACCAATTTTGCTTTAAATTGTCTTTTTGGCAGTGAAAAAAATAGAGAATAAGTATTAGCGAAAGTCCTTCCATGAAAATACATTAACACTTATTGGTTAAAATAACATATTTATGATGAGCCCGAAACTAAATCGTAATTTTTTTCATACTGAATTAAAAAAAAAAAAATTGTTAATTTTTAAAAATAATTTGTAAGATTTTTACCTTTTTTGTTTTGGGTGTTACGAACCTTCATTAATACGACCATGACGTTTGTTATTTCGACCGATCCCTTTTACGAATTGATGATGCATTATGACAAAAATATGAGATTTTCTATAAGATTTTCAAATTACTTTATTCAGCATACATAAATATTGAATTAGGTAAAATCTCATTCATTTAGAACAGAGCCTGAATGATATATGATAAATTCACGATTTCCATTTCAAAGTATTAAAATTTCCTGTATATAAATTTTATGATAAAGGAACAATTATTCAGTCCGTAGCAATGACGTCATACTCATTTTTTTTCCTTATCAACGAACATAGAAATAGGACATTGAACTGTTAATTAATTAAGCCAACTCATCATGTTTATCCAACGTTAATCAATGCAATATCTATTTCTGATATAATCGCTAATTCTTCGAAAATAAATTGAGTTTGTTGGGTGTTCCTGTTTGGATCTGTTGGATACGGATGTAGATCCGGGTTGAATTGTTTTATTATTCTTGTCTATCACATGTCTATTATGGTTGAGTGAAGATAAATTTATATTTGTGAGTGTGTGTTCGAGGGTGGGGGGGGGGGGGGGGGAGAAGGAGGCTATTGTGGTTTTTCAACCTAAAAATCATAAACAAAAATAATGTGTATTGCACAAATGCGATATTCCCCAAATTTATATCGGAAAATAAAGTGTGATTTACAAAATGTTTACATTTTCAAATACTAATGATCATAATACAATTATGTTCTTAAAGGTGTTTACATTATTGCCATTCGATATGTCACACAAAAAGAGACAAAAAAGACAAATACAAATACAATTATAATGATTGCATATTTGAAATCTACAATAAGACAAACATGAGTTCATTAATGCAATTTTTTCTTTATGTTTATAAATTGAAAAACTATATAAGTAGAAAATAAGATCGAAATAAAACTACAAAATGAGAAATATTATTGATACTATTTTTGGGTCTCATTTTTCTGGACTGTTGCGTGAAAAACAGATTATATTAATAATTAATTAATTATTTCAGCCACCATATGGCACTTACGAACGATTTATTCAACGGAAATAATTTGGAATAAGTTCAGTTGATGCGTTTCTACTGAACTAAAAAAAAATCCAAGTTGAAAATAATTATTATAATATTGACAAAAATGAATTGAATTCTTCCTCTGTATTCAGTGCAGAATTATACAAAAAGCAAGGATCTCATTCTCATTCATATCGTTTCGGTGGCCATGCCGTAAGGGGTCTTTGGTAAAGGTTGATGCTATTTATGGCGTAAGAAAATAGAATAATGTAGCGCGAGCATTGTGGGAAAATCCGTTTGTAAACCCTTCTATTATAATAGACACCACGTAAGAGACGAATCTAAAAGTTGGATATCACCGATCATAATAATAATTACCATTAAAAAATATCACTATTCAGAAACAAAATACCATTCTAATATGGTCCTCTTTGATTTGTTCATACCCAGCGGGAGATAATAAAAAGCCTACTTCTGACGATGCCTTATATTCCTCCCCATGCATCCTCCTACGGAGAGTTACCATGGTAACGGTACAAGACGTACAAGTCGAACGATGCGAGGAGTACAGACGATGATGACGTCATCGCTTGATCGATAGCAGTGAAGATTTGCAGTCGCATAGCGTTGCATTTCAAACGATAGCCAATTCTCTTTCAATACATCTGTGAACATCCATGTTCCATATGTTATTGCCTAATGATTATCATCGTCATTTCCTTTCCAGTGTGAGTATTATTTGATAATTTGTAAACATGTTTTGGTCGATATAGCTCATAAAAAAATGCCAGGGTAAAACATGTTTGAAAATGCAGCGATTATTAGGTTAGTACAATGACCGTCTTTTTGAATCTTATAATTACATTAAACAAGATTTTCAAGAGTTGAATAGCTAGCTGTTGATACTACAATCAAACTCTTATTCACAATGTGTAGGAGACATTTTTTCTCCATTTTATGAAAGCAACATCGATATAAAAGAAACAAGAAATGTATACAATGTTTGTTTTAATTTCATTAAAAAAAATCTTCGAAACTTTGTATGGTACTTGGATATACCATAAAAAGATTAATAATCTCTATTTTTTTTAGATTGCCACAAAAAAATACAAATTATAATATATTAAGAAATTCATCTTTTTCATTCTAATTTGGATAGGTCCAAATTTCAATCTTCTAGATTAACTTCTAATCTAAGGAATATGGAGAGTAACCATTCCATTGCGGAAAATATATAAAGACAAGTTCTGATACAATATTGCTTACAAGTCATCCCAGTAAAATATACGATATGCCATTGACATTGGCATAAAAAACGAGTTGATTTTATTGCTTTTGCGCTCAGTGATAGGCAGGGTATCAAAACAGACGTGTACCGGACAGAATCCATCATAAAATATCAATCAAATTAAAAACGCTACTAAAGCATGACTCTTTTCTGCGCGCATAGAATAATGGAAATGAAGAAATTGAAATCTGAAAAATAGAGTTACAATGGTGTCGTTCCGATTGAAAGGTATTTATGTTCAAAAGTGTTTGCATTTCAATCTATTTCAGTTATAGTTTCATAAATGAAATCTTGATGAAAATGAGAAACGGACCAAAAATGTGGATGGAATACCAAAATAATTATCATATTGTTTAGACTTTTGATTCAATGTTAATCGTTGAAGAAATCGTTAAAATAGTAATTCTTTTTTAACAGAAATTAATCAAAATCAATAGCATAGCTGAGAATCAACTGAAAATTAAGAAATTTCAGGTAAACTAAGTGTAAGAACAAATCAACGGCCGTGTCGAAATATAACCACTTTTTATCGAACTCTGTAGGAATATCTTTATCGAATTGTAGAAACTATATCGATAAAGAATTTTTTTTTAAATCCTCAAATATGATGTAAATTAGAACGTTCAACATTGGATGGTCTCTAATGTATGAAGAAGAATCTTTCCTTGAAACTAAATTTACTGAAACGTGCCAAAAATTTAGTCAACATCAACATTACTACTAAAAATACACCATATTTTCTTGGCCTATTTCTTATTAGTTAAATCACGAGGGAATTAGACCCCACATTTTCAAGGAGTGGAATTAGCTTGTCTAAGAGAGAGAATGAATTAGCTACAGTGTCGGTTTACGCCAGTTTTAATTTACGTTCATCACTGAAGATCAATTTGTCATAATTGGCTAAAATCTGTTCTTCCTGTCGAAGGCTTCTGCGTTCAAAACAATACAAAGTGGTTTGGTTTATGGCCAGGGGCAGGGGCGGGTCCAATGGTCCAAAGGGGGTTTGGGGTTGTGGCACACTTGTTCAATTTTTGTTTTGCAGAATTAATTGATTTTCTAGAATGTTCGCCCCCAAAGAGATAATACTAATAACTACAAATCAAGCAATAAATGAAGAAAAAACATAAAAAAGGACTAAATTCAAATTCATAAATTTATGAAATAGAAAGCTGTTACCCCAAAGAAAGGCGTTGTCTCCAATAAAAGAAAGTGAAAGGCAGCCCCCCCCCCCCAAAAAAAAAGGGGGGAAAAGGTTTTATTTCTTCAATAAAGTTATTTGGGGGGCGTACGGGAGGAGGGGCAAGTATTTTGTATCCCCCAACCGACGAATACCAAGGGATACATCGGAATTTAGACAAAGTATTTAATAGTTTACCCGACACAAGATCCAAAACGGATCAAAATGATCTTTGCTAAATAGCCCCACAAACTCCCACAAGCTGCTAACGATGCATGTGATTGACTTGTTCCTTGAATTTTAACGCGATCAATTTTGTGGTTGATGACTGGGTTTTCTTCATATTAACACATAAATATAGCCATGTCATGGTTTTCTGCAAGTGAAGCCCTGTTGGGGCTCGGAGAGATACATAGCAAAAAACTGTGGCGTTAACCGGTGTACATAGAGGACCACATCAGTTATTTTACACCGGTGTTAAATTGGTGGTGCTAGTTTTACACCTATAGGTGTTATTACAACACTTTGGTTGTTACGTTTACACTCTTTGGTGTTATGTTCAATCTCTAGGGTGTAATTTTAACACCTCAGGGTGTGATCCTCTATTAACACCAACTGGTGTAAGTTTTAACACCACAGTATTTACAGTGTAGTGATATCAAGAAGAATAAATACCCGATATACAATCTTAATGCTTTGAATTAATTCACTTTAAGAAAATATAATGTTATAGGCCTAAGCTATTAATTAGTAAACGGAGTTAGCCAATATATCTAAAATTATGTTTGACTATATACTTAAAGGTCAAGTCCACCCCAGAAACACGTTGATTTTAAGAAATAGCGAAAAATCAAACTAGTATAACGCTGAAAATTTCATCAAAATCGGGTGTAAAATAAGAAAGTTATGACATTTTTAAGTTTCGCTTATTTTTCACAAAACAGTGATATGCACAACTCAGTGACATCCAAATTGACAGTCGATGATGTCACTCACTCACTATTTCTTTTGTTTTTTATTGTTTGAATTATACAATATTTCATTTTTTACAGATTTGACAATAAAGGCCAACTTGACTGAATCATATAGTATTAAACAATGTTAATTCCACATGTTCAGGGAGGAATTAGTTGTTGTTTCACTTGTCAATGAGGAGAAATTTAGAAAATTTCATATTTAATATAATAAAATGCAAAAGAAATAGTGAGTGGATGACGTCATCAGTTTCCTCATTTGCATATCGACCAGGATGTGCATATAACTGTTTTGTGAAATTAAGCGAAACTTTAAAATGTCATAACTTTCTTATTATTCATCCGATTTTGATGAAATTTTCAATGTTATGCTTGTTGGATTTTTATCTTTTTATTCAATTTAACTTTTTGTTGGGGTGGACTTGTCCTTTAAAGAGATAGAGCGTAAAGGGACTGTGACAGTTGAACATTTATGCCTGCGTATGTCGACCTGCTATAATTATGACAAGCTATTTTCTGAAATCCATTTATTGACATCAAGAACTGCTTTTTGTTTACAATCCAAAATATTAAACCTTATAAACAATTTGAATTCTTGATATTTTGCGTAGTTAAAAAGCGGTTCTTTTTAAGAATTTCGACAAAGAAACTACTGTAGTGTGCACTCTCAAAACAAATCAGTTAAAATGACTAGTTAATCGGTGCAACTGCTATTCTAGTCATATTTGACTATTTTCCAGTTGTATTTTACTAGAACAGAGTTATTTCTGACTAGAATATACGTCAGAAAATGTGACTAGATAATGATATCAGATGCACCCAGCTGACTACTGATATAGTCAATATGACTGATTTGTTTGTGTGTCATATAGCCCGTCCAATAGCTTGACTAAACTTTTTGTTTTCAAAGGCATACTATTTTCTCTTCAAAACGACTTTTTTAAACAAAAGGATTAGTCAAGCTATTGGAAAATTTATCTAAACTAATCCCCCTTTAACCATTGAAATCAAACACGGAATCGACACCAACACATAATATATAGACCAATTTTGAATGAAATTATTACAGTATATTACGATATTATTATATACCATACATTTTCAGGCGGTCTCACAACTTTTGCAAACTTATGGTATGTAGCTACAAGTTATATATTTGATAAAAATATAATGTTAGTAGCCTTTTTCTAAGCCTAAACTACCTAAGTGGAAGACATATGGCTTTATCTGGGTTTTGAGTTGGTCGTTGTCCGTAGAACACAAAACAGCATATACCTGCGCACACAAATTCTGTAAAACGTCGATCATAATTAATTCCCCTTCAAAGGAATAGCACATTTTTGACAACCCTTGAAAGTTTGACTTTCCCGTTTACTGCCCCCACAAACAAACACACACACATTCACCAATATTTTAAAGGGGAAAAAATCTAAAAACTCCTCTGTTAACATGACCAGAAACATTTTTTCCCCAACGGAAACAATGTTCTGCTATGAAATATATAGATTGCCTATTTATTATGGGTGGTCAACCAACTCCACGGTCGAACCTCGTACTTTATGGTAATAGCAATCGGATAAAAATAATTAGCAAAAGTCAATTTGTGGGGGAGAGTAAAATCCACTCTGTATGCATATTGCCAAATGGCTTAGTTACGCCGACCTGTGTTTTGTCACTGTGTGTGTTAATCATTTGTTTTCTCGGTTGACGAGCAATTAGCGTTTTAGAAAGCCAACAATCGTCAATACTTCGACTGTCAATTATCGAAATTAAAATCTATGATGATCAGTAAAGGGTTCTCTGCATGGCCCTGGGAAGCGGGAGTGCTGGGGGTGAAGCACCCAAAAGATTGTCCTGGGGGTGCTGCGTGTATTATTTTCCATAGGCAGCATCCCCTGTAATTCTGGTAGGTGTGGCAAAATGGAGGATCATAACGAAAAGGACCAACATTTGATAGTGAAAGTTTTTTTTTTTATTCTCCTTTTTGCTTATCTAATTTCTCGGGACCAAACTGATCATTTTGGAGTGAAAACATTTTCTTCTCAAATTTACATCAGCACCCCTTAAAAATCGCTCCCAGTGTCCTGGTTCTCTTGGTGAAAGAATGGCGTGAATAATTCATAAGTTATATTTTCCACAGCATGAATTTAATATTCATCAATATATTAGTACATTTCCTCCTTTGACGAAAAATGTCCTAGAGTACACAGCTAATCAATGATTAAACATGTCTCTGTGTGGTTATCAAAATCTAAATTATTAGACACTAATCATGTTTGCAAGAAGCAGTCTGAGTGCCTGAAAGTCTCATTAAGGAATTGCACATACATGCCCGCAACATGACTATTATGTTGGTTTCCCTGTGCAGATTTCTGGACATAAAACGAAACATAAGGGCATGAGCAAGAATATATTAATATGATTTAAGGGACGCCTAGTTTATGAAAGGGAGAAAATCCAAACCTGACCTAAACGTGCATGCATTAAGGAATAATGTATGACGCGCAGATTTTAAGAGCGGCAGTGTGCAGTGATTTAGGAGGCCCCGACGAAAGGTTGCCAAAATATTACTCTAATAGGGTAGATAGGACAAAAGTGGCGCAATGAGCCAAAACGTATTGAGGCACGACATGGCATTTATGTGATTTTTTGGCCATTTTGAAATGAAAATCTTATTTTTTTAGATAGATATTGCATAATATTCAACAAAATAAGAATGCAATGATATTCACTTTTTTCCTCTATTTTCTATTATTTTCTTTGAGGGCGGGTGGAGGGGGTATAAAGCCCCTAGAACCCTCACCTGTACCCTAGTGTTGGCAATGTTTGAATAAAGGGAACGTATATATCAATTATATTTTTATTGATGCACTGTTAGAAAATGTATCCTTAAAATAAAAGAAGTTCTGCAGCAGAGTCTCGAGAATACCTGTAATCTTACCAGATTGCGTATAATCTTACAAGAAATTGGTATTTGGTGTATGGAACCTTACAAATTTCCTTTAATAAAACAGCCTTTTCCCCTTTTTAAACACACCTTTTCTGTTAAATTGCAGAAAATTCTTTTTTTATGCTTTTACAGAATGATTCTGTTATTGCTTTCTGCAAAATCTTCTGTTTTTTGTTCTGTAAAATCAGGTTTTTTTTTAACAGTGTGTAAAGTGCTCACACTAGAATACTTTACAAGGTGAACGGGAATTAAAAAAATAATGTCGTTCTAAACTTATTTTTTCTTACGACTCTCTCAAGACCTTTAAAAGATATATGTTTTGAGTGTCATTATCAGAGGAGGCAGATTGGTTCGTCATAATGATAATGGAATTATCATGTGAGAATTATTAATGGACAGAATAGAAATCAAAGTAAACTTATTGCATTCTATTGAAACTGAATCAAATTAGGTATAACCTTTAGTTCAAGAACACAGCCACATTGATCAACTTGATTAGGCGATTCCATTGTGCATGGGTCTTTTTTCTGTCGAGAAACTACTGTTTTTTTTTTTCTAAATGCAATTCTCGTAATGAAAAGAGCCAAGGACAATGATTATCAGACGAGGGGAGGGTAATAGAATCGACTATAACATGGAAAGTTCAGATGATAGTATTTATTATGACACAATGATGAAGGCTGCATTATGTGGGGCATGAATATGTCGTGCCAAGCTTCAGAAGTATTTGATATATTTTGTCTTCAGCTTGACATTTCAGAATATGAAATAATCAAATTACATCTTCAAAAGGAGACAGAGTCACAGGCTATCTCGAGAAAATAGAGAATTATGGTAAATTATTAATGGAAATAGATAAATAATTAATTCTAAAAATTAATAATAATAATATAGAGTATTTATAAAGCGCCGAATCCACATTGATTGTGCTCAAGGTACTGAGAAAAGGAAATAAAAACAATTACATGGAGCAGGAAGAGACAAGGATAAAAGAAACAGTCATGACAATGCTATATAGACAATTAATATAGTTATTTCAAACATTAAGTGCCAAGGATCAACATGTTTTGAGTGGAGAAGAAAAACATGAAGAAAACGCACTCTCTGAATGATAACAAGCTCTAACAACAAAAGGATAATAGCAATATCGGTGATTATAGAAAAAAATAATTCGAACCCACATTGTAGTTATACAATAACTAAAACGAATCCCATGGGGGAAGAATGTGTGTGTAAGAATAGCAGCCACCTGTCTATATAGGCCATGTTTTGCGTTTCCCTTGAGTGGCCACTATAGATAGGTTTCACTGTATAGTAGTAGCAGTCATGGTAGTAGTAGTAGTAATAGTAGTAGTAATAATAGTAGTAGTATAGTAGTAGTAGTAGTAGTAGTAGAAGTAGTAGTAGCAGTAGTAGTAGTAGTCATGGTATTAGTAGTGGTGATTGTAGTAGTAGAAGTAGTAGTAGTAGTAGTATTATAGTAGTAGTAGTAGTAGTGGTAGTAGCAGCAGTAGCAGCAGCAGTAGTAGTAGTAGTAGTAGTAGTAGTAGTAGTATAGTAGTGGAAGTATATGTAGTAGCAGTAGCAGTAGCAGTAGCAGTAGTAGTAGCAGTAGTAGTAGTAGTAGTAGTAGTAGTAGTAGTAGTAGTAGTAGTAGTAGTAGTAGTAGTAGTAGTAGTAGTAGTAGTAGTAGTAGTAGTAGTAGTAGTAGTAGTACTTATATTTATGACCAGTAGCATCATTATCATGGTTATTCGTTGGAATTACAATATCAGTTTTATTTTCATTAATATTATATCAAGAATGAATTTAAAACATACACAGCAAACATAATTATAATTGGGATTAGTCAACAGTGTTCCTTAAAGTAAAGAATGTCTTAGATATATTATTCATAAAAAACCTCGTTCACAGCATTAATAAAATCCAAGCGCTACATTCTCTTATCAATGGTTATAAGAAAAATCTTAGAGTAATATTGATAAACCATTTCCAGCTCCCCTAGTATTTTTAAAAATGAATTTGAAATGTCAGGAGGAAGGAAGAGGGAGAGAGGGCGGGGGCATAGAGAGAGAAATGGATACAGAGACAGAGATGAGGTGAGATGGGGGGGGGGGGGGGGGTAAGAGCTACGAAAAGCCTACGAGGCACGTCAGTGAAATTCTGTAAGTTCTGACTGTCGTGGTTTACGAGGCGCCATTCTCGTATTAATTTATCAGAATAACCCTGCTGAGAATAATGAAAAAGAACCTTCATGTCTTTGCAACGCATTATTGAAAGTCATTATATTCATCACAATACCACACGTACCATTGTCAGACATTCTTCCAGATTGTTATAACAATTCCATTACGTTATGTAACGACCATGCGAATGTCAGTGATGATGATGATGATAATAATAATGATGAATGATGATGATGGTGATGATGATGATGGCGACGATGATGATTAAGATGAAGATGATATAATGAAGATGAGATGATGATAATGCTGATGATGATGATCATCATGATCATATTGATGACGGTAGCGATGATGGTAATGATGACGGCGATGGTGTTAGAAATATTCATAATGGAAGAATTGATGAATTTATGCAATTTACAACATCATCGTCGTTATCGCCACCATGCATAATTATCCTCATCATCATGACTATTATCATCTTAATCATCACTATCCTATCACCATAGATAATTATGTTTATCGTCTTCACCAGGGACCTGGGAACGATTTTTTCAGTGGGGGTGCTGAAATCTCTCCTCAAATGTGAGGGGGGGGGGGACAGACACAATTGAGTTTTCAATATTAAATTACACACACACACACACCCTCACACACTTAGCTTTCTTCTTATAAAAGAACATAAATATATAATTTGAGCGCGAAGCGCGAGCTACTTTTTGTGGAAATTTCATGTATTTTGTCCTGAAAATTGATCATTTTGAGCAATGTTTGTGGTCCAATTAAGATACGTATGTAACAAATAATAATTGTGAGCGCGATCAGCGTGAGCAGATATTTTCTATATACGCTCTGGCCTGATCGAAAGGGACGTGTATATAAGGACTGTTCTGCAGTTACCCATGAAGACGATACATATATCAACAATCAAATAATGCGAGCGCGAGCTTAAAAATTTGACATTCCGACCTAAATACTGGACATTCTAAGCACGTTTTGTAAATATGAACAGGATATGTATTTAACTATACAATTGATGCGAGCGCGAAGCGCGAGCGGAAACAGAATTGAGATTTCATGCACTGACCAAAAAACGAGAGATTCTAAGCACTTTTCTAATCATAATAAGGATAGGTATAAAACTATACAATTGATGCGAGCGCGAAGCGCGAGCGGAAATAAAAATGAGATTTCAAACCTTAAAACGAGACATCTAATGCACTTTTCTAATCATGAACAGGATAGGTATATAACTATACAATTGATGCGAGCGCAAAGCGCGAGCGGAAACAAAATTGAGATTTCAGACCTGAAAACGGGACATTCTATTCATGTTTTGTAAATCAAGAAAATGATGGGTAATTGGATATATTCTTAAATTAATGTGAGCGCGAAGCGCGAGCAGAAAATTTTTGATATTCTGATCTGAAACTCCACACTGAATGTAAAATGGTTTGAACAGATAAAGAAAACTCAGACGAACATAAGAATAAAGATTTGATCAAAATCAGACAAGAATATTACAGTTATTGCATTTTAAAGATTATAGCATTATTCCAGTGAAACAGTTTTAGGCATGTCTTCATTAAAATTCAATGAGCAAACTGGTGATGTCATATCCCCACTTGTTCTTTTGTATTTTATTATATAAATTGAGGTTTATTCAATATTTTCCAAGAACCAAAACAGTTGAATTGACAACTTATTTCATTATAAGGGAGACATATCATTCACTCTGGTATGAAAAAATGAAACAATTTTGATTCCACAAGAAACAGGATAGTGGGAATGTCACAGCATCAGCCCACCTATTAAATATTCATGACGACATGCATATCACCATTTTCATAAAATATTGCTAAACTTTAGAATTGAATAATTTAACTAATCGTTATCAGATTTTGATAAAATTTATTCATTTTTGATAAAATGTATTTGATATAAATATTGTCAGCCCGGAGTACCCCCCCCCTATCAAGCTGCGTATCTGAATAAACATGCCTGCGCGTGTTTAGAGTTATACCTAGTATTTGGGCATTCTAAATACATTTTTTTATTATAAAAATAAGTAATGCGAGCGCGAAGCGCGAGCAGAAAATATTTGATATTTCGATCTGAAAGAGGGTGAATTTAAACACTATTTCAAGTAATGTGTCGGAAAATTCTGAAGGGGGTGGTTCTACAAAACGTCGTTCATTTTCATTACATTTCTGTCATTTTATCATACCTACCACTAGATTTCCAGGAGGTGCGCTATTTGATATTTCGATCTGAAAGAGGGTGAATTTAAACACTATTTCAAGTAATGTGTCGGAAAATTCTGAAGGGGGTGGTTCTACAAAACGTCGTTCATTTTCATTACATTTCTGTCATTTTATCATACCTACCACTAGATTTCCAGGAGGTGCGCTGCCTATGGAAAATAACACACGCAGCACCCCCAAATTTTGGGGGTGCTTCACCCCCAGCACCCCCGCTTCCCAGGGCCATGGGGCAGGGCGAAAAAGACTGAAATTTGATTTCTATTGTCTGACTTGTAATTTTTGTATACAATACACGGGCGGTCGGGCCCCGTTGGAGCTTGATTGAGTCGCGTTATAGGAGGGATGTTATTGGAATATGTGAAAGACTATGTAAATGATTTGCGATTGTCGGATGTGATAATTATGTACATGGTCTATATTGAGGTGCACATCTTAGTTGCATTTGTTTGTTTAAAATTTTGCTTTGAATATATCAAGGTTTTTTTTTTTTTTTTTTTTTTCCCAGGTAATTTAGTTGATAGGCAGAAAACTGAGCGCTTAGAAACACCTGTATTAAGCGCCCTACAAATGTTATAATTATTATTATTATTATTATAACATATTTTTTTTAATACAGGGGGGAACCCGATTTCGTGGGGGTGCTGCCTATGGAAAATAATACACGCAGCACCCCCAGGATAATTTCTGGGGGTGCTTCAGCACCCCCAGCACCCCCGCTTCCCAGGTCCCTGGTCTTCACCCCTCTCAGGTTATTTCAATGAGGAAAAAAAATCTTTACAAAAAATAAAGTTATTGTTCTTAGTATGAAATTGGATTAATAAGAATTAAACCAAGCGATGACGGGTAAAAAGGAGTTTTCTAATGACCTTATCTGAGACTTTTAGGCCTGTATAATGAATTTAATGACGTTTCACGCTTCTATTGTAGAAAATATATATTTCAATTTCTATAGTTGTCCAAATTATCATTGTTCATATTTAATGAGTTGATGTTGTGGTGTTATATTGTTTCTTTTATTCGCTGCAAAAATAGAAAAGTATTGAAATTACACCACCAGTGTTTACAGAGAACCACATCAAATATTTTACACTAGTGCTAAATTCACGGAATTAGTTCAACACCCACTGGTGTTCATGTCTGTTATTCAACACTATTTAGTGTTTACTATGTTCAAACTCTACGTCATACGATGGTGTATTTTAACATCTGGGGTGTTGTGCTCTCGAAGCACCGACCGGTGCTGTTTTTAACATGGGTGACGTGAGGGGGTTTTGATATAGGGTGGGGGAAAAGACGACCTATTATGACGTCATAAGTTTTTCTCAGTTTGTATGGGTGTTATAGTTGTACTGCAGCCCAGACCGATCATTTTTTTAAACTCTTCCTCATTCTTTCTTCCCGCCTCTGTATTTCTTCTTTTCCTTTTCCTCCCTTTTTTTCATTACGTAAAAATAAATCATAGCGAGGAGGTCGCCCCTTGTCCCCACTGTGGCACCGTCCCTGATTTTTATCATGGTAGTTTTGATCGTGTTATTATCAATTACTAAAATAAATACATCACGCCTTACCTGTGTGTGCCTCCAATTGCCGACCATTATTACATCAGATCACATCAGCTATCCCTCGATCTCGCCTTGCTTGTTCCGATCTCGTATTAACATGCATTCTGTTGAAGAGGACTCTTCGGGGGGTAACATTCATGATGCTTTTCATCGCAGGATGAGTCATAGAACCAACTGCAACATATTAGATGAGACTGCACATGCATGTGAGTGCTGTCTGACTGTCTGCATGCATTAGCGATAGAAATGTCACGAGATGCATTTGAGACAAAGGAAGGAGCATGCAGAAGCAGTGCTCTGGAGAGGTTCAATTTGCAGTTCCTCCAAAGAATCTTTCTTTCTAATCCACGTCGGAGCATTGTAACTTATGGCGGCCATAACATGGGGGCTTCTGAAGACGAAAACACTTTCAGTAGATTACGCAATGACCCATGAAGTTCTGTTGCTATGTTAGTGTATTTCTACATGCATGACTGCATCAGTGTGGAAAATGTCATGAGGTGCATGTGAGTCAGGCGGGATCAGAGGCAATGCTCTAGAAATGTTCAAGTTAAAGCTCCTCCAAAATATCCCTTTCTTTCGAGTCTATATAGATCTTTCTCTTAAAATAAAAGCTTGGAGGCATTTTGCTGTATCTGACTTCACAACATGGCGGTCGGTGATGACTGGGGAATCTGATGAAGAACAAAATCACTTTCAATGGGTTAAGCAATGAGCCAGGTGCGCTGCTATGTCAATCCACGAATTAATAAAATTGTTAAAGCACAATTGAAGCACCCAAGTGAAGAATTACTTGTGGCACGCATTGCCACGCAATTTATCGAAAAGGTCTTTCTGACATAGCAACGCACTCGACTCATTGTATAACCCATTGAAAGTGCTTTTGTTATTCTTTGGAAGCCCCCCCCCCCCTATGTACAGCCGCCATAGTTAATAGTGCTCCGAATTCAAATACCGCCCTTTCACACGGTAAAAAAAACATTGTTATTTGAATGATGATTCAAGTGAAAAATAGTGCTAATGACGAATATTTAGCACGTGTGAAAACCACACTAGAACATGGTTAGGATTACGAACGCTAATCACAGTCAAGATAACAATAACATTCATCATACAATGATGATTCAAGATTCACGTGTGAAAATGCTCATAATCTTATAGTAGCAATGTATTCAAGTAATGAATGCAGTTCATATCCAATGCTTTTTGTAGCCCTGGTAGAATTCCGACAAGCTTCAAGTTTTTCAAGTCTGCATAGAATCAAAACATCTGATAAGACTTTCGAATACTTGCTGCTATGTCTTTATCAGGCAGGCTTTCAACTGTTATTGACAAATTAGGCCAATGTATTAAAATGAAACTTGCTCGTAAAATGAGTTCGTTTGAATAAGTGATTATGCTGCAGAACAAGGGAGTTGTCAGGAGATGCATACTATAATCTGGGGCCCGTAACACAAAGCTTAGCAATGATCGTAGAACATTTTTTCTACGATTGATTCCATTGATTACAATGTACAATCAATCGTGAAAATCAAGTGTACAAATTTTTAATCGCTAACCTTTGTGTTACGGAACCCTGCTAAGTGTATTTTTTTATTTTCATTTTGATGACTTACCGGAGGCCTGCCAAACATTGCATTGAGTAATGCAACTGGATTTCGAATACCAATAATGTATTTATGGCTAAAATAAATTGGGTTAAAGAGATACCTCGTTACTTTCCACGAAGAAATGTCCATGCTGATTGAATCCCTTCTTCTATTTCTGAAAAACTTTCTTAGTTTTCAAGAAAAAAAAGTTTCTTCAAACATATCAAAACGGACAAGGGCGACCGCCGATATGATTTCGTAATTATGAAAAGTGATTGAAAAAAAATATATATAAAAGGAGAAATGGAAAACGAAAACAAAAAAGGACAGTATTAGAAAGATATGTTTCGGTCGTGGAGTTATGTCATACCTCTATAATTAAACTTCTGTAGGTTTCCATAGCGAGGAATGAACCATGCCCCCGCCTGATACTGACCTTTATTATTATTTTGATTGAGAAAAAAAGACACCTTCGGGTTGTCTTGTCCACTCCCTTACATGACGCCGCATTGTGAGAGATTACTTTCAAAAGTGCAGAATATCTCGCTTATCACGAGATTAGATATCTAATCATTAAGAAGCGTATAATGTATAGGCCTATCCCGTTACATGGCGGTACACAAGAAGTTTTTTTCCGGGGGGAGACGGTTAATTTTTGTTTGTTTGGGGGGACTCGAAAGCAAGGGTGCGAAGCAACCGAGCTTGTTATGGGGACGCCTTTGCATTTGATTGAGAAAATTGATTGAGAAAAAATGGATACCGGTGTGTTGGCTCAGCTGGTAGAGCGTCCGTCTCACAACCGAGAGGTCGGGATTCAAGCCCCGGCCGCGTCAGACCAAAAGACGTTAAAAGATGGGAGTTGCTGCTACCCTGTTTGGCGTTCAGTGATTAAAGGGATAGAGCCTCGTCAATCTGGCGCTGCACAGCGGCTGCCGGGCCCACGATCAATTGGGCAAAGCAAATTTTCGAAGTATTTCATTTCATGTCTATTTCGAACAATAAAATATGGATTTTCATTTTCATTTTTTATTATATTAAGTGAAATTGAAGGATTTTGGGAACACTTTTTATGAATTTTGTGAAAATTTTAAGTACAAAAAGTTAAATTTGAAAAATGAGGGGGAGGGCAACTGTCTCTGTCCCCTCTCTACATACGGCCATGTAAAGTTATCTGATTGAGTAATACGTAGTATAGGCAGACATAAGTATTATAGTTGAATCAAGCGTGAAGTTTCGAAAGTTAGTGGTACCCTGTTAGGTGTCCATAGAAGATACTTCTTTGTGATGTCATCATCTCCATCGCCTTCGTTTTCATATTTTTCATCATTGTGTTCATCCTCACTCACTATCATCTCCATCATCTCTATTGTCCCAAATATTATTATTTTCATTTCAAGAATACATCGTTCTGCCTTTTTAAAGCTATGATCGATTTCGTAAGTTTTCGTTTATCGTTTCGTTTTGACGCAATTTGTGTGATTCTTGCAAAACTATTATTATTATAGTAACTAAAAACGTAGCAGAATTACGGATTTTATTTTATTTTTTATTATTATTTTTTTATACATATTTTAGGTTGGAAACACATTCACCACATTGAAATACATTATGAAGTGAGTCTCTTCATTCTCTTAAGAGCAATAATTATATCAAAGTCTATGAAATGATAATGGAGACAATCATTTCAGCTGCGTCACCGTGAGATTCATGCTTTTCGTTCAAAAACCAACCCCCGCTGTCGCCTGTTTGGGAAGAAACAGACTGAATTCTTCATACTTCAGCCATTGCGTCTCGCCGTCTGCAATAAAAGGGTGGGAAATGCGAAAAATGGCGGGAAAAATGATCGGTCGGAAATGAAAGCAATTTCGATGTGGGAGTTGTGAGTAAATAGAGTTTTGTTTGAGGAAGATGCAGCAGGGCTTAATACAGCTCATCGATATTAGTTCTTTGTCGTGGTCGTCTGGTCTCAAGTCTGTCATGATTTTTTTTTTAAACATGAATGATGAATTATCCAGTGCATTTTAGGAAGTTCGTCATTCATTTAATTACCTCCTTTCCCCATCAAAGTTTATGAACTAGCTTGAATATTATGTAATACACCAACATATGCCGGCATGCACAGAAAGTGATAAAATTTGTCCATAATTATACATGTCTTGTGACGTTTTGGTTGCCCATTCGTAGCTAGCAATAACAAGATGCAAATACATTTCGAACATTGTGTTGTTTCAACAACGCATATTTACCAAATGAAAATAGACTCATTGCAAAAAGCAAAAAAAAAGGCATCAGGATTCTTGATTCTTGAACCTGCATTGAGTTGTTTACGCCAAGGTTGGTGAAAAGCTTTGAGTTCTCTTGACACGATGAATCATTGTCTCTGTCTATATATTATTAACCACCGCGATGCAACTGGTATACAAACATGGGTTAATTCGTTCAAGATCATTCACCGTTCTTTTTTTATAATGTAGAAATTTCCCTGCATCACTCGTAAACGATCTACATTAAAATGACTATTAGTATAGTCAGCTGGGTGGAACTTACGGAGCTGTCTCGTCATAACATAAGTAAAAAAAAAATACTCTTTTCTGGTCAGAAATTGTTATGTTGTACTCAGTTTTTATTTTAAAAAATGTTGAAATACGTCAAAACTTATTGCATCCGGCTGAAACATCCGCAAACTTAGGGGCAGAGACATGATTCTACGATGGAGGGGGGGGGGGGGGAGCAATGCGACCTAGTGACGTTTTTTTTTTCTCACTCGAAGGGGTATTTTTTTTTTTAACGACGCAAAACGTTCTTTTCACGCTCTTCGTTTTTCAATTTTCTTTCTATTTTTATCCTTTTCTCTATTTTTCATTATTCGAAAAATAATAGGGAGAGGTTGCCCCCTTGTCCCCTGTGACGTCATCCTTGCACCAAGTCACTGGAACTAGTTCGTAGCGAGACTTACACGGATATCTTGCGCAATAATTATCCTTCGAGCCTATAAATTATTATGCAATCGTGTCAATGTGATGAACAAGAGGCGGAATGGGCATGCGCGATGTTTTCTTGAAATTTTGTGGATTTTGGTTAGTCTAGAGGTGAAGAGACGACCTCTAAAAGGTTGCAGTACAGAATTCGAAATTAGAGGGGGAAGGGGTTGGGTACATCCCCCTGTTCCCCGGGATCGCCGCCCATGCATTGGGCTTTTGCGGGTTATTGCCTCATGATTATCTCTCAGCTGAAAGTTAAGCCCGATATTTTCCTTGTTGGTAACTTAATCTGGCTACAGCACTACTTATTCTTCCACGAACCGAGATCATCTAAATTTCCACGTTGGACAGGACTAGAAAATGGTTCTCAATGTCTTTGTTGTTTGTAAGTTATTGATGTAATGTTTTATTTACATTCTAATAAAGATTTTTTTTTGTTCCGAGCTCTTGATGTAAACCAGACTGAAAAATATCACATTGACAATTCTACATCTACTTTAGATAACAGTAGCTGATTTTTTTTAGTTGTTAAGAATATCTCTCTTCTCCCCTTCATCTATCCGTCTCTCTTTTTCTATCTCAATCTCTCGCTCTCTCTCTCCATCTTTTCTCCTTCTTCTCACTCTCTCACTCTCCCATTCTTTGTGAATATAATACGTTTTCACAAAACTTTAACTTTCATAATATTGTTGATTTTTTAAACATTTAAGTCTGACTTAAATGTTTAAAAAATCAACAATATTATGAAAGTTCAATGACTCATTGAAATTCACTCTTTAGATAAAAATATCCCCAGTCTGCAGTACCTCTTTAATGGCCAGACAAATTGATTTGTAAATTTGGAGTTATTTCATTTTCTGTTTATCGATAAAATCGAGTCATACATGCTACATTATATTTCATAACATTTTAGTTGCCCCTCCTGACGATGTTTTTTTCCTCAAGATACGCCACTGCAGGGATACATGCTTTCAAATTACTATCCCGGCAGGTACAGCTTGTAAAGGGCATATGTAACGTCTTAAGTAATGCAAATATCTCCTCTCCCAGCGGTATAACATATCCTGACCCTATTTTTTTCTCTCTCTTCCATCCACGGCTACATGGTTACCATAAATTGAAACCCATCCAGGTTTGACGATGCATGCTTGCACTTCATGAATCCATCATTCCGATCAAAATTGGATGGAATTTTCCGGAGTGCCATGTTCAGATTTGAATAAGCATGGATAGATTGAAAATCTAAAAAAAAAAACCATGTAGGAAAACAACCTCAAAATCTTCACGTGTACATCTCTAAAGAGATCAATTGGACAAAATTAGGGGGACAAAATGAAACAGATGAAACCTTCAAAACTATTGTCTCTGGGTTTGAATTGTGACTACCCCCCCAAAAAAAATAGTTTGAAACGAAAAAAAAATCAGATACGCATAATAATTTTAGAAATATGATTTTCTTTTAAAGGAAATCGATTTGATGTAAGGGGCAACAATTATCAGAGAGATATGAAAGAGGTATATTGCAAGATTTGATCACTATTTCAATTCTTATTACAAAATATAGGACCGAAAGGCTAACAGAAATTAAGACCAAGTAAAAGAAAGGAGAGAGAAAGAGTGAAGACGGATAATAAAAGGAAGATGTGTTTAGCTGATCATATATCCGAAAAGATGCAGAAATTCAATCACATGAATAATTCGCACCCATGTCTCTACGGAGGTCATTCTCCGATGAAACACGATCACCGACGATGGACAGCGAGGTCGAATAGGTGAACGGAACCGACAAGCGATGCGAGGTCGAGACAAACACGAGAGAGATGAGGGAACTGGGCACGTAAAGGAGGTCAGAAAAATTAGCATTCCTTCTTCTGCGAAAGTCCTAAGAATCCCTAATTTGCTATTCAACAAATTCAAAGTACATGTAAAAGTAAAGTGCCCCACGCAACGGACATCCTTCTCTCTCTGTATGGCTCTCCCTATTCTCTCACTAATATTAAAATCCCCTATTTTTGTGTCTTGCCCCCGCTTATGTGCCCGACTTTCTCTGTCCCCATCTACCCTTTTTTTTCTAGCCTTATTTTCCAACGTCATTATATCCCCTTCTCTGTGTGGCGCCCCTCCATGTATCAACTTGAATTCGCAAACCTTTTTCACAACAACCTCTATCTCACTCTAATTTTTATTCATTTTTATTTCATTCATCAATTTCTTATCATAGGATGGATAGCCCTTTCGACAAAGCTGATTTTCAAAGGGTCCATAATTATGCGTATACATTTACAAACAATAATGAACAAGTGTAATATAATAAAATGAGGATAAGTATAAACATAACCAAGTAAAGTAAATGTAGTAAACATAGCTCAATATTAACAATAAATTATAAAGATAAAAGCCATGAAAAATGCACAAGGTGGAATGTAAAACATAATTATTAAACACAAAGAACAACAATAAAAAGGAAAAAAGGAATAGCAGCATGCATGCATAAAATACAATGAAGGGTTAAAATGTTAAAGTCAAATAGATTATATATATAATTAGAATAGAAATTAAAGAAATTAAAATGTAAAAACACATAGATTGGCAATGTGTTATCAGGAATGGTAACACTTACTGTCTATATATCTCTTACTCTCTATATATCTCCTCCATATATTATTTGCCCTTCTCTCGCTCCCCTCTTACACCTTTTCCCACAACCATCGGCCTCTGCCAGCCTCATCAAACTGTTTTGTTTTTCTCTTTATGTCCATCTCGTCTTTCTCTCTCTTTGTCAACTTATCTCCCTTTCCCATCCACTTCTTTATATACATAGTACAACCATGGTTTGTCTTTTATTTTGTTTATATAACGCTGCTTATACGGTATATAGCTGTTTAACAGTTTAAACAAGAGTTTATATTTTGAAACAGCCATGCTTGATTTATTGAAGATTATATAGCAAAATGTAACTTTTGTTGTTTAGGATTTTAAACACTTGTTTAAATTGTTAAACAACTACTGTGAAATTCGTATAGTAAATGGCGTTGTAAAACAACTCTAAACAGACTTTTTACTGTATATACAGAGGTGCTGCTACAGGGGCTTTATCGCCCTTATGATATTTCTAGAAAGGAGAAAAAAAGAGGGGGGGGGGGGGAGAAAGAGAGGAAGAAAAAGGAAGAAGTATATAAAAAGAGATATCTTTGTCACGTATCTCTCTAAATTTTAGTTTTTATTCAATGAGAAAAAAAAATGACACCTTTAGGTTACCTCACCCCCTACCTGACGCCGGCCTGTATAACATGCTTTTTACTTGACCAACATCAGTCTTTCTTACCTCCAGGAGTCGTGTCTCTGTCTCTTTGTGACGCAAGCAGGTATCAATGAGTCTTGGAGCATGATGCACACTTCTATTTGTTGGCGTCTTTCGAGCATCGAATTCCATATGGAATGCTTCTATTTTTAAAGTTTTTTGTGCATTTAAATATCTTTTCTCTTCCAGCACTATTCATGAGGTTTTCAGGAGCACTTCAATTTCTTGGTGTGATATCTGGACATGTTATAATCGAAATGTATAGTGAAAAAAAAAAGGTTTCAAGTTTATTAATGACAACCTAATATTTGATCTAAAAAAATGTAATAATATTTGTGACACTTGATTATGTTAATTTAATTGTCGAATATTCAAATATCCAATTGTTCTGAGTCAATGACGGATGAATAAGTAAACATATTGAGTGAAAATGACAACAAATAACAAAAAAGATCGAACAAACTCATTTGTTAATTTTCTTAATTAATAAATTGCTTCGTGCGGAGTTTTATTAAATTTACATAAATTATTTAGGTAAAAAATTATAGCAAATAAGAAGTCGAATTTCAAGAAGAAATGCCAAATTAATTCCCATCTCCTAGTGCGTCAATTCTTGATACGATGTATTTTCTGTGGTAAAAAGCACACCATATGGAAGTGGCGACACGCACCACGCAACAGACGATCTCAAAAATAGCGGGAGATAAAAAGTATAGGAATGTGACATTTCACGCATTGGACAGTATGGAGGCGGCAACCAAATGGCAAGGTTATTTGTTTCTCAAGTGACGTCTTAGATTGAGATGTCGTCGAGAAGATGGTCACAACTGGGGATCAAAATTGACTTGCAAAACAGTCCGAAAGCTTTCTGATTTGCGCTAATGAGGGGCTTGTATTTGTATTTTGATAACGAGGAGAGTTTTATAATATATTGCCTTCAGCCATCCACCATGCATGATTTAAAGCATGCTGAAATTTTATATAACGCGAGGTGAATTAATTTTGTGGCTAGTAGAATATCATTATTGCGAGAGCTATTCCATTTGAGGAATATAACATGCGAATGTGATAGTTTGCTTAGCTAAAGGTCAAAATAATCGAAGAGAATATGTGTCTGAAATATTTGTTTCAATCCGCACATGCATTTCTCTCGGCTATAATGCATCTGTATTTGCTCATACAGTATTATATGCTTTCCACCAATGCAAAGAAGAACTGCATGCGTGTTATATTTAATTTTGATAATGATCATATGAACTTCAAGAAGAGGTATTTACAATGGAAAGAGAGGGAGGGGTAGAGGGGGATTCTGGTTCCATTTCAAGTGTGTTTTATGAATCATTGTTTAGAAAAAGAAAGTAAACCCAATATCATGTTTATACACTGATTTTATCTGTTTTAAGATATGCTAGTAAATGTAAAATGAAATAAAGATTTTCTAATTATTTTTTTTAAAGGAATTAAAACAAATTTAAAGTTGAGTTGAATAATTTCAACTTTTATAAAAAAGAAAACAAGAATCATCAAATTTTACACCTCTCAACAGTATACAGTGGAATAATGAGCCAAAAATAAAGGTGGCCAAACATGCATGGCATATGATGCGAAATTTAAAAAAAAAAGCTTGACCGAGTGAAGATTTTACCTTTTTAAACGAAAATCAAATTTTGTGATATATTCATATAAAACATTCACGAAATTATATCGTCCTTTACCACTTTCCTTTCATTTCCATCAATTTTCTCCCTTTTCTACTTTTCTTTCTTTATCATGCCCCCCCCCCCCAATTTTACTCAAGTGCCTTAAAACGGAATCGAAGTCCTAACCCCAGACTTGGACCTTAAACGGCAAACATTAGAAAGATCAATACATATATTGGAGGTATACGAACAGTGAAAGTGATAAAGGCTCAATTTGCTATTAAAAAAAAATAGACCCCAAGCGATATCCGATAATAAAGCCATGGCACTCATCACCAGAGCAAATATTATGGCATAGTTCCACCGGCGAAACGGACCACAGTCCGACCAAGTCATTGCGTTATTTCCAAGTACGTACAAATTTCGTATGATTTTCGAGTTGCGATTGATTGCAAGTCTTTCTGCAACGGGGACCCAGGCGTTGTTCCGGAGACGGAGAGATCAATACTTCCAAATCAACACTAAAGGATATGGACAATGAGTTTGTTTTCATGTTCTAAGGCAATATTCAATAATTTTCACATATTAGTAACAGAGTATAATATGCAGAGGAAGATGGGTGGAGAGGGTGATATATCAATCCCTATCGGCAAATCTAGGCCTACTTTGGTATTGATAGTGGGGAGCACTCAGGTAAATTGGAGAAAAAGAGTTGTTCGTCTGTTCGTATAACATGGTCATCTTTACAAAGTATCATGAAGTCCTTTCATTACAGCTTAATATAATTTCCTCCATTAGAGAACAATTGTCAAAGTGTCAGGATTATAATTATATTTATTGAACTAATTTGATATTATAGGCATATTGTATTGGTAGATTTCAGATGTAATTTGAATTGTATTTTTCAGAATGATTTTGAATTGTAAAAATTGCATTTATTTTCTATCATTCTGGAAATAAACGAAAATGAAATTAATATAAAGGAAAATAATATAAACAACAAATATCTTTGGAGAATAACATTACTGTCCTCCCCGATAGAAACCATCGTAAGAAATGTCCCATAATTCCACAAGAATACATAACATGAATTTATATGGTCTTCTGTAATCGCTGATGAATGGATAGCAGAAATATAAAGTGCGATGGAATAAAAAAAAATCTATTTTGGAAACCGATTGGAAAGCAGAATTTGGAAGATTGTATGCTAATGAAGCGCGCTCACCCGGACAAGTGTTTTCGCGCCAAAAAGGGGGAGAAAGGGTGAAAACAGTTCGGGTAATAGGAGATTGTATTTGAATTGAGTGCGTGATGTGAATGTTTTTTGAGATGTGCTAGTGGCGTAAGAGTGGAATTTATTTCGTGTAAAGGTACCCTCTTAAAATAGTTGGGCCAAAAATGCCCAACTTTTAACCAACCCTGGGCAACATACTGTCCACACAACTATTGGTTAAAATATGCCCAAATTGGGTAATAAAAACTAATAATTGGGTTTAAAAAATTGCTCAATTGGATAATAATTGCCCAGAATTTTACCAACATACATTACCAAACACAGTGGACAGTATATTTCCCAACATTTAAGTGTGTAGTGTGATATTTTTTAAGCAAGAAAGAGGGGAGGGGCAAATAAACTGCAAACGAACAAACTTGATAAAGCTGTGATGTTGCTGAATTTCATGTCATTCATTACAATGATCTTAAATTGTTTGGATATAAAGGGGTAGAGGATGAATACAATCTAATTAAAAAAATAAACGTTATAGAGGTGATCAAAAGTTAGAATGTCACGAAATACACAAAACACACAATCGAAATTTCCGCGAAATTTTTTCCGTGTATATCTATTGCTGTGATAAAAAAATGAAATCATGAAACCAGTGGCGTAATAAGCAGGGATAAAATTTAAAAAATGCCTCCCCCCCAAAAAAATGATTGAAAAATTGAGCGATACAATATGGCATATGAGGAAAATAAATTCTAAAAGGTCGAGAGGGAGTGAAAATTATGAGCAATAAAAATGAAAATCTGATTTTGTGATAGAGTTTGGACCCCTTCCCCTGAAAAACATACGAAATAAATTTTTGTGTTATATAAAAATAATGTAATAAGTTTCTCATTTTTTTTTTCCGATTTGGATTTACAAAAAAAACCTTAACAACCAACCCCCCCAAAAAAAACCCACCTCTATGGTGGTTTGATTTTATCTAAATATTCACATCAACTTGCCTTTCGGGTGTATTTGACCTTAAATCTTTTTCTGTTAAAAATAATTCTTCGCATATCAAAAATTTCGCAAAGAAGACATATACAAAATACAATCATGTTTCATATCCTCCGAACTAAAGTTTGATAAATTACGTACAAAATAGTTGAAATAATACTTTGTTCGGCCTACATAATTATCTTTGTCATGAGTATTGAAATTATTTTAACCGATATTGAGTAGGAGTCAAACCCGAGCTAACATTTGAGAATGTCTTTAAATGCAAGGGCTTAACATCAAGTCATTGCTGAATCATCATCACTGACGTAGTCTAGTAGAACCCAGAATAGCATGAGAATTAGCATATGTAATCCATCTTCTCAAGTAACGTCTTAATAACGTAATTGATGAAATAAAAAAGAGGAATAATCATTGTCCCATGCGTGTCGATTGATGCATAAGATTAACTTCAAAATTGTAATTTAGAATTCAGCTCGATGTACTAAGATGTATTTTCACTAAAAAAAAAAAGACCGTGGTGTTTAAATTACACCTATCGTTGTTGTGAGTGTACTACAATTAAAGATACACGTATATAAACCAGTGTTGAATTCACGGTGTTTGTTCAACACCCATTGTTATTCTGTTTATTTCATCGACACTACTTGGTGTTACATTCCAACACCAAGGTGTGTTTCTAACACATGAGGATGCGGTGCTTTCACAACATAACACACTTTTTTTTGCACTGGGACACAGTCTATGTTGTGAAAGCACACAGTATAACCCCAAAAAGGGGCGCACGGCGGTGCTACATGGGGCAAGGGTCTTTCAATTAATAGAAAAAAGGGGAAAGGAAGAGGAAGAAAATGAAAGGATAATTAACAATATCAAGGAGAGGTGGGACTCTCTACACACCCCTGCTATTCAATTCTTTATTGAAAAAAAAAATGCTGTTTTGCACTGCTCTGTTCCTGACCCTTAATAGAATGATTATTCAAAATGGAAAATAATTAACCTTAAGAAAAACTGTTATTTCTTTACCACATAGCAAATGTTCCATAGACATAATCTAGATACGTATAGGCTAAGCCATTTCGGTTATTAAACCTGTGTTTCATTTCTTCAATGTTTCCATGACTGGCAAAATAAGAGAATACAGCGGAATCAACATGATTAATGACAGAGACGATGAGCTCATCTGTGTTGCAGCCGAGTCAACATCATCTGGTTTACGAGTCAATTGTTTAACCTCCTGATAGCAAGTACATCACCAGGTGGACACATCGCTGATGTAAGCACATAATAATTATACTGACAATAACATACCCAGCAATCAGGGGCCTTGCTCTGGTTGGGGGGTGGGGGCGCGACGGCCCTCCTTATATGATTTTTTTACTGGGGAAACAAAAAACAATAAAATCTATTACACATCCAAAGAATAAAAAAAACACCAACTGGAAGACGGTATACACCTTGAGCAATGAGATCAGAGATCAAACCTCAATATAGATTTATTTGAGGGCTTGGGAAAGAGGAAATGGAAAAAGTGGAGAGTGGGAAGAATGTTTCTATTTTTTGGGTCTAAATTTCGGTTTCGTTCGACTTAAAGGGATGCTCCGGGCTGAAAAGAGTTATATGCACATCGTCATGAATATTCATTAGATGGGTTGATGATGATGTCACATCCCCAATTCCCTTTTTCTTGTGTTATTACATGAAATCATAATTGTTTCATTTTTCATACATGTGTGAATGATATATCTCACATGTAATGAAAGAAGTTGCAGCAATGAATATCTAATGCACAGTTGTTATTCCAATATTTATTGTTCTTGAAGTAAAAATTTGAATAAACCTTATTTCATATCATAAAATAAAAGAGAACAAGTGGGGATATGACATCATCAGTTTGCCTATTGAATATTCATGAAAACATGCCTAGAAATGTTTCACCGGAATAATGCAAATCTTTAAAATGCCATAACTTTGTTATTCCTTGTCCGATTTTGGTAAAATTTAAGTGTTTTGTTTCTCTGATTTTTCGTGATTTGTTCAAATCATATTATTTTCAGCCTGGAGTATCCCTTTAACACTCGACATGTTGATGTCTTCTCTGAGTTGGTATCATTGTATCGTATTGCTCTATCTGATGCATCCCATCCCAAGACTTGAAGATGACCTTGTCTCTTCTCAAAGGTCATACCATCTGGCTAAGTGTATTGGAAGTGGATCATCAGGGAGTGGAATGATGTGAGAGGGGATGGGTGGGGGGGGGGGGGGTTTAGAAGATAGAGGGGGATAGGTAGTAGAGGTTTGGGGTTTGAGGTTGGGTAGAGAGAGATGGGGAGGGTGGGGAGAGATGGATGAAGAGGGGGGGGGGAGAAGATAGAGGGGGATTGGTAGTAGAGGTTTGGGGTTTGAGGTTGGGTATATTAGAGAGAGAATGGGAGAGTGGGGAGAGATGGATGAAGAGGGACGGAGGAGAAAAAGAGAGGGGAAGGAGGAAAGGAGAGGGAGAGAAATACATGTATTGCGATAAATAGACTTGACAAAAATTGCTAATCTTCTTGGTCTGCATCATCTACCCCACAATGCACTGATGAAGATGTGTGTACCATCATAGGGATGCCAGGGTAAGCAAGGGTAAATATAGATGACTATATATTTGAATCAGTACACCAATGAACTATATGTCAATCAATCTATCATCAATGATAATCCATTCACCAGAACACACGGTATATTAATGAAACACTCATTCTATTAACAAACTTACAACTCAATAAATAAATTAATTTGATAGGTCAATCAATCAATCAATCAATCAATCAATCAATCAATCAAATCAATCGACCGACCGACCGACCGACCGACCGACCGACCGACCGACCGACCGACCAACCAACCAACCAACCAACCAACCAACCAACCAACCAATCAAATAAATATCTTATCAAGTCACTATCAAACGTATCAACCACTGGACATGTTAAATAAATTGAATAAAAAAATAATATTTTAAGTTAATTTCTGTGAAAAAAGTAATAAGCAGTGTGTATTGCAAATGAATTTGCCTTCATAAAGTTCAAACACAGGCCAGATGATTAATTACCGAGGGTATTTTGCAAACAGTCATTTGATAAATGCCCAGAATTCTCAATAATATTATCCTTGACGTTTCAAAGGAAAGGCATGAATATGAAAAGTGGAGACTATGGAAGGGACAATAATTGTCTTTTGTCGCTCCTTTCTGAAATTCTTCAGAAAACTGCTTTAAAATGGGAACCCATCTTTGTGGAATACATCTGTTTATTAATGTGATTGGTTAACATTGGTTTGACTTTTAAAAAATCTGAGCTAGAAGGTCACACTTGTCACCTGTGTCTGTGATATGTTACAAAAATGAAGCCCAGAAAAAATTGCGTTCGAAAATGATTATTTAGTGCTTCAAAAATTGAAATATAAAGTGACCGAAAACACCATCTTAATTTCATCCCATACACTTATGTGTACTATTTAGGCGTCTATAAGACACCTATTTACAAAATCGGGGTTTGCCTTGTAGTTTTAGCTTTTCATTGTCAATAATGGTTGTTTTCAGGGTTTATTAGTTCTAATACATGCACTTGTACACATGTTTCATCTTGGTTTGAGAATTTTTTAAATCGGCTGCTCACAAAGTTAAACAATACCTTTAATAAGCAAAATTTTGGAATCAATGAAGTCCATCGTTTAACAAATAAAAGGGTTCACATCACTGTCACTATCTTATTTTAAATACAACACATTTCGTTTATTATCACCCAAACTTGCTACCTTCAAAATGATGTTAGAACTGTATTTACTTATGCCCTATGAGTATGATGTGTAATTCTTACTACAGCCTTCGCTTATAAGTTCTATGTGTATACCAATGGTGGTAGCTTAACTAGCTTTGTCATTAATCTTAATTACTTTGGTGAAACAAAAATATATTCAGGGAACTACATCTAATAATCAGTTGCATAATTTGCCAAACATAATTTTTTTAGAGCACCTGAGAAAGTCAAGCGAGCAAGCAAAAATATTGACGCTTTAAAATGAACATCTTTGTGTTAAATTTTGACATAATATTCAGAAATAACTTGTCTGTCCCTTTTCCCTTTCCTTTTCTTTCTTTCACCCCCCCGTTTTTTTCCCCCTTGATCGTGGAACTTTTTTTAGCATGGCTCCAAGCCCCCTCTCCCCCATCTGTATGCCATTGGACATCTAATTTACCATCAACAGTCATTTGCAAGCAATTGGGCCCAAACTGTAGAAGTATTTCTCCTTATTTGTTTCTTCTGAATTCAGACACATGAATTTGAGAAGATTACTAATCCTTAATTGGTATGAGGAAAAGGATATGTTCAATTGGCAGGTAGGTAGTTGGGTTGATGATAATCAGATAAAACTTGTTGCATAACAGACAAAAGGATGACACATCGTCTGTAGATTTGGTAAAATTTTACAATAACTCTAAGGGTAAACTCTCACTCGAGTGTTGTAAATGATGGTTAAGTGACTATCTTGAATGTAGTAATGCCGAAATACCACAATAAAGACTGCAATACAGTGGTTGAGAACAGTAGTATACCAAACAAGAACCAAATTTTTGTTCCGAATAGTCGAGAGAGTCACCTGAACCAGCACTGACCGACTCCGACCATTGCCAAAGTGTAAGAGCTACTAATCATTGTATAATAGTCAGATATTGGGGCAATTTGGCTTCCTGTAATGGTAATATTGCATTTTAATTGACATAGTATTTTTTCTACATACAAGCTGCAGCTTCATTAGCAGCACTCAGTGTATTGAAGTAATCAATCCAACTGGGGTACCTAACCTGGGTTGAGTGAAGTGCAATACAGATAAATTTCTTGCTGAAGGAAATAAACATACTACATACAATCAATAAAAGCAAATAGAAAACATTTTGTATAAATCACTTGTATAAGTCTTGTATAAATATTTATTTCGATTTTGTACAATAAATGAAATCTGTTACATGTAATATCTAGAGAGGTTTTGAATACACAAAACAAAGTAAAATAAAAGAAAGAACAGATCTGTATTTGCATAATGACATAATTTAGGAGACAAACTGACAAGGTGACCGTGACACAAAACTTGGCTTTCATCGTACAACATTTTTTTGCGATTGATTGCATTGACTACAATGTACAATTAAGCATGAGAACCAAGCGTACGATTAATCACTAACCTTTGTGATACTGGATCAAGGAGAGTGTTACATGAAGCTGTTCATGAAATAACGCATGACTTTATTCATAATCGGAACATGTTCTTATAGGTTCTTAGCTACATAGCGATTAGGCCAATAACTTTTTGTACAAGAAACATTCACAAGTCATGCACAACATCATGCATCACCTAATAAGATTCAGCTTAAAATTAAATGACCACCTGGCTGACAAAGCCGATCACATATTCATAACGTACACTTTATTGGATGCAGATCTACATTAACAGTACTGACAATAAATATTACTTTCTTTTTATCTTCCTTCAGATGATACTTACTAATGTTCTATTATACCTCACAATTTGATATCTACTACAAATAAAGGGAAAAAAAAGCCAAATCAATAATAACTAATAATAATGAAAAAACAACCTTTGAATGAAAGAATCTATAAATACTGACAAAACTAAAATGATGTGATATATGCATTATAGTAGGAGAAAGGCAATGGACGTCACATTTTGGGAGCGTACAAGGATTCCTTTGGCTTATAGCAAGTGGGAATAATTTTCACAATTTCTCAATTTTTTTTACACAAAATGACACATTTTCGTTCAAAGCGGTCTCGCCTTGTTGATCTCTATTGTCTCCTTTACATATGACAAGAATGACAAGAACTTGAGAATGTCTGGAATAATTATCAGACAAAAATATATAATTCCTTGTCTTGCTGTGTTGGCTGTAACATATGGACCACTTGTCGATGTGAATAACAACGGAATGCAACTGACATTTCACTGTACAAAGAGATATCTGCATGTTCATTAATAAACATGACCTAATCTGCATGTCATGCTTATTCATGATTTGGGGTGGGTACAGTGTGTGAATGTGTGTGTCTTCTGTTGTATGTAAGCTGTGTGTTGGCTTGCCACAAATGAGATTGTAGTGGGTGACTAACTAGTCTGATTTAAAGACCCAAATATGCACTTCATGACTTCAAAGAATTACTTCTTAATCTTAGTAAATAGTTGAATTCAAGCTTGTGTAGTAATCTCAGCATCATCTATGTTGAACATATTGATGAAATCTTAACATTATTTATGTTGAACATATTGATGATATGATAAAACACTTCTTAATAAAAATAATGTTTATTTATCCTCAATGTTGGTAAACAATCATGGACAAACTATATATGATTTTTAAATGTCACAGTGGATGACTTAACAATGGGAAACCTGAGCATTAGACCATAAAACATTGATCTATCACTGTTTGATGCACAGGTTTTAATTGTATGTCCTCCAACATGTCTGCTCGTGGGAATGCTCTATAGAGCATACAATATACCAAACAAAAGAGTGAGATCAAAATTTATTTCAGTCATAGATTTAGGATCAAGTTTACTATGGTAATACTAATGACATATTTTGAGATAAGCCTTATCTTGTTTCTCAACGGCAGCTGTCTCAAACACAGAATTTATAATCAGATATGGCCATTAATATCGAAAAAAAAAATACATGTGAACACATTCTTAAATTCCATTTTTTTTTATTACAAAAAAAAAATCAAATTCTTGACAACTATTGTAAAAAGATTTCACAACTTGCTATTAATGGTAGCCCTTTTTTTATCGATAACTCCCATAGCAAGATTTCAAGAGACAATTACATTAAAAAAATTTTCAACTACATGTAACATGTATAATTACCAATTTTTAATATGTGAAATAAATTAACAATGAGCAAAAAGACCCTATCACAAGAGAAGGGCTATATTACATAAACAAAATTGTTGATCATATAGTGCATTTATATGGTAATGTTGGAAAGTTCATATCAAGGTGGTCTGAGCATAAAGACTACTATAATTGTCAATCATTCCACAAAAACCTGCTTATTCTTTATTCATATATTTACTCTCCTTCTCTCAACACAGAGGGCACTAGACAGCTATATATGAATCACTCTTGGTTGCACAGGCCTAAAACATTTCCCATAGACTTGTGTGTTAATTTGGCACTTTAAAAATTCATAAAAAGGATGAAATTCGAGGGTCGAATGTTTACTACCAGTGGATAAGAAATATAATTTCTTCACTTTCATTTGAGTAAAAGGGAGCCAAGTGGGTGGTCACCAAGCAGTGATAGTGATGAAGAACTAAGCCCTGAGAAAACTCCCCCAAGGAAGTCAACACGCACAAAACGTCCACCTCCTTCACCAGAAAAGGAACCTTTGACAGACCTTACCTGCCATTCCATATCTGAAGAGAAAAGGGTACCTTGACCTGCTCATTTTAAGAATAAATTGGCATTTATAAAAACTACACTTGACAGGATCAAATTCAGCACATGAGACAGTAAAATGGTCCTTACTCTTCCGTCATTTAAGTTCCAAACTTGGTGATGTATCTTCCCAAATTTGGGAAAAGGAAGTTCAGTAGTTACCAAAAATAGAATCAGTGTTAGATCGACAATCATACTCATTCACTTTTGTCAATCAGCAATATAAAATTAAAAATTGAGAATGGGTTGGCTCGAATGAATATCTTTTGCCTGCCAGTTGTAATTAGGCCCGTGTAACCTCTTTGAGTCGGCCCTACATTGATTTTCAGGGAATGCTGAATCTAGAGGGAGGCCAAGAGCTATTAAGGTATGCTTCATCAAGTACTCTGACAGAGATTTAGTAAAGCAGCACGCCAAGAATTTAAAAGGCACAAATACATAAATATCAGAAGACATACCAAAACAGATTAGAGAAGCGTAGCAACCCCAAATTGCATCTTTGAAAGTAGCTAGGCAAATGGGAAAGCTGGCTTACTCCTCAAGAGCAGACCCTGTAAAATTCTTCATCAACAATATATAAATGCCCCCAAATGCAACAGATAGTATTTGTTCAAGATGTTGAAAACCAACAAATGAAGGACGGAAGAGTAAGGGAGGAGCATTCAGTGTCTTACATTTCTGTCAAGTCGAGACTTTGTATAAATGTATTGGATGTCATTATCATGCTTGTTCTTAATAAGTTTGATTTGTATCATTTCTCAATTGCATAAATTGGTTTCTTTTATTTTCAGAATAAACTACCTGTTAAAGTTGAATTAAGAAGACGATTCCAAATATTGAGATATTTACATTAATAGCAACCTTACAACCCCCCAAAACACTAAGAGGTGATTCGACCCCCCCCCCCTAATTTTTTTCTTCAAAATAGTGAATTTGAATGATTTATCCCTACCCATTTTCCTCCGAGTTTGCTCCTGCAATGCCTACCGAGACGGGTGTTCGGTCCCGGTGTAGTAAACAAGGCAGTGCCGTTTTGTGTACTATGCACGTACGCCTTCATATTTACTTTTGTGTCAAAACTTCATTCTATCGCTATTGATTTTATGTGAACGATTTTGAAAGGAAGTAATAATTATTTAAAATTTTCTTCTTTGTAGCGATTTTAGACGATTTTAATGCCTTGTTTTCGTTCGGGACTGTGTCCGTGGCGAAACAAGTCATAATGGATCTAATGAACTGCAGTTGAAGTTGTATCTGCGAGCCGGAGAACTTGCAAAGAGGAAATGATTAAAAGTACATTTATGGCCGTACTATTATCCCAAATATGTAAATTCCCTCAAAATGATACCATAGACCCTAAAGGAATAATTTCAAGGCGAATAATATGAAATTTGATCGAGATATTCTCACCAGTCGATAACGTAGCAGACGTGTTATTATAACATATTTATCCAGGTGTGACGCGGCTCTTGCAAAAAACAGTTGGTTGCGGAATTGCTCTGTGCCGACCGGCCGCCCGCGCCGGCGTAGCTAGCTGTCGAGCTACTGTACACCTTATACGTGCTTGCTGTCTTCAACTCACTGGCGTTTGTATATGTGACGGCTCTCGCAGATCTCTTGTGTAAATATAAAAAACAATTTGGAAGGCTGAGAAGAATAGTAGGATTGATTCACGATTGTTCTGCGGAATGAGTGGAAATGATCCAGAGGATAAAATGGAGTCAAAAGGAAAGAAGAAAAAGAAGACGTCAGGGGATCGCTGCATGGTGATGAACGGCGTGTCGACATACCAGACCACTACAGTACACTCCATGCCTGGGCCTTTGCCAGCTGCTGGTGGTAGGTTTTCTGCCCTCCAGATGGCATGGATACATTTTATCCAATTACATAGGGTCTTTGACCACACTCGTAGTTTGCACTTTGACAAAAGCCAGTATGACCAAACACAGCTTCGGATGTATGAGATGGGACTCCAAAAAAACCCGCCTAAACTCCTGCCAGAAGCTGTCCCCCACATCTATAATCCTGAACCTGCTGCCTCTACCTCTAGATCTACAACTGAACCTGTTCCAACCCATTCCAGCTCTGAGTCCCACGCATCTTCGCAAACATCGATGCCTACAAGTTCAACATCCAAGGGCAGTGCCAGTGAAGCTGTGAGTGTGCCTGCAGCAAGGCCATCGACACCAGCTGGAAAGTGTAACGTTGGAAGAATTCTGCTTGCCTCTGACTCAGACTCAAAGCCACAAGTCAAACGACAAAGAACATCATCTTTCAGAAAAAAGGTAGGTAGATAATTAGGCGTAAGCCAATGTTTTGTTCATAAGATAAATTTGACTCATGGTAAATAGATATCAGAACATGCACTAATGCGGAATTTTCCCTGTCATGCCTGTAGACCTAAGTGTAAAATCAGAAAGTTAGATATCTAGATCAAACTTAAAGTTTAAACCCCCTATTATTTAGATCCAGACAAAATTCATTGCCAAGAATGAATAGGTAAAAGCCAATATCATCTGATCAAGTATTAGTAATGACTTTATTTTTCAAAAATGAAATGTTCACCCTCCATCACTGTACACATAATTACAATACCTGTTTTAAATATTTGTTCCACCGGCCAGTTAAAACTAATAATGTAATTAAATTTGTACAACACAATTTCCCTGTGATTTGGAATTCCATCCCAAGAGATATAACTGATAAATTAAAGCATTTTATATCTCAAATATGTATAGTCATTTCTCTCTCGTAAATTGACACTTTTTGTTGTTGTTGTTGTTGATATACCTTGTTTAATTCTTTGTCTTAACCATTCTTCCATGTAATACATGTTATCAATGTTCTGGGAACTGTGCTTGTAGAAGGCTTCTTGGCTTCATTTATGCAGTTTCCCATTTCATTTTCATTTGTTACTTTTTACAATTGTAGTGGGTTGGAAAGAGTGCTCCTATATAGGGTACTCTAAAAAGTGTTCCTAGGGTGATACAAATAATGTAAAGGAATAAAAGAGAAAGTGTATGGCAAGGTGAACTGGGCTCTGTCACCTGACAAAAAGAAGGTAGACAAGAAATAAGAAGAATTGAAATTAATAACTGGTTGAATGTACTCCATCTTTAGACACCTGATGTTCTGTTTACCAAAACAATTCCCATCCCAATAAAAAATAAAGTTAATGTTAGACATTAATAGTAAAGTGATGTGAGATGCCATTGTTCTAAAATAATTAGTAATTGTACACTCTCAGATCTACGGAGAACTGCTGGAGGGACTTAAAATTTTGTTGAACTGAAAGCACTGCGACAAAAAGGCCTTGTCCATCTTGTCCGGACTTTCAAGAAAAACAGGTTTCTTCTTTCTTAAAATATAACACCCTTTTAACTTTAAATTTTAATTGATTATTTATAAAAGAGAAGAAATGAGTATAAACATATTTCTCTGGCAACTCATAGTTAATATTTAATAAAAGAGCCAAACAAGAATTAATGTATATATAAACTTAAATTTTTATTTGTATATGAAATCATTTCATGTTGTGGTGTTGTTGTTTTAAACTAAAGGGCCCCCTCCTCGACGACGGTGGGCTCTGAGAGCTGGCAGACCATATCTGAAAAGAGAACCCACCTCAGCGATGAGACCGTCGGCGGGAAGAGAGGCCTGGTTAGACAATTAAAGTTGGAATTGGATGGAAAAGTTACCATATAAGGAACCCCTATGTAACGGAGCCCTGATGGTCCGAGCAAGGCACACATCCTTCTTCCTGTGAGACGTACAGGATCTCCCTTCACAGTTTACGAAGAATTGTCAGAATCCCAAAAGATGAATTTTGACTTGATTAAGGCTAAATTGTCACAATTGTTTGGTTGGTCACAAGACCTAGAAATATTTGAATCCTGCATCATAGCAAGGGAATATCAATTTAACAAGCAATTAGAGGTATTTGCTGCCACCATCGTCACCATGGTGGAAGAAGCATTCTAAGCTACGATGAAGAGGCAAAAGAAGGGGATACTTTTTGCAGATTCATCGCCGGACTAGATGGTGCACTCCATATTGCCTTAAGAGTCAAAAGAGCACAACCAAAGTGTGGGATACGTTTCTTAATATTGTCTTTACTTTTTCTCTTCAAGGATATGACTGACCTGCGGACCTACTTGAAAGACATCAACAAAGAAGAACGGCAACAGCCCTTTGTTCTCTGCCTCTACCAAGAAAATATTCTTCTCCAAATGCAGGTATTCGTTGTCTTTCGAATGAAGGCACTGGCAAAAAAATCTCTTCTCAAAGCTGTTGATGGATGTTACAAGCTTACGTTTGTCTTGAACATTAAGTTCCAAGAAAATTGCAAACTTGCATGGCATTTTCAGCAGCTTTGAATGTTTACTACCAGTGGATAAGAAATATAATTTCTTCACTTTCATTTGAGTAAAAGGGAGCCAAGTGGGTGGTCACCAAGCAGTGATAGTGATGAAGAACTAAGCCCTGAGAAAACTCCCCCAAGGAAGTCAACACAGGTGTGACGCGGCTCTTGCAAAAAACAGTTGGTTGCGGAATTGCTCTGTGCCGACCGGCCGCCCGCGCCGGCGTAGCTAGCTGTCGAGCTACTGTACACCTTATACGTGCTTGCTGTCTTCAACTCACTGGCGTTTGTATATGTGACGGCTCTCGCAGATCTCTTGTGTAAATATAAAAAACAATTTGGAAGGCTGAGAAGAATAGTAGGATTGATTCACGATTGTTCTGCGGAATGAGTGGAAATGATCCAGAGGATAAAATGGAGTCAAAAGGAAAGAAGAAAAAGAAGACGTCAGGGGATCGCTGCATGGTGATGAACGGCGTGTCGACATACCAGACCACTACAGTACACTCCATGCCTGGGCCTTTGCCAGCTGCTGGTGGTAGGTTTTCTGCCCTCCAGATGGCATGGATACATTTTATCCAATTACATAGGGTCTTTGACCACACTCGTAGTTTGCACTTTGACAAAAGCCAGTATGACCAAACACAGCTTCGGATGTATGAGATGGGACTAAAAAAAAACCCGCCTAAACTCCTGCCAGAAGCTGTCCCCCACATCTATAATCCTGAACCTGCTGCCTCTACCTCTAGATCTACAACTGAACCTGTTCCAACCCATTCCAGCTCTGAGTCCCACGCATCTTCGCAAACATCGATGCCTACAAGTTCAACATCCAAGGGCAGTGCCAGTGAAGCTGTGAGTGTGCCTGCAGCAAGGCCATCGACACCAGCTGGAAAGTGTAACGTTGGAAGAATTCTGCTTGCCTCTGACTCAGACTCAAAGCCACAAGTCAAACGACAAAGAACATCATCTTTCAGAAAAAAGGTAGGTAGATAATTAGGCGTAAGCCAATGTTTTGTTCATAAGATAAATTTGACTCATGGTAAATAGATATCAGAACATGCACTAATGCGGAATTTTCCCTGTCATGCCTGTAGACCTAAGTGTAAAATCAGAAAGTTAGATATCTAGATCAAACTTAAAGTTTAAACCCCCTATTATTTAGATCCAGACAAAATTCATTGCCAAGAATGAATAGGTAAAAGCCAATATCATCTGATCAAGTATTAGTAATGACTTTATTTTTCAAAAATGAAATGTTCACCCTCCATCACTGTACACATAATTACAATACCTGTTTTAAATATTTGTTCCACCGGCCAGTTAAAACTAATAATGTAATTAAATTTGTACAACACAATTTCCCTGTGATTTGGAATTCCATCCCAAGAGATATAACTGATAAATTAAAGCATTTTATATCTCAAATATGTATAGTCATTTCTCTCTCGTAAATTGACACTTTTTGTTGTTGTTGTTGTTGATATACCTTGTTTAATTCTTTGTCTTAACCATTCTTCCATGTAATACATGTTATCAATGTTCTGGGAACTGTGCTTGTAGAAGGCTTCTTGGCTTCATTTATGCAGTTTCCCATTTCATTTTCATTTGTTACTTTTTACAATTGTAGTGGGTTGGAAAGAGTGCTCCTATATAGGGTACTCTAAAAAGTGTTCCTAGGGTGATACAAATAATGTAAAGGAATAAAAGAGAAAGTGTATGGCAAGGTGAACTGGGCTCTGTCACCTGACAAAAAGAAGGTAGACAAGAAATAAGAAGAATTGAAATTAATAACTGGTTGAATGTACTCCATCTTTAGACACCTGATGTTCTGTTTACCAAAACAATTCCCATCCCAATAAAAAATAAAGTTAATGTTAGACATTAATAGTAAAGTGATGTGAGATGCCATTGTTCTAAAATAATTAGTAATTGTACACTCTCAGATCTACGGAGAACTGCTGGAGGGACTTAAAATTTTGTTGAACTGAAAGCACTGCGACAAAAAGGCCTTGTCCATCTTGTCCGGACTTTCAAGAAAAACAGGTTTCTTCTTTCTTAAAATATAACACCCTTTTAACTTTAAATTTTAATTGATTATTTATAAAAGAGAAGAAATGAGTATAAACATATTTCTCTGGCAACTCATAGTTAATATTTAATAAAAGAGCCAAACAAGAATTAATGTATATATAAACTTAAATTTTTATTTGTATATGAAATCATTTCATGTTGTGGTGTTGTTGTTTTAAACTAAAGGGCCCCCTCCTCGACGACGGTGGGCTCTGAGAGCTGGCAGACCATATCTGAAAAGAGAACCCACCTCAGCGATGAGACCGTCGGCGGGAAGAGAGGCCTGGTTAGACAATTAAAGTTGGAATTGGATGGAAAAGTTACCATATAAGGAACCCCTATGTAACGGAGCCCTGATGGTCCGAGCAAGGCACACATCCTTCTTCCTGTGAGACGTACAGGATCTCCCTTCACAGTTTACGAAGAATTGTCAGAATCCCAAAAGATGAATTTTGACTTGATTAAGGCTAAATTGTCACAATTGTTTGGTTGGTCACAAGACCTAGAAATATTTGAATCCTGCATCATAGCAAGGGAATATCAATTTAACAAGCAATTAGAGGTATTTGCTGCCACCATCGTCACCATGGTGGAAGAAGCATTCTAAGCTACGATGAAGAGGCAAAAGAAGGGGATACTTTTTGCAGATTCATCGCCGGACTAGATGGTGCACTCCATATTGCCTTAAGAGTCAAAAGAGCACAACCAAAGTGTGGGATACGTTTCTTAATATTGTCTTTACTTTTTCTCTTCAAGGATATGACTGACCTGCGGACCTACTTGAAAGACATCAACAAAGAAGAACGGCAACAGCCCTTTGTTCTCTGCCTCTACCAAGAAAATATTCTTCTCCAAATGCAGGTATTCGTTGTCTTTCGAATGAAGGCACTGGCAAAAAAATCACTTCTCAAAGCTGTTGATGGATGTTACAAGCTTACGTTTGTCTTGAACATTAAGTTCCAAGAAAATTGCAAACTTGCATGGCATTTTCAGCAGCTTTGAATGTTTACTACCAGTGGATAAGAAATATAATTTCTTCACTTTCATTTGAGTAAAAGGGAGCCAAGTGGGTGGTCACCAAGCAGTGATAGTGATGAAGAACTAAGCCCTGAGAAAACTCCCCCAAGGAAGTCAACACAGGTGTGACGCGGCTCTTGCAAAAAACAGTTGGTTGCGGAATTGCTCTGTGCCGACCGGCCGCCCGCGCCGGCGTAGCTAGCTGTCGAGCTACTGTACACCTTATACGTGCTTGCTGTCTTCAACTCACTGGCGTTTGTATATGTGACGGCTCTCGCAGATCTCTTGTGTAAATATAAAAAACAATTTGGAAGGCTGAGAAGAATAGTAGGATTGATTCACGATTGTTCTGCGGAATGAGTGGAAATGATCCAGAGGATAAAATGGAGTCAAAAGGAAAGAAGAAAAAGAAGACGTCAGGGGATCGCTGCATGGTGATGAACGGCGTGTCGACATACCAGACCACTACAGTACACTCCATGCCTGGGCCTTTGCCAGCTGCTGGTGGTAGGTTTTCTGCCCTCCAGATGGCATGGATACATTTTATCCAATTACATAGGGTCTTTGACCACACTCGTAGTTTGCACTTTGACAAAAGCCAGTATGACCAAACACAGCTTCGGATGTATGAGATGGGACTCCAAAAAAACCCGCCTAAACTCCTGCCAGAAGCTGTCCCCCACATCTATAATCCTGAACCTGCTGCCTCTACCTCTAGATCTACAACTGAACCTGTTCCAACCCATTCCAGCTCTGAGTCCCACGCATCTTCGCAAACATCGATGCCTACAAGTTCAACATCCAAGGGCAGTGCCAGTGAAGCTGTGAGTGTGCCTGCAGCAAGGCCATCGACACCAGCTGGAAAGTGTAACGTTGGAAGAATTCTGCTTGCCTCTGACTCAGACTCAAAGCCACAAGTCAAACGACAAAGAACATCATCTTTCAGAAAAAAGGTAGGTAGATAATTAGGCGTAAGCCAATGTTTTGTTCATAAGATAAATTTGACTCATGGTAAATAGATATCAGAACATGCACTAATGCGGAATTTTCCCTGTCATGCCTGTAGACCTAAGTGTAAAATCAGAAAGTTAGATATCTAGATCAAACTTAAAGTTTAAACCCCCTATTATTTAGATCCAGACAAAATTCATTGCCAAGAATGAATAGGTAAAAGCCAATATCATCTGATCAAGTATTAGTAATGACTTTATTTTTCAAAAATGAAATGTTCACCCTCCATCACTGTACACATAATTACAATACCTGTTTTAAATATTTGTTCCACCGGCCAGTTAAAACTAATAATGTAATTAAATTTGTACAACACAATTTCCCTGTGATTTGGAATTCCATCCCAAGAGATATAACTGATAAATTAAAGCATTTTATATCTCAAATATGTATAGTCATTTCTCTCTCGTAAATTGACACTTTTTGTTGTTGTTGTTGTTGATATACCTTGTTTAATTCTTTGTCTTAACCATTCTTCCATGTAATACATGTTATCAATGTTCTGGGAACTGTGCTTGTAGAAGGCTTCTTGGCTTCATTTATGCAGTTTCCCATTTCATTTTCATTTGTTACTTTTTACAATTGTAGTGGGTTGGAAAGAGTGCTCCTATATAGGGTACTCTAAAAAGTGTTCCTAGGGTGATACAAATAATGTAAAGGAATAAAAGAGAAAGTGTATGGCAAGGTGAACTGGGCTCTGTCACCTGACAAAAAGAAGGTAGACAAGAAATAAGAAGAATTGAAATTAATAACTGGTTGAATGTACTCCATCTTTAGACACCTGATGTTCTGTTTACCAAAACAATTCCCATCCCAATAAAAAATAAAGTTAATGTTAGACATTAATAGTAAAGTGATGTGAGATGCCATTGTTCTAAAATAATTAGTAATTGTACACTCTCAGATCTACGGAGAACTGCTGGAGGGACTTAAAATTTTGTTGAACTGAAAGCACTGCGACAAAAAGGCCTTGTCCATCTTGTCCGGACTTTCAAGAAAAACAGGTTTCTTCTTTCTTAAAATATAACACCCTTTTAACTTTAAATTTTAATTGATTATTTATAAAAGAGAAGAAATGAGTATAAACATATTTCTCTGGCAACTCATAGTTAATATTTAATAAAAGAGCCAAACAAGAATTAATGTATATATAAACTTAAATTTTTATTTGTATATGAAATCATTTCATGTTGTGGTGTTGTTGTTTTAAACTAAAGGGCCCCCTCCTCGACGACGGTGGGCTCTGAGAGCTGGCAGACCATATCTGAAAAGAGAACCCACCTCAGCGATGAGACCGTCGGCGGGAAGAGAGGCCTGGTTAGACAATTAAAGTTGGAATTGGATGGAAAAGTTACCATATAAGGAACCCCTATGTAACGGAGCCCTGATGGTCCGAGCAAGGCACACATCCTTCTTCCTGTGAGACGTACAGGATCTCCCTTCACAGTTTACGAAGAATTGTCAGAATCCCAAAAGATGAATTTTGACTTGATTAAGGCTAAATTGTCACAATTGTTTGGTTGGTCACAAGACCTAGAAATATTTGAATCCTGCATCATAGCAAGGGAATATCAATTTAACAAGCAATTAGAGGTATTTGCTGCCACCATCGTCACCATGGTGGAAGAAGCATTCTAAGCTACGATGAAGAGGCAAAAGAAGGGGATACTTTTTGCAGATTCATCGCCGGACTAGATGGTGCACTCCATATTGCCTTAAGAGTCAAAAGAGCACAACCAAAGTGTGGGATACGTTTCTTAATATTGTCTTTACTTTTTCTCTTCAAGGATATGACTGACCTGCGGACCTACTTGAAAGACATCAACAAAGAAGAACGGCAACAGCCCTTTGTTCTCTGCCTCTACCAAGAAAATATTCTTCTCCAAATGCAGGTATTCGTTGTCTTTCGAATGAAGGCACTGGCAAAAAAATCACTTCTCAAAGCTGTTGATGGATGTTACAAGCTTACGTTTGTCTTGAACATTAAGTTCCAAGAAAATTGCAAACTTGCATGGCATTTTCAGCAGCTTTGAATGTTTACTACCAGTGGATAAGAAATATAATTTCTTCACTTTCATTTGAGTAAAAGGGAGCCAAGTGGGTGGTCACCAAGCAGTGATAGTGATGAAGAACTAAGCCCTGAGAAAACTCCCCCAAGGAAGTCAACACAGGTGTGACGCGGCTCTTGCAAAAAACAGTTGGTTGCGGAATTGCTCTGTGCCGACCGGCCGCCCGCGCCGGCGTAGCTAGCTGTCGAGCTACTGTACACCTTATACGTGCTTGCTGTCTTCAACTCACTGGCGTTTGTATATGTGACGGCTCTCGCAGATCTCTTGTGTAAATATAAAAAACAATTTGGAAGGCTGAGAAGAATAGTAGGATTGATTCACGATTGTTCTGCGGAATGAGTGGAAATGATCCAGAGGATAAAATGGAGTCAAAAGGAAAGAAGAAAAAGAAGACGTCAGGGGATCGCTGCATGGTGATGAACGGCGTGTCGACATACCAGACCACTACAGTACACTCCATGCCTGGGCCTTTGCCAGCTGCTGGTGGTAGGTTTTCTGCCCTCCAGATGGCATGGATACATTTTATCCAATTACATAGGGTCTTTGACCACACTCGTAGTTTGCACTTTGACAAAAGCCAGTATGACCAAACACAGCTTCGGATGTATGAGATGGGACTCCAAAAAAACCCGCCTAAACTCCTGCCAGAAGTTGTCCCCCACATCTATAATCCTGAACCTGCTGCCTCTACCTCTAGATCTACAACTGAACCTGTTCCAACCCATTCCAGCTCTGAGTCCCACGCATCTTCGCAAACATCGATGCCTACAAGTTCAACATCCAAGGGCAGTGCCAGTGAAGCTGTGAGTGTGCCTGCAGCAAGGCCATCGACACCAGCTGGAAAGTGTAACGTTGGAAGAATTCTGCTTGCCTCTGACTCAGACTCAAAGCCACAAGTCAAACGACAAAGAACATCATCTTTCAGAAAAAAGGTAGGTAGATAATTAGGCGTAAGCCAATGTTTTGTTCATAAGATAAATTTGACTCATGGTAAATAGATATCAGAACATGCACTAATGCGGAATTTTCCCTGTCATGCCTGTAGACCTAAGTGTAAAATCAGAAAGTTAGATATCTAGATCAAACTTAAAGTTTAAACCCCCTATTATTTAGATCCAGACAAAATTCATTGCCAAGAATGAATAGGTAAAAGCCAATATCATCTGATCAAGTATTAGTAATGACTTTATTTTTCAAAAATGAAATGTTCACCCTCCATCACTGTACACATAATTACAATACCTGTTTTAAATATTTGTTCCACCGGCCAGTTAAAACTAATAATGTAATTAAATTTGTACAACACAATTTCCCTGTGATTTGGAATTCCATCCCAAGAGATATAACTGATAAATTAAAGCATTTTATATCTCAAATATGTATAGTCATTTCTCTCTCGTAAATTGACACTTTTTGTTGTTGTTGTTGTTGATATACCTTGTTTAATTCTTTGTCTTAACCATTCTTCCATGTAATACATGTTATCAATGTTCTGGGAACTGTGCTTGTAGAAGGCTTCTTGGCTTCATTTATGCAGTTTCCCATTTCATTTTCATTTGTTACTTTTTACAATTGTAGTGGGTTGGAAAGAGTGTTCCTATATAGGGTACTCTAAAAAGTGTTCCTAGGGTGATACAAATAATGTAAAGGAATAAAAGAGAAAGTGTATGGCAAGGTGAACTGGGCTCTGTCACCTGACAAAAAGAAGGTAGACAAGAAATAAGAAGAATTGAAATTAATAACTGGTTGAATGTACTCCATCTTTAGACACCTGATGTTCTGTTTACCAAAACAATTCCCATCCCAATAAAAAATAAAGTTAATGTTAGACATTAATAGTAAAGTGATGTGAGATGCCATTGTTCTAAAATAATTAGTAATTGTACACTCTCAGATCTACGGAGAACTGCTGGAGGGACTTAAAATTTTTTTGAACTGAAAGCACTGCGACAAAAAGGCCTTGTCCATCTTGTCCGGACTTTCAAGAAAAACAGGTTTCTTCTTTCTTAAAATATAACACCCTTTTAACTTTAAATTTTAATTGATTATTTATAAAAGAGAAGAAATGAGTATAAACATATTTCTCTGGCAACTCATAGTTAATATTTAATAAAAGAGCCAAACAAGAATTAATGTATATATAAACTTAAATTTTTATTTGTATATGAAATCATTTCATGTTGTGGTGTTGTTGTTTTAAACTAAAGGGCCCCCTCCTCGACGACGGTGGGCTCTGAGAGCTGGCAGACCATATCTGAAAAGAGAACCCACCTCAGCGATGAGACCGTCGGCGGGAAGAGAGGCCTGGTTAGACAATTAAAGTTGGAATTGGATGGAAAAGTTACCATATAAGGAACCCCTATGTAACGGAGCCCTGATGGTCCGAGCAAGGCACACATCCTTCTTCCTGTGAGACGTACAGGATCTCCCTTCACAGTTTACGAAGAATTGTCAGAATCCCAAAAGATGAATTTTGACTTGATTAAGGCTAAATTGTCACAATTGTTTGGTTGGTCACAAGACCTAGAAATATTTGAATCCTGCATCATAGCAAGGGAATATCAATTTAACAAGCAATTAGAGGTATTTGCTGCCACCATCGTCACCATGGTGGAAGAAGCATTCTAAGCTACGATGAAGAGGCAAAAGAAGGGGATACTTTTTGCAGATTCATCGCCGGACTAGATGGTGCACTCCATATTGCCTTAAGAGTCAAAAGAGCACAACCAAAGTGTGGGATACGTTTCTTAATATTGTCTTTACTTTTTCTCTTCAAGGATATGACTGACCTGCGGACCTACTTGAAAGACATCAACAAAGAAGAACGGCAACAGCCCTTTGTTCTCTGCCTCTACCAAGAAAATATTCTTCTCCAAATGCAGGTATTCGTTGTCTTTCGAATGAAGGCACTGGCAAAAAAATCACTTCTCAAAGCTGTTGATGGATGTTACAAGCTTACGTTTGTCTTGAACATTAAGTTCCAAGAAAATTGCAAACTTGCATGGCATTTTCAGCAGCTTTGAATGTTTACTACCAGTGGATAAGAAATATAATTTCTTCACTTTCATTTGAGTAAAAGGGAGCCAAGTGGGTGGTCACCAAGCAGTGATAGTGATGAAGAACTAAGCCCTGAGAAAACTCCCCCAAGGAAGTCAACACAGGTGTGACGCGGCTCTTGCAAAAAACAGTTGGTTGCGGAATTGCTCTGTGCCGACCGGCCGCCCGCGCCGGCGTAGCTAGCTGTCGAGCTACTGTACACCTTATACGTGCTTGCTGTCTTCAACTCACTGGCGTTTGTATATGTGACGGCTCTCGCAGATCTCTTGTGTAAATATAAAAAACAATTTGGAAGGCTGAGAAGAATAGTAGGATTGATTCACGATTGTTCTGCGGAATGAGTGGAAATGATCCAGAGGATAAAATGGAGTCAAAAGGAAAGAAGAAAAAGAAGACGTCAGGGGATCGCTGCATGGTGATGAACGGCGTGTCGACATACCAGACCACTACAGTACACTCCATGCCTGGGCCTTTGCCAGCTGCTGGTGGTAGGTTTTCTGCCCTCCAGATGGCATGGATACATTTTATCCAATTACATAGGGTCTTTGACCACACTCGTAGTTTGCACTTTGACAAAAGCCAGTATGACCAAACACAGCTTCGGATGTATGAGATGGGACTCCAAAAAAACCCGCCTAAACTCCTGCCAGAAGCTGTCCCCCACATCTATAATCCTGAACCTGCTGCCTCTACCTCTAGATCTACAACTGAACCTGTTCCAACCCATTCCAGCTCTGAGTCCCACGCATCTTCGCAAACATCGATGCCTACAAGTTCAACATCCAAGGGCAGTGCCAGTGAAGCTGTGAGTGTGCCTGCAGCAAGGCCATCGACACCAGCTGGAAAGTGTAACGTTGGAAGAATTCTGCTTGCCTCTGACTCAGACTCAAAGCCACAAGTCAAACGACAAAGAACATCATCTTTCAGAAAAAAGGTAGGTAGATAATTAGGCGTAAGCCAATGTTTTGTTCATAAGATAAATTTGACTCATGGTAAATAGATATCAGAACATGCACTAATGCGGAATTTTCCCTGTCATGCCTGTAGACCTAAGTGTAAAATCAGAAAGTTAGATATCTAGATCAAACTTAAAGTTTAAACCCCCTATTATTTAGATCCAGACAAAATTCATTGCCAAGAATGAATAGGTAAAAGCCAATATCATCTGATCAAGTATTAGTAATGACTTTATTTTTCAAAAATGAAATGTTCACCCTCCATCACTGTACACATAATTACAATACCTGTTTTAAATATTTGTTCCACCGGCCAGTTAAAACTAATAATGTAATTAAATTTGTACAACACAATTTCCCTGTGATTTGGAATTCCATCCCAAGAGATATAACTGATAAATTAAAGCATTTTATATCTCAAATATGTATAGTCATTTCTCTCTCGTAAATTGACACTTTTTGTTGTTGTTGTTGTTGATATACCTTGTTTAATTCTTTGTCTTAACCATTCTTCCATGTAATACATGTTATCAATGTTCTGGGAACTGTGCTTGTAGAAGGCTTCTTGGCTTCATTTATGCAGTTTCCCATTTCATTTTCATTTGTTACTTTTTACAATTGTAGTGGGTTGGAAAGAGTGCTCCTATATAGGGTACTCTAAAAAGTGTTCCTAGGGTGATACAAATAATGTAAAGGAATAAAAGAGAAAGTGTATGGCAAGGTGAACTGGGCTCTGTCACCTGACAAAAAGAAGGTAGACAAGAAATAAGAAGAATTGAAATTAATAACTGGTTGAATGTACTCCATCTTTAGACACCTGATGTTCTGTTTACCAAAACAATTCCCATCCCAATAAAAAATAAAGTTAATGTTAGACATTAATAGTAAAGTGATGTGAGATGCCATTGTTCTAAAATAATTAGTAATTGTACACTCTCAGATCTACGGAGAACTGCTGGAGGGACTTAAAATTTTGTTGAACTGAAAGCACTGCGACAAAAAGGCCTTGTCCATCTTGTCCGGACTTTCAAGAAAAACAGGTTTCTTCTTTCTTAAAATATAACACCCTTTTAACTTTAAATTTTAATTGATTATTTATAAAAGAGAAGAAATGAGTATAAACATATTTCTCTGGCAACTCATAGTTAATATTTAATAAAAGAGCCAAACAAGAATTAATGTATATATAAACTTAAATTTTTATTTGTATATGAAATCATTTCATGTTGTGGTGTTGTTGTTTTAAACTAAAGGGCCCCCTCCTCGACGACGGTGGGCTCTGAGAGCTGGCAGACCATATCTGAAAAGAGAACCCACCTCAGCGATGAGACCGTCGGCGGGAAGAGAGGCCTGGTTAGACAATTAAAGTTGGAATTGGATGGAAAAGTTACCATATAAGGAACCCCTATGTAACGGAGCCCTGATGGTCCGAGCAAGGCACACATCCTTCTTCCTGTGAGACGTACAGGATCTCCCTTCACAGTTTACGAAGAATTGTCAGAATCCCAAAAGATGAATTTTGACTTGATTAAGGCTAAATTGTCACAATTGTTTGGTTGGTCACAAGACCTAGAAATATTTGAATCCTGCATCATAGCAAGGGAATATCAATTTAACAAGCAATTAGAGGTATTTGCTGCCACCATCGTCACCATGGTGGAAGAAGCATTCTAAGCTACGATGAAGAGGCAAAAGAAGGGGATACTTTTTGCAGATTCATCGCCGGACTAGATGGTGCACTCCATATTGCCTTAAGAGTCAAAAGAGCACAACCAAAGTGTGGGATACGTTTCTTAATATTGTCTTTACTTTTTCTCTTCAAGGATATGACTGACCTGCGGACCTACTTGAAAGACATCAACAAAGAAGAACGGCAACAGCCCTTTGTTCTCTGCCTCTACCAAGAAAATATTCTTCTCCAAATGCAGGTATTCGTTGTCTTTCGAATGAAGGCACTGGCAAAAAAATCACTTCTCAAAGCTGTTGATGGATGTTACAAGCTTACGTTTGTCTTGAACATTAAGTTCCAAGAAAATTGCAAACTTGCATGGCATTTTCAGCAGCTTTGAATGTTTACTACCAGTGGATAAGAAATATAATTTCTTCACTTTCATTTGAGTAAAAGGGAGCCAAGTGGGTGGTCACCAAGCAGTGATAGTGATGAAGAACTAAGCCCTGAGAAAACTCCCCCAAGGAAGTCAACACAGGTGTGACGCGGCTCTTGCAAAAAACAGTTGGTTGCGGAATTGCTCTGTGCCGACCGGCCGCCCGCGCCGGCGTAGCTAGCTGTCGAGCTACTGTACACCTTATACGTGCTTGCTGTCTTCAACTCACTGGCGTTTGTATATGTGACGGCTCTCGCAGATCTCTTGTGTAAATATAAAAAACAATTTGGAAGGCTGAGAAGAATAGTAGGATTGATTCACGATTGTTCTGCGGAATGAGTGGAAATGATCCAGAGGATAAAATGGAGTCAAAAGGAAAGAAGAAAAAGAAGACGTCAGGGGATCGCTGCATGGTGATGAACGGCGTGTCGACATACCAGACCACTACAGTACACTCCATGCCTGGGCCTTTGCCAGCTGCTGGTGGTAGGTTTTCTGCCCTCCAGATGGCATGGATACATTTTATCCAATTACATAGGGTCTTTGACCACACTCGTAGTTTGCACTTTGACAAAAGCCAGTATGACCAAACACAGCTTCGGATGTATGAGATGGGACTCCAAAAAAACCCGCCTAAACTCCTGCCAGAAGCTGTCCCCCACATCTATAATCCTGAACCTGCTGCCTCTACCTCTAGATCTACAACTGAACCTGTTCCAACCCATTCCAGCTCTGAGTCCCACGCATCTTCGCAAACATCGATGCCTACAAGTTCAACATCCAAGGGCAGTGCCAGTGAAGCTGTGAGTGTGCCTGCAGCAAGGCCATCGACACCAGCTGGAAAGTGTAACGTTGGAAGAATTCTGCTTGCCTCTGACTCAGACTCAAAGCCACAAGTCAAACGACAAAGAACATCATCTTTCAGAAAAAAGGTAGGTAGATAATTAGGCGTAAGCCAATGTTTTGTTCATAAGATAAATTTGACTCATGGTAAATAGATATCAGAACATGCACTAATGCGGAATTTTCCCTGTCATGCCTGTAGACCTAAGTGTAAAATCAGAAAGTTAGATATCTAGATCAAACTTAAAGTTTAAACCCCCTATTATTTAGATCCAGACAAAATTCATTGCCAAGAATGAATAGGTAAAAGCCAATATCATCTGATCAAGTATTAGTAATGACTTTATTTTTCAAAAATGAAATGTTCACCCTCCATCACTGTACACATAATTACAATACCTGTTTTAAATATTTGTTCCACCGGCCAGTTAAAACTAATAATGTAATTAAATTTGTACAACACAATTTCCCTGTGATTTGGAATTCCATCCCAAGAGATATAACTGATAAATTAAAGCATTTTATATCTCAAATATGTATAGTCATTTCTCTCTCGTAAATTGACACTTTTTGTTGTTGTTGTTGTTGATATACCTTGTTTAATTCTTTGTCTTAACCATTCTTCCATGTAATACATGTTATCAATGTTCTGGGAACTGTGCTTGTAGAAGGCTTCTTGGCTTCATTTATGCAGTTTCCCATTTCATTTTCATTTGTTACTTTTTACAATTGTAGTGGGTTGGAAAGAGTGTTCCTATATAGGGTACTCTAAAAAGTGTTCCTAGGGTGATACAAATAATGTAAAGGAATAAAAGAGAAAGTGTATGGCAAGGTGAACTGGGCTCTGTCACCTGACAAAAAGAAGGTAGACAAGAAATAAGAAGAATTGAAATTAATAACTGGTTGAATGTACTCCATCTTTAGACACCTGATGTTCTGTTTACCAAAACAATTCCCATCCCAATAAAAAATAAAGTTAATGTTAGACATTAATAGTAAAGTGATGTGAGATGCCATTGTTCTAAAATAATTAGTAATTGTACACTCTCAGATCTACGGAGAACTGCTGGAGGGACTTAAAATTTTTTTGAACTGAAAGCACTGCGACAAAAAGGCCTTGTCCATCTTGTCCGGACTTTCAAGAAAAACAGGTTTCTTCTTTCTTAAAATATAACACCCTTTTAACTTTAAATTTTAATTGATTATTTATAAAAGAGAAGAAATGAGTATAAACATATTTCTCTGGCAACTCATAGTTAATATTTAATAAAAGAGCCAAACAAGAATTAATGTATATATAAACTTAAATTTTTATTTGTATATGAAATCATTTCATGTTGTGGTGTTGTTGTTTTAAACTAAAGGGCCCCCTCCTCGACGACGGTGGGCTCTGAGAGCTGGCAGACCATATCTGAAAAGAGAACCCACCTCAGCGATGAGACCGTCGGCGGGAAGAGAGGCCTGGTTAGACAATTAAAGTTGGAATTGGATGGAAAAGTTACCATATAAGGAACCCCTATGTAACGGAGCCCTGATGGTCCGAGCAAGGCACACATCCTTCTTCCTGTGAGACGTACAGGATCTCCCTTCACAGTTTACGAAGAATTGTCAGAATCCCAAAAGATGAATTTTGACTTGATTAAGGCTAAATTGTCACAATTGTTTGGTTGGTCACAAGACCTAGAAATATTTGAATCCTGCATCATAGCAAGGGAATATCAATTTAACAAGCAATTAGAGGTATTTGCTGCCACCATCGTCACCATGGTGGAAGAAGCATTCTAAGCTACGATGAAGAGGCAAAAGAAGGGGATACTTTTTGCAGATTCATCGCCGGACTAGATGGTGCACTCCATATTGCCTTAAGAGTCAAAAGAGCACAACCAAAGTGTGGGATACGTTTCTTAATATTGTCTTTACTTTTTCTCTTCAAGGATATGACTGACCTGCGGACCTACTTGAAAGACATCAACAAAGAAGAACGGCAACAGCCCTTTGTTCTCTGCCTCTACCAAGAAAATATTCTTCTCCAAATGCAGGTATTCGTTGTCTTTCGAATGAAGGCACTGGCAAAAAAATCACTTCTCAAAGCTGTTGATGGATGTTACAAGCTTACGTTTGTCTTGAACATTAAGTTCCAAGAAAATTGCAAACTTGCATGGCATTTTCAGCAGCTTTGAATGTTTACTACCAGTGGATAAGAAATATAATTTCTTCACTTTCATTTGAGTAAAAGGGAGCCAAGTGGGTGGTCACCAAGCAGTGATAGTGATGAAGAACTAAGCCCTGAGAAAACTCCCCCAAGGAAGTCAACACAGGTGTGACGCGGCTCTTGCAAAAAACAGTTGGTTGCGGAATTGCTCTGTGCCGACCGGCCGCCCGCGCCGGCGTAGCTAGCTGTCGAGCTACTGTACACCTTATACGTGCTTGCTGTCTTCAACTCACTGGCGTTTGTATATGTGACGGCTCTCGCAGATCTCTTGTGTAAATATAAAAAACAATTTGGAAGGCTGAGAAGAATAGTAGGATTGATTCACGATTGTTCTGCGGAATGAGTGGAAATGATCCAGAGGATAAAATGGAGTCAAAAGGAAAGAAGAAAAAGAAGACGTCAGGGGATCGCTGCATGGTGATGAACGGCGTGTCGACATACCAGACCACTACAGTACACTCCATGCCTGGGCCTTTGCCAGCTGCTGGTGGTAGGTTTTCTGCCCTCCAGATGGCATGGATACATTTTATCCAATTACATAGGGTCTTTGACCACACTCGTAGTTTGCACTTTGACAAAAGCCAGTATGACCAAACACAGCTTCGGATGTATGAGATGGGACTCCAAAAAAACCCGCCTAAACTCCTGCCAGAAGCTGTCCCCCACATCTATAATCCTGAACCTGCTGCCTCTACCTCTAGATCTACAACTGAACCTGTTCCAACCCATTCCAGCTCTGAGTCCCACGCATCTTCGCAAACATCGATGCCTACAAGTTCAACATCCAAGGGCAGTGCCAGTGAAGCTGTGAGTGTGCCTGCAGCAAGGCCATCGACACCAGCTGGAAAGTGTAACGTTGGAAGAATTCTGCTTGCCTCTGACTCAGACTCAAAGCCACAAGTCAAACGACAAAGAACATCATCTTTCAGAAAAAAGGTAGGTAGATAATTAGGCGTAAGCCAATGTTTTGTTCATAAGATAAATTTGACTCATGGTAAATAGATATCAGAACATGCACTAATGCGGAATTTTCCCTGTCATGCCTGTAGACCTAAGTGTAAAATCAGAAAGTTAGATATCTAGATCAAACTTAAAGTTTAAACCCCCTATTATTTAGATCCAGACAAAATTCATTGCCAAGAATGAATAGGTAAAAGCCAATATCATCTGATCAAGTATTAGTAATGACTTTATTTTTCAAAAATGAAATGTTCACCCTCCATCACTGTACACATAATTACAATACCTGTTTTAAATATTTGTTCCACCGGCCAGTTAAAACTAATAATGTAATTAAATTTGTACAACACAATTTCCCTGTGATTTGGAATTCCATCCCAAGAGATATAACTGATAAATTAAAGCATTTTATATCTCAAATATGTATAGTCATTTCTCTCTCGTAAATTGACACTTTTTGTTGTTGTTGTTGTTGATATACCTTGTTTAATTCTTTGTCTTAACCATTCTTCCATGTAATACATGTTATCAATGTTCTGGGAACTGTGCTTGTAGAAGGCTTCTTGGCTTCATTTATGCAGTTTCCCATTTCATTTTCATTTGTTACTTTTTACAATTGTAGTGGGTTGGAAAGAGTGCTCCTATATAGGGTACTCTAAAAAGTGTTCCTAGGGTGATACAAATAATGTAAAGGAATAAAAGAGAAAGTGTATGGCAAGGTGAACTGGGCTCTGTCACCTGACAAAAAGAAGGTAGACAAGAAATAAGAAGAATTGAAATTAATAACTGGTTGAATGTACTCCATCTTTAGACACCTGATGTTCTGTTTACCAAAACAATTCCCATCCCAATAAAAAATAAAGTTAATGTTAGACATTAATAGTAAAGTGATGTGAGATGCCATTGTTCTAAAATAATTAGTAATTGTACACTCTCAGATCTACGGAGAACTGCTGGAGGGACTTAAAATTTTGTTGAACTGAAAGCACTGCGACAAAAAGGCCTTGTCCATCTTGTCCGGACTTTCAAGAAAAACAGGTTTCTTCTTTCTTAAAATATAACACCCTTTTAACTTTAAATTTTAATTGATTATTTATAAAAGAGAAGAAATGAGTATAAACATATTTCTCTGGCAACTCATAGTTAATATTTAATAAAAGAGCCAAACAAGAATTAATGTATATATAAACTTAAATTTTTATTTGTATATGAAATCATTTCATGTTGTGGTGTTGTTGTTTTAAACTAAAGGGCCCCCTCCTCGACGACGGTGGGCTCTGAGAGCTGGCAGACCATATCTGAAAAGAGAACCCACCTCAGCGATGAGACCGTCGGCGGGAAGAGAGGCCTGGTTAGACAATTAAAGTTGGAATTGGATGGAAAAGTTACCATATAAGGAACCCCTATGTAACGGAGCCCTGATGGTCCGAGCAAGGCACACATCCTTCTTCCTGTGAGACGTACAGGATCTCCCTTCACAGTTTACGAAGAATTGTCAGAATCCCAAAAGATGAATTTTGACTTGATTAAGGCTAAATTGTCACAATTGTTTGGTTGGTCACAAGACCTAGAAATATTTGAATCCTGCATCATAGCAAGGGAATATCAATTTAACAAGCAATTAGAGGTATTTGCTGCCACCATCGTCACCATGGTGGAAGAAGCATTCTAAGCTACGATGAAGAGGCAAAAGAAGGGGATACTTTTTGCAGATTCATCGCCGGACTAGATGGTGCACTCCATATTGCCTTAAGAGTCAAAAGAGCACAACCAAAGTGTGGGATACGTTTCTTAATATTGTCTTTACTTTTTCTCTTCAAGGATATGACTGACCTGCGGACCTACTTGAAAGACATCAACAAAGAAGAACGGCAACAGCCCTTTGTTCTCTGCCTCTACCAAGAAAATATTCTTCTCCAAATGCAGGTATTCGTTGTCTTTCGAATGAAGGCACTGGCAAAAAAATCACTTCTCAAAGCTGTTGATGGATGTTACAAGCTTACGTTTGTCTTGAACATTAAGTTCCAAGAAAATTGCAAACTTGCATGGCATTTTCAGCAGCTTTGAATGTTTACTACCAGTGGATAAGAAATATAATTTCTTCACTTTCATTTGAGTAAAAGGGAGCCAAGTGGGTGGTCACCAAGCAGTGATAGTGATGAAGAACTAAGCCCTGAGAAAACTCCCCCAAGGAAGTCAACACAGGTGTGACGCGGCTCTTGCAAAAAACAGTTGGTTGCGGAATTGCTCTGTGCCGACCGGCCGCCCGCGCCGGCGTAGCTAGCTGTCGAGCTACTGTACACCTTATACGTGCTTGCTGTCTTCAACTCACTGGCGTTTGTATATGTGACGGCTCTCGCAGATCTCTTGTGTAAATATAAAAAACAATTTGGAAGGCTGAGAAGAATAGTAGGATTGATTCACGATTGTTCTGCGGAATGAGTGGAAATGATCCAGAGGATAAAATGGAGTCAAAAGGAAAGAAGAAAAAGAAGACGTCAGGGGATCGCTGCATGGTGATGAACGGCGTGTCGACATACCAGACCACTACAGTACACTCCATGCCTGGGCCTTTGCCAGCTGCTGGTGGTAGGTTTTCTGCCCTCCAGATGGCATGGATACATTTTATCCAATTACATAGGGTCTTTGACCACACTCGTAGTTTGCACTTTGACAAAAGCCAGTATGACCAAACACAGCTTCGGATGTATGAGATGGGACTCCAAAAAAACCCGCCTAAACTCCTGCCAGAAGCTGTCCCCCACATCTATAATCCTGAACCTGCTGCCTCTACCTCTAGATCTACAACTGAACCTGTTCCAACCCATTCCAGCTCTGAGTCCCACGCATCTTCGCAAACATCGATGCCTACAAGTTCAACATCCAAGGGCAGTGCCAGTGAAGCTGTGAGTGTGCCTGCAGCAAGGCCATCGACACCAGCTGGAAAGTGTAACGTTGGAAGAATTCTGCTTGCCTCTGACTCAGACTCAAAGCCACAAGTCAAACGACAAAGAACATCATCTTTCAGAAAAAAGGTAGGTAGATAATTAGGCGTAAGCCAATGTTTTGTTCATAAGATAAATTTGACTCATGGTAAATAGATATCAGAACATGCACTAATGCGGAATTTTCCCTGTCATGCCTGTAGACCTAAGTGTAAAATCAGAAAGTTAGATATCTAGATCAAACTTAAAGTTTAAACCCCCTATTATTTAGATCCAGACAAAATTCATTGCCAAGAATGAATAGGTAAAAGCCAATATCATCTGATCAAGTATTAGTAATGACTTTATTTTTCAAAAATGAAATGTTCACCCTCCATCACTGTACACATAATTACAATACCTGTTTTAAATATTTGTTCCACCGGCCAGTTAAAACTAATAATGTAATTAAATTTGTACAACACAATTTCCCTGTGATTTGGAATTCCATCCCAAGAGATATAACTGATAAATTAAAGCATTTTATATCTCAAATATGTATAGTCATTTCTCTCTCGTAAATTGACACTTTTTGTTGTTGTTGTTGTTGATATACCTTGTTTAATTCTTTGTCTTAACCATTCTTCCATGTAATACATGTTATCAATGTTCTGGGAACTGTGCTTGTAGAAGGCTTCTTGGCTTCATTTATGCAGTTTCCCATTTCATTTTCATTTGTTACTTTTTACAATTGTAGTGGGTTGGAAAGAGTGCTCCTATATAGGGTACTCTAAAAAGTGTTCCTAGGGTGATACAAATAATGTAAAGGAATAAAAGAGAAAGTGTATGGCAAGGTGAACTGGGCTCTGTCACCTGACAAAAAGAAGGTAGACAAGAAATAAGAAGAATTGAAATTAATAACTGGTTGAATGTACTCCATCTTTAGACACCTGATGTTCTGTTTACCAAAACAATTCCCATCCCAATAAAAAATAAAGTTAATGTTAGACATTAATAGTAAAGTGATGTGAGATGCCATTGTTCTAAAATAATTAGTAATTGTACACTCTCAGATCTACGGAGAACTGCTGGAGGGACTTAAAATTTTGTTGAACTGAAAGCACTGCGACAAAAAGGCCTTGTCCATCTTGTCCGGACTTTCAAGAAAAACAGGTTTCTTCTTTCTTAAAATATAACACCCTTTTAACTTTAAATTTTAATTGATTATTTATAAAAGAGAAGAAATGAGTATAAACATATTTCTCTGGCAACTCATAGTTAATATTTAATAAAAGAGCCAAACAAGAATTAATGTATATATAAACTTAAATTTTTATTTGTATATGAAATCATTTCATGTTGTGGTGTTGTTGTTTTAAACTAAAGGGCCCCCTCCTCGACGACGGTGGGCTCTGAGAGCTGGCAGACCATATCTGAAAAGAGAACCCACCTCAGCGATGAGACCGTCGGCGGGAAGAGAGGCCTGGTTAGACAATTAAAGTTGGAATTGGATGGAAAAGTTACCATATAAGGAACCCCTATGTAACGGAGCCCTGATGGTCCGAGCAAGGCACACATCCTTCTTCCTGTGAGACGTACAGGATCTCCCTTCACAGTTTACGAAGAATTGTCAGAATCCCAAAAGATGAATTTTGACTTGATTAAGGCTAAATTGTCACAATTGTTTGGTTGGTCACAAGACCTAGAAATATTTGAATCCTGCATCATAGCAAGGGAATATCAATTTAACAAGCAATTAGAGGTATTTGCTGCCACCATCGTCACCATGGTGGAAGAAGCATTCTAAGCTACGATGAAGAGGCAAAAGAAGGGGATACTTTTTGCAGATTCATCGCCGGACTAGATGGTGCACTCCATATTGCCTTAAGAGTCAAAAGAGCACAACCAAAGTGTGGGATACGTTTCTTAATATTGTCTTTACTTTTTCTCTTCAAGGATATGACTGACCTGCGGACCTACTTGAAAGACATCAACAAAGAAGAACGGCAACAGCCCTTTGTTCTCTGCCTCTACCAAGAAAATATTCTTCTCCAAATGCAGGTATTCGTTGTCTTTCGAATGAAGGCACTGGCAAAAAAATCACTTCTCAAAGCTGTTGATGGATGTTACAAGCTTACGTTTGTCTTGAACATTAAGTTCCAAGAAAATTGCAAACTTGCATGGCATTTTCAGCAGCTTTGAATGTTTACTACCAGTGGATAAGAAATATAATTTCTTCACTTTCATTTGAGTAAAAGGGAGCCAAGTGGGTGGTCACCAAGCAGTGATAGTGATGAAGAACTAAGCCCTGAGAAAACTCCCCCAAGGAAGTCAACACAGGTGTGACGCGGCTCTTGCAAAAAACAGTTGGTTGCGGAATTGCTCTGTGCCGACCGGCCGCCCGCGCCGGCGTAGCTAGCTGTCGAGCTACTGTACACCTTATACGTGCTTGCTGTCTTCAACTCACTGGCGTTTGTATATGTGACGGCTCTCGCAGATCTCTTGTGTAAATATAAAAAACAATTTGGAAGGCTGAGAAGAATAGTAGGATTGATTCACGATTGTTCTGCGGAATGAGTGGAAATGATCCAGAGGATAAAATGGAGTCAAAAGGAAAGAAGAAAAAGAAGACGTCAGGGGATCGCTGCATGGTGATGAACGGCGTGTCGACATACCAGACCACTACAGTACACTCCATGCCTGGGCCTTTGCCAGCTGCTGGTGGTAGGTTTTCTGCCCTCCAGATGGCATGGATACATTTTATCCAATTACATAGGGTCTTTGACCACACTCGTAGTTTGCACTTTGACAAAAGCCAGTATGACCAAACACAGCTTCGGATGTATGAGATGGGACTCCAAAAAAACCCGCCTAAACTCCTGCCAGAAGCTGTCCCCCACATCTATAATCCTGAACCTGCTGCCTCTACCTCTAGATCTACAACTGAACCTGTTCCAACCCATTCCAGCTCTGAGTCCCACGCATCTTCGCAAACATCGATGCCTACAAGTTCAACATCCAAGGGCAGTGCCAGTGAAGCTGTGAGTGTGCCTGCAGCAAGGCCATCGACACCAGCTGGAAAGTGTAACGTTGGAAGAATTCTGCTTGCCTCTGACTCAGACTCAAAGCCACAAGTCAAACGACAAAGAACATCATCTTTCAGAAAAAAGGTAGGTAGATAATTAGGCGTAAGCCAATGTTTTGTTCATAAGATAAATTTGACTCATGGTAAATAGATATCAGAACATGCACTAATGCGGAATTTTCCCTGTCATGCCTGTAGACCTAAGTGTAAAATCAGAAAGTTAGATATCTAGATCAAACTTAAAGTTTAAACCCCCTATTATTTAGATCCAGACAAAATTCATTGCCAAGAATGAATAGGTAAAAGCCAATATCATCTGATCAAGTATTAGTAATGACTTTATTTTTCAAAAATGAAATGTTCACCCTCCATCACTGTACACATAATTACAATACCTGTTTTAAATATTTGTTCCACCGGCCAGTTAAAACTAATAATGTAATTAAATTTGTACAACACAATTTCCCTGTGATTTGGAATTCCATCCCAAGAGATATAACTGATAAATTAAAGCATTTTATATCTCAAATATGTATAGTCATTTCTCTCTCGTAAATTGACACTTTTTGTTGTTGTTGTTGTTGATATACCTTGTTTAATTCTTTGTCTTAACCATTCTTCCATGTAATACATGTTATCAATGTTCTGGGAACTGTGCTTGTAGAAGGCTTCTTGGCTTCATTTATGCAGTTTCCCATTTCATTTTCATTTGTTACTTTTTACAATTGTAGTGGGTTGGAAAGAGTGCTCCTATATAGGGTACTCTAAAAAGTGTTCCTAGGGTGATACAAATAATGTAAAGGAATAAAAGAGAAAGTGTATGGCAAGGTGAACTGGGCTCTGTCACCTGACAAAAAGAAGGTAGACAAGAAATAAGAAGAATTGAAATTAATAACTGGTTGAATGTACTCCATCTTTAGACACCTGATGTTCTGTTTACCAAAACAATTCCCATCCCAATAAAAAATAAAGTTAATGTTAGACATTAATAGTAAAGTGATGTGAGATGCCATTGTTCTAAAATAATTAGTAATTGTACACTCTCAGATCTACGGAGAACTGCTGGAGGGACTTAAAATTTTGTTGAACTGAAAGCACTGCGACAAAAAGGCCTTGTCCATCTTGTCCGGACTTTCAAGAAAAACAGGTTTCTTCTTTCTTAAAATATAACACCCTTTTAACTTTAAATTTTAATTGATTATTTATAAAAGAGAAGAAATGAGTATAAACATATTTCTCTGGCAACTCATAGTTAATATTTAATAAAAGAGCCAAACAAGAATTAATGTATATATAAACTTAAATTTTTATTTGTATATGAAATCATTTCATGTTGTGGTGTTGTTGTTTTAAACTAAAGGGCCCCCTCCTCGACGACGGTGGGCTCTGAGAGCTGGCAGACCATATCTGAAAAGAGAACCCACCTCAGCGATGAGACCGTCGGCGGGAAGAGAGGCCTGGTTAGACAATTAAAGTTGGAATTGGATGGAAAAGTTACCATATAAGGAACCCCTATGTAACGGAGCCCTGATGGTCCGAGCAAGGCACACATCCTTCTTCCTGTGAGACGTACAGGATCTCCCTTCACAGTTTACGAAGAATTGTCAGAATCCCAAAAGATGAATTTTGACTTGATTAAGGCTAAATTGTCACAATTGTTTGGTTGGTCACAAGACCTAGAAATATTTGAATCCTGCATCATAGCAAGGGAATATCAATTTAACAAGCAATTAGAGGTATTTGCTGCCACCATCGTCACCATGGTGGAAGAAGCATTCTAAGCTACGATGAAGAGGCAAAAGAAGGGGATACTTTTTGCAGATTCATCGCCGGACTAGATGGTGCACTCCATATTGCCTTAAGAGTCAAAAGAGCACAACCAAAGTGTGGGATACGTTTCTTAATATTGTCTTTACTTTTTCTCTTCAAGGATATGACTGACCTGCGGACCTACTTGAAAGACATCAACAAAGAAGAACGGCAACAGCCCTTTGTTCTCTGCCTCTACCAAGAAAATATTCTTCTCCAAATGCAGGTATTCGTTGTCTTTCGAATGAAGGCACTGGCAAAAAAATCACTTCTCAAAGCTGTTGATGGATGTTACAAGCTTACGTTTGTCTTGAACATTAAGTTCCAAGAAAATTGCAAACTTGCATGGCATTTTCAGCAGCTTTGAATGTTTACTACCAGTGGATAAGAAATATAATTTCTTCACTTTCATTTGAGTAAAAGGGAGCCAAGTGGGTGGTCACCAAGCAGTGATAGTGATGAAGAACTAAGCCCTGAGAAAACTCCCCCAAGGAAGTCAACACAGGTGTGACGCGGCTCTTGCAAAAAACAGTTGGTTGCGGAATTGCTCTGTGCCGACCGGCCGCCCGCGCCGGCGTAGCTAGCTGTCGAGCTACTGTACACCTTATACGTGCTTGCTGTCTTCAACTCACTGGCGTTTGTATATGTGACGGCTCTCGCAGATCTCTTGTGTAAATATAAAAAACAATTTGGAAGGCTGAGAAGAATAGTAGGATTGATTCACGATTGTTCTGCGGAATGAGTGGAAATGATCCAGAGGATAAAATGGAGTCAAAAGGAAAGAAGAAAAAGAAGACGTCAGGGGATCGCTGCATGGTGATGAACGGCGTGTCGACATACCAGACCACTACAGTACACTCCATGCCTGGGCCTTTGCCAGCTGCTGGTGGTAGGTTTTCTGCCCTCCAGATGGCATGGATACATTTTATCCAATTACATAGGGTCTTTGACCACACTCGTAGTTTGCACTTTGACAAAAGCCAGTATGACCAAACACAGCTTCGGATGTATGAGATGGGACTCCAAAAAAACCCGCCTAAACTCCTGCCAGAAGCTGTCCCCCACATCTATAATCCTGAACCTGCTGCCTCTACCTCTAGATCTACAACTGAACCTGTTCCAACCCATTCCAGCTCTGAGTCCCACGCATCTTCGCAAACATCGATGCCTACAAGTTCAACATCCAAGGGCAGTGCCAGTGAAGCTGTGAGTGTGCCTGCAGCAAGGCCATCGACACCAGCTGGAAAGTGTAACGTTGGAAGAATTCTGCTTGCCTCTGACTCAGACTCAAAGCCACAAGTCAAACGACAAAGAACATCATCTTTCAGAAAAAAGGTAGGTAGATAATTAGGCGTAAGCCAATGTTTTGTTCATAAGATAAATTTGACTCATGGTAAATAGATATCAGAACATGCACTAATGCGGAATTTTCCCTGTCATGCCTGTAGACCTAAGTGTAAAATCAGAAAGTTAGATATCTAGATCAAACTTAAAGTTTAAACCCCCTATTATTTAGATCCAGACAAAATTCATTGCCAAGAATGAATAGGTAAAAGCCAATATCATCTGATCAAGTATTAGTAATGACTTTATTTTTCAAAAATGAAATGTTCACCCTCCATCACTGTACACATAATTACAATACCTGTTTTAAATATTTGTTCCACCGGCCAGTTAAAACTAATAATGTAATTAAATTTGTACAACACAATTTCCCTGTGATTTGGAATTCCATCCCAAGAGATATAACTGATAAATTAAAGCATTTTATATCTCAAATATGTATAGTCATTTCTCTCTCGTAAATTGACACTTTTTGTTGTTGTTGTTGTTGATATACCTTGTTTAATTCTTTGTCTTAACCATTCTTCCATGTAATACATGTTATCAATGTTCTGGGAACTGTGCTTGTAGAAGGCTTCTTGGCTTCATTTATGCAGTTTCCCATTTCATTTTCATTTGTTACTTTTTACAATTGTAGTGGGTTGGAAAGAGTGCTCCTATATAGGGTACTCTAAAAAGTGTTCCTAGGGTGATACAAATAATGTAAAGGAATAAAAGAGAAAGTGTATGGCAAGGTGAACTGGGCTCTGTCACCTGACAAAAAGAAGGTAGACAAGAAATAAGAAGAATTGAAATTAATAACTGGTTGAATGTACTCCATCTTTAGACACCTGATGTTCTGTTTACCAAAACAATTCCCATCCCAATAAAAAATAAAGTTAATGTTAGACATTAATAGTAAAGTGATGTGAGATGCCATTGTTCTAAAATAATTAGTAATTGTACACTCTCAGATCTACGGAGAACTGCTGGAGGGACTTAAAATTTTGTTGAACTGAAAGCACTGCGACAAAAAGGCCTTGTCCATCTTGTCCGGACTTTCAAGAAAAACAGGTTTCTTCTTTCTTAAAATATAACACCCTTTTAACTTTAAATTTTAATTGATTATTTATAAAAGAGAAGAAATGAGTATAAACATATTTCTCTGGCAACTCATAGTTAATATTTAATAAAAGAGCCAAACAAGAATTAATGTATATATAAACTTAAATTTTTATTTGTATATGAAATCATTTCATGTTGTTGTGTTGTTGTTTTAAACTAAAGGGCCCCCTCCTCGACGACGGTGGGCTCTGAGAGCTGGCAGACCATATCTGAAAAGAGAACCCACCTCAGCGATGAGACCGTCGGCGGGAAGAGAGGCCTGGTTAGACAATTAAAGTTGGAATTGGATGGAAAAGTTACCATATAAGGAACCCCTATGTAACGGAGCCCTGATGGTCCGAGCAAGGCACACATCCTTCTTCCTGTGAGACGTACAGGATCTCCCTTCACAGTTTACGAAGAATTGTCAGAATCCCAAAAGATGAATTTTGACTTGATTAAGGCTAAATTGTCACAATTGTTTGGTTGGTCACAAGACCTAGAAATATTTGAATCCTGCATCATAGCAAGGGAATATCAATTTAACAAGCAATTAGAGGTATTTGCTGCCACCATCGTCACCATGGTGGAAGAAGCATTCTAAGCTACGATGAAGAGGCAAAAGAAGGGGATACTTTTTGCAGATTCATCGCCGGACTAGATGGTGCACTCCATATTGCCTTAAGAGTCAAAAGAGCACAACCAAAGTGTGGGATACGTTTCTTAATATTGTCTTTACTTTTTCTCTTCAAGGATATGACTGACCTGCGGACCTACTTGAAAGACATCAACAAAGAAGAACGGCAACAGCCCTTTGTTCTCTGCCTCTACCAAGAAAATATTCTTCTCCAAATGCAGGTATTCGTTGTCTTTCGAATGAAGGCACTGGCAAAAAAATCACTTCTCAAAGCTGTTGATGGATGTTACAAGCTTACGTTTGTCTTGAACATTAAGTTCCAAGAAAATTGCAAACTTGCATGGCATTTTCAGCAGCTTTACACCTTCCCTCATCTGACAGTCTGTGAGCGATTTGAGGTCAAATTTGGTTTGTAGGATGATATATAGGTTATACTTTCATTAATTCACCAAGAAATGAAAGTACACGTGGAGGGGAGTATTGGAGAGTTCTATAAATCTGTGTTTAAATTAAAGATTAAGAACACAGATTACAGTTTTTCTACATTTGATTGTGCTCATGTTACTGACTTGTCAAGCAGAGATGCCACTTTATCTAAATTGGGTTACTTTAAAGACAATAATGCTCAAGATTTTGAGAAAACAGTGAGGAAGAGAGACAGTCTTGGCAACATCATCCATGACCCAGAACATATTTCCAAGCAAGTGTGGACAAGATTCTTCTTCGACCCAAACCCCAAAAATTACCCTTCAATGAAATAAAAGCTTTTCCAGAGGGAAATGCTATAGGAAATAGAACAATAGTTATGGAAAGTTGGATGAAACATTGAATGGCATCCCAAAACAGCATTCAAGTGGGCGCTGGACTGGCAAAGAACCCAACTAGGTTTTTCCCAAGGAATCGGAAACAATAAGAGGACTGCCGAGCCAAGTTTAGATGCAATAATGCAATTTTGACTGCACACCAACAAAACTTTATAGAGAGATAGAAAACAGTGGACGTGGCAGAAAACAATCAGTGCCCCACTTGGCACTCCAGGTAGGGCTATACCAAACCAGCATTTGAATCGCTACCAGAAGAGATTTGACAGCCATGAAGACTCCTGCACCATCAATGAGAAGTTTGCAGGAGAGTGCAAACAAATGTGGGAAGATCATGCACTTGGCAAACCACAACGATATGCTGCAAACCAGAGGGAAACAAAAGATTTGTGATGTTCTGGAGAGCAGTGGGTTGAGTAAGGATACTCCGATCAATATTGAACTAGAGAGACAGTAAACAACCTTTTGAATCTTTGGCAAGGAAAAAAAAAATGCTCCTCTTTTTTTCTCAGCCAATAGGGGACGCGCTGTTGTTGGCACCACTGAAGTTTGTGTTTGGCTGTTGGAGCGCAAGCGCGATGATCGAGCTCAACCTACAGCCAACGTGTAATCACCAGAGGCCGGCCAAGCTGCTAGCTAGCCATATCTATATTACAGCTATAGCCTAGCAGTGCACCTTGCGCGTACTCAGAGTCCAGGCCACTAACGTTAACTCAAGCCACGCTCAACAACGATTATCAACATGGCCGAGCAAGTAAATGATACTAGTACTAGATCTCAGCTTTTTCAGAGGCTGATGGAGGGTGTTACAAACTGAAGTAATGCCCTGGCTGATTGGCAACTGGTACCGAGCTCATCAGCCTCGGGAGGATCAGCATCGCCCTCAGGCTTAGCCTCAGATTCAGGCAGTAGGCCTAGTAGTAGTATGACAACCAGATCTAGACCTTCACTGCAGGTGCAGCAACAGCTTCAGCCAGTTGTACCACTACCACTTCCAGCAGCAGAGCTCCCACCACCAGGAGAAGCCGGCCTGCGCCGCGAGTTTCGCCAATTATTTGGGCTCTCAGGGAGAGGACAAAGTTCAACTTCATCACGCAACCGAGGCAGAGCCAGAGGTCGATCGTCATCTGCTTCGCCTTCGGGCTCCGGCTCGGGCTGCAGGCAACAGTCAGGAGGTAATCAAACTTGCACTTGTTGACTAACATACTAGGTCTGTCCTCTACCAGGGGCCGATTGCACGAAAGGGTCTTTCCAAGGACCATCTTTCGTGTCGCCCATATTTTACCATGCGCTGTATGCAGGATATTTCTGAAATGTATGATAAACATTTAAAATTTGTTAGCTAGTATTTAAATCAATTTGTATACAATTTCATGATATATCACATCATTTCATAAACAAAGATTTTGTTTACTTTAACGGTTAACGGATGAATAAAATATGTTTGCAGGTAATTTATTTAAAATGCGTTTCACATGGCGCATCATAATAAATGGGCGACATGAAAGACGGTTCTTGCAAAGACCCTTTCGTGCAATCGGCCCCTGTCTAACAGTTAGGTCCTAGGACTAGGATCTAACGTTAGGTCTCAGCGCAGGCTTAGATCTAGACTCTAAACTATAAGTTATAATCCAGTACTAGATCTAAGTGAGTCAGCTACAGTCTTTTATTAAAGTAACATACAAAGCTGGTAGATCTACTTTTCTTGGGGAAAACAACCGCGTAGCCAGGAATTAATTTTGGAGGGGGCAGTAATTTTAGAGAGTTAGAGTCTACCGGGTATATATTATGCATCTAGATGTTATTAATTACATATATGTAATTACTAACAACATCTAGATGTTATTAATTACGTATATGTAATTAATAACATTTTAAGCCCCTGAAATATTGTTGTGTATAATCCGGCTGGATCTGCACCTGCATACATGTTCTCTCATAAAGCTTTATGTCTTTGATTGGTTTTCCTTTTATGACAAATGGGTAAGAGTTTGACTTGCATGCATATGAAAAGCATGTCAAATTAATAAAGATGAGGATTTTATCACAAATTGGCTTTGGATTAAAGAACTTGGTACCCAGACACATTATCGAGGTAAAAGAGAAGGACAGAAAAGGGATTCTGCAAACAGCTGTCAACAGAAGAAGCAAGGAAGGCACAATGCTAATCTTCAAACTGTGTATTGTATTGATAATAATCTTGTAGATCTAGTTGTAATGTCTGTTTGTGGAATGCAAATTCTGTAAAATACAAAGCCACCTATGTTGCTGAGTATGTCAATGAATACAATAATGGTATTATGTGCATTGCAGAAACTTGCTGAAACAATCAGGACAATGTACTGATTGGGGAAGTGCACTCCTATAGGTTATACTTTCATTAATTCACCAAGAAATGCAAGCACATGTGGAGGGGAGTATTGGAGGGTTCTATAAATCTATGTTTAAATTTAAGATTAAGAACACAGAATACAGTTTTTCCACATTTGAATTTGCTCATGTTACCGACTTGTCAAGCAGAGATGCCACTTTATTTAAATTGGGTTACTTTAAAGACACAATGCTCAAGATTTTGAGAGAACAGTGAGGAAGAGAGACGGTCTTGGCAACATCATCCACGGCAATAATCACAGAGACATCTCCCATGTGACGTCTCATGAGTTGAGGGACAATCAAACATGTTTATAGCTATACTGTTTTTTTTGTTCGTCCCCAAGACACATCTCTGAAATGTCTGCCATACTATGCAATGTGAGATACCACTTTTAGACCCTCGCCATTCCACACAAACTCTCCCACTCATAATGTTTGACGGAAGAAATAAGTCAGGAAACTTGTTTAAATCAATTTTCTCTTATTTCATTATCTAGGAGCTCGTCCTTGGCTTCAGCCTTGATGAAGTTCGTCAGCTATTACTGAATGTAGCTGAACGAAACAGTGGAATGCTGTTTGACCTGCTGAGGGCGCCACCACAACCGTAGCCTGCACCAGAACGGGCACAACATATGGACCCTGTACTGTGGTGCAGATGCAACCACTGCTGCCCCATGCCAACAGATGTTGAGGCAGTATGCTGTGGTTTCCAGCCTGTCAATTGTATCTCTCAATCAGAGGTAACAGTATAAGTGCTAAAACAGAATCCCTCCGCCGCATACTTTGAATGTTTCATCACAATCATATCACATGCTTTATTTTATGTACACATGAAAATATATAAATGTAACGAGTTTTAACTGAGGAAAGCAAGAAAGAAAAAAAAAGTATCCAAAAGTTTCAATGCAAACAATAGGTAAATTGATTGAAGCATTTGTGCAAGTTTGATCCAAAGTTCACACACATACACACACACATCATTCAGTGTATGTCAGTTGAAATATACATACTGCCACGTACAAGTTTTCTTCTGAGTGGACGAAGACAGTTGGATCTTTTATAGTAAAAGGAGACAACGTTCATTCATTCCGTTGCACGATATGCAATAGGACGATATCATTTGGACATATGGGTTTGGCCGACGTGCAAAGGCCCTCTGTTTACAAGTCGAGAGTAAGAACTGCTTCACCACAACACTTCCACATTAAGGCAAGATTAAGGTAAAGGGATAGTTGCAATTGAAGGTATTTTTACCTTTTGTCTTTCAAAATAAGTAAAAAATAGTGACTTTAAGTATGCACCAGATCGCACCATTAAGAGCTTAAAATTGAAAAAGCTCCCTACCGTGGGAGGGGGTGTCCCCCCTCCCCCTGCTCGGTCCCTTCGCTCCCTCGCCAAGACACAGAGTCATGAAAATCTCACTCATAAATTTTTTTTTAACTTGGTATCTCTGTACTTGGTAGGAACTCAGCAGATTTATGTTGATTCTTGCCTAGTTTTTGGAGAGCTCCGCATACGTACGTCCTCACTGCATGGGTTAAGTGGCTCAGACATAGTTTCACCAAAAAGAGGAAAGCATCTCTTAATTTCAACTCAAAGGAAAAGCTACTTGGTAAATTAATCAGTTTGTGTTTGGATGTGTGTGGGTGGGTGTGAGCATGGGTGGATGGTTATTTGTGTATACAAGTAGGAGTGGGCTATACATGGGTCAAAAATACTTCTTTTGTTATTTCAATATGGCAACAGTTTTTATATATTCCTTTTAATGTATCTCAACATGAAATAACAATAATTTTTGTCTCGGGTCAGAGAAAAAAGTGTGTCGGGCGAAAATCCAAAATGGCCGCCAAACCCCCTAAAATCGCAATTTTGGCCACAACTTCTCTATTTGGTGGTCTTTTTTTTTCTGGTTTTGGTATCTATTCATATGATTTTGGGGGCAGGCAACTTGTTTTTCCGAAAATTAGTACTTTTAAACCATTATTTCTAGAGTTAAAGGGTGATTTTACTATAATTTATCTATTTTTAGACCCCTTTTTCAACCATAAAGTAGGTTTCATCGTCTTGTGGTTCTTGGATAGTAGACGATGCAAGTCCACAAGAGCAAGCAGTTTCATATAGCTATATTGCTTTTATTCCTCTACTTTGGGTTTTACGGATATTTGCAAAATATATCTTCTTTAAAATATTCTCAAACTAGGTAAATTGATACATAGATTTTAATTGCCATATACTTGAAGCTGGATAGTCCAGCAATGAATTGCTGTACATTGTTTTCTTGCGATTAAATCAATGCTATATTCCTATGTAGCTGACTTTGCATCAAAGGACATGTTCCAGTTCTTCCTAAAGTTGTGCGTGACTTTACAAACTGCTTTACGAACCACACATGTAGAGGAGTTGATGAACCACTGCTTTCTCTAATAGTGGCATTCTATAGCATACTAGTCTATGCTTGAGCAGAGCATATCTTATAAGGAATATACTCTACCACAAAAATATAAAAACATATTATTACTTACTGTTGACTTCTGAGGTCGGCAATGTTTCTGTCCAATGATATCTTATCGCTGACATACTGATTAAAACCATACTCCTGGATCAGTTTATCTACCATTGCTTTCTCCGACGGTTGCACTCTACAATGCATGGAGGGGAGGCGAACCGGCCAATTTGCTAGTTCAAAACTGGAAGGATGCCAAAGAGGGAGTCTCGCTCAGAAAAGAACATAAGGACCAACTAAATGCAATTGACAGGACCCTCTCAGCAAATCTCAACATAGCATAGGTTAGTTGAAAGGGTGTGAAAAACGTTGTGCCCGTCCTCTTTCCAAGAGACACATACAGAGGCCTAGATATCCTATGTGTTCCGCAGAGCCAACGGGATGCACACATCAACACCAGAAACAAATTCCTCTTTGCCAACACTTCCTCATTTGACAATCACAGACCTGTGGCACGCAGTACATGCGATTTGAAACAAGCTTCAGTAAGTAGAAGAACATAACAGCAAGAAACACATAACACAAGAAAACTTACTACTTGGGAAGTACAACTTACCAAAGCAGATTACCAACTAGGAGCATGTTGCAAAATGAAATAAAACATTCGGTGATCATTTATGGAGAGAAGTGGACGGTATCGTAACAGAGTAATTCTTATTGAGAAGCTTCATATAAATTGTAGTTAAATTCATGAACACGATCTAAGAAAACATTTGTTAGATCTAAAGGAATATGATAAGTTATTCCGCATGGCAGAGGATAAAATGGTCACATTAGCTGAGGAGAAACATGCCACTAGATTGGAAATTCTTTGGAAAAAACACGAGCTGAAAGTCAGAGAGCATGAACTCAAGATGGAAATTCCGAACATTGAAACAAAAAACGGTTCAAGCGAAACTTCAGCATTAAGAAATTAATACAGATCAACAGACAATTTAACAATTACTAACTGTAGCTAATAAGGGATAGGAGGTGCGATGAGATAAGTTTAAATACAGTTTCTTAAGCTGTCCAAAACAGGGAATTATCTTGATGATGAGAGTGATTATATGGCAGATTTTCTTGAGAAAAAGGAGCAATTCCTGTTGATAAACAGCAGCCTGCAATCATGGTGCAGAGTAATATGCCACCACTTATTCTTACTAAAGCTGAATCAAACAGTTTCTACTATCTTGCTGGATACATCAGCTCAAAGTTCATAAAACATACACAATTATGTGATTCATGCAAAAGAATCCTTCAAGGCTCCAACCCTGTCAGAGAAGCCATCCGATTCTTCTCTCGTACCCCTCAAAGAGTACAAAACAAACGGCTTATGTTGCCCATCAGATGCTGAGTTTTACCAAGACGGTGGAGAAGATCACGAGAAGCGCGGTCTCCACACTGATGTCAAATACAAATCTTATTCAAGATTTGAAGCAGGTTGCAGAGCATGAAACAAGCCCATATTAACATTCCTTCATGTCATGGAGTCAGAGAAGATATTATTAGTAAGTTCACTTGAGATTAAGAGATAGAATTGAGGTGAAAAAAATTATGTAAGAACATAAAAGTAAAAAGAAGGGAACAGAAAAGGAAAGCCATTTGGAAAGCAAAAGTCAAGCAATGTGGGTGATTGTAAAAACAACAACCGGAAACAGAACCATTCTTGTGGCCATTATATCTGTTCAGATGGTGAGACCTCTAAATAAAAAAAATAAAAGGTAACATGTCTTGGTTCATAGGACTTTGTGTCCGCCATCTTAGCAGTTTATCAACATTCAGTCAAAGAAGGAACCCGTATAAAGATGAACAATTCATCTCCAGTCAGTTGAAGATAAATTCATAATTGCCCATCATACCACAAATAAACTTTGCAAATACGGTCAGAGGCTAGTGAGATCAGGGAAATAGCTGAAGTGTCCTCACCATGGTGAATACACGGCTAAAATCAAAGTTCATGAAAATATCATAGATGAACAAAAAGGAGGTGAACAATGTGCTAAGCAGCTTTTGAAAGAACCACATAGACTGCTAGTCAAAGGGGTAACAACCAAAAGTGATGGACATTTTACCAAAGGTATTCAGAATGTCATGAAAACAGAGGACTCTGTGTCCACCATCTTAGCAGTTTATCTACATTCAGTCAAAGAAGGAACCAGTATAAAGATGAACAATTCATCTCCAGTCAGTTGAAGATAAATTCATAATTGCCCATCATACCACAAATAAACTTTGAAAATACGGTCAGAGGCTAGTGAGATCAGGGAAATAGCTGAAGTGTCCTCACCAAGGTGAATGCACGGCTAAAATCAAAGTTCATGAAAATATCATAGATGAACAAAAAGGAGGTGAACAATGTGCTAAGCAGCTTTTGAAAGAACCACATAGACTGCTAGTCAAAGGGGTAACAACCAAAAGTGATGGACATTTTACCAAAGGTATTCAGAATGTCATGAAAACAGAGGACTCTGTGTCCACCATCTTAGCAGTTTATCTACATTCAGTCAAAGAAGGAACCAGTATAAAGATGAACAATTCATCTCCAGTCAGTTGAAGATAAATTCATAATTGCCCATCATACCACAAATAAACTTTGAAAATACGGTCAGAGGCTAGTGAGATCAGGGAAATAGCTGAAGTGTCCTCACCAAGGTGAATGCACGGCTAAAATCAAAGTTCATGAAAATATCATAGATGAACGAAAAGGAGGTGAACAATGTGCTAAGCAGCTTTTGAAAGAACCACATAGACTGCTAGTCAAAGGGGTAACAACCAAAAGTGATGGACATTTTACCAAAGGTATTCAGAATGTCATGAAAACAGAGGACTCTGTGTCCACCATCTTAGCAGTTTATCTACATTCAGTCAAAGAAGGAACCAGTATAAAGATGAACAATTCATCTCCAGTCAGTTGAAGATAAATTCATAATTGCCCATCATACCACAAATAAACTTTGAAAATACGGTCAGAGGCTAGTGAGATCAGGGAAATAGCTGAAGTGTCCTCACCAAGGTGAATGCACGGCTAACATCAAAGTTCATGAAAATATCATAGATGAACGAAAAGGAGGTGAACAATGTGCTAAGCAGCTTTTGAAAGAACCACATAGACTGCTAGTCAAAGGGGTAACAACCAAAAGTGATGGACATTTTACCAAAGGTATTCAGAATGTCATGAAAACAGAGGACTTTGTGTCCACCATCTTAGCAGTTTATCTACATTCAGTCAAAGAAGGAACCAGTATAAAGATGAACAATTCATCTCCAGTCAGTTGAAGATAAATTCATAATTGCCCATCATACCACAAATAAACTTTGCAAATAGGGTCAGAGGCTAGTGAGATCAGGGAAATAGCTGAAGTGTCCTCACCATGGTGAATGCACGGCTAACATCAAAGTTCATGAAAATATCATAGATGAACGAAAAGGAGGTGAACAATGTGCTAAGCAGCTTTTGAAAGAACCACATTGAATGCTAGTCAAAGGGGTAACAACCAAAAGTGATGGACATTTTACCAAAGCTATTTAGAATGTCATGAAAACAGAGGACTTTGTGTCCACCATCTTAGCAGTTTATCTACATTCAGTCAAAGAAGGAACCAGTATAAAGATGAACAATTCATCTCCAGTCAGTTGAAGATAAATTCATAATTGCCCATCATACCACAAATAAACTTTGCAAATACGGTCAGAGGCTAGTGAGATCAGGGAAATAGCTGAAATGTCCTCGCCGTGATACAATGCATGGTCAACATCAAATTCCTTGAAACTATTGCAGATGAACGGAAAGGAGGTGAACAACAAACTAGCAGCATTTGAAAGAACCGCTTAGACTGCTGGTAAAGGGGTAACAACCAAAAGTGATGGACATTTTGCCGAAGGTATTCAGAATGTCATGAAAACAGAGGGTATCACAACAGAATCATCACTGTGTGTAACTTATTTAAAAATATCTCTCTTTCGCAACCTACATGTATCAAAGGTTAAGCTACAGTGTAACTGAAGGAGCACTACCCGGTAATTCTAAGAGAATTCAACAAAAACAACAAAGGAACCTTGAAAAAGACTTGGCATATCGACGTATAGACATAATAAAGGGAGTCAACCATGTGTCCAGGTTGGTTAGGGGGAGGCAACAAAGTCTTCAAAAGGCCTCCTACATTCTACACAACTTCCTAAGTGCCCCTCCTCCTCCAAAAGATAGTCTTAGCCAGAAAGGTTGACAGCAAAGCGGTGAGGAGTGAATATATACCAAACATAATACATCAAAAACAGCATGGCAGGGGGCTTCATCCTCAGACACACACCCCTCCCTATAAAGGAGACATTGCTCCATGTATGGTATACATCCAAATTAAGTTGCTTCACAAAAAATCCTGGTAAACCAACTTAAAGATCGATGTCGGCATCAAAGATAATAATGATGGCGATGTGGCTATTCTAAAGGTTCACTCAAGCGTGACGCGTGCACAAAAGAATATGGAAGCATTTCTGATCATCGAGCTGTTTGCAGACGTGTGTAGATTGATGCTGCCTGGTCCAGATGGATGTGACCACAACTATCCCACCTCGTACCACGCCTGTGTCAATTACAAGATGCCTTACCACTGGAATAAAGAGGGGATTGTCCAATATCTCGAAACAGGTGCGCAAAACCTTCGTAAACGAATGTCAAAAGGAAAGCTATGGAGCAAAGATGGGATGAATAGTTCTTGCATTCTTTGTTTTGTTCCGAAAAATCAAAAGTTGTTTTTCGAAAAGACATGGTAGCTTTTAACCATGTAGAGAAATAACCGATTGAAGCGAAGATACAAAGAAAAGATCATTGTTCCAACAATCAAAAGTTGTTTTTCGAAAAGACATGGTAGCTTTTAACCATATAAAGAAATAACCAATTGAAGCGAAGATACGAAGAAAAGTTCTTTGTTCCAACAATCAAAAGTTTTTTTTTTTAAAAGACATGGTAACTTTCAACCATGTAGAGAAATACCTCAAAAACAGAGTGCACTGAAAGGTTAATGCGCTATAGTTTATTTGCAGAATTTAAATAAATAAGAAAAAAAAACTATTCGACCAAGGGGGCAAAGAGTTATTAACAAGTGTGCTTTACCAAAAAAACTACATTTGTCAAGAATCATTTGAAACGTTGACATTATAGCCATGGATGCTCTACCAATTCCACTTCTTACTGTAAGCGAAAACACATCACAAGAGAAAGTAGAAGCTTGGTTAATATTGGAATATGTTACTATATTGGAGCTTGTGACCTGGGTCGCAGTTAAAATAAAGAGGAGCGCAAGAGCCTACGAGGAGCTAGATTTGACAGATATAGTCTATGGAGCTAGCAGGTGTATGAATTTTCATCCGATTCAGCATTTATATCAGAGGCTCTCTGAAGCGATGATCCGAAATCCTGATCTCTTACAGGATCCTAACAGTTGGGCTATACTATTAATAATGAAAGGTATGAATTTTGGAATCATAATAGGGAAACTAAATAAAATTGGAGAACATTTCCCAGACATAAGAAATAAAACTGAGGAAATTTACCGGTTTGAAAAACGTAATTTTCAGTTTGATCCAGAAAATTACCAAGATGAGAATGAAGAAGAAGCTATTGATGATTGGCGTGACGAAGCAAGTGATGAAGAAGAACGAGCGAACCTCTACCACTTGAATAAAGAAGAATCAGGGAACAGTTCGGGCTCTGAAAGTACGTGGGGGGATCAGTCGAGCGGGTACGAGGAACTGGACGAGGAAGAGGACGCGCCGGACTCCGGAGCGGAATCTGCGTCAGAGAATGAGTTGGAGGAGGAGGAGGAGGCAATTTAATTTAAAAAGAACAAAAGAACCATATTGTATATATTTTCCATTATACTATAAATAGACATGGGACACATTAATTAACCGTTTTGGATATATAACTTTGTAAATATGGACACCATACCAATCTACATGCGCGAAAGGTCATACTAATTTTGGAGGACAAGGAATCTGTTTAAAAATAACAATGTAAATTTAGACAAGGTTTTATATGTTTGCCGAAATACATACATTCTCAGCTGGAAATATTTAAAGAGTAAGTCGAAATTCGCTTTTATTTATTCATATAAATCCCCCTCTCTTTAAATTTTATTTTATTATTTCTACATTGTTAGTATTCTACCCAAAATATATTCTGTAACAATATATCCTTCCATCCTTCCATTCAACTTTTTGTTTGATTCGTTGCCAAGGAGACTGCGCGTCCCTTGCAACCAATACATAACATTACTACGTCACTGCGCTCATTGATATTCAATGGCCATCTTTCCAGACTACTCTTCCGTTATGCTAATCATCTCCATTCAATGGCCATCCGATCTTTCCGCACTCGCTATTGTTACACTCTTAAAATGTTGGGTAAATTTAGTTGGGTAATTGTTGGTTGGTTAAAAAAATTCGTTATTCTGGGCTATTATTAACCAATTAAGCATTCAAGTGTTTTAACCAATATTGGGCAATTATTTTTACTTAATTATTGGGCGGATATTTACCAACAGTATTGGTAAATGAGGGTTGGGAACTAGTTGCCCCGTAGTTGTGTAATTTTGCCACATTTCCTTTGCGAGTTGGGTAAATTTCGTTGGGCAACTGATGGTTGCGTAGAAATTCGCCTAGAAATTTACCAACATTATTTTGCAAATTAGGATTGAGTAATTTTTGCCTGTAGTTGTGTAATTTTGTCACATTCCAACTGCGAGTTGGGTAAATTTCGTTGGGCAACTGATGGTTGGGTATACACTCTTAGAAGGTTGGTTGAAATTACTTGGGCAATTGATGGTTGGTCGTGAAATCGTTTCCAAAGTTGGGTAATTTTTATCCCAATCTATTTCAGGGCATTTACACAACTTATGTCAAATATATTTACCCAATTATTAGACATTTAGCAACAACATCATTCCAAGGAGTTGAGAGCAATTTACCAAGTAGTTGGGTAATTCTTAGATGCTGAGTAATAATTACTCATCACCACTTACCCAATTTTACTTTGCTCAAATTTTGTTTGCTCATAATTGGGTAATAATTGACCACCGCCTCTTACCCAATTTTACTTTGCCCAAATTTTTGTTTGCTCATATGCTGAGTAATAATTACCCATCACCACTTACCCAATTTTACTTTGCTCAAATTTTTGTTAGCTCATATATTGGGTAATAAATGACCACCGCCTCTTACCCAATTTTACTTTGCCCAATTTTTTGTTTGCTCATATGCTGAGTAATAATTACTCATCACCACTTACCCAATTTTACTTTGCTCAAATTTTGTTTGCTCATAATTGGGTAATAATTACCCATCACCACTTACCCAATTTTACTTTGCTCAAATTTTTGTTTGCTCATATATTGGGTAATAAATGACCACCGCCTCTTACCCAATTTTACTTTGCTCAAATTTTTGTTTGCTCATATGCTGAGTAATAATTACCCATCACCACTTACCCAATTATTTGCTCAATTTTTGTTTGCTCATACATTGGGTACTATTTGACCAACGCCTGTTACCCAATTTCACTTTGCGCCTTTTTTTGTTTGCTTACATAGGGTAGTAATTGACCACCGCCTTTTACCAAATATATTTAGCTCAATTTTCTTTAGCTCATAATCTGCTGTGTAGGCCTAAATATTGCTATGAAAAATTAAAATTATCTCCTGTAATTATAACCATTTACTTATTTTAAAATTATAACAACAGAGTGCTGAAGCGACGATGAATGTGTGCGAGTTTGATCCTGAAAGAGTCCAAGATTTATCTTTTGTGAAAACTGAGCCATCTTAACCATGTAGGCCTATAGAGTTACATAATCTACGTAAGTAATGATCATGGAACGTACAGGTACGTACGCTATCATCGTCAATTACGCGCATGCGTAATGGCAGTGGAAACCTTCGATTGGGGACTAGACTTACGTTTAACCCATTGATCTCTACGTAGAGATCAGTGGTTTAACCAGACTTGGGTAAAGTTTGCCTGGTATTGGTCTTGGGGTAGCGCGCACATGGTCGCTCGCGATCAGCATGGCATGCATGCGCAGTACTTTTTCTATTTACTCAGTATAGCCGGCGCGGCCGTCCCGGGCGCGGCCTGGAGCTCGAGCTAGATGATACACCAACGTAACTAGCAGCCTGTACGTACGTACATGTACGTACGTACACGCATCATAGCGGAGTCTTACATATGCTAGAGCCTGAGGGTCTAAAAATGGAGCTCGACAACTGCTGCGGAGATAGTTCAAGTGAAGATGGGTTCATAGACCCTCTCACCAAAATCGTTCAAAGATGGGGATGTCCGTCAGTGTTAAAGATACTAGAGGGTACGTTCACATCTTATTTAGATTAGAAGTTTATAACATGATCAACAGGTACTTGTTGTTTGTAGACTTGTTCCCATATCCATAACAACACATGGGCAACATGTAGACTAGTTCTATGCCTCAGTGCTCAATGCCTTAATGAATACGCTTCAATTCAATTGGTCTATTAAACTTTGCCTCAAATTTGCTCTTTTAATGCATGTGTCACTAATCCAAACTAATATTTGATTGATATAGATATCAAATTCAAATTGTGTACTGTTTTCATGAATTTTAGATCACAAATGAATATTTAAAAAAATATTTTGTTCAAGATTTTAGTAAAAACCCAAAGCCCAAAACCTGGATTTCTGTGCTGTTTCCTGCTACAATACATACATAACACAATACCCTCCATTTTCTATGGATCATGGGTTGTATGTGGTCCAATACATTTGACCACATACTTGTAGGTGTGTACCCAGATAGTATACAGTACATGGGACTGGTGTCATTTTGAACAATTATCTCTGTTATCTGAAATTGGTATTAGATCTAGACTAGACTACTATTATCTAGTCTAGATCTAGGTCTAGATCTAGGTCTAGGCCTACTTATATTTAATAATCAACACTGAACTGAATGATTCATCAGAAAATTGAAGTTGTCAAATAATGTACAATTTTATGAACATTATTTTGTGGAAGATCATCTTTCATTTTCCTGTAGAACTAGAAGTCTAGATTTCAAAACGTGAGACAAATTGTCTTGCCCATTGCCATGTTAAGGATTTTGCCCTTTCATTTTCTACAGGACTTTGAAATCCAAACACTCTTAAAAATGTTGGGCAAGTGCCCAATTTTTACCCAACATGAAGGCACTTATGTGTCCGACTAACTATTGGGTACATTAAAGATTTTGCATGATTTACCCAGTGTTGGATGAAAAGAAAATACCCAACTTTTAACCAAAATTTTTTACCCCAATCAGAAATTCACCCAATTCTCACCATAATGTGTAGTATATTCGACACTAGTTGGGCAAATTATTTCATCAGTAACTACATGGTTGGTAGAAAATAACCCAATTATTGGACAAAAATGACCAACTTTAATTTGCCCCAAAATATTACCCAATTATTTCATCGGTAACTACATGGTTGGTAGAAAATAACCCAATTGTTGGACCAAATTTGCCCAACATCAGTTTTACCAAGTAACACCTACCCAACTTATTTTTGACCTTTTATTAGGTAACTTCATACAGTAAATGGTTGGGAGAAAATAACCCAATTATTTGACAAAAACGTGCCCAACTTTGATTTGCCCAGTAACATCTGCCTAACTTTTTTTTTTACAGAGCATACATCCTCTTGGTTTTAAATGGGGCTATTAATTATGTGCTATTGAGATATTCCTTGTCACAACTAAAAGACAGTTGACCCACATATTAGCCCATATTAATAGCCTAATTCAAAACCAAGAGGCTGTGGTGGTTTTCGAAATTGCAGTGTCCTCGCTGTAGTACACGAATGGGCACAATTTTTAACATGGGTACATTTTTTCTCATTTTTTAAAATCTTTTTCTGAAAAGAATTTTTAAATATGGAAAAATTACAGATGCTTAAGCCACCAAATTATGCCCACAAAATTGTACACTATTTGACTACATGTCCAGATTTCAATGAAATCATTAGACCCGATGGACGGATTACCATCCAAACTTGGGACATGCACATGTATGTATCTTGCAAGTTGCAAAGCCAACGAACTGATTCGATTTTGGGATGGAGGTGCACGTGGAGGAAGGACATTCGTTAGTACAGGATTAATTGTCCTATTTTGCTTCATATCAGTGAAATGTTCCAGCACATGCATTTTTTAATGTTTCACACCACTGAACAATAGGCTGTACAAAAGAATTATTAAACACCACAAATTATCTTTTCTAGGATAAACAATTGTCAGTTGCCTCTATTCAAGGGAACACACTAGAATTTATATATGGTTGTATGGTACTGTAAGTGGCCTGTGAAAGGCTTGAGTGCTAGACTTTTTGAGAAACCCTGGTCAGATAAAGCTAGGTTATTTGTCATACTAAAGCTGAGAAACATGGCTACTAATGCAGACAATATCATGGCAGCCGCAAAACGTAGAAAAAAACAATTATGGCAGTTTATAGTTGAAGTAATAGGCATGACAGTGCACATGGAGAAGACACATATATGATTATCAATGAATTGGTAATGTTAATTAACCAATCAGCATACATTGACCTATATGCTAACTCTCAAATCATTCTGATTCATTTGGTAAGTTGAATGACTTTCTTTGAAATCAAATTCATTGCTGATGCAACTAATCTTTATACTTAGGCCCCTACATTGTTAAAAATTAGGCACAATTTGACTAAACTTAGGTGATTACTAGTATGACTTTAGAAAAGTTTTCCATTCTTAATTTGATTGTGTGGATGTTAGTAACATAACCTGAAAATAAATAGCAACTGGTTGATACAATTCGCTAGTATGATCTAAAAGTAAGTTTTCTATACGAAGACCAAATTTTCGAGAAAATCGCATATGAAAATTCCGATTTTCATAGACCCTTGTGGAATAATAAAACATTGATTATGCGATTTATTCAAAATGAAAGATATTTTAGCTGGAACATGAGCAAATGTTTACAGCTTATCATTACCTAAAACATATACTTTTTTTTAAATTTGCCCAACCATACGTGTGTTTGTGGTATTATATGAAAACAATCAGTTTATGCTGCACTAAGGCTTATTTATCAATCTCTCCCTCTTCTTCTCCAGAAAATGAAGTTGATGTGGAAACCCTTCCCCTTCTAAGTGAAAGTATAATCACATCCTTCATACCCAAGATTGGACCTCGATTGAAGTTTCTCGCTGGGTGGCGTGCAGAGGTAGGCCCTACATGTGGCACAATATCTCACTATGGATAGTTACAGATGCTTTCAGTGTCTTGATTTAATTAGGGGGGATATTTCTTGCCTATTCCATCATTTAAAATACACACATACAACAACCAGGGGAAAAAATGTAAGTATAACATGCATGCAAGGGGCATGTAGACTAACATTTCGTACATTATCGGGATATAGAAAACATCTCGTTTCAAAGCACGCTGCACGGATCAAGACGTCAAGCACAACTACAAAAGCAGTTCCAGATCACCAAAGTGAAACCTGTTATGAAGGATCTGTTCTAGGAAAGAATAACAACACTGAAGGGAATTTGGAACAACTGCACCAGGAAAAGGCATTGTTTGCTGGAGAAAGCAGTGAGCAGGAAGATGTCTCTTTTGAAACGCAAACAGAGAGACTACCTGATATTGCAGCAAAGTTTGTAGCAGAACTCAGGGCAAGGACTAATGTGCCTGCTTCACACACCAACAAGGTCATTCAAACAGCACAAGATTTGGTTATTTCTGTGTTACAAACTGTGCAACAGGATGTCATGGATATCTTAAGTGAGCCACAATATGCAGCTAACAGTGAGCTGAGATCTGATATACAAGATGTATTCGAGAATTCAAAGAATCCATTTTCAGAGCTCATGTCAGATACTCAACAGAAAAAATATTTCTCTGAGAAAGGTGATTTCATTCAGCCTTGTGAGGTGTTGTTGGGAACTTGCTTAAAACCAAAAATTGATCGAAAGACAGGTGATCCACTGCAAAGCACAGAAAAAGAAACCTTTCAATATATACCACTAGCTGACACTATCAAACAATACTTAGAGCAACCAGGAGTAATGAACGCCATACTGTCTCAAAAAGGATCAGAAGATAATGATGTTCTGTATTCATTCAAAGATGGTCACTATTATAAAAGGCAGGATGCTACTGCTAGACAAGATTGTGAATTCTTAGTGCCTCTGTTGTTGTACAATGATGAATTTGAGACAGCCAATCCGCTTGGGTCAAAACGCGGCAAACACAAGGTAAGTGCCTTTTATACAAGTGTGTTATCCCTTCCCAGGAAATACCAGGCTAGGCTGGAAAATATCATGCTCACAGCTATGATCACATCTCCGCTTTTGAGTAAATATGGCATCTCAGAAGTTTTGAAGGTAATCAAGGATGATCTGCAGCAGATGTGGACTGATGGACTCATTATCAAGTGCAAAGAGTTTGAGGGGAGGGTCAGACCCTACTTATTCCAAGTTGTAGGGGACAATCTTGGCATTCATGCCATGCTGGGATGTACAACCTGTTTCCGTGCCAACTATTACTGTAGATTCTGTAGAGGCCATCGCTCGTTGCTTCAGAAACAGCCAAAAGAGGATGCCCAATATCTCCGTGATGAAATAAACTATGATACAGATCTTCAAAAGCCCTTGTCAGAATCTGGCTTGAAGCATGCAACAGTTTTGAATGATTTGCCTTACTACCATTCCACCCAAAACTTATGTCCAGATGTAATGCATGATTTTACAGAGGGAGTCTTGCCCCTGGAAATGCACCTTGTTTTGAGTAGACTTGTTCAGAAGGGTTTCATAACACTGGATGAGGTGAACAGTAGAATATCCTCATTCAATTTTGGCTTTGTGGACCGCAAAAACAGACCAAGCCCAATCAGGCAGGCATCACTGAAGAATCCATATTCTGCCAGTGGACAGACATCAGCACAGATGACGTGCCTTGCATACAACATCCCTCTCATGTTAGGAGACAAGATTGATGAGATGTGTGATGAGTGGGAACTCTTACTGTCAATCATTGACATCTTCAAAATCATTATGAGTCCCAGTATCAGTAAGTCTGCCATCTATGTCCTGAAGGCAATGATTGATGATCACCACAGGCTCTTCATGCAGCTCTTCCCTGAAGCTAGTCTAACTCCGAAGCAGCACTTTCTTGTGCATTACCCACGTGCACTGAAACACCTTGGGCCACTGACCCAGTATTCAGCATTGCGTTTTGAAGCAATGCACAGACCTTTCAAGCAGATTGCAAGTGTATCTTGCAACTACCAAAACATTGTCAAAACATTGGCTAACAGATACCAAATGGCACGGTGCTACAGGTCAGTATCAAATCAGTCACTGGATAGCCAAGATATCAATGTGTCACAGCAAGCTGCAGCCCTGCTTGGTGATCTACTTGATGATGAGGCACTTTGCAAAAAAATTAACTGTGGAAGGGGAACCGAAGTTACAGTTGCTGGAAAAGTGGACATTCATGGATATGAGTTCCGGGCAGGTGTTGATGTACTTCTATATTGGACTGATGATGATGGACCCATGTTTGGACGTGTTCAGCATATTGTAGTGGTGCAAGAAAAGTTGTATCTGCTCCTTCGGCTGTATCAGACCTTGTACTTCAACAGACATGTTGAAGCATTTGCAGTACAGGTGGGCAGAGAGGAAGCACAAGCTGCTGTTGAATGGTGTGACCTGTTTGATCACAGGCCAGTCAATGCTGTCCAGTCGTATAGTGGAAGAGGGCGCTGCTTGTATATTGTGGTGCACCATTCATTCATCTAGGAACAAGAAGGTACGTGTAGGCAACCCGTTGCAAGCAAGTGATATATTTTTACAACTAGACATTACAGGTGCACTTGCAAATTTTGTCTAAGAGAACAGAACCAAAACAAAGCAAAAGAAAGAAACTGTTATTCCAATTATACCTATGAATCAGTTCTTAGTGTATCATTCTACACATTTTGATTGAAAAAATAGCTAAGAAGTTAACCTTGATTGATCTGTACTGACTTGCTAACAAATTTTGATTATTCCAATGAAAATTTTACAGTAAATATGTGGTTTGAATTTTTTAACTCGTTATTAACTTCATTGTTTCTGTATCTGAAAATGTGTCTGTTATATTTGCATTCATTCATATTATGTTGTAATTTCTTAAATTTATACCATGACTCATGCTAAGTTTTTCTAAAATATGACTTCAGAAACAGTGAGAATGATTTTCCCCTTCAAGGAATATAAACTTAATACTAAAGTCTAACCCGGTGCTTTTTGTGTCATTAATAATGTAAAGAATAATCAGTTATTTACATGTACATTGAAAGTTCAACTATTTTTCATTTATTTATTGTAGTATCATGCTGCAAATCAACAAAGCATGGAACAAGCATCAACGTCGACAAGAAGCCCATCAGTGTTCTCCTTAGATGACTGCTCAGATCTCTCTTGTATAACAGGAAGTGAGTGGAGTCCCAGACAAAGCCCTTCCCAGCCCAGTTTGGATACGCCACTTTACGACTCCCCAGAATCCAAGAGTCCTGATCAACATCCTCCCCTGAAACGGGTCAAGAAAGTGCATTTCGTAAGTTTATGTATATAGTGGGCTTATACAATTGAAGAGTGGGCATGTCGAGTCACCATCATTCATCAGTTTTTATGCCTCCAACACATAAGGGTGCCAGAGGCATTATGTCTTGGAGTTATATCTGTCCGTCAGTATTTCTGACAAGCAGCAGGGCTCAAAGGTGAAAGGTCAGTTCAAAGGTTATTCAAGTTTTTACTCAAAATACCATTTTATTTCTACATCTGCAGAATGGCTAGTGATATGATTTGGTACATGTAGGTACATTTTGGTATGAATGAATAAAGGAATGTTATGGAAAATGTTTGGTTGGGGTTATGGGTTTTAAGCTAGTCTAAGGTCAGTTTCAAGGTTTCATTGAAATTTTTTATCAGAACAAAGTTTGCAAGGAATGCCCAGTGAGTGATTTATGATGGGCTTATTGTAGAAGGTCGGACAGCCAGAGACATACCCACCGACTGCATGCTGTCACATTTCACTTTTTTATTCTGAATTTACTGATCTTTAAAAAAAAAAATCCTTTATCTGTTGCAGAACATTGCTTGTATATTGAGAGAGACCACCATGGGAAGAGCAGCATTAAGGAACATCAATGCTACAAATCTCTGCAGCAAAAGGGACCGGCATACTGTTGTGGATATGTTGACTCAGTACCTGATACGGGAGTATGGTACCAAGCCAAGCTCATTTGTGAAGGCATCAATGGCCCATGCCATTGTGACAAGCTTTCCTTTCTTAAAAGATCCAGAATCTCCACTTGGCTATGTAAGTCCTGTCCATGAATTGCTTTTCTTGATATATGTAACCTCAGGTATGGCTCGGATCACCACTTTTTTCTGGACTGATTTATGGATTGATTCTTACCACAGTGGGCATTTATTACTTGGAGGTGCCAGATACATTATCTTCTTAGGTTGTCCATCCATCCCTCCATCTGTCCCTAACCCACAGACCCCATTTACAAGAAAGTGAAATTTTATGAGAAGTTTGAGCCAGAAGCAATAAGCCACTTTAAGGTCTAAATCAAACAAATTATGTGTTTATGCAATAACTTCTGGAATACTGGATCATATTATTTTGTGTAACTTGTTATGGAGCATCCTCAATTTTGGTATTCTTTTATTTATTATATTAGAGATGCTATATCAACTGCATGTTGTATCACAGTATCACAAGCATAATAAGAGCATCTCTGGCAATAGTAAATTTAACAGTAGACAGGCATGAAAAGCTTACAAATAATGAAAAGCTAATATGGCATCAATCACTAAATCGTGCAATATTTTGGTTTATTTTTACCACTTGTTTATAAGTTATATTATCAAGTAATGACACATCTCTTATTTAGACTTGTGTCTCTGCATGCCATTGAGTATTGGATATTCACAGAATTATCAATCATTCACTTTGTTTTTGCAATGACTTGATGACATTGCAGGAATATAACAGTGTGCGGTTAGAAATAGGTACTTACGAGGACAAACCTTGTTATTGCAAACACTGACATATGAAACAAAATATGTAAATGTACAGCTAACACTGGAATTATATTGTGCTTTTATTTGATTATTATTAATGTTTAACAAATGTTGTTGAGCATTACTGTTTTTGAAGTTGAATTATGAAGGAATTTTAATTTATTTGAGCAGGAGGCCTGGTACTGCATGGGGGCCAAGGGACGGCCAGCAACGGGCTACCTGGAGGAGCATCTGAGGTACGTCAGAAAGAAGGAGAAGTCCCTGAGGGTACCAGTAGCTGAAGACGAGGCACAGTCTCAAAAGCAAGGTATGCTGGCTACTTTTTCATATAGTTAAAGTTATGAGTTATTCAGATCCGTCTGATGAAGTCATACTGTGCCATAACAAACTGACGGGGCCTGAGCAATGCCAACTAAAACCCCCCTTCCAATACAATCATCAAAAACTTGTTGATACATGCTAATTGTTGATTGTTCTGTTGCATTATATCCAGGAGATACTGATCTTGAGTCTGTGAATGATGATAACATCGCGACAATGGAAGAATGGCTGCGTAACAACAAGGAGCCAGAGGACATGGTGAAGGACTACATGAAACAAACGGCAAAAAAAAGACATGACTGGATCAAGAGAAGTGACTGTTGTGTGAAGAACATTCTTACCACATATCCCAGACTTCTCGATGCTGGAATGGTATGTGGACCTTGATTTTTCTTCTGCATGTGACAAGAAAGGACATTAAATTAAACTAGAGTCGCATGTTTTGAGAAGTAACTTTTTTGTTTTTTTGTTGCATGGGCAGGTTTACTTTAGCAGTCTCCTTAAAGGGATAGTTTAGCAATCTGAGATACACGGTCCTACATGTTACCAGTGTCTGTGATACGGTGTAATATTGAAGCCCTAAAAAAATCGCGCTTCAAAATAATCAAGAAGTGCCTCAAAAAAGGAAAAATCTATTATGTCTTGTGACTCTTGTCTTGTAAATAAATACAAAACTATTCGTTTCTGTTTAGATATTGTTTAGAGATTTAAATTTAAAATTTAATTGTTATTTTTGTATGCTTCTGCACCTAAGATAGTAAATTGGATTGAATGTACACCTACAATAGCCACAATTGATGTTAAGATAACGATTTGAATGGTACACACTAACAATTATCGGTTCAATAGGGGTGCACGATTTCTGTACCAAGACTCGACTTGCTCATTCCCTCCCTTACAAGTGCACGGACTGGTTCGCAGTGCAACATAGCTCCTGTATGGGAATTCAAACCCCTATCTGCACCTCAATCTTAGGGTGCACATCTGCACCCTAAGAGGGTAGGGGTTTGAATTATCATGCGGGAGCTATCTTGTACTTTGAACAAAATCCTGCACTAGGTAAGGAACGCGCAAGCACGACGAGTCCTACAGAAATCGTGCACCCCTATTGAACCGATAATTGTTAGTGTGTACCATTCAAATCCTTGCAAGTCCTCATCAATAATCAATAATTCTTAGTGAGTATAGGTAACATCATGAAAAGAAATTTCATGGTAAAGAGAAGATGCAAATGAAAGATATCCTACCTTTCATCTGGCTTCTATAACTATCCTAACAATTACAGATTGAAGGAGATTTTGCAGTATTGTTCCCAGAGAAAGCAAACGCGCTGTACCAGAAGTGGCCCACTTTCTGTAACAAAGTAGTGGACTTCACCGAGAAAACTGGCAACTGGAGAAGTGCAAGAGCCGAATTCGAAAACATTCATGACCCTGGGAAACTCAGTCTTGGTATGTGGTGTCAGAACACACACTTGACAGTATTAGTGAAAATGACTTGAGAGAAAGTCAAAAGAATTTATTTCAACTACACTATATGATGTTTATTTTTGTGGCCAGGACCAAACATTGAGTCTAATATTCCCCCTGTAAGGAATTGAACTGAAATAAATAAAAGTGCTCTGAAACATATAATACATGTACAACATATATGATAAAAACATGATTCCATGACAAAGGTTTAGCATACTTTTACTTGCTTCTTTTGTTTAATCTCACAAAATGTACAGTTAAATTGTTTGCTTTTTGGGGTGCGGGATGGTGGTTTAAAGCTCATTGGGAAGCCCATGCTGATGTTTGTGCAATTTTGATTTTCTCAGTTTACTCAGAAAGCTGAGCTTCAAATTACTGACTGACATTTACGTTGAGTGATTTTACCCATATTTGTAGAAAATAATTGTTGTATTCGACCGTTATTTTTAATTTGCTGTAACTGTACATTTTGTGAGATGTTCCATAATTGACCTGTTTGCTCTTGCACCTTTTCTTCATATGTAATTGGGACTTAATTACTTAACTCTTTCATTGTTTCCCTCTTTTTAGAGGAAAAGAGCAATCTTGGATTCTACATGCTCCCAGTCTTGTTCCGAGGAAGGAAAGATTCCAAGAGAGGAACGTACACCACTGCAGAAACATTGTCGTCCTTCATTGACATTCAACCAGTAAGTATACATGTGGTTTTTGTGCTGGGGAGGTGGTAAAGAAGACATGTAAGATATATATTTTGTTTTGTGTTTAAAATCTTGCCATAGTAATCATATTTCATTACAAACAAATTCAATAGTTAATTTGTTAAGAGTTTAAAACCTAGGACAACTGATGAAATTGAGGTTGAAATGCAATACCTATGTTCTTACCAGATAAGGCATTGCCATAACATTTTATTTGTGCAAACTTGAAAAGCAACCATTTTCAAGTTCCTAGTAATGAGCACGCAGGTCCCCAAGGAGGCCCTGCAGGGGCAACACTAGGCACTTTAATCTTAATAAGTCAGTTCGTCATTAGCTGTGGTACAACTACAGATGGCCTCAGATTTGTCATCACATCGCATTTCACTCATGAATGCAAGCAAGTCCTTTAACCTGCAAATGACATGTGAAAAATGCATGCTTATTAACAGGCTGTATGCCTTCCAGCTTAGTTGATGTAATGCTCTGAACATGACCAGTTTGGGTACAGGTGACCTTTGCCGCGGGATATATTAGAATACCCAGTATTGTTTTGATGGGACAGGGATGAACATGCATGAACAAATTTGGGTGTACTGTAGGTGATTGTGAATTCATAAGCAGAAGCATTCCACAAGCATCAAATATATATATATATATATATATCAATCCATATTATTACAAATGATTTCTTCATAATTTCTCTTTGGACTACAGGAGGTTCTCGACATCCAAACATATGTTGATAACATTGATGAAGCAGTCCGGCCACAGCCATTTGTTGTTGTGCGTGGGAACATTCTCACACCAATACAGGCGTACGTCGTCGTAGAGAGGAGGGTACTTCCTGCCACAACACTGCTTAAAGCAGTCGACTTGTGCTTTAAGGCACTTTATGTGATGGATATCGAATATCAGCCGCAAAGCTGTTCTGTTTGGAAATTTCTCCAGATTGTGGTGTTCCAGTTTACCGATGGGGAGCATCTTACACCAAAGCTGCGGGAGGTCCGAGCCTTCATGAACATGCCATAAGCCATCATGCTGTGTTCACACCAAGGATGATTACTGGTGATATATTTCTTACAGATGAAACTGACAAATCATCGGCCACTTGAACCACTTTATTTTTGGAGAAAAAAAACTGGAAAAAAGGATTATTTTGGACAAAATAACCTAAAAGGCAAACTGTTATGAGTTGGATTCGACACATTATTTTACATAATTTAGACATGTTTGTGTAAGACTGAAGATCTGAGGGTGGGGTGAGGATCGCTGAACAACATTAAAAAAAAAGTGAATTTGTACACAGCAGAAGTCTTTGTGTAAATTTTAAAATGATGAAAGGCCTAATTTTTTTTATACCAATCATTGCTTAACATCCCCACCTTGAAAGTTTAAGAAAACAAATGAATATGTGCCAAGTATAAATACAATACATATTGGCTATAAATCTTTTGCACTGGCGTATAACTTCTCAAATCAATAGAAGGCTAAATCTTACAAATGCTTATCGTGTTCGGTCTTAATCCCAAGAGTACTGTTTCATAACCCATACATCAAAATTATATATTTCTTCATAAAACATGATTTATGATATTTTCTGCATTTAAAACAGCAAGTGGGGTATACGATTGTAAATTACATGTACCATTAATTTTTATGTAATGTGTATCGTCCATTGACCCTACGCTGAACTCTCTGCTGAATGGACTGCACGCATTAATTTACATCGCGCAAAGCAGAAGTAGAGAAGTCAACATTTTCATCTACATTTTGCAAAATTTTATTGATATTATTGATAATATCAATAAAATCTTTCAAACTGAGTATAGCATAGGGTCAATTGATTTTTGTTGTCTTTAATCTAATCAAAAAGTTATAGTAGGCAATGTGTATCCTTGTTATTTGATCAGTACCTGTTCACCATCACAGATAACCAAACTTTCATGTTGTACTTCTGCACATGTCAAATAATCTAGATGGATTTGCATTTATTTCCTCTTTTTTTCACTTCACAAAAATGTGTGCATGGGTAACACTCTAAGGCAGAGTATTGGTGTGTCAGGATAAATGAACACTATGCCACACCCACAAAATATATATGATGCACATATTCATGTATGAAATCAGAGTGTGTGGGATACATACAGAGTACATCAAAGTTAAACATTATCATGCTGCACCAAACAGGGGCTATATTTCCATTTACTTTTCTTAAAAGGTTGTATTTTTTTTCACCAAAAATTGGAATGTTGTAGTCGATGTTAACAAGTTTTGTTTTTACGTTTCTGATGAAAACAGCAACATGTGTTTACTTTGTATGTTATTTGTGTTTCAGTTAAGCAATTATTACCCATTAGATGAGAAAAAGATTTGAGCAAATAGATGTTATGGAGAAAGTGTTGAGCAATGATTATCCAACAGACGAATTAAAGAGTTGGGCAAATAGATGTTGTGGAGATAAAGTTGAGCAATTATTACCCAATAGATGGGTATTTTGAGAGTTGGGCAAATGAATATTGCAGAGAAATTGTTAAGCAATTATTACCCAATAGATGGGTGTTTTGAGAGTTGGGCAAATGGATATTGTGGAGAAATTGTTGAGCAATTATTACCCAATAGATGAGTGTTTTGAGAGTTGGGCAAATGGAGATTGTGGAGAAATTGTTGAGCAATTATTACCCAGTAGATGGGTGTTTTGAGAGTTGGGCAAATGGATATTGTGGAGAAATTGTTGAGCAATTATTACCCAATAGATGGGTGTTTTGAGAGTTGGGCAAATGGATATTGCGGAGAAATTGTTGAGCAATTATTACCCAATAGATGGGTGTTTTGAGAGGTGGGCAAATGGATATTGTGGAGAAATTGTTGAGCAAATATTACCCAATAGATGGGTGTTTTGAAAGTTGGGCAAATGGATATTGCGGAGAAATTGTTGAGCAATTGTTATACAACAGATGGGAGTTTGGCAAGTTGGGCAGACTGGGAGTTGGGTAAAAACTGGTTGGGCATTTAATTAACCAACATTAAACTTACTCAAAAGTTGGGCAAATAGAAGGTTGGGCAATATCTAACTGGGTAAAATTGGTTGGGCAAGAAATTACCCAACTGAAAATATAACCAACTGTTAGGCAATTGTAGAGTTGGGTAAAATCTGATGGGTCACCAACTGATGGGCAATTTAATTTGCCCAACCACATAGCAAACTGATTACCCAACATCAGTTGGGCAGATTTTAACCAATAGTTGTGTGGACCGTATGTTGCTCAGTGTTGGTTAAAAGTTGGGCATTTTTTTGCCCAACTATTTTAAGTGTGTATGCTAATCACCCCCTATTCAATGACCATCCTATCTCTCCGTACTCGCCATTGTTATGCTAATCACCCCCTATTCAATGGCCATCTTTCAAGACTACTCGTCCATTGTTATGCTAATTACCCCTATTCAACTCTTCATTGTTATGCTAATGAGATTACGTCATATTCTTTTGTGCGCGCGTCACGCTTGAGTGAACCTTTAGAATGGCCATATCGCCGTCATTATTCTCTCATCAAGATTATCACAAGTAAGAAAGAAGTAAATGACCTGGGGCCCGTTGCATAAAACCCCAACCGCAGTTTTTTCAGGTTGTAATCATGAAATTACGGTTGGAAGCTCCCAACCGGAATTTTTTGGTTGCATAAACATTCAACCGGACTTTTCTACGGTTCGCCTGACAAAACTCTGGTTGGAATCTGAAAAAATCCGGTTCATGTGACCCTTGCTCTCTGGGTCAGGGTTGCAACCGTAAAATTTCCGGTTGGAAGTATTGGTTACAAAATGGCTGCAATCTTGCATGTGGTACAAGCTGGGGCAGCTCTCAGAAGAGAGAGAATTTTCCGAGATAAGCTGCATCCCTTGGATGCATATGATGACCAGCAATTCCGGAAGCTATATAGATTTGCCAGACACGGATGCATTGCTATTATCAACAAGCTGGCCCCGCGGATTGAGCACCTTACTCAACGGAATATGGCACTACCACCAAGCCTACAAGTTTTTGTAGCCTTAAGATATTTTGCGAGTGGAAGTCTGCTTGACGACACAAGTTTCGTGCACGGAATTCACACTTCGACCGCGTCAAGAACTATCCAGAGAGTGGCACAAGCACTTTTTGAGATGAGGGATGACGTAATTATATATTTTATTCATATTATCATTTAATGTAAACAATAAAAAAAAATTGACCTGTTTCAATAGTTAGAAAGACTTTTGTTGATAGTAAAAGTTGTTTATGCTAGCACAATCAATATAACAAAAGACATACAAAATAACTAATCTAGGTCTAGAACGAGGCTGGCAGTAGGAGCCCCATGTCATAAACTAACTAAATAATAATTGATTCCTCGATAAAAGCTCAAACCGTTACCCGTAAAAAAAATCAAACACGGCCAGCAGTATATCAGTCCAATTCATGCAAAGTTTTGTTGGGTACCGTGCAGACTCCTTGCCCTCGCTGCCTCGGCCAAAGAAGCACCGTAGTCTGGCCTTTGACGCAGCTAGACTCAGCATCGTAATTAGGTTAGCACAACAACTTTTAAGAAATGAATTAAAACGAGGATAAAGTAATTGTAAAACACATTCTCACAATTGTCAATCACAGTGTATTATATTTTATTTTAAAATTCATTCACTTATTTCTTTTAAAAAAAAAGAAAAAAAAAAAGAGAGAAGTGCCATCACTATCAGCCAAAGATTTGAGAGAAGGGATCTGAGCGGTATCTTGTTAGGAGACTCTGGATACAAACTGGAGCCATGGCTTCTCACCCTTTTAGAGTGCCACAACATGAAGCAGATCGAGCACACAACAGGTTAGATATTGATATCATTTACTTAAATTCATTTTTAATTGAAGGTATGTAATATCCATGTCCAAAGTAAGACAAGTATCTATAATTAAAATTTAAAAGCAAATTTAGGTGTCTAAATGGACAGGGGATTTCAATGGTTTGGGAGAGAGCCAGCAAGATCATCATTGCCTGTTGTGTTTTACACAACCTGTCCAAACACATGAATGAGCCAGGAGAGAACTACTAAATTGATGTAGAGGAAGAGGAAGACTGGTAACTTTAAAGACATAGGAACACTTCACTCTTGCAGTGAAACATGCACATGTAAATCTATTGAGATGAAAACCCATTTCAGGAATATGACTGCCAATTGTAGTTTGTGATGCTCTCAAGGAAACCGAATAAGCACACCTGTTTTGCCTCCTACCTTTGACTCTTTGAGAAACTTCTAATGTGGAAACATACATTTCTCTGTTTTAAAGTACCTCCTCAATTTGTCATCCAAAGCTAATTTTTCTCCAAGTTCTTCATCCTATATCATCATTATGGAGGCCCAAAAAATGAGGTACGGTATTGGACAAGACAAAAGTCTTCACCAAGTGCTTCGCCTAGAACATCACCAAGATCCTCACCAAGAGTAGATGGCAAGAAAAAGTCAACACCACAAAAACCAGGCCCATTAAGAATGCTTGACTCAAAACAAGAATTGATTCTCACCTTGATGAAATTAAGGCTTGCTCTTAGAATGTCTTTCCTTGGGTGCTTGTTTGGCATATCAGTGAGAACCACCTCTCGGATATTCAACACATGGATAAAACTCCTTGCCCAAGAGTTGAGATCACTGATAGTATGGCCGATTCAGTTCCAGTGTAGGTCGTTGATACCATCATCTTTGAAGTCAACATAAAAACCTTTAATGTACAATTGATTGTACCAAATTGTTTATTGCAAGACTGCGAGATCTGTACAACCAAGCAGCAACATGGCCTGACTACAAGCATCATAATTCCTTGTTGCTATTGCTCCAAATGGATCAATTTGATTTTCATCAAAAGCATGGGGAGGGAGAGCCTCTGATATTTTCATCACTTGAGAATCTGGATTTCTAAATTGGACAGATGTTGGTGATGTGATATCAGCAGATATAGGCTTCATTGTTAAAGAATATCTTCTTTTGCGTCATGCTAGTCTCGAGATTCCTCCCGTGCAAGGGAAAAGAGCAACTTACACTAGAGCAAGTGGCTAAAACTAAAGTGATTGCCAATGCACGCATTCATGTTGGAAGAGCAATCAGGAGAATGAAGACATTCCTCATCCAACAATTGCCTGTCTCAATGATTCCTTAGATTGACGATATAAACGTGGTAATTGCAGTTCTTGTTAACTTACGACCACCACTTGTGAAATAGTTTGAGAAGTTCTTATTATCTATATTGTGAAAGTGATCTGTCTGTATCTGTTGATCACCATTTTAAAGGGAAGTTGGTACTCTTCTGGTGGGGAATAGAAAGTGCCTTCATGTGATGAGAAGCCAACAACATGGGATAGCCAGCCATGGATCAGCCCCTATTCTGCTGACAATCTCCAACTTTCAGCGGCGATCCTGTTGCAGGTGAAAGCCCAAGTGAAACCCTACGAGGGCTAAAGCACTTCAATGTTGCAACACACACACACACACGTAGGACTTTTTTTCAGGCATCAGAAGAAAGATCTCCACCTAGCCATCATGTACCAATGGCGGAAACAACAAGACCATCTCCTCACTGAACTTGGCAATGGGGTCTGCCTCTCACTACTGGAGTAAATGAGAGAGCAGATAGCCCTACACATGGATAAATAAATGAAAGAGCTCCAACAAGAATTCTTTTTAGAAATGTGTCAGCACTTAGAAAGTTGTAAAAATGGAGATGAAATAAAGGGCCGTAACCGCAATGGGGCAGGCATAAGGTCCCAAGGGCCGTAATCCAGCCCACACACCGAACCTCAAATTACTTGATAAGCTGGTAGGGTCCATGAACGAGAGTCATGTTTAGATAGAGTGTAAGCATTGTCAATGTTTGCTTGATACTGGTTTGCAGATAATGATGTTGTCAGATAGATTTAATTGTAATAAATTGTCACATGTAGAGTTGCATGATACTGGAGATTTAAGGTAGATGCTGCTAATGGCACAAATGTCCCTTATGATAAATCAAAATTGATTTGGTTCTCAAATGAGCCCTCCCTTCTTTTGTTAAACACTTGCTGTATCATCCCAGATACCCCCTATTACCAGAAAATCCTGGTCCGGTTGTGTTGGTAAGAAAGAAATAAGGTGTGCTGCGTTTCTGCATAGATTTCCAGAAGTTAACCAGACCACTAGAGATGCTTAAGCCCCTCCAAGAGTAGACGAGTTGTTACAAATCATGAAGGGGCTTGCTGGTTAAGCTCTCTGGATTTAAAAGCTGGGTACTGGCAGATTGAGGTGGCAGAAGAAGATAAACAGAAAACTGTGTTTATATTGCCACCCCCATTTGGTTTGTGGGAGTGTAATCAAATGCCATTTGGCCTATACACCCCCTCGACCATCCAACGAGCCATGGAAGAATGTCTAGGAGTGCTCAACCATTCTGTTTGGTACCATTGTTGATGAGCATATGGAGCGGTTAGAGAAGGTAATAGCATGACTAGCTGAGTATGAAATCAAATTGAAGCCTTCAAGGTGTAGGCTCTTACAATCACGAGTTCACTATCTAGGGCACGTTCTCTTCCAAGAAGGTATTTCTACTGACCTAAGGATCAAAGGACTAGTGACATCCAGGGCTGGGCCACCCCAAAGTTGGTGAGAGAATTAAGGGCATTTAAAAGGGCTAGCAGGTTACAATAGGAAATTTGCCCCCAGTTTCTCCTCAGGAGAAAAAAAGGGTTCTGCCATTAACCCATTGGGATGGGTCTTGGCCCTAGTGTTATGTACTATGTATTTAACTTCCTGTTATCCTTTCAGTCATTCACCTTCACTGTTCTATTTTAATAAACAAATTTGATTTTATCACTTATATTAATTACCCTATAACATTTTAACAACAATAATCATGACTTCAACCAACACCTCCCGACAAACCCTACAACAGATTGACTTTCTCCCATCTCGTTTCTCGGGTGATAAACTTAATAGGGAGAACTCGACTGCGCACTTCTTGACTTTCGACGACTATCTAGATGCGCATGACATTGACACTGCCGACCCTGAGCAATTCCAGACAATACTGCGAATGTTTAGAAGGACTTTACAAGGGCAGGCGCGACTTTGGATTGACGGACTTCAATTTAATACCTATAGCGACCTTAAGGATGGGTTCATAAGACGGTTTAGTCCCGCCAAATCGTCATATAGCCATATGACGGACTTCAAAAATATGACCATGACAAATGACGAGAGCGCAGAGGCGTACCTGCAAAGGTTGCGAACAACAGCAGTCTACATCGAATATGGCAAACCCAGATTAGGCATAAGTTGTTGGATTCTTTACCGTCAGACTGCCGCGTGACCATACTAATGACTGCCCCCGACCTGACCTCAGAAGAAATAGCGGCGAAAGCCCAACTATTTTTAGACCTCAATCATAGACAGACTAAGCAGACCAAAGAGTTATCATTTTCTGCTCAAGAGGAAATAGATCAATTAAAGGAGCAGATACACTATTTAAACCTCAAAACAGACAGGGACAATGACAATAGGCCAAAATCCCCCACCCAACGACCCCCAACTCCACGACAACGTAGTGCCAGTCGCAGCGTAAGCCCCGAAAGACGATGTGACATCAGTCACAATAGACGAGACAAACGGCGCAATGACGTGCAAAACAGACGCGGTAGAAGCCCCTATCGATCGGACAGACGGACAAACCAACCATCAACACGTCCCAGACTTACATGCAACTACTGTGGCATCCCTGGCCATATATGGTGAGAATGTCGAAAAAGACTTAGGGACATGACAACTCCACCACCCCCCTTCCCTGACTACAATGACTACTATGCCCCTGTCACGGTAGCTATGCCAACCACCAATACTACCCACAACAACAGCCCCAATATAAAAAACCCCACTACCAATAACAACCCCAAACTCAACCACGCCCACAGGATTTTTAAAACGGGAGAGAGCCAATAGCGCTCATTGTTCTTTCTCCCCGACTAAGAATAGGCCTGACAATGACATGACATCTAGTTATTTAGGGATTGACGAAGTAGAGTTACAACTAACGGAACGCAACTTTACTAAGTGACGACTGCCAGATTGGACAACTGCACTAATTCTTTTTGACAGTGGTGCATCCAAATCCATCATATCCGGACGACTTTTGAAATCCTCCCCCTATCTCTCTAAATTGACACCAACCAAAGTATCCCCAGTTAGATTTAAATTAGGCAACGGACAATTTCTGACATCAGACAAGGCAGTAATATTTCGACTAGAAATTCAGAGACACAAATTTGAAATCACAGCACTAATCGCCATCAATCTTGTAGGCGTAGACCTAATATTAGGCACTAACACGCTCTCTGATTCAGAAATAACAGGTTCAGAATCAAGTCAAAACATCCAGAGAGACTGACTTCAAGACTTAGACGTCCATCAAATATTAATTTAACTTCACTCCGAATCTCAATCTGATACTTCTAAATTATTTTATATTCATCGTCTCCTATGATATCTGAATCTTCATGTAATTCGAACTGTAGCTGAATATTGCTGATTAAATACTTTGTGATTTTGAACTGTATAACTTTCTCCAGTTTCCTCATTACGCTTCCATTCTTATAATTACCGATCCCAACATACATGTAACAATAGGTTCTGACATGACTTGATAATTGATGGCAGAATTGGGCAGCGAAACTTTTGCTTTGATTAGTATGGCCTGCTTGGTGTCACAACCTTGTTTCTGAATCAATTCTTGCATTATTACCCTTTATTCTGACTTTACACCGATGCTAGCTGCTAAGTGGATGTGGAACGCTCGTTGCTCAAAACCAAGGAGGCAAGTTGTTATATTCCAGGTTGTATATTCGAAGAACTTCAGAATGCACAGAGAAGAGGTACGACTTCACTAGTTGATGTGTAAGCTAGAAGTGTTTATTCCACAAAATCGGAGTACTTTCTCTATTACAAGCTACTATACAATGTACATATAACAATGATGAGTCAGAGAGGTTGGAGCAGAAACTCAGAAGAATATAGAAGAATGAATTATAGTAATGGAATGTCCACTATTTGGACTTTCTTGGGAATGGATTAGTGCTGTCGACCCCTTTACATGCCAGTGAAATGCGGGTGTTTGAGGATATTATGTGACTTGAAGTATTTCAGGGAAAGTTTTTGAGGAATAGCTTAGCTGTTCATAAATCTGTTACCAGTTGTATGATCTATGGAGAAACAGGAATATGTAAACTCAAGTATAGTGAATATGAAAATATTTAACTCATGGTGAGGTTTACTAACTGAAAAACTAAACAAATTTGTCTTGTACCCTTTACAGATTAGTTATGATGATTTTCATAATTTTTTTTGGTGTCATTTTCTTAACATTATTTCATGTCATAAACAGGTTGATTATCAGAACTGAATTCAGAGCTGCTCATGTCTGTAATAACATCACTTGCACGAGAAGTAGATGTCAGAATACATGTGTGGCTGCTAACAACTTTACTCTATGGAGATTTCCCAATTCATCTCAAATTGCTTCAGGAAACCAGATGTGACTATTCAGGTAGTTGTTTGTGGCTATCGTGACTGGACTTCTATGGATCCTTCATACCAACACTACAGATTGCAGTACTTCTGCAAGAGACTCCATCAATATCATACAAGACATCCAGTGGTTAAACACCTGTGCTTTATGAAATTGGTGTCATTGATAAATGGTGTGAAAGCTTTGAAAACATCAGTAAAAGTGGAACCAATTGATGCCCTGCACTGTGTCTCTTTCTAATTCACTACATGATATCTCCACTGTTGCCATTTTGGGAACAATTATTTAACCACTTTCTCAATAAGCTCCCATATGGTATGGTCTAATAACTATTTCCCAAGCCGTACATATATGCTTTAACAAAACAAACATTTAAAGGTAGATCCCTCTTCTACTTTCTAGTATTCAAATATGTTCCTTCACTTCTTTTAATACTGCTTGGAAATTAAAGACCAAGATAAAATACCATCCAATAAGGAGCCCCAGAGTACAAAGAACATTGAGGTCGACACAGGAGTGACCCGCCACAGTCTCAATACATTTGCAAATCTTGGAAACTTGGAATCTGAATGCCAAGAAAACACAATTCTTCAGTTTGGAAAAAGGCGACCAACTTGAAATAAGTTTCATTCTTCTTGGATTGGCTCTGCAAGCTTTCAATATTGAAAATGTGAAACTTATGTAAGGTACCAACAAGGTATTATGGATGTGATAAGACTGGTCGATTCAGGAGAGCATGTCCAAAGATGGCAGATCCTGAAAAGGACGAGTCAAAGATTCAAACAAGTGAATGGCATATTTAAGTCCTTACTGTCATTCACTCATCAAGAACTCTCTGTCAAATAAAGGCAGAACTTATTGCCAAATAGATTTAAAACATTTGATAAAAAAAGACAATCACAAATCAATAGATTTGTGGCAGGAAGTCCTTAAAAAAAAAATCAAGATAGCTGGGATTGAAGTTGAGTGTATCTTGGACACAGGTTGTGAATTGATCCTTGTCCCATTAAGTTTGAACATCGGAAGGGTATAATAGGGAATCTTGAGAACCACAATAAGAGTAATTGGTATCACTGTTGCCATTGCTATTATAGGGTATTTTAGAGCCTCAGTAATAGCTGGAGAGAAGTTAAAATTGGGTTCCTAGTAATTAGGGATATGACTAGAAAGTGAAAAAGCATTTACCCTATTATTTTAGGTTATAGCGTTTTCTGGCCGTTCGTAAATTGGAACGAGAAGCCTGATGAATGGAGATTGGTCAATTCGGTCATGTAATCAGCCAATATCTAGGCAGAGTTATCCAAACCTAAAAAAAAAATATATATCTGATCAACCCTAAAGACTTTAATTATTCTCAAAGGATAACACTTATAAGCATTGTTCCACTTAACAAGTGAAGTACAACAGAAATAGTATCACAGCATAGATATCACTGTCTTAGAAATGGAATATATGATGGGGAATGTTCAGAAGAGACGAGCATCTGTATATAGCTGTCACAAATGCCACATCTCAACCAAGAAATATCAATAGGACATTACTTACTGAAACTAAGTGGTTCCTGTATAAGTCAATGGGTTATCCCATTGCCTACTGGAACTAGTTTAACAGAATTAAGTAGTCAATGCATTAACCAGCAAGAGCCCTTTCTCCTTTTAAAATAATTCTTCGAACATTACGCAGAACACATATTGTACTTACAAAAAAATAATAAAAAACAAGGGAATGAATGAAAGAAAATGATGTTTTAAACCATATCAAATAATATGTGGCACTTTAAATGAAAGAAAATAACATACTACAACTGCATCAGGTATTTTAACTTGCACTTCACCATTGTCTTGTGAAATAGGGATACAATCAGTTCTACAATTTGATATCAATCAATGGTCTATCACAAAATAAAATTGATTGTACAATTGATTGTATCTCTTAATGCTACATGGCATGGATCTTTTCTTTTCTGGACAAATAATCCACTCCTAGCTGTACTTCAAACAGCTAAGAGACATATCGCAACTTGTCAGCAAGGGCAGATTCAAAGTGGGCACTTTAACTGACAAATAATACCATGTCTAGGGTAGAGACTAGATTTCTTATGCCATGTGTGTGTCAAATGGCAGTGACCGTACATGAATGAATCTAGTCTCCTACTTCAGACACTGCATGATGCATAATGCACTATGCGAAAACCAAGGGTCTGTACCGGCAGACTACATTGCACCCATGTTTTCACAAACCTAACTTCACCAAGATATGTATCTCTCATCCTGACAAACCCTGACTGTCATGATGCTATGTTGCAGACATCTAGGAGACAGAACTTTGAGCGGCACGTCGGGCACGGTGACCTTGAGCCGAGCCACGTCTCTGGTTTATCCTGCTGCTGTCTGCTCACCCACCACTTACACAGGCATTCTAGGCACCACATAGGACGGCAGTAGCACTGGACGCACTCCCCTTGGGTTGGGTTGTCACACAGCTTCACCAGCTTGACATTGGATTGGGTCTGCAGGCAGCCAATACAGGTCTCAGGAGACTAGCAAAGGAAGGAAAGGCCATTATAAGAACAGGAGGGTTATGCAAGGGCTGGGTGATGATTTTGAGCAAATTTCTATTGGTTTGGGTGACGGGAAAAATATATCATTCTACAGAAAGAAAAGATAGTGCAAACAGTCGGGTTGCCAAGGAAATTTTAGTTTGTCTCATTGTCTGAAATCAAATGGAGATTATTTTCTTTATGTGCCACATGGGAAAGAATGGTGTACATGTATACATTTGTCCTTGAAAAGGACACCTCATATAGACTCAGTAAAGACGTGAAATTTCATCCCTCCAGAAGTGTATCAGCACAATTTTGCTTAAATGTATGGATAATGTATGTTTATAGTGCCTATTCAATGTGCCTTTAGTTAAGGTTATACACAGAGCACACTCTGGAAATTGATTACTTTGTCATCACTCCAAGGATGGATAGATTGACCAACCACCTGCCTGTTCAGCCAATAGATCTATTTCTGATAAACTCCCTTCAAAATTAGTTTATCTAACCATATAAATTGGTGCTAGACCAAAATGGTGTCTTAGCTAAATGGCGTTAAGACCAAATGGTTAGTAGATGAACTACTTGTTGTCAAAATAGGATTAAGCTTTGGGACATGAGACAAAATTGAAAGACCACTTAGCAGTTTATCATTCCACTTACTGGTGCACCATCTGGCAAGGCATATCTTTGGTTGGTGTCCACCTGTTGTCTGAATGCCTCAAGGAACCTATCGGTCAAGGTCTGCTGGATGACGACATTCCTAGCGTTGACGATGGGCATGCTAACCTTGTCCTTCAGGTCTCGGAAATCAAGTGCGTTTAACCTAGAACCATAGAGTGGAACAATTAATATAGGCCTATCTGTAAAGGATGTAGAGAAGCGGTTCTGGGGCCTAAAACACAAGGCTCAGCGATCCTCGTAGAGCATTTTTCTACTTATTTTCTATGATTAATTGCACTGACTACAATGTATAATTAATCATGAAAATAGCGTACGATTAATCACTTCCCTTAAGTTATGGGACCCTGATGTATGAAGTGCTAGAAATGCAAAACATTATTATTTCATTGACAAAGATATTGCCTCACCCAGGATATAAATTTGAAATAATTTTAGCTTTTAAAGTGGATTAATGAATTATTAAATATATGCTATTTATAATTCTACTGTATTTTACAGTTTCTCTGAATAAATTGCATTTATCATTATAATCATTATGCGTATAATGCAGAGTGATATATGCAAGACAACCATAAGTACTTTATAGGAAATTCCAATTTTTATTGTTATTATTTACATGTAGTAAAGATGGATTATTAACTGCGAGTGGTTAACACTTATGATTATAGATTTCTGTGGCACTGTTTTGTTCTTTGGATTTTGCTTTGGTATTAATGCATTTTGTATACCTAGGTATTAACATTTTCATTTTTAGCCCAGGATTGTAAATTTCAGGAAAGTCCCCGTACTTTCAGAATCCTGCAACATATCATTTTTCAGATTCGCAGAAAACAGGAGACTCGAAACATACATCATTTCAACACAAATTAAGTTTCCCTAAAATAATGCAATTTATGAGATGCCAATACCTGATTTTAAATGGCTTGATATTCCTATTGATGCTAACGACTTCAATGGTAAGAATTTGTACACCAGTGTTGCTTTCATGGGACAGAGCATGATCGACACTCTGCAGAATATTCAAATGACAGTCCTGCTTATGAGCGAAGTACACTGAGTACGCAGAAGTCCTGATGATCCACGAATCTGTGACGTAAACTCTACAACTTGGTGGGCCGGTGGAGAACTTGTTGATCCGCCGAAACTCGATGCTGACGTTGGACGATACTGCCCGCCACGAGTTGCTGTGATGTCCGAGGGTGGTCGCAACGGGGTGCTTTGACCAGTGCTCCCTTGACCAGTAGTATGCTATGGCCAGAGTGATGGCAATGGCTAGTACTGAGGCGATGAGGTAAGCAAGCCATATGGAAGATACTGTCCATGGTTGAAAAAGGTTGTATTCTGGGCAGACTAGACCAAAGCCTATATAGTAACCTATTGGGGAAAATAAAAGGACAAGATGCAGTCAGCACCACCTAGTCAAAAGTTCAAATCCCAAAACATTACTTCAGTGCAGTGTTGAGCTTTTGAAAATAACTGGCTTGTTTTTGTATCCTTTTGCAAAGCAAGTGTCCAATATCAGCCACATGCCTCTACTGTAGTACAATACTAGACTTTCAGGAGAGACTTCCAAATGTACCCTCCACCAAAAAAAAAAAAAAAAAAAAAAAAAAGATGTTGAGTCTACAGACTACTCACCTTCGGTTTCACCCTCGAAACCTTTTTTTTCTGTTACTTTTTTTTTTTGGGGGGGGGGAAGGGACTGGGACTCATCTTGATGGAACTGTTGTCAAGACCTCTGCCCACTATGCAAGAAAATGCCGATAGTGAAAGTGCTCTTTAGCCATTATGAGCTGATGAGCTGATAGATGGAGGACATTGAACACACCCTTAATTTCTCATTATACCTGTGTTTTGTAATGTTTTTAATCATAATTCATGTTGCCATTTAAATTTGGAAACACAACATTCTACACACCCTAAATGGCCCAATGGCTATAGATGAACAATCACACATGCTCAACCCTGCACGAAAATTTGATTGAATAAAGCCATATTTTGGTACAATGTATGTATTCCACTTTCCCATTATATATGTTCTAGATTAGGGCTAGATATATTATTCTAAACCTCCAATTTTTTCCCAGTTTAACAGGTACATATTGAACTCTTGCCGACTTTCATAGCCAGCTAAAGTGCCCATTAGGAAACTTGATATTTAGCTCACTTTGGGGGCCAATTTTATAATAATAATATTCCGCATTTATATAGCGCTTAATACATCGGAACGACGTCTCTAAGCGCTTTTACAGACATATTATTACCCCGGTCATCAGATCCTTGCATGCCCGCATACAATGTATGCACCTTCTCCACTCCCTGGGGAGCATTCCAACAAGAGTTCCAAGACTCAATTGCTAGGCATACTACATATAGGCTTTCACATCCTACTGGGTACCCATTTTACACCTGGGTGGAGAGTGGCAAAGTGTGGATTAACGCCTTGCCAAAGGACGCTAGGCCATGGTGGGATTCGAACACACGACCCTCTGATTACAAGGCGAGAGTCGGAACCGCTACACCACGACGCTTCCACGTCCATACAAGTTTCAGCTCAATTCTTGCCATTATTATGATGGGATATCCAAACTAAAAGGACTTTCTGATGATTTTGATAAGTTTAAGAAGAGATCTATGAAGAGATATATGTAGAAAAATCATATCTCTAATGAATCAGAATACAGGTACTGGTACACTGTAACTCTGCCCAAGTCAAATCTCTTGGGACCAGAGAAATCAGTTCGACTTCGGTAAAATTTGAATTTTAGAAGAGGTAGATCTATAGAACAAGTTTACAATAATCTGGTAATAAAAATTGCTTTGACTTTACTAGGCGATTACTATTCGTCTTATGGAAGGTCGACCTAGGCAGAGATACATGTATCCTATATATCCAACACTTTCTAACTCAAAAGTTTTCAGTCTCTCATTTAAAGTATCATTTTACAGCCAAATCGAATTCTTACCATCTGCTCTCGCTCAGCATGAGTGTGTCTGTATACTTTGCTGATGCTTGCGCTGCCCTCTTATGACAATCTTTGTGCATAATAATTGTGATGAATTACATTTTTGGACTGAGAATTTGAATAAAATTAGCAATTATGTTTCAAAATAGTAGCTCAATCTCCTGATAATTATTGGATTGGTGTAGATAAACTGGAGACCTGGTGGGTGTTTCATAAAGCTGTTCGTAAGTTAAGAGTGACTTTAAGAATGACTGGTAATCTGTTCTTGTGGTAAATGGTATATCCATTGGCGATGGTGTAGCGCGTAAAGAAGGAACACCAGTCGTTCTTAACTAACGAACAGCTTTATGAAATGGCCCCATTTCTTTTTCTTTTCAAATTCAAATAAATGACTTTTAATGAATAAGCTTGCGATTACAATGTCCACTGGTGGGCGTTCCATAAAGCTGCTCGTAAGTTAAGAGCGACTTTAAGAACGACTGGTGATCCCTTCTTGCGGTAAGTGGTATATTGAATTGGCGATGGTGTAGCGCGTAAGAAAGGATCACCAGTCGTTCTTAAAGTCGCTCTTAACTTACGAACAGCTTTATGAAACAACCCCCTGGTCACATATAGGCCTATATCATGTTGAGTGGAGCTTTGTTTATTGCATTTCCTTTTCAGTGTCATTTTTTGCTGTCATCTAAGGCTAAGACATGATATTTTATCTGTTGATAGCCATTTTAGTATAGATTTTTAATTTATCATTCCTTTTCCAACTTCTTCACTTTCATTTCATATGAAAATGAAAATTTAGCAATTGCACTCTCTTTCTCTTCCCTCCCTAAATAATTTCTCTGATTTTGTTTTTCTTTCTCTAAAATCCAACAATATTCCTTTCAGTTAACTATAGCCCTAGATATTTACATTCTATAAATTCCAATAAAATTGAACAGAAGCAGAATAAATACTGTGAAGCTCATGAAAGCAAAGCCTGACTTTAAAAGTTTAACTTTGAACAGGACATCAACTTCAGATGGGTGCTAGAAGAGCTGGCTCTGATGCCCAATTTGAATTAACATGATAAACAATGATAAGTGTTGTAAAGTTCCATCATAGATCGTGTAGCCATGACAATGTAACATAAGAACAGTTGGATCTACAAAAAGTAGGATGGGGGGTCAGGTGCCCGGACACTTTATACTTTTGAAGCCTTCTTTTTTTGTCTTTGGATTACACTAAAAATATGAATTCAATAGTTGTAATCCTCTTCTATTTTGTTCTTTATATTTCCTATCATTTTGTACTAAAAATTGATGAAACCTCGCTTGTAAATTTTTCCAAATGACTTTCTATAATTGATCGTCCGGACACACAACCTGTCCGGTCACACAACTGGGTATACCATACTACAATACCATACTACAAGCTGAAGCAAGACAAGAGTTTTAATCGGGGGGGGGGGGGGGGGGGGGGGGGCACTCGACCATAAAAGTGGTAGGTATGTGCCGCGGGCGAGACAAAAACAGGGACTTTGGAACGGGCTTATTGTAAAAAGGAGGGTCTTCGAACTGGGCTTCGGAACTATACAAACGTTTGTGAAAACAAGGGTCTTTGAAACGGTTCACCTGCGTGTGAGTGCGTAAGCAGCGTATGCATCCCTATGGGATGGGCATTCGTGCATGTAGACAGGACTAACCATTGTTTCTGGGGATTTATTTAACAATTTCTGACATTTTACTATAATCCCCATTCACCGACGGTAGTGTGTTAGTGCGAGCCTGCATGTGTAATCAGGTCACCAATTCGGGCGACCAGGTTTTGTCCAGATTTTTATTATTTTTTAAAATTCTAAATGACGTTATATTATCTTGAACGAAGGCCCACTATTTTCTTTAGAGTCTAATCTTTCTTTTGATACTATATAAGTTCTAAGAAAATATACGTTACCGATGATTTATTCCTTATTTTTTGAATTTTCTGCCGAAGAGGAAAAAATGGCAGCCGTGTGTTGCTGCCCTCTACATTCAACGAGTTGTGTTTTTATCAAGGCTTTCCGATTAAATTTTCGATATCCTGACCAATCAATGCGAGCGACAAGTTCCAAAATGCACGCACATCTACAAGCGCAAAGCAGCAACACAAATCGCGATATATAGCGACTGGTAAATACGTCTGTAAGGATGATGACGTAATCCAAGATGGCAACTTACGTTGACCAACAAAAGGATTGAAGATGACTATGTTTCGATCATTATTTGAAAGGAATTAGCGGTAACTGCGGTCTGAGGTACGATATCTCTGAATTTTATATATTTTTTCGTAAGTTTGGATGTACTTTCTTTTTTATAATGTGACATTTTATGCACAAAAAAACGATCCGAAACTCGGATGTTAGATCTAACGTTACTGCTAATACATTGGCTGTACGTACGGGCCAACAACTCTTCAGTCCACTAGCTCACTGCAACCATCCTGCCTGTGGGGAATCTACAGGTAGGACTATGGTATGCCAATGCTGTACATAGCACACACTTTAAAAAATCATTAAAATATCACTTTCGTTACCAAAATTACTAATTTCCATACAGTTGCAATTTATTTTTCATTAGTAACTTGGGAATAATTTTTGTATTCACCAGAGTACTCATAAACTTGAATTTTTTGCATATTTTTGTGTACGCCCTCTATTGGTGGAAAGTAATATGGCAAGAAAATTTTCATTTTTCAATCTCTATTTTTAATTAAGAAAAAAATAATTTAAAATTCAAATTTACTTAAGAGCCAAGTTGTATGATGAATAGGTGTATTGGAAACTGTCAGTGTAAGAAAATCAAGCATTTGTCCCAAAGAAAAAGAGAAAATAGGCCAAACATTGCCACCCTTATTTGCCACACATGGAGATATAACAGAGAACAAGGTTATATCATATTAACTTTGTTCATTGAATGAGTTCTTCAGTCTATGTATTGATAAGTGGAGCCAACGCAGTTCAGCGGAACCAAAATACAGAGACTGAAGCTTGTTTTGGTCTAACGTGCATGCAGAGGTGATGGTCGGACAGCACTCTGCTCTAGAGCTATGGGCTGCTTTTCACCAAAAATCACCGCAGCTCATTGCAGCGGATCAATGCGGCCCGAACGCCGTAACGAAAAATATGCGAAGCATTGGAACGCATTTCTTCCTTTTTTTTCTTGATAAAAAGAAGATATGCTTTGGAACGGAAATTTTAGTGTAAAAATGGGCACTGATGGGAGTCCTCTCCCCGGCACATATACCCCGGGGGGGCCACTTCCATTGACGAGTGGATACCATGCGCGCGACCATGGGGTCTCGAAAAGCACCCTAAACACGCATTTTCCGTATTCTGAAAATGCACCCCTTAACAAGTATTGGCGTGTAAAACCCTACCCTTAACAAGTATTGGAAACAAAACGATATACTAGTACTCTTGGCAAGTATTCCCTGAATTGGACCCCTAAACAAGTATAGCGATATTTCAATCAATCGTCTGTTTTACCTTTACTTACATACCGTAATTGGGTTTAGTATATATACAGCCCCACCTCCCCACATCTCGCGCAAATCGTACTCTAAACACGTAGTGTTGTCTCTTGCCTTGGGGCAAAAAGTACATCCTTTATTATAAAACATTTTAGTCTAAGTTTTTGTACCCTCGCGAATTTGACCCTAAACACGTAGCTTTCCCAGCGAAAATAGATACCCTTTTTTCATTATTTCAGTGTTTTTGACACCCTTATTACGTTACGTAACGTGCCCTATCTTGAAAAAGACATCCTTTTTAGTTATTTTACGTGTTTTTTTGGTCGTGCATGGTATCCACTCGCCAATGTAAGTGGCCCCCCCGGAACATATACATGTACCCACCATGCATTATGTACTGAGTACCCCCCCCCCCCCGGTTTTAATCTGGCCAAACTTTGTGAGTGATATTTTCTTTCAAATGCCAATGCCTTTTCTTTGTATGAATGACCTTCCAAAAAATTTGCAATTTTTGTTTTGTTCTCCTCTCTTTGCCTGGTGGGTTGGCAGATTTAATCATGGCTGGGCATGATCTAAATGAGGTCTACTAACCTATGGGTAGAAGGGCATGGAAAATAATAGTTGCTGTCGTCCTTTTGATGTGATAGTGAACAAAATGCAGCTCTTCACTCCCAAGCCAAGATGAAAGCACATTCTGGACGGTAAGACCAGCAGAACGAAATTCGCTGGGTGGGACAACCAAACAGGCCGACAAAAGCATGTAAACCAGGGTGAAAACAAAATCTGCTGAAGCTTGGTACATTTTTACTTTTTAAGAATTGTATTTAAAGAAATATTGGCTGCTGTCCACGGCAAGAAACGTCTCAAAAGAACGTGATTAGCCTTCTTCTCAACAGCACGAACCCATCCCTCATGTCCCCGGCGCGGCAGAAATTGTGCGAATGTTTCAGTTTGGCTCTGCGGCTCTGCCGCGCCGGTGTACCGGCGGATCCTGCGCCTGGCAGATACCGTTCTAGGCACCAAATCCGCCGGCGGATATGGTTCTCCTCCGGCGGATTCAGTACCAAAAAAGGCCACTCCCTTCGGAAGATTCGGAAGATATCGTTCTTGCGCTATCGCGATATCCTTCATTCATCACGTTCACACGTCATGCATGCACGCGCACCGCGCGTGAATAACGTTGCGAAATGAAGTTCGAAGAAGAGGTGGGTTAGCCTTAGTCTAATTGAGAGCCAGCTACCTTTCGGATTCTAGTTACATTAGGCCTTGAAGAGGAAAGCCTCAACATTTTGCCTTTATTCTGATGATTAGGGACAGACTCAGACTGACGTTAATCAGAGATTAAGTTTGCATTAGGTTGGAACTAAGTTCTAGTGGAGACGCCAGCTTATCACAACGTTGGCCCCGTAAGGTGGTCTTCAGGGACGTCACGTGGTATGAGACCGCGCGATATAATTACGTTATCATGAAGTTCGAAGAAGAGGTAGCTCTCATTGAGAGCTACCTTTTGGACTCTAATTACATAATTTCCAAGGCATTGAAGAGGAAGGCAGCCTACCCTTTTCTTTGTTTTCCAAAAATTAGCTTTTGACTAATTGCATTTTACCTTCGTTTCGCGCTATTGTTTGCCATTTTGTCATCTTTTAATTTATTTCCCACCGTGCTATTACATTACATATGCCTGTTTTGGAATGATTTGTTCTTTCTCAAATGTTCTTCTTTCGTTCATTTTCCCGATTTCCTTCCTTTTCCATTAAAAAGGGTTTTTTTCTTCGTTTTCTTTTCACTTTTTCCTTTCCTTTTCCCCTCATTCCCCTTTCCCTTTCTTTCTCCCTCCTTTTTTTTTCCTTTCCCGTTTTTCTTTTATTCCTGGTTAAATCCGCCAGGGGGCAACTCCCCCCCCCGCCTGTTACGTCATGAATATCCATTAGGTGGACTGATGATGTCACATCTCCACTTGTTCTTTTGTAATTTATTATATGAAATTAGGTTTATTCAAATTTTTTCCTCCAAGAACTAGAAAATTTGGATTGACAACTGATTTAGTGCATTAGATATTTATTGCTGCAACTTATTTCATTATAAGGGAGACATATTATTCACACAAGTATGAAATAAATGAAAAAAATATGGTTTTGTGTGATAACATAAGAAAACGGAAAATGGGGATGTGACATCATCAGCCCAACTAATGAATATTCATTATGACTGTTTTCACAAAATATTGCTTAACTTTAAACTTCAATAACTTTATTATCCGATTTTGATGAAATTTTCTGCATTTTGCTCAGTGAATTCTACTCTATTTATTAAGATATAAATATTTTCAGCCCGGACCATCCCTTTAATTCAGATTCCTTAAGAAAAATATTGAAAAAAAAGGAATTAAAAAAAAAAAAAAAAAAAATACATGACAAATTAAAAATAGGCCTACAATAAACTACATAAGATATTAATCATGTTTTGAAATTCTTTCTTTAAATGTTTGTTTGAAAAATGTTTTCACAAAAAATTAGCACTCTACAAGCAATAATATGAGTTAACAGCAATATATATTCATAAACTAATTTGCCTCATTTATTTTGAAATTATGAAGTTTTAACTCGTTGAAAATCTGTAGTTTTATAAAAACCATAGGCCTATATGGGGGTACAAATTTTCGCCAGTCTGGCAAACTTACACTAATCATGGTGTGAAAAAGCACAGTTAAAGATATCGATGCATACTGCGGACTGAAAATTTCATCAAAATCTGATAATAATAAATAGCAAAGTTTTGGCGCATGTGCCAGGTCTATGTATACATGATATATCGAGTCATTGTTTCTCCTATTCCCTCACCCCCATCGAGCCCTTCGTCAAAAGCTGTATGGATCCGCCCCTGAATAAAAATTCACTAAAAGTCTAAAGGCGGACGAAAATCCCCTCCCCCCATTGGTAACGACATTGCCAGAGCCGCGCATGCGCGCGCTGCCGAGGTTGGACGTCTGTCCAAATAAATATTACACGTATCGTCAATAGAACCAAATCCGCCGAGGAACCAAATCTGCAAACATCAAGCCGCGTCAAACCCGGCGGATATGGTTCCGATTAAAAACGATATCGGCCATTAAGAACGATATCTGCCGGCGGATACGGTATCCGCCGGTGGAACCGAATCCGCCGCTACACCGGCCGTTCCTAGCGGGCCAGCAATTTTCAGCTACTGCACTGGTACTACTACTAGTCGAAGATTTATCGTACGGCAGGTGCTAGTCCACGTCCTACAATTAGTCTGCACGCAACAGACCCTGATTGAAATTTGTACAAGAATTGTATTCAATTGTATAGTCTCGGTTTTAATCAAAGTCTGTACTATAGACTGGAATTTTCTGTTCCGATGGTTTGACAGGTATCATCATCATCATCCATCATCATCATCAATCAATCGATCATCCTCCTCCTCCACTTACTCATCAACATCCTCCTCCTCGTCAGTCAGCATGCAGCAGCATCAAAACAACATATATATATATATTTTGTATATTTGTTTGCTTTTCATTCCTCATTATTACAGAACAGTATTCATCATTGCCATCAACTGTTTAATTAGGCCTCCATCATCCTCCTCCTATCATCATTATGGTAATCATGTATGTCATCAAAATCATATCTCACATCATCATCAATATTACGAGCAGGCAGCATCATCATCAATAAGCATTCAAACTCAGAACTTCATAATAATTTTGTTGGCATCATTATTATCATAATGCAGATATTGAACATTATCATCATCATTGTAGCTGCGTCAGCTACACTAGGCTTGAAAATTTGTAAACGCACACATCAAGCAACTTCAAACAAGAACATGTATAGCAGAAACCAGTTATGATGCCTTTAATCGTATGAGCCCTATGCTCGACCATTGAAATATAGCAGTATAGAGATGGTGGTTTAACTTCGGTAACAAAATAAATAAGGTTCATCTAGATCTACACGTTTATGACAATTATTATATCCAAATGTGTATTGCACGTATAAGGAATGTTTTATATACTTCAAAATTCATCTTCTTCAGCATCATTCCTTTCAGGAGTTAACATAATACAGTCTTACTATAACTAGTTATTCACATACCGGTATTTATATAAGTAAATGACAATAAAAAAATCAAGTATCGTACTCACCAACTGTTTCCTCCAGGCATGGAGCTACTAAGACGGAGTCTTAGCTCAACAACTATAATAACTGTGATATATACATGGGAGTGTATTCGAGTTTCCAAGTGAAAGTGAACCACACCCCACCTGGCAAGTGGTTTCGTTCATCTCATGTTCCCTTCGGTCAAATAATGTCCTTGCAGGGGTCAGCAAAGGTTATGAATGGAATGTGTATGGGACTGTTATTAGACTGGACATAGTGGGAGATATGGAGTTAAAAGGAAACAGGAGTTATATTCGCTAATATTGACGTGCTTATTTCATGCCACTATGGCGCGCTACATCATCATCTTCATCATTACCATCATCATCATCATAATCATCATTACCATCTACATCATATCATCAACACTACCATCGTCATCACCGTCATCATTATCACCACTATCATCATAATCATCATCATCAACACTATCATCATCATCAGTACCATCATCATCATCATCATCATCACCACCACCATCCTCATCATCATCGCCACCAACACCACTACCATCAATGGCACCATCACAAACTCCAAAGTCAAACACAAATGATGTATGAGATCGCATCTTTGGAGCTATCATAACACATCAACATTTAGACCAATAAAGAGGCAAAGAATGACACAATAAAATCCAATGCAGCTTTGGTGTATTGCCAAAATCCTACAATTTCCCATTATTAAACATAGAGAAGCCAGTCAAAATTCACACAAAGAAGCCAAGACTCAAGTACCTTTATCACATAATAAAACTCACTGAAACAATCAAAATAATCCAGTCATTACTATGACTATAAAAAAATAAAAGGAAAATAATCAAAATAGAAAAATCACTTCAAATACTGACAAATTTCATGCTTGTTTCATTTAAGACATGGTGAAAGGAAAACCCTGAAAACTATACTGACAAGTACATCTATACCAGTGTATGTAAAATGCGACATTATCTCGTTTAACTTATTTCACAAACAAATCATTAACCAATTCATTTCTCATAAGGATCAATTACTTGCAGACATCTTTTGTTCACATTCATATCTGTCAAGAACGAGTAAACAGTAATTCATTTCTCAGATTTATATCTAACCTATTTTGCAAATGAGTGTTATCAAACTCACACGGTGATACTACTATGAAATACACCAATCAATTTCCAGTTGACGATTGATGGCAGTGCACCATAATTTGAGCCTTTAGAGAATTCTTTATAAAATTACACAATTCTTCTCTATTTGAGTAATTATATCATTATTTTATATGATAAAAAGCAAATGACTATATAGTTTCTTCAGAGAATTTTTTGTTAGAAATGTCATACATTGTATTAAGGGAAAAATTGTTAAATCTTGCCAAAATAGAAAATAACACAATTCCTCTACGGTGGGGATAATAATAGAACTGAAGTCAACTGATTTTGGAAGCAGGAGAAAACCACTAATTTGTAAAATTTAGCACAGAATTTAGTGCCTCCTGATTTTGCCAATACAACATGATCAAAGGCAGATATCTCGTTTAATTCTTATAATCATTGGAAATTGAAAATTCATTGTACAAGTGAAGATTGAATATTCTGAATTACATATTATATAAATTGGGAAAGAATATAATTTGGCTGCATGACATACTAAATATTAAAAATAATCAAATTAATTATTAATTATCACACAAATAATCTGATGGAAATCTAATGCTCTATGTATTGGAATGAAAAAGTTGACATTCAATTGAAATTCAAAATAATATATTCAATCTTAATTTGCAAATAAAGGCGCATAAATATATATCAAACTCCCAAATACCACTAACGTTGGAATTTACAGCAAATTCAATTAGTCCTAATAGGAAATAAATGTCAATATATATATTAATGGTAATAGCAGCGCTGTAGCATTGGGATTATCGATATAACAACGAGCTGGGGTTAAGTCTTCTACTACCACTGCCCCCAGTATACCAAAACTTAGGCACACACATGAAGATAAACAAAAGGTGAAAAAACAACAAGTTTTTCTCACGAGCATGGAAGAGCAAATACGTAACAATATTAAGTACAGTACAATGCGTATAATATTCAACAGCCAAATACTAATCCTTACGAAATCCACCTCCTCCTGCAATGTCATAATGAGGTGGAAATCCATAAAATAATCCTAAGAATGACTATGTCGATACAATATACGGTATAGAAACAAACATGGCTGCTCATTTCTGCATCAAAAGGTGAACCAAAAAAGAAGACAATCTCGATATAATTTCAACATTGTCCGAGGCACGTAACTACTAGAGACATCACTCATGTACCAGAAGTAATCGTTGTGATAAAAAAAGGCAAAATACATCCAAAACATCTAGATTTCTCCTCTCCAACAAGTGCCCCAACAAATCCAGCACTGATAAAAATGCATATAACACTGACATGGTTTAGAAGAGAGAAAAAATCAGCTATCGACTGTGTAATACTTGTTATCTAGTCATCATGCCATGCATATTGAAGTCAAACTTTGAAACTTTCCAAAATAGTTCGGTCGAGAGGAGCGTCTCCGCCCTTCCCAGCCAAATACTAGCACTAAATCCAGCAAATCCACTCACATCCAAATATTACAAAACATCACATCACAATGTGAAGAATATTAATGCTAATTGATTGATAATTGCCTACTATTAAAGATATTCCAAAAAATGGTACCAAATAACAGGATATTACATACGCGCAAAAATCCCCGCAAATTTACAAAAGCATTCTATACCACTATTCAAATCCAATAGTTGAGTAATTCTGTATATATAGATATATATATAAAAACAGGCAACAAACATTAAATACTCTTTTGATAACACCACTGTTAATACTAAATAGTTCATATATTTGTATCAAACTCATATGATCTGTTTCATTTTGTTTTTGTTGTTTTTTGCATTTTTTTCTTAATTTACAGAAGGGTTTTCACCACAAACTAGTTTCAAAATTTATAGGTGTATAATGTTGAAATAAAAGTGAGATATTCATGCCCCATTTAATACTCAATTCACAATGCAACAGTTTGTTTTTATAAAACCAAAAAATACAGTAAATCAATTACAATTCAATGATTTTCTCAAACATTATAAATTCACAAAATTCATGATTTGAATGTTACAGCCTTACTATCTCCAACATTTCTAAAACTCCAGATGAAGAATATTCTCTATTCTAAACAAAGTTTACATCAATACATTCGAAGACACAAGTTCCATATACAATTCTTAATATTCCAAACAGCATTTGCCTTTAGTATCCATCATAATGATCTTTTCTTATAAACAAGAAATGTTTAATAAATTCTGGGATAATGAAGATATGGATGCATCTCGCTACAATGTTTCAATTTGGTTTATATGCCTCTATTGATTCAAAATGAAATTATTTGTCAACATAGTTTTGATACTCTAAATGACCACACTTCTACACTGTGTGAGATAAACAATAAAACTTAAGTACCGGTACAGCTTATCAATCGTGTTATAAGCAAAAGCAGTTCGGGACATCAAAACATGGTATATATTCATGTTCTTTCCCCAACATACTAAAAACACAATATAACTTCCGACTTTCCATGGTAAACATGTTTTTTTTTAAGAACATTGTTTCACGAGTACTGGATCTTGATTAATTCAATTACTTTTTTATCTTCTGTAAATTTGGTCCATTTCTGTCTTTTTTTTCGGTTTGTATTATAATATAACCCACAATCATCTGCTACTACATGACATAAAAACAGATATCAATAGGCCTACATACGGTTTTGATAACAAATTAAATGGGGAATAGGAGGGAAATTGAGTCGAAATTCATAATTTTGATGCTTTAGAAGGAACGATTTTTAAATTGTTTGTCATATAAGCACCTATAGGGACAATCACACACTCACATTGACAGACAAAAAAAAAAGAATGAACAAAGACATGGCTGTGAAACAAACAATCCTAATCAGATCAATATCATCACCATATTCATCATCATCAATCATCATTACTATTGTCAATATTAAGGCTACACAATAGTTGCAAAAGAAGCTGAAATGAGGTAGATAGGTGACTATCATATCTTATAGACAAAACACCAGCATATCAGCATTGGCCCTATCAGAGCAGAATATTAATAGAGGTATAAAAACCTGTGCCTTATTTGTTTTATTTTAATTTTTTCCGTGAAGAATTACGATTGAAGCACATGTACCAGGTATACAAGTACTATTCAATATCAAATGAAAACATCTCCTGCCATAAGTGTAATGATTAAATTGATTTAATAAAAATTTAATTATTTTACACAAAGGATGCATCTCACGTCTTCTGTTAGAGGTGTCATTCAATTAAAAAAAAATATTCTCTCAATTTCATGCTCCACCATTATAGAGCAACATCTTTTCTGCAAAATCAAACATGCCTTAATGCAGAATAAAATCTTTAACATCCCTCTTTTAACGGTGCTATGGAAAATAAGAAATTTGAAAAACTTCTTTTTTATCCAAAACATGAACAAACGCACGACATATCACAATTTTTTTTTCTCAAAAATTCTGCTTTTCTTTCCCAATCTACTACTTGCTGATTTCACACTATCGGAAGTATTCCATTAATTATATATATATAATCAAACAGGTTCTACAAACGCGTGGTGCAGAACATTGTATAACTGCCATTAAAAATCCACTTGAACGACAACCCATAGGCACTAGACTTTGACACGAAACAGAGGAGGAATTTCAACCTCCGCTAGATCTCTGATACCTGACAATACTGGAGAAAAAATGCAAAATGTATCCCTAACAAAATGCCAAATCACAATCCATGAGTAGAAAAAACCTATATTTTTTTAATAACATTTTTTGATAATATGCGCCAGTACATGCCCAAAAAGAGGAAAATGCTATCACAAAGAAAAGGATATTTTCCACTATTTGTTTGAATTTTACCATACCACTTTCATGCTTGATACAAAGACAACTTTAAAAATTAACACACAGTGAGGAAATACAATCACTCCATGAACAAGGCATTGTCGACTCTCTCTCTCTTTTTTTTAAACTACCATTTTTATTATTTTTTTCCAACCACAATTTTCCAGAGCACAAATCCACCTATCCTATTGTTAACGATGTATACTAAATATCCAATAAGACAGAATTCCACTGTAAAAAATTTGAAGATGATTATTCATAATGTTTGTTGTTAAAGAACACGGCAAATTAATATGCCATCAAATGGAAATGGTAAGACTTTCTTATCCACCATAAAAAGATTATGCAGTTAACAAATCCACGGCTAACAATAAATAGACCATCAGTAACAATAGTTTCTTACATTTTCTGATGATATCGCAAGAAATATGATTTAACATACTATCCTAAAGAGGTACGATGATATAAAATACTGTGTATGAGTCTTTACACTGAACGCTGCAGCTATAAAAGCGAATAACCATTTGGTGAGGTCTAACGTAAGCAAGTATACACAACAAAGCCTGATTATACAAAACCCAGAAATCGTTACATTCACGCCCAAATGAGTCTTACAAACTCATCTAACTAAATCTATCGACTAACTCTTCAAAAAGACTAGGCACACGCTTTCATGAGATAAATTTAACAACGACAAAACAATATGGGTAACACAAGAGAATTTGATTTGCATTTTGGTACATTTTTTTTTTACAAATTAATTGAAATCCATTCTTGCTATCAAAATTGCATTCACGAGGTTGACACTGATTCGAATCAGGACTTTAGGAAGCATATAACAGTGCGACTTACTACATACACACCTCAAAACTACACCAGACCTGAACTGGGAGCATTGCATCTGATATTTATAGGAGGTAATCATGCAAGTTAATGTAAAGAGTATAGAACTTTACTTCAAGGGGGGGGGGGGCAGGGTAGGGTGGAGTGGGGGTTAATTCATGCAGATGGATTGCCAGCAGATGAATTCTTTGAAGTTCAATACTGTAACAGGTATTTTACCAAAAAAAAAAGAAAAAGATATTAAATGTTTTCAAGGCTGGTGAACTGTGTCAGAATATGCATCGCAACTTTTATAAGGATGGACAAGTACTTTGAGCTATTCCAATCATTCCAACAGAAAAACAGGGTGATTATACATTTTTTCTGGTGCAAAATGCTGTTTAATGTGGATCTAGTGGACGATACTGTACATATTTGGGGTTTTTTTTAGAACAAAGTAGTAACATATCAAGATTTGTATCTCAAGACAATGAATGGATCAATAATCGCCGTGACAACTACTGCTAAATGTGTAGTTTTCCAGTAAAGCAGATTGCAGATTCAGATACAAATATAAATCTCAGAATGATGCGTTTTTTTTATAAGCCAATGATCTCCTTTTCAATCTGGCCCTAACCACAAAAAAATCACTTACTCACTAAGGTTTGCTGAGAATGAGAACACTTTGACATGTAAAATATTTGCATGAAAATGTGGAAATCTGTTCTACGCAGCTTTCCTATATCCCAGTTTCTTTTTCCTAAGAAAGCACCACATAGCAGAATACACTATTGCATATTGCCAACTATTAAAAAAGCTCCTTGGTCACATGACTTCAAAGATTTCACAATCAATAATAATAACTGAACATGTGTAAGAAAATAAAATTTTGAAATGAGATACATGAAAAGGAAATGGTCTTTCTTTTCGCATTCAATAGAAGTAGTATTAGTTGCAAAATGACAAAAAAATAAACCAAGGAACAAACCAAAAATGATTTCTTTGAGGAATAAATATTGCAAACTGGGTAAATAAAAAGTGAATTAAGCAAGCTAAGTTTGGTAATACAATAATGGCAACATTAAAGAAATTAAGACGGGTTACACAACATGACCTAATTATAAAAAACATTATCAAAATAAGACTAATATGACAATCAAACGTGATCTATGAAAGTGTAACGTGAATATAAAAAGTAAGTACACCATAGCTGCAACTACTTGCCATATCGAATGAAGACACTCTAATTATACCTCACAACAATAGGAAAAGGAGGAACGACAGTGGACGTATAAAGGAAAGGAACAAAATAAAAACCTATAAGGCACTGTTAAAGAGAATGGAGGGAAAATATCAAGAAAAAAAAGAATTAATTCTATTAATAAATGCACATATGATAAACAATTGTTGCCACGGGAACTGTAGATTGTGGATCGAATAGGGGCAACACTAATCGAAGTAAGCACTGTAAACAATTTGTAATTCTGTTTATCCCTGAGCGAAAAAAAGCTGTTAAGAGTGACATCGTTAGGGGAGTTGGAGCGACAAATCCTGAGCAAATTTAATCAAATTGGCAACATCCTGTACTGCCAGCCTACATAATGACAGAGAGAGAGAGAGAATAGCAAGATCGTGGAAGAATGAATAAGCATTGTGTTTAAAAGCCAGAGTGGGCAGCTATGGAATTTGCTACCATATCTTCAAAAAATTTCTTGAATTTGTGGAAGTTTGTCTCCTAAATACCGTCTGATTTTAAAAGTTGTTATTATTTTGTACCATCAGTGAATATCACTGTGCAGAGGAGTTTACCAATTTGAAAATATTTCAGCACTTCTTCCATATTATCAATGTCAGTTGAATTTTGAAGAATTAAAGGAACAGTATAAATAATATTACATATATCATGTTATAATGGCTCAGAAAACTGGATTAAAAAATGAAATGGCAGCAGTAGTACACGGAAATATAACAAAACATCAACATAAATCAACTAATAATATATGAATACACCAGGATTAAGTAAATGCCACATGATTTGCAGTCTTTGCTGATAAATAAAATAGGAAATATCTTTCTAGAAAGCATACAAATAGCAAGGTTTCAATCATAAATCTTTGATGAAAGTATGAACGTCATACTCAAATTAGAATGTACAGAGAAGCTAAAATTCAATTAAAACAAAAGCATGAGTATAGATTGCACGATTAATCTAGATGAGAAAGTTACAAATAGAAAGAACAGAAGGAGAGAAAAAAATAATGCATGGACCAAAGGGTATTTTTTCATTAATGCGAAATATAGCCATAACGATGACATTTTTGAAGGAACAAATTTATTGCAGTTTAAAAATAAATCGAACCTCACAACAGAGGATTGAAAAAGCTGTACTGATAAGAAACTGATCACGACAAAGGAGAAAGCTTTGACGAGACCACAGTGCTGTTTGAAATACCATGCTATATTTCATCCAATACACTAGCTACAACTAAGTTTATTGCTACGCTCGAGTTGCTTGGGTGTACCATGCTTTTTGCTCTACAAATGATTGTTAAATATTAGGTATAGAGTACTAGCATGATATAGGAGAGTGAAGGTAAACTCTACATACAAGGTTACATACTTTCTGAGGTACATGTAAAACCGCAAGCAAGATTACTTTGTAAGATTTTCTTTTCTTCAAAACAACAACTCTAATAATAATCTGCATAAAAGTGCATATTCAAACCGCATACATCACAAATAAAATAATTCTAATCTCAAAAGCGAGTGAGTATTAAAGAGAAGAAAAGAATTAGTAAATATCCCTGAAATATATAGAAATAAACAAGACTTTGATCTTTTAGTAGTGACTCTGGATGATGCTTCCAGGAAGCCTCGAAGACTACACCTTCGACAGGCTGCACCGACAAGGTCTTGACTCTTCCTTCATGCAAAGGAAGCCAATGATTGGTAGACGACGTATCACATGATGGGTCATCTCACAATCTTGCAGTTCATCCATGTCTACCGGTGTGTTGGATTGTTTGGCATGATCCTCTAACTCGATTGGCTGTTGATCTCGGAGGCATCGGCGCGGCAGATGGGGCAGGTCCTGTTGCTCTTGAGCCACTTATCAACACAGCGGGCATGGAACTCGTGACTGCATGGCAGAACGCGTAGGGTCTGTCTGGTCTCAAAATCACTCATGCATACCACACAGCTGTAAGAAAGATAAAGCAATGGAAGTCAATATCTCTGCCAACTAATCAAGCGCAAATGCTGAATTTGTTGATCACTAGGACCACCACTCACCAAAAATATTGTATTTTAGTTATCAAAACTTGTCTGCAACTAGAGCTGGTAGACACATTTTGTAAAAAAACCAGATGAAATTCATTGTCATCACCCCCCCCCCCAATTTTTTTTTCTTCTGCATTTGTAGTTAAATTATATGGAGCCTTCAAAGGGAAACTACATATTTAGAAAAAAAAATAACATTTAAACAAAATTTCATTCCAAATTTATCTCTTTCTTTGAACACTATTTTATGTCACAGTTTTTCTTTACAATCACATTAAAAAAAAATTTAATTATTCTTTTCTCAATTCTCATTCAAAATTCGTCTCTCTCTTCGAACACCATTTTTAGTCACAACTTTTTTTTCTACAATTTTTGCAAATTTTTGGAGGTGGAAAAATGGAGGGAAAAATGTATATATTTTCTTGTATGTCCTTCTATACAAGAATGACTTAGCAACGCATAGAGTTTTGAAATTGGGGGGAAGTTCCAAAATCGTAATCAAATATTCAATATTTCAATTTCATGAGTTTAAAATTGAACAAATTGATACAATGACACAGGGTACTATTGTACAGGAACAGGCAATGATTTGAGGAAAACAAATGAAGAGAAATCAAATCACGAAAGAGGCCTATTTGGGAAATCTCACTATTGTTGGCTAAATTCCAAAAACTATGTTATTGATACAGGGAATTGAACTTGATGAATCCCTAACATGGACAACTCAAGGAAGAGCTAAAATGTGACCGCCAAGGCACCAACCTCAAACACCAAATTAAGTTAGCAAAAAATAGTTTTAACAATTCCTAATTGATGTGGCAACTAAATGAAAATGTTCAGTCAATGATATCTAATGAATCAAACTTAAAATTCTAGTGTATATTAAATCAATGAAATTCATTAAATACATTAGATAACATGTGTGCAATGGTACTTAGGCATGACGTTTCAACTCTTTGTTAAAACATCCCCCCCCTCAAATTCTCAAATGATAAGAAAAAAATGAAACAACCAAATCTCACCATGTTTGGTCATTAATGGTTCGGGGTGTCTCCGGGTTGTAGCGATACGAAGGTAGCTGATCGATATTCGCTTTGCTCAACCCCCTTGGCTTGGCCTCCCCGAGTCTTTCGGCTAGGTTCAGAAGGGCTTCGTAATTCTCTACTTCGGCATCATCGGGCTCCAGCTCAACAGGGAAACCCTGAGTCACCTGGGGACTGGGCAGTCTGTGTAAGGTATCAAGGTCAAAGGATATCGGTCACTAGACATCCAATTACAGACTAACAGGATGGCAAAATATATGTCATTAATATAGCAATAACTATATTTAAGCCCAATGAAAATGGAATTATAAGGCAAAAAAAAGGTTAATTATACTTCAATTACAGAATCAAATGATGACCAAATAGGTCATCTATATAGCAATAATACATATATTTAAAACTGATAAAAAATGAAAGTCAGAGAGCATTCCATTTTAACAGAAGGCATGTTGAACTTGTTGATGAGCAGCTGTTTTATACTTCAAACAGCTGTTTTTGTACATTTATCCGCAATTTTGACCATTTGTTTGTACTTGTTTTGTCTTATTTTGATAAGCTCATTCAATTTGTTGACTGTTGATTAAGAGTAACATAAGATGATCAAATTATTATTTCATTCCCATAGCAACTGGAGATAATGCTGGGGTAATATATAGTGTGCAATTGAATAAGAAACTGAACAATCACTGCATTGTTATTACTAATTTTATTAAGGTTATTACAGGAGCTTATTACTCTTTACCATAATAAAAAATCAAAAGCCTGGTTACGAAATGGTGAGACTGTTATCTGAAATGAACTTACAGATATCTGAACAGAAGTGGCTGGAGGGCTGCGGGTGGGGGCCTGAGTGGGCGTGGCATTGGTCTCCGTTGGTGACGTCCCATGCTGTTGAATCGAGGGTAGGTGAACTGCGGCAACACAACAACATAGTGAAATCAAGAGTTAGTTGGTTCAGAAGTATAGGTATACAAGTTTTTTTTCAACATTTTTTTTTTCGGTGGGAAATGTCAACAATACTTTTCCAACCATTATCAACTTGAATTCTAATCAGTAAAGATAGAAACAAAATCGAAACAAAGCTAGTTACGAATATTGTCTTGAAACAGAATATGCAGTGAATTTGTACATGATATCATATTATCATATCACAGAGTAATAATGCAATGTTTATGTACACTATGCACTCACATAATGTTGCATAATTTCAAAACCTCTTAGAATACAGATTGATTGTGAAAATGTCCAGGAGGGCCATATTAAATGCCATAACTTAAATCAAATCATGTTCCACCAGTTAATTCTGAAGCAGATTATAACCATATACTAAATCTGCATCGCCACAGAGGGAGCCCTACCCTCCAATTTACTGATGCCACTGAGAAGTGGAGATTAACCTATCAGTCAAGTTGGCCATAAAATGGCATGAATTCATTGGTTCAATGTTTGCCTGACATTTGTAATCAACTCAAAACAGTTACCTAGTGATTAATCATAAAACCCATTTTTACAATTAATCACATTGATCGCTATATACAATCAATCGCAAAAGTCATTTTGGGTGTTTCACAAAGATTTACATGACTCAGATTTGCACTTAAATTCCCAGTTGCATGGGGTATAAAAGGCATCACCGCATTGGTCGAATTGTGCTCTGAGGACACGCCACTGTGCACCAATTGATAAGATTGCATGTTACATATCAAGTGGACGTCGGCATTTAGCCACACTTCACTCTTTGTGAAACACCCCCTGGTTTTTTGTAGATTTGATACTGACCAGTTGATGGACATCTGCTGAGGTTCTCAGGTAGGGATCGGGGATGATGTGGAGGGAACTAGATGAGAATGGAGGATTAGGATGGGTGGATGAAGGCACATGGAATGCTGCTGGACTCTCGTTCATCAGGTGATCCACTTCACCAGTACGCTGGTGGTGCTGCTGTGAAACAAATACAATCATAATCATTATTCTCATTCTTCATGATCATTATTATATCATCAATTTGGTTTGGTTTGGTTTACCGTATAAAAATCACAACAAAATACATTGCACAAGATATAAGATTAAATATAAATATATAAACACTTAAAAAGATATAAGGATAGATCACTCTATTCAGAGCCATTGATATAATGGCTCTGTTCTTCCTAGAGGTCCAGTCAAAGTAACATGAGAAATAAAATGACACATACATATAATGATACATTAATGATAACAAATATTTGAATTATTATTAATAATGATGACGTTCCTTACCCTTATTCTTACAAATTATCATTATTTTATCATTACATAATTAAATAGGATGATGGAGATAATGATGATGAGTTTGATGAGGATGATGATGATAATGATGAAAATCAACATCATGATAATCATTATCTTCATATGTGGGACAGAGCGGTCATTGTCGCTGAGGGGTGTTTATGACTGCGTTGGGCAGCATTCTTTCAAAATAGAAAAGGCAAGTCCAAATATTTATGCTTACTAACAAATCTCATATTTAATGAGATGATAATTCATAAAGAAATCTATGCAATATGGCAACTTTTCAATGGAGGGTAACTTTGTCCTTTTCTTCTTAACTTGCCTCCTTCACTTTTAAACTATTCTTGCAAATGAAAGGGGGGGGGGTATGTGAGTCACAATAGTTCCCAAATGCACAGTGTTTTAACTACATGTACCATGGTAACTAACAGGGCAAAGCAGTCACTCAAAATCAAGGTTTCCATGGTAGTGACCATAATGGCAAACAAACTTAGTAAGATTATATATGATTATATATGATTTGATCTAGACAAGTTTTGAAATTACCTGATGATGTGGTGCTGAGGGAATGTACTGCACCTGTGCCGTGGGCATGTGATGATGATGGTGGTGGTGGTGTGCCGCAGGGTGCTGTTGTGCTGCCGCTGCTACTTGGAGGTGCCCCAGGAGTGCTTCCTGTTGCTGTTGCAAGAGGGTGGTCTGGGTCCCCTGCGAGACTGGCATATGGTGACCGTGGCAGGTGGGTATGTGGATACCACACACTGGCAGGTGGCCCACGTTGCACATGGGGATGTGGGAGGGTACTGTCTGATGGTGGGGCGGCACTCCACCGGCGAAGAGGGGCGATGGGTAGTGGATTGACTGGCTGCTGCATGTCGGCATGGTGGTATGGCCGGTGCATACAGGCACCGCAAAGGTTGGGACTGACATTGGAATGGACAGGGGTACACTGCTTGGTACAGAGACCTGAAGAGAAAAGAGAAAGACATTTCTGTTAAGATTTTCTGCATCAAATTTTACCATCACTTTCATCCAGCAGAACACGAAAGTCACACAAAATCTACTGGATCTAGACAGTATTATACGAGGTAAAAGGTCATTATTTTACTTGAGTTTAAAGAAAGCATGGTTGCTTGTTAGTAAGCAACCAGATGACAAACAGCTAAAGGTTCTATCTGAGGTACCTTATAATGAAGATGTGAAGTATTAATTTTGTTTTTCTTCATTATATCTTCATTCTAATGTGAAACAAGGTTATATTCCTCCCTAATCATGTGGAATTACCATAATTGCAACCTACTCTTAACCATGAACATGCTTCCTTATGTCAATTCTGCAAAAACACAAAAGAAACAGTGATTGAGTGACATTGTCAACTCTCTCATTTACATATCACTGTTTTGTGAAAAATAAAGGAAACTCTAACTTTTCATTTTACATCTGCTTTCTATAAAATTATCAATATTATGCTTCTTTGATTTTTATTTTATTCAAAACACATTCTTGTTGGGGAGGACTTGTCCTTTAAGCTGTAACACTAAAAACTGCATCCTTACCTCATTACTGAGATCAATGATGAGCTGAGGTTGAAACGGAACACCTTGATGATGCGCCCCATGGTTCCCGTGAGACAGCACCCCAGGGTGGGGAGGGGGGTTAGGAGGATGAAAGGCCCGTTGGTCAGCGGCGTTCATCACACCAATGGACGACGACTGGTTCCGACTCCTCAGTAACCTCTCCCTCTGACGCTGGCTCTGCCGTCTCATCGTGGTGGGTGGACTGAAGGATCAAAGAGAAAAAGAAATTATTAATAATATTCTGGGTTCTGTTTCACAAAGACTTACGATCATGGTATCTTTGTCATTATGGCCATGGAAACCTTGATTTTGATTGGCTGCTGAGCCCTGTTACCATGGTAGTTTCCATAATAGTTACCATTTCTGAAACTCCTTTATTAAAATGTGCCCTGGCCTTGTACAGCACATATCACCATCTAACTTCTCTAGATGTGATTGCAAAAGGACTTTGGATATTATCGCCCTAGTTTCAGCCTGATCAACCTTTACACTGCACACAAGCATGGCAGACAACAAAAGTTAATGTACTGAATTTGTGTAAATTGAAATCTCAGTTAACTTGCTAATGGTACTCAGCACAATATTATAATTTCCTCTCCAATCTATTATCGATTATCTTTTTTTTTACAGATTAGTAATTGGATATTAGAAATCTGTCACAGGTCCTAAAATTTTTACCATTCCATGTTTGAGAAGGGGTTTTATATATAAAAAAAGACATAAATAAGCAGCTGTTTTGTTCTGATCAGACACCAATCAAATCATTTTTTTAATGAAATATCTGTCAATTAAGAAATTAAACATATTTTTAGTTTATCCTTCACAAGTTAACACCATAACCATTTTAGGGCACATGCTTTTGTAATATGATGTAGTAATGAACTGCACTTTTGGGGAATTAAAGAATTTCAACATGATTTTCAGTCACAAAAAAAAAAAATCCCTCTTAAAATGCCTCGTTGGGTCCACAATTCAATTCTTTCTTATTTTTATATCACACCAAGGATTCATATTGCATCTCTGTTTACTAGGCGAAGGTCAAAATTGCTTGAACATGATAATATTGTTGCCATATTTGTTTCTACTTTCTTTCCTGCCAGAATCCTATCAAATCCACTTCCATTGTGTTTTTCAATACTGGAACAACCCACTCAGTTGTGACACAGATTGACAGTGCTTTACCATGAGAACAAATTAAAACAACCTTCATGCTTAACGAGTTTAACATACATAGTAATCAAGTCAATCATACCATAACTATGGTATCTGACTAATCTTTTGTACCAGTTCTACAAAACAAGAATTAAAAAGAAATCTCCATTACTAATGTACTTGATGTTCTATGGCTTAGAAATTAGGTTTTGGTGATTTTTATCGAGTTGGAACATCGCCATTTGGGTTTTCATTCCATTTTTCACACAAGTTCCATGCAATCTACAGTGTAAAGTTTTGTAATATATGAAGTATATAAGGCAAAGTAGGGAGTAGAAAATTTTGCTGCAAGCAGACATTTTTTTCACAATTGCAGATAAGAGGTTCTACTATATGAGCTTGCAAACCATGCAAAAAACTTTTTAAATTGCATTTTACAAATTGGGATGCAGAAGAATTCAACATACAAAAGGATGTGGATATGTACATGTGGTTGTGGAAATGGATGGAAATTATGATTTAAGATAAAACTCAAATTATTACACATCCTTATTTTTATGAAATCCTGTGAAATTAAAAAAAAAAATCTTTTTACTTTTTCCTTTAAATCATTTATTCTTTAAATATATTTCAGATAAATTCTAATTAATACTTTGTTTTCATTTCTCCTCCTTTAAGCCTGCTTTAAGTTTTGGCACCCCCTCCCCCCGAAAAAAGGTGCATGTCACTATTCCAATTCATCCCTAGATTATATCAATGCATTTGCTGTGAAAGTAGGAGGGCAGGGTTAAAGGGATGGTCCAGGCTGGAGATATTTATATCTCAAAGAAATAGAGTAAAATTAACAGAGCAAAATGCTGAAAATTTGATCAAAATTGGGTAACAAATAACAAAGTTATTGAATTTTAAAGATTTGCAGTATTCTGGTGAAACAGTTCTAGGCATGTCTTTATAAATATTCATTAGGTGGGCTGATGATGTTATATCCCCACTTGTTCTTTTGTATTTTCTTATATGAAATTAGGTTCATTCAAAAAAAAATTCTACCAAGAACTAAACCAATTGGATTGACAACTGATTAGCACTAGTTATTTATTGCTGCAACTTATTTTATCATAATGGAGACACATCATTTACACATGTATGAAAAAATGAAACATTTATGATTTCATGTAATAACATAAGAAAAAGGAAAGTGGGGATGTGACATCATCAGCTTACCTAATGAATATTCATGACCATGTGCATATAACTGTTTTCACAAAATATTGATAAACTTTTAAGTTCAATAACTTTGTTATTTGTTATCCGATTTGGATGAAATTTTCAGCATTTTGCTCTGTGAATTTTACTCTATTTATTGAGATATAATATCTCTGTGCATTTTACTATATTTATTTAGATATAAATATTTTCAGTGAAAACTTTGGATTGATGAGTTATGATGATGGGTGCCCAACATACTTTTTGTATAGGCCTATATCATGCAAATTGCAATGTGAAAGACGTTTACCTTATTCTTCCAGCTGGCCTCTGGGTGGTTGGATTATTGCACCAATCAAGGGGCCCTACGGTGTGGTTGGTAGGGGGTGATCGATGCGCCCCTGCCCCGGTGAAGGGGTGGTGCGGGTGGTGGTGATGGCTAGAGGTGCCTGATAGCCAGGGCCTGGCCAGGGGAGGACTGGGTGAAGTCTCTACCAGGCCTTGGGACATCCTTCTTCGCTTTCGACTCGGACTCTCACTCTGGATTGAGGGGGGGAAAAAAAGATGGACACAAGAGGTAAATCAAGGGGGTAAATTGGCAATTCGTCTACTATCAACTTGTCCACTCACCACATGGTCTACCTTCATTTAGTCTAATGCCATTCCGTCCATCAACATTTCGTCTCACAACCATTTGGTCCAATAACCATTTCATCCAATCATCACTTCGTCTAATCACCACTTCGTCTATGACTATTACGTCTCATAGTCGGTTAGACTAACATCCATTATTTTCATTTATTTTGCCCAAATAACACTTACACGTAGTCCAATTAGACCAAATGGTATATGGACTAAACGGCTATTGGACCAACTAGTAAGATGAAATGGTGAGTGGATGACATGGCAATTAGACCATGTGGATAGTGGACGAACTGATGGTAGACCAAATGATAATAGACGAGTTGGTAATTGGACAATTGGCATTAGACCAATTGAAAATAAACCAATCAAAGGTTTGATGTGTAATTGAACATCATTATTTAAAGAAAAATAAGGACTATTCCACACTAAAACTTGAAAAAATGCAACATGAAATCATGCCTTCAATTAATTAGTCATATTAAAGTAGTTTTATATTTTACTCTGATACATAAACTTTATGCAAATTATGTGTTATAATATAATAATGTACTGTATGTATAACCAAAGTAAAAATCAGCTTTCAACTAGGTTTCCACTCAGAATTGAGGAAAGATGAGCACAAGAGGTTTGCTGATCATTATTTAAAAAAAATAAAACTTTGTTTTTAACCAGTTGCTTCACAATAATATACCAAACAGTTTGAGTACATGTACAATATCATATGCTCAATGTTTTTTATGGTCAGAATAGTGATCTGAATCATTGAATAGTTTAGTTAAAAACAAGTGTGCATCCGTTCCTATTTTCATTATAAGACATTAATCAAGAATGCCAATTGTTGTAAACTAACTAAAGTAATACATTGAGATTTACAACTAAATCTTAATCTCAATCTAATTTTGGATTGGTACCCAGCACAATCTCATAGATTTTCAATCTAAAGTGTTTGAGAGTATGACTATTACAAAAGGTACAAAATGACTGATAAACCTATTTCTTCAGTAGCAAGAGGTAAAAAAATACATAATAATCAAGAAGCAAGAAAGAAGCCTAGTTCCATGAGTACAGTCATGCTGACTCTGAGTGCCTATCGTCGGCGAAGTAAAGAAACCGTATTGAGAGACAGGGGTTAGTATCATGTGACTAATAATTACATAACAGTATACAGTCATCTTCTCATCTTATTATACACTCAATCTACATATGAAAATTACTTGATTATGTAGGTGTAAAATATGACCAACAGCTTGGGTATATTATTTTATGCTATATGTAGTATAGTGAATTTTCTAATTATATGTCACATGTATTGTATTGTGAATTTTCCCAATGTGCTAAATGTATAATAACTTTTTTTTAAATATAGAGCCTATTTTCTTTATGTAGACCTATATTCTATACCACTGTCAATGAATGAATTTGAGCTTATATGTGGCATACATGTGTGTGCCCAACTGTATCATTTGAAACAAAATATAAAGTTTGAAATAAAATTACAGACAGGTATATGAATCTACAATATAATATGTTGTGGTCTTCCATATAATATGCAGAAACTGTGTTAAGGTCAAAGATTGCGATGTATTTTGCATGTGAGTTTAATAAGATATGCCTTTTATTTGAGTTTTGTAGTAACTTCTAGTACAAGTTAAATTTACATCAATAACTTTTTGATGATATACCTTTTCTCTTTTGCGATCACTAAGACAGCCCATGGATGGTATCCTCAAATTAAAGACACATATATGTCTTTCTAGCTTCACTGAAAATAATATCGTTTCTTTATAAACTATGGTAACTCATTGATCCTGCCTTGCAAACTTCCGCAACCTGATTCATTCAGTCTTTAAAAAACTCTTTAATGTTAACTGCGTGTTTTTCCCTGGAGACTTAGTTTATTCCTGCAGTTTGTAATGCGGTAATGAAACTCAGAGCGCCTTTTCTGTTCTCTTCTTTGGCTTATTCCAAAAGTGAAACTCTGCTCTAATCCAATTGTAAAACAATCCTCTTGCGATTCTTTTTATCATACAAACAGATTTACATAGCTTAATGTATTCCAATCGGCCTGGATATAAAGTTATATATGTAAATATCCACAGTAAACTTCTTCCTGTAGTGTAGAATGCAAGCAAATCCGTATACGCATTCCCTCTGCAGACCAAACTGCGATCCACTTAGTTCTACAGGCAGCGGCCCAACGTAGCTGGCTGTACAAAATATATCCACATATCCAGCACACACAGAGAGTCTGCACAGAGTCACACAACAAGCCTTTCACACAGAGAAGCGATTGCTGCGTTGCAACGGGGAAGAGAGCATATAACCTGAATGATTGCTGAGAGCTCACTTGTATGTATGCATGCAGTGAGCCAAGCCGAACTCGCCCCCTAATGAATGCCCGCGCCTGTATGGCGGGCCTGCCAGCAAAGCTTGCCTCCACACAGTAGAAGCAAGGCCCAACAACACTGTGTTTGCAGTGAAAGAGGATTTAGTTTATCTCGGGGTTGAATCAGCATGGGGCATTGACCCGTGTTTGTCATGGGTATTAGTGTGTGAGTGAGAAAGAGAGGGTAGTAGAACCAATGGAAGGAGGCGTAGGCACCCAGCATAGTATGGCCAGTCTTTGCGATATATGTATGCAGGCCAGGAGACAATGGCCAAAGCTGTATGGAAGGGGTCACTCGCTCAATATCATGCGTGGGTGGAAAATGGCCAATTGGGGGGCTTTGGAAAGCGGGAATGAATGGACATTGTGAATGCGATGTGATGATTTTAGGTTAGCAGTGGCAGTGGTGTGGGTGGTTGTATGTAGAATGACTGGATGCATTCTTGGAAAATGGTTTAACTCATGATTCAATGTTAACTTTTCTGAGAACTTTGAGAAGGGCAAGGGTGTGGGCAACTTTAAGGAACAAAGATTATAAATTTTATTGAAATGAATATTGAAACATGGTGCAGAAAATGTATGCCTGAATACATCTGAACTTTAATTCTAGAATAGAGCACTCATAAATAACATCAATAAATGAAGACTTATTCATTTCATTTAGATGTAAATAATTAAAATCAATATGTGTATAATGTATAACAAAGGAGGTTAAAACCTGCTTTTTGATTACAACTCAAAAAGGGCATTGAACTCATCAAAGTACTTCAGTTTAAAATCATCTTAATAATGTTAGTTCTAAGCATTCCCATTCCATTGCTTTTAATTTCAAATAACATTGCTTGGTATAATTAACCGGCAAGTAAAATTATTGACTATTTTTTGTCTATTTACAGATACCTCTAATGGAACCCAATCACCAACCTAACCACAGCGAGTTAATAAATTCTTCAAGAACATCTATTGATCTATTCCCAAACTAATTCCTATAGATTCTCACCAATCCTTCCCCCTCTCCAAAGCCCCATCTGTGTCCCTCTATCCCCAACCTTCCAACTAAAACCCCCTATTCACCACCTCCTCGCCCCATTCATTCCGAAACGAGGCTAAAACCACAGTGCCCCTCTTCTATGGCTCGCTCTGTGTGCCAAGTAATCTTTGTGTTGGGCTTAGGCTCAGGACTGAATAGGCCTGACTAACAAGGCGGCCCCTCTTTTCAGTTACTCCTCTTTTATTATATGATCTCCCAGAATCTTTCTCAAGCAGTGGCCTTTTTTCTTCTAAAGTTGGCATTTATCTAGGAGGTATTTGAGGTTGGCAGGAAGACTCTTGGCTCCTGTAGCCTATTTTATGTGACAGTATGAATGCATCGAGTGAAGGGTTGTAAAGGAGACCGGGCCAAGAAGAGGCATAGCTCTGCCTTTCAACGTTTTATTCCTGTAGAGATTCTCTCATTTTGGGGGAAGCACAATGGGAAAGTAGTAATATCACACATCAAGTAGGTATTAAAAACAACAGAGAAAGGGAAAGAATGATTCAAAGTAAGAAATTATTTAACCCAAAGAGAATTCATTTTCATTTCATTTTCATACGCACAAATATCAAATCACAAAACATATTCAATTGCTACACAGGATCAATCAGTTCAGCCAATAAAATCAATTTCAAATCAAATGATCAGGAAAGGATGGAAGACATACAATAGCCAATTAATCTAAAGAAAGATATTTGAAATGATAATTGAATCAACATCCGGATGATCGAATTCCTCTTATTTTCCCTTCCCTCATACAGACAACCATATTAAAATCCTCTTTAAAATGCACATACATGTACAAGCAAATTGAACTTAAAATTGGGCGGGTGGGGGTGGTGCAAGACCAGCAATACAGAATGAAGTATCCATGGCAACACAATTTTCCTTTAATTATGTAATATACATCATTATTTAATGAAGGCTCGATATTTATCCCATAGCGATGGAGGGGGTTATGGAAGCTTGTGCCTTCGAGGTCCCGTGGCACGTTCACGTCTCACTGAGCCCACCAGAGGTCCACCAAAGAAAGGGACAAGTTTCACACATGTGCACGCATATCAAGCCCCATCATTCTGCCAAGGAAAACTAGTCTTCATTTGCAAACTGTACCTATTCCAGTTGAGACGAGTTGACGAGAACAAACATGGATCAGGGGCCGAATTTCAAATAGACTAACAACTATAGTAACTTTGCCATTATTTTTTTTTTTTTTTTTTTTTTTTTTTTTTTTTTTTTTTTTTTTTTTTTTTTTTTTAAACAAACAAGTGCACACCTATTTACCAATAATGCATATAGCATTTCCATTTATTTGAAAGCAGGATAAAAGAGCATTGTAGATTAAATGCCTTGCTCACGGGCGTAGGTGCCGCGGCCGGGGATCGAACCCCGGACTTTCCATGTATAGCCAGGCGCCTTAGACCACTCGGCCACGGCACCTCCATTATTGAGTGACTACCATGGATACCTTGATTGTGATTGGCTGCTGAGCTCCGTTACCATAGTAGCTGTCGTAACGGCAAGTTACCATTCAGTTGTAACGCTTTATGGAACAGAGCCCCTCTTCCTGATTGACCTCTCGTGACCTCTTTCACTTATTTCTTCTACTCTTCACTAATTTCTCCCATGCAGGAATACATTATCAGTGCATTCCTTCAAAAGTGTAGTTAAACGCAATACCTGTCGTAAAGATGTAATTCTCTTGCAATACAAATATTTGTTGTACTGTATATTTCAAACTTAAAGATTAATATAATTTCAAGTACCATTACGCCTCACACACTCTTTGTAAATATTTGTATTTATAATTGTGGAACATAATGATTGTTAATTGTTTGTTTTTTCTCTATGTAGTTGGTTTCGTTTGACTTTCTTAATATTTTTTCTTATATCCATGTATGTATTTCATATTTCCAAAGGTGTGACAACGGCTCAAGCATCTGCTTATATTGTCATACCGCTGCATGTCTGCCACTTTCGTATAATCAATTATGAAAATGATCATAATTATACATCTAATTAATACATGCACTGCTTCAATTCCTAATTTTGATATTTTACATTACAAAACCATGGCTGAACAAGTAGACTACAGTATCACTCCGTAGGGTGAGGGAGGGTTCATTTCAGCGCTTGACTCACGCTTGGTCAGTTCCTGGTATAGCACGCAACTCTGGTCGGTCCGCACAGATGTGTGTGCCCACCGTCAGAACAAAGAACCACTCTCTGCAGCAAGTGATATCAGCAAGGAATAGAGGAGAGTCATAAGACTTGACCAACCATGCTGGTTGATCATCACAAGAACGAAAGAACAAAAACGAAGGCACCCGCTCCCCTCATTAACTTGCAATTTAAAGATAACAGGGCTGCAATTCGAGCCTCTGTGGCTGCAACATGCAAGCTGTTCAGATAACCTGAAACCTTTGTCTGAACTCGGAACTCGGAACCACAGTAGGAAGTAGACCAACACCTCCTGCTACATCTACTACTACTACTACTACTACTACTACTACTACTACTACTACTACTACTACTACTACTACTTCTACTACTATGACACCAACTGCATTACTCGTACTAATAAGGCTGCAAAAGACCTGTAAATGTATAACTTGTGTAAAGGCTCAATACTCAAATCAACAACAACAACAACAGCAACAAAACCAGTAAAATTTGCCCCCTCTAACTTCAGTCATCACTACTTTTGATACCACTATTCCTCTTCCTACTCGTACCAGTGGCATAATTAATGAACCCAAAATTTTCAGGGGGCTAGATATAGCGGATGGAGCAAAAGTTCTAAAAAGATGCAAGCAAGCGAAGCAAGAGAGTGAAAAATTTGACCATTTTAGTTTTAAACATCTTATTTCTGGATATGTTTTTACATAATATTTAGAAAATAACGTATATCACTCTTTTCCTCTCCTTTTCTCCTTTTTTCTTGGTCACAAAACTTGTTGGCCCCCATGCTGCCATCTGTATTCAAGTGATTACTATTACTAGATTATGGCTACCACTACTATGAGAAAGAGAGTCTGAATTTAATATTCTCCCCCAAAATGTCATGCATATGTTCTTGAAACTTTGCAAATGAGAATAAATCCCTACCACCCCTGCCACCTTCCTCCAAAATATAGAAACACCTGCCTGCAGGCAAAGGTACCAAATCAGAGTCTGGATTAAGTAAGACTATTTCCTTTCTTGAATACGGTAGGACAGCTAACAGTACAGGTATGCAACATTGGGTGACAATAAGCTTGGGGGTGAAGAGAATAATGCGCTCACTTGCCCGCTGTCCTGTGTGTGGTGGAACAAAAGCCTGCGACAAAGGCCTGTGACGTCACTTCCATGCTCCAGAGTACTTCACAAACACAAACAGAAGTGATCACTGGCGGAACTCCAGTGAGGTGGCGGAAGCATAGGGAATAAGATTGAAGTGAAACAAAGCGAGCTTCCGGGAAGGCATTCCACCAGACTGAGTAAAGGGGCACGCTGATTATTACACTGATAATAATACTGACTTATCCATTAAAATATTGTTAAGTATGTGTTCATATGCACAAGAATGAAACAGCCATTCTACAAAGTTCAAAGAAGACTGACTCCAGATAATAACAGATAATAACACTTATAATGTAAAGCAGACATATATGGGCCTGTATGTACATTTATTGCATTAAAATGAAACAAACTTCTACAAAACTGAAAAAGAAACTGGCCAGGGCAGATGTGTGCACTACTGCACTGATCATGGTGATGATAATGTGTTACTGATTTATAATTGGTTTATCATCTTAAATTATATGTTCATGCTTTAACATTAACAAACTTTCCAAATAATTGAAATGTTTCAAGCAGCTTTCCTTATGATAGTTGGCCCCTGCATGTTAGTCTGCAGACACAGACCCTGATTGAAACTTTGATGAACAAGTGTGTCTCCATGCAAAGACTAGCACATACAAAACTTGCTGTTTCAGTACACAAGGCATGAGTAGGCTGCAATTCAGACCCTTTACTCGAGTAAAGGGTTTGAACAGCAGACTACAGTACCTGCATGTAGGCCTAGCCTAGGCCTCCATGATTGGTTTTATTTTGTCACTTTAAGATGGCAAATTTAAATTCATTATAATTTGATGAAAATAACTCTCACATTTTATGTTTTCTATTACCTTATAAAATTGGATGAAGAATGCACGGTTGATTCATTGATAAATTCAGAAAAATCACACGACCATCCCTCCCCCTCCAAAGAAGAAAGACAAACAATTGATCACAGATTTTTAGGAAGCTCTTCAGTAAAAAATCTTAATACATACATATTCACAATTGGTATTTGTTTAATGGCAATGAATAATTCTGAAAACGAGGCCTATATGGAAAAAAAAATCCTAACTCACCACAGCCAATATTAACACAAAAAAATGTTACTATTTTGAGCTCTGTTGTTTCAAATGGTTGCCACTTGCCAAAAACTCCCTCTTCCTTAAAGGTCAAGTCCACCCCAGAAAAGTGTTGATTTGAATACATAGAGAAAAATAAAACTAGCATAATGCTGAAAATTTCATCAAAATTGGATATAAAATAAGTAAGTTATGGCAGTTTAAAGTTTAGCTTACTTTTCACAAAACGGTGATATGTACAACTCAGTGTCATGCAAATGAGTCAGTCGATTATTGTTTGAATTATACAATATTTCATTTTTTACAGATTTGACAAGGACCAACTTGACTCAACCATCTAGTATTAAACAATGCTAATTCCACATGTTCAGGGAGGAACTAATCGTTGTTTCACTTAATAATGAGGAGAAAATTAGAATATTTCATATAATAAAATACAAAAGAAATAGTGAGTGGATAACGTCATCAGTCTCCTCATTTGCATAGCGACCAAGATGTGCATATAACTGTTTTGTGAAATTAAGCAAAACTTTAAAATGTCATGACTTTCTTATTCTACATCCGATTTTGATGAAATTTTCAGTGTTATGCTAGTTGGATTTTTCTCTTTTTATTTAAATCAACTTTTTGTTGGGGTGGACTTGTCCTTTAATCATTACCACAACAAACATAATTTGTCAATGAAAGACAAAACAATTTGGCCTTTGCTGTTCCTGAAAGGGTGTCCAGAGAATACAAAGGCATCCGTTTTCATCATCAACTCCCTTATTAAAGTACAACGATACAGGAGAGTCAATGTTTCTATGAAACTGATTTGGAGGGAAATTATTTGAGTTTTTATAGATCGTCTTCCTTCCTTTCGCATTTCCTCTTACGAGCATAAAGATACATGTATCATGCAAAAACAGCCCCCATAACAGGATATAAGAGTGGATAATGACAAATAGACAAAGAAAATGTATGTGAGGGAAAAGATATTTCCTTCTAAATTAATTAATTTGTATGACTTGCAGGGATACAGATGGTTGTTTCCTGTACTTCCTTTAAAAAGTTAGAAACTATTCTACATGTACTCCCCCAAATCATATAGTTTACATAATGTTCACAAATGATACTGATAACTCAAGCAATTCTACTTTAGCACATATGAAATCACTTTCTTCCAATATTATTTTCAGCCCCCAACGGAAGACCTTTGAGTAGGGCAAGGCAGATTTTTGAAAGCATGATTTTTCTACAGAAAAAATATATCTATGTTATTTTATTAGTTTTTAGTCCTGGGAACAGTACTTACATTGTAAGATTTGCCTTGATTTGAATGAACAAATTAAAGTGTAAAGACTATAATTGAAATAATCTAATATATTTAATGATAGCTTCTTTTTCCGGGGGGGGGGGGGGGGGGGAGAGGTGGCTTTCACATGAAGAAAAAAACATTGCATGGGATATATCACTATATACAAATTCAGAGGCATCAGATGAATATGTCAGTACACTAAATCAAATTCAATCAATCAAATTCTATCACTTATTATTTGAAGCCGATTCCCATACTTCAAATAAAGCTTCGCAAAGATATTAACATCGAAAACACCACCATCCAGCACCAGCTCACTCAATATATTTTGTGTGCAACTAAAGAGAGAACTGAGAAATGGCATGTATGCTACAAGTGCCTACTAATTAGTGGATTTTATGATATTTGAGTACGGACAAGGACTTATTGGTACGAAACAGAAACTTACTTCACAAAGGCGAGCCAAACACACAATCCTGATAGCGACGACGACGGTGAATGCATATACCAGCAACCGCAAGAAACCAGGTATTTTGCACTGGTAGAGTAGGATATTGGGTATTTATGGTGGTAGGAGGATCAAGGAAGATCATTAAATTGCTGGCTTATCAGCTGTTATCTTCCCTGGCATCTTATCCAGGTTTCCAAATGAGTGGTATTAAGCTGCTCTTTGTACCCCCCAAAAAAAGCAGCTCAAAGAATTTAAAGATTAACTCAAAGATTAATTCAAGTTTTGGCAATAAGTCTGAATAAAACGACCACCAATTTCTAAATGAGAAAATGTGCCAACTTATTTTTTTGTAGAAAATGGGTAATTGCTGAGAAATTGATCATATAAGCATGGCATATCCAGCCAGATTTGGGGCCTTTTTCCAAGCAACAAAAGTACACTGTCCTACAGGCAACTTGGTGATCATTTTCAGCTTAAATTTGAGGTTTTCAGAGAGACATATCACATGCTCAGGAACCACATCTTGATGTACGATTATATGGTGGCAATCATTCTTGATTTTAAAGATTTTTGCATGAAATCATTATTCATTACAACTACATGTCCTTAGCTTTAACTGTGGTTTGGGGATAACTTAAGCTAGGGGTTTCGGGTCTTGTTGTGAGCCCGAGATAAGATGGAGGTTAGGTGTTTGCTTCCATCTTGGGGGCAGTAAACATGAGGGTTCAATTCTTGTTTGCTGAATAAAACAACACTACATCTCTCTGATCTTTCCACGAATGTGTTAATTACCAGCAGCCTTACTATGCATAAATGGTAAGTGGGGTGGGTCCCTTTAGAGCTAAAAAGTGCTTGTCTCATTACATAAATTCCATAAATTAAAATACTTGGTGTTGATACTTCATTTTGCAAATTCATAACATACCTTCTTGTAATTTACACAGAAACCCGTGATCGAGACCATGGTAAAATCACAGCAAACGTTCTAGTAATTTTGCAAAATACAAATTATTTTTGAAAAGTTTTCTTGCAGGGATATTTTGTTTTCATTCTGGCAAAATCCTGGTATTTCTGATTGGGGTAGAATTCCAAGGCACGACATATTTTTTTGTGATAGGGAGGTGTGAAAGCACTGAGTTTATTCATTAGCTACACATTGGCTTTTTATACTGTAAGGATGAAGGGGGAATTGTTTACGGATGAACTACTAGTGGGTCCATGGTACCAGCAAAACAATATATAGCCTATATGAAATGGATGGAAGGAGTATCAGACCTATATGGATAGATATTACACTATCAACTGATCCATTTTTAAATGAAGTGGTAGATAGGATTACATCACAGGTGCAATTAACATTAAAGGAAATACATGTCCCTTTAACTATAAGATGAGGGAAGATGACCCCCTTTTCCAAAACACTTTGGGAACACTGTGAATTTGACCTATAGATTTAAATTATTTTGGTAATTTTAAAGAGAATGGCCGTTAAGTATCATTCCTCTTAATTCCCCAAGTAAAGTTTGATTTAATATTTCAGCAGTGTCATTGTATATCATAAGGAACATATAATATAAAACACCTAGTAGTTATCACCTAATTACACAGGCCACAGTTCACAATTATGTGATAACTAGACTAATCAGGCTTTTATGAATAAAGGCTCAATGTACTACCCACCACACATCAGGCAATGCTACACATCCAAATCTCAAAGGAATGAACATTAAAAATGCCTAATCATGTGATAGAGTATGGGTCTATAAAATCTTCCCCTGAGCGTGCAGCTCTCCTTCTCTCTCTTTTTTTTACAGCAGATTTCAAATCTTCAGAGAGCGTCTCATGACGGCTGGGGAAACAAGAGTTGGCCCCTTTCCTTCTCTCTCCTATGCAGCGAGGGGAGAGCGCTGAAGCCGCATGCATGGCGTACCCCAGATAGTTTGATCCCCCTGAACTTTTGAACCAGCGGGCTATACGTTGGTGCGCCTGCTTGCCTGCCGTGCCTGCTATGACGAGCTCGAGCCCTCAAGCCGTCTTTGGGAAACCATGTACCCCATGACACAGTCATCTAGCTGGCTTAGGGATACTTCATCCCCTGTAAAGATACCATTAAACAAGCTGGTTTTGCTTCAAAACCACTAGAGAGAACCACTCCCAAATTCACAAAGCCAGCACAAAATTTCATGGTCAAAGTTTACTAGAAAGCCATCTTGTTGATGACATTACAAGGTTGTTTACGAGATATACTAATCAACAATATTTTTGTAGAAATCTAAATTCGGTCATGATATGTGAATACATGTACAACTAAACACTTATTTCATTTTGCATTGTTTAAGCATCTATTTGCTAAATGACTTGTAAGATAAAGCCTAATTTTGTTTATATTTGTCAGCTAATCACAGCTCATCAAAATCAGGGTCCACTGGTTTTTTTTCACTTCCATTACACCTTGTTTTTATTCTAGGGTTCTATTCATCCATGCAAAAATACTTTTGAGTGTCAAAAAGCGTTAGTATGGACATGTTCAATGATATTTTCTGATTCATATTTCATAATCTTATTTTTAAATATGATATCATGATTGAAATACAAAACGAATAAAAATCTATATCCTTCTCCATAAGGTATCACATTCTTGGTAAACATAAATTGGAACAAATCACTGAGACACCAAAATGATAATCATGTCTTATCATTTCAATCTAACATCACTATACTTTGTATTTTCCGGCAAAGCTATGAAAAAGAAAACATTATATTTCTTAATGAATTCACCAAAAGTGTATATGAAATCCTTAAATTTTATCTTATAAAATGCAAAAGGCCCCCAAGACAAAGCTAGGTTGCTTTGCTCCCTCCCTTTAGAGTTAATTCAAATATTTTTGTCTCTTGCCCTCCCCCAAGGAAAAAAAATGCATACGGCCATGCATGATGAATATATATTAGGTAAACCTATAATGTAATTGCATGAATTTATAAGATCACAAGTTGAGTCAATCTCCCATATCAACAAAAAGTGACAAGACTCTGATTAGATCGATGAGTCGTCTTTAGCTTTAAACCCTTTGACAAGTTTAAGATTCAGGAAGATGACTGGATGACAACACGGGGAGATGTCAATTGATCTCCGAACAGCACTCACACAATTTGCATTTCTGCTCGCCGTTACTGGGTCAGTCGGCGTCCAGTTTGCAACCAATTTACATTGCCTGCACCGCAAATGAATCACAGGCTGACCACGGGTCCGTGCAGGGGCTGAAATTCGAGCCGTGCGGGGAGAGGTCTTGGAGGGAGGCATTGCTCACAGGGTGAGCCTGCAGAGTCGGCTGGCTGCACCGATGGGTCCAGCATCCGATCAAACTTCTGGAATTGACCAACTGGAGGATTCTTCTTGACAGTCACTTGTCAAATACTCAAGGCATACATCTTACACAGCACTGATGGTTTTTTTAGAGGAAGGTTGTAACTTGAATAGCTTAACATCATGAATTCAAACTTACACTGACAAATCTAGCTAAATACAAGAGAGAGATCGACTTTTGACTCACAACAAAAGGATTGTGTTTCCAGGAAACTGTATTCGCAGAAAAGCATATAAAAATGGTCATAACTCTTTCAAATCTTCCTTTGTGGTACTGGGCATCCTGGGGAGATGTATATAAAACCAAATATATAATTCATTGTTTACTTATGGGTTTTTCCCCTCCTTCATCCTTTTTTTTTCTCTTTCCTTTATTTTTGCTACATCCCCCTCTCTTTTCTCACCCTTTCACAGGCTTACTCTTGCCATGCTTGCTCCCCTTTCTTGCTCATCACCTGCTTGCCTGTTTGTTTGTTTTTAAATTAAATCTGTCTCATTATATGCATCTGCTCATTCAATTTGTTGTTAAACTGTATTGCATTTTTAAACATAATATATGTTTTTTTTTTCTTTGTTTAATTGGTTGAATAATCGTCACTGAATGTTATATATTCATTTATTTTCTCTGTTTCGTGTTTTTTATTGTAAACTCACATTGTTAGTCTTCAGACTTTTTGATGAGTATTGTTGAATAAAACCGAATTGAATTTGAATTTGAATATTGGCCTACATCGCACTCATAATCTAGACAATTAAGTGTAAATGAGTTGATACAAGTAATTTATATAAAAAATATGTCACTGCTGGAGTATGTACCCTTGTCTAAATTCCAGGGTTTCATTATTAATCCAATCGACTGTCATTACTGACCAGTCAAACTCTGGCTTTATAAATGCTCAAAATTTTATTTCAAATCTCAAATGATTTTAATTCAAATCTTGAAAGGTCAAGTCAACCTCATCAAAAAGTGGATTTGAATAATCAGGGGGGGGGGGGGATAAACAGAGCATAACATTTAAAATTTCATCAATTAGACAGTTAAAACATTTCAAAGTTTTTGCTTATTGCACGTCATGCTAGCTATGACATCACACACTCACAATTTGTTTTGTATTTCATTACAGTAAAATATGAAATATTTCTATTATTTCTTGAATAATTAATAACTTGACATTATTTCTAATGGAACATGTAATATCATCATCACAATTTACTGTGATGTAATAGATAACCTCTTTATCATAACAAGTGGAGCGCCTCTGGCAGGCTCACCTGCATTACGCAATTCAATATAGCAGCAATGCTGACTTTAAAAACTACTATATAATTATTCACAAAAAACACCATTCATATAATGATACAATACTACGTTCATTGACCCTAAATGACATTTGACCTTGATCATGTGACCTTAGACTTGTCAGTGATACTTGATTACCCCTATGTCCAGTCCTAAATTCATTAACTATATCCATAAACTTTGATAGTTATGACAGCAATTTAATAATGACCTCCAACATGGCCAAAGTTCATTGACCTTAATGACCTTTGACCTTGGTAATGTGACCTGAAACTCGCACAGGATGTTCAGTGATACTTGATTACTCTTATGACCAGTTTTATGAACTATACCAATACAATTTCAGAATTATGATGCTAATTCAACAAATACCCCCAACTTGGCCAAAGTTCATTGACCCTAAATGACCTTTGACCTTGGTCATGTGACCTGAAACTCAGGAAGGATATTCAGTAATACTTGATTAACCTTATGTCCAAGTTTCATGAACTAGGTCCATATACTTTCTAAGTTATGCTGTCATTTCAAAACTTAACCTTCGGTTAAGATTTGATGTTGACGCCGCTGCCGCCGCCGTCAGAAAGGCGGTGCTTATAGTCTCACTCTGCTATGCAGGTGAGACAAAACTCTATTAAATTTTCACTATTTCATATCATGAAATATAAAAGAATATTGAGTACATGGCATCACTGGTTCCCTCATTCAAACTCTGTTCAGGACGTGCACATTATTTGCATTGTTCGTGTATCTATGATATTTTGCATTTGATGTTCCCTTCTGAAATACATAAATTTTGAAATGTTTAGCAAAGAACCCTCCCTGAAATAACCAAACCAAACCATGAAGCACACATTCACATCCACTCACAGTGAATGAGAGGCGGGTTCCATGGGTTCTACCTCTGCCCAATTCATTAGGAGTCAAACCTGGTATCTGAACACAATACCACTAAACCCAATTTGATGATAGAGGGCTCAAATCTTTTTTTTGCAAGAATGAATTTGTTGTGGGCTAATCAAATTGTATATTAACCCCCAAAATATGGAAAATAATAATAAAGACAAAAACCAAACAAAATATTTAAGACACCTCAGTTTTTGGTGTCTATATCGAACCTTTTAAAATATCATTGATGAATAGCATTTTCATGATTATATCTAGTGAAAAGTAAAATTTATATAACTTTTTGAAGCAAATCTCAAAGAGTGGCAAATTTTGTGTTTTTGTGTAAAAAAAATAATAGTACCCTCATTTTCATAATGCACATGTTGAGCATAAAGGCCATACTGTTTATGAAATTCAACAAAATTTTGACAAATCAAAACTTTCTCTTTGACATCAAATTTGTGTGAAATTTTTAGTACTACGCTCATTAATGAATTTGCATTATTTATTCAAATGAACATTAAGTTGGCATGGACATGGCCTTTAACATTTACTGTGGGGACATCAAGATTGTTGGCTACATGCAGGGGGGGGGGGTGGCGGAGTGCAGCTAATTATGTGCTCGGAGTTATCACAGAAGCAGACTTTGCCTGTGACTTGTAAAGCAACATGAAAATGTGTTTTTGAGATCAATTTTTCACATCATAATCATAATGTGAATTACAGTGGGTGAACTTTGATCCTTCTGTATGTTTCCTAGTATGAATCACATTGGCATTCAATTCAGGGCCCTGGAGAGTCACCCTTTTTAGCTTGTACTTTACTTTTAAAAGCATTACCATAAGATTCCTCAAAATCATAAACAGAGATGTTACATGTATAAAGGGAGATGTACTGCATGCATGATGAATATTGGCATAATTGATTTTTTTTATAGGGCTTCACTCTCGATATTTTCTATCTTTGACATAAAGCCTGTGTGTAAGGGGAGGATTAAAAGCTATTTTCGAGCCAAAATGAAACATTTCCAAGTTAGGCCATACCGTAAGCAGGCCTGAATCACCCCTTGGTCAAGTGTGATCTTCATAGACAAAGGGGAATGAATCATCAAATGAGACCATATAAAGTCCCTCACATCATTTTCAATTTTAAGACGGAGGGGTGGGGTGCTGTAGTCCTTATATGGCTTCCTTTCAAAATAAAACAACAAATTTCCTAATTAACAAGCATTAATCAGACTACAGTTTGTGATGGAAACTACATCTTTTGTCTAAATAAAAACTAGAATTTTCTTTACAAGTTTTCAACCCTTTTGGTCTAGCTGATTTCAATTGGAAATGGTACATTTTCGTTCGATTCATAATTTTTTAATGTAATTTCATTAACCCTGTTTAATGCCCTATTACAACAGGTGTTAAACCAAGTTCATTTATAATCTTAAGATTAAGATTATGAGATAATAGGGAACTTTTAAATCAATAATTTTAATGCATGATGAGGAATTCTAAAAATAAAAAAGGTCATTTTTCCTATATGCAATGTTCTGCCCCTTAAAGGACAAGTCCACCCCAACAAAATATTGATTCGAATAAAAAGAGAAAAATCCAACAAGCATAACACTGAAAATTTCATCAAAATTGGATGTAAAATAAGAAACTTATGACATTTTAAAGTTTCGCTTAATTTCACAAAACAGTTACATCCACATCCTTGTCGGTATGCAAATGAGGAGACTGATGACATCACTCACTCACTATTTCTTTTGTATTTTCTCATATGAAATATGAAATATTCCAATTTTCTCCCTGTTGTCGTGTGAAACAACGATTAATTCCTCCCTGAACATGTGCAATTTGCATTGTTTAATACTATATGGTTCAATCAAGTTGGTCCTTATTGTCAAATCTGTAAAAAATGAAATCTTGTATAATTCAAACAAAATCAAACAAAAGAAATAGTGAGTGAGGGACATCATCGACTGTCTCATTTGAACGTCACTGATTTGTGCATACACTGTTTTGTGAAAAATAAGCGAAACTTTAAAATGTCATGACTTTCTTATTTTAAATCCGATTTTGATGAAATTTTCAGCATAATGCTTGTTTGAATTTTCTCTATTTATTCAAATAAACATTTTTTTGGGGTGGACTTGACCTTTAAATATTTGTTGACTCATTATCCCACTGCCTATAGGATCATTAGGATGGTTCACCACCATAAACAAAGAGGGTTTGTTTATTGGTGCGAGATGAAAAATTACCAGTTAAAAAAAAAAAAAAAAAACACTTTTTAATGAAAAAAAATCCTGAATACAATTAGGCCTACATTATCAAATAAAACTGCATTTTTAACCACACATTTATCACAAATGAATCTTTCCTGCATTTGATGCTCAGTACATGAAAAGAAAACAGCTGGCTTATAAGTGCAGATTCATGTCAAGATCTCTGTCATGTGATATGCATATCATTTGCATGTCATTAATACAAGTAATGATCCATCCATCCGAGAGAGCTGATAACAGCACTGCACGGGGATAGAGTGAAGCTTTGAGCTGTATCGATCAAGTTAGAATCATCGGATCAAGCCGTGATGCCAGGAAAAGTTCAGGCGGGAAATTACAGATGAAATTTCATATTAACTGATATGTGTAGTTTGTGAGTAGTAATTTTTCAGTGCGTGTGACAGCTGTCTTGAGCTGGCAAGAGGGACATCACTCTATGTTTCTGAGGACAGGGTTTAAAAGTGGTCTACAGAAAATCAGAAATGACCTTAATTTCACTCTCATTTCATAATTTCCTTTTTGTACTCCTATAAAAAAAAATGCAGGGGAAGAGGCACCACATGAATCTAATTAAGTTACAAATATAACAGGGCCTACAGAATTCATGAAATCTATTTAGAAAAAAAAAAAACAAAGAGACTATTTCACACATTTCCCTGCAGAACCTATAGATACAGAATCCAATAAATAATGGACATTCAAAAACACAATATAATAATACTGAATACAAACAAAATATGAAAATAATCTTAATTCTTTTTGTTAAAAAATGGCTGCTTTAATAGGTGTATGACATCGTTTTTAGATCTGAATAGAATAAAAATTCCAGTCAATTTCGAGCCTGCCTATTCAAAGGAATAAAAGCAAACACAATTCAAAATCATAATCCGCAGCGACTTGAATCTGATTTGGACTTTACGATGACCACAAGGCTTGCAGCAAAGCAGAATTTTTATTTGAGTATTCCTAGCATTATGCCGAACTTCAAACAAAAAATATAATTTTATTTCTTGGAACTTTCATATTTAATGCAAAATTTGATTTGATCGATAATTGTGTCACAGCCAGATCGTGTAATGTGCGGCCAGCTTGATACCCCTTTCATAAACCCAATTATAATCGCTGATGTGGTTTACGGTACACCATGTGAAGTGTTGTAGACCATGTGAAGTGTTGTAGAAACCCAATTATGCGGCTAATAGCAGCATAATTTGGTCGTAAATTCGGAGGAGGACCAGAGTTATCCCCATTATTTTGATGCTGCAATTATCCGCATAATAGCGGCATCGGGACCAGATTTTGACTTCATGAACGCATTTCCAAAATAATGCGGATAATTGCCATGGTGCGGTCACAAGGTCACCCTCTTCCAACACAACCGCATCGGAGGGGGTGTGTGCGGTTGCCATGACAATTATCCGCCTTTTTCAGGACGGGCGCTCGTAAAAATAGTGCGAATTATTTTCGGAGTTTGTGAACACAATTTTTATTGAATTATCCGCATTACTCTTAGGCGGCTAATTGGAGGATGGGTTTATGAAAGGGGTATGAGATGACAAACCAATGCAGTCTCTGGCACAAGTCACTGGCTTCTTTGTTCACGATCCCCAGAGGATGACACTAAACTTGCTTTAGAGATGACTTGTATGCTGATCACATACCCATTAAATATAATAATTTAGGGAGTATAGGTGCCTTACAGGGAGATAAGCAGGAGGCAATCAACTCTAAAGGCTCGTTCAGACATGGCGCCACCGATCTCATCGATAAAGCTGGCCTACGTTTTTGTCAATTTTGTGTACAAAGTCAGAACAGGTCCGGGGAAAGTCACTCTGAATGGGTTAACGGTTTCTCACTCCAAACGTTATTCCTCTCTCTCTTGTTCTTTCTGTCACTCTCTTTCTCTCCCTCTTCTTTTCTCTCTCTCTCCCTCTTCTCTTCTCTCTCTCTCCCACTCTCTCTCAGGTTGGGGAAACTCCTTGACAGATGGCCCAGCCCCTAATCTTCAAATACCCAGACTTGGGCCTAATTCATAGGGTCTTTACAGACCTAATTCAATATTTACTCACAACAAAGGTTACTAAATGTTTTCATATTTCAGCTCAATGTTGAAATATCCCACCGCCTCCCCAATCCTTAGCATATAAGTTACCGAATGATGGATGATCAATGTTGCAAATACAAATACTTTATTGTTCCACATCTTTGAAATGGGCGGGTCACTGGGGTGGAGTCAGTATGTTATTGACATGACTCCTTGATGAGTGCATAATGAAATAAAAAATTTCACTATCTCTAAAAAAAATCTGATTCTATCTAATGTAATATATGCATGGTGAATTCAATTAGCAAAGTCATTCGGTTATTTTACTTTGAAACAAGAAATGCAATTGACACATACAATTGAACACATATAGATGGGACAATCTTCTTGCCCTTGTGTCCTCATAGATTTTATAGCAAACATTTCATCTAACTTGGATTAACCAGTGAAACCACTGCACGGAAGGAATGAAAAACATGAAAAAAGTGTGGTGCTCTTATATAGTCTTAAGAACTGAGGAAATATTCACAATGAACAAAACGTACCGAAATCTTGAGTCAAAGATGACTTTTTGCCAAAAGATAATCTGTTTAGATGACTATCAATTCAGATGATAGCCACTCCATGCTAATGAATGGAATAACTAACAAGGCAAGTCTCATCGGAAAATACAGAGAAATTGAATTTGCGGAGAGATTTCTGCAGCGATGAGGCATCGACGCACAGCCATTTATGGTTGATCATGAGTGAATGCATAATCAGTGTGGGGTGCGTGCGTTATTAGGACGGAGAGAGGCAAAGGGTGAAACGGGGGTGATAAGTGTCCTCCGGGGCTGTACTCCCTGGAGTTGGGGAGCCAATGAATGGGGAGGAGCGAGCTCTATGACGGGGGTCTTGCAGGCAACAAAGAGTATCGGTTCCCACTTTCTATGTTTTCAAGAAAAGAACAATTCAAGAGGTCCGATCGATCGGGTCATTTTATTCTTGTTTTACTTTCCAAACAGTATGTGGACCTTGACATTCTAAATATGTTCAAAGTCATTTACATCTCGGGAGTGAAACAGACAAAATATTTTGCGCACAGTTCATAAATAATGGTAAGTGTCAACCAACATTACATGGGCTTCATCATCAAGATGGTAATATAAAATTTGTAAAGAACACCTTCTATCTAGTTACCTATTCAGAGATACATAGGGAAAATATTTTGGAGAAGGGGATTATTTAAAATATGAGAATATTCTTTGAGGTTGGATTTGAATTACTATAGACTTGACATGGTACTTTGTATTCAAATATAACTTGATACATATTCATTTTAGTTTTGAAATAAAGCCTACTAAGTTTTATCAAAAAATAATTTTCTGATCAGGGTAAATGACTTTTAAGAGGGTTTATCAGCATTGAGCAATCTACTATTATAAATCTGCCACATTCTCATATACCCCTGAATTTTTAAGAGCAGACAGATACATTTTGATATCATACAATATGGCATATCCAGGGACTAATATAAATAACACAAAAGTTTGTGATTAACTGGAAAGCTGGAATGACCAAATCAAGACCAATGTTGCATCCATGTTTTTTTTTCAAAAGATGGACTAGTAAACAAACAGAAATGTTTTTATATTTGGAATTGATCACAACCTGGCTCTATAATGACATGGTAGCTCAGTCCGTAGAGCGGTGGTCTTGCAATTTGTGACTTGGTGCTCTTGTGCCCTTTGGTATGGAGGCATTTAACCTCATTACCAGGTCCCTTGGAGAGGACTGTAAGCCTGTGGTCCTCTGGTTGCTAAGGAAGGGAAGGAAAATGCACAACCTCCGGATAATTCTCTCTCAATGCCGGCCATCATAAGAAGATGTTTCCCAAGATCGGATCCGTGGAAACACTCCCTCAAGACCCCCAATCACGTACCTTGCATACCAAACCCTCCAGCTCAGTTACGACCAACCCCAAAGATAAACCAGCATGCTATCAAAGGCAAAGAGCGTCAAAACGACGACAGCAGGAACTCAAAGAAACTGTTAAGCCTGTGATGTATTTTATCTAACGCTGATGATGAGACTCTCCGATAGTCTGGCATGGTATCTTTATCTGTTGGATGGTTACGAGGGAGAGAGACAAGCCGGGACAGGGGGTGTCTTCCTATGGCTGGTAGGAATGTTTAGATGTCCCTACGCTCTGCAGGAGTGTGTGTTGATCTTGCAGGTTGGGTCATCAGAGAGACTCACCTGGAATCCCCAGGGGTATTCACACCCGCCCTATCGGGGAAAAATTATCTAAACAGAAATATGAAAGTTGGATAAATCTCAATTTTCTGTCTATGCCTTCATGCCTCAAATATTTCATATTCATGACAGGGTTGAAAAGCAAACCCCTTTATCCTGATTTTGGTAGTTTTTTCACCCTTTCCACTGTGCTTCATGTAAATTGCCCTGCCATGAAAAACATACTTTTACATGTATGTACTAGCATGGTGTCCAACTTCAAATGGCAAGACACCCCCCCCCCCCCCCCCGGCTCATTTGTAACAAAGTAAACAAGTGGAATAAATTCATGCCAGGCTTTTAATTGCATTTTGTCATGATTTCTACTACATGTATTCTACAGTTCTACTATTTTCATCTCTGTGTACTTACCACATGTAGTTAAATTTCAAATTTTTCATCTATTTGTTGCATATGCAAGCTTTTGTACGACAAACAAAATTACTTTCACAGAATTCTAAATGGGTGTCTAATTGAAAAACACCAAGTCAGTTCAATACAAAAACAAACTGACATATGTATTAACACAATGCGATGCATGCTATCTCTTTTCTATCCTGTCTCCACCAATGTTTCCATTTTGAAGGGCCGATCTGCTTCCTGCGTTTGTACTATTGGTATCGCATGCACAAAGAGCCATGACCAGATCGTGCTCTGGAAAACCCATTGGTGGTTGACTTCACAGCCACTGCAGGGACAAACTACAGGGTGTCTCAAAACATTGGTTATCAGTCTCTCCATGGATTGGACAAACCGGCAAAGAGAAATTATAAACAATGACGTATCTTGGGATATCAACCCCAAGGCATGCAGTAAACCCAACCTTAATCTTTTCTTTTGTATGTTAAAGATCTGCCATTAAAAATAATAAAGAATATTTAGAAGAAAAAAATTCAGCATATGTCAAAAATTGATATTTGCTTTAATACAGCACAATTGCTCGTTGCACAAAAAAGTTGCCCAAATGGAAGAAAGAGCCCCCAAAAATTGGTAATCCTTCATGTGGAAAGAATAGCCCCTACAATAATTGCCATCTCTCTTGATTTCTACAGATATCTTTCATAAAAAGGCCTGTATTTGAGTTCATTATCTCATGTGTGATGAAAGCTCACTACAAATTTCCTCCAAATATCATTGAAAGGATAACTAGAGAGAGTTGTTATTCTAGCAATTTATTGTGAAAATATAAAAGCATACCAAATATTTGTGGGGTTTCAGTTTGAAGGAAAGAAAACCCATGATGAACTTAATTCCTCCTCACCAACTGGTTCATTATTTTGGTGGCACACGCTACTCCATCCCACCACAGTGCGGATTGTATGCTGGAATGTTGCCTTGGCTTTTTGGTATGAATCCGACCTCCAAATGACCCCGTGACCTCTCTGGGTTATCGTGCATGCTGAGAGTGAGAGCAGCAAAAAGCGGAAGCTGACCCCTTCTCGCTAACTCCATAATGCACTTTTGGGGTTTAATATGTTTGCATATGTAACCTGATCCTGGAACCATTGTTATCTGTAACAAATATATCTTTCTGCCCAAAATGGTTGCGTGAGAAAGCTTTCTATGCAGATACATGTATGGACATGTACAAAACATGTAATCATTTTTATTTTAACAAAATATCATTTTTTTGGAGATCGAGTGGGGAGTGGAGTAGGGGCAAGGTGGGTGAAATGTTTATTTAAAAATTCCTGGGGCTACATTTTAGTGCAAGCGCTAAATTATCTACATTGTATTACAATTACATTGGACCCTATTCCCTGGGGCTACGAGCAGGGCAACAAAGCCCTTGTAATATTCCAAAACAATCTTTTATATTCAGAGTGGAAAGTAAATACTTCATCTTAATACTAATAGGAAGGAAAACAGAAGTGATAAGAATTTATGTAAATAAAAAAAATGAGCCAGATAATACCTTTTGAGAGATAAACCAGTAGCAACAGCCTTGATTGATATAGGCCTAGGTGGCCTACACTGTATTTCAGAGAAGCGAAATGCTTGTCTCTACTCTCAACGTTCTTCTATATGGTCTCGAAATAATGTCCAAAGAAGATAAGGCAAACTTAATACTGTAACCTATTTTTATCCACATTTAATTATTGTTCCACTGAACTGACAAAACAGGAGCAAAAAATGTCACTATTCATGAAAATCAGGTCTGTGCAATATTGTGGCCAACAATCCCAAAACCCATCAAGAAAGCAAAGCTACATGTATGCACTGCATAAGTGCTTGAAGGACAGTGCCTCTCCAAATCACTGATGTTCACAAACTAGTTTGCATAAAATGCAAGCAAATACATCGTTGGCCATCAAACACTATTAACAAGCAGCCCTTTCTATTCATGTTATTATCCCTACAATGTCATAGAAAACGTCCAGAGTGCGAAGCTACAGGCCAAAAAAAAGGTTGAAACAATGTATTGAGGTATTGTTTCTTCAACTGGCCCTCATCATCCCCATGTAGGCCTATACACCTAACATGGAGGGACAAAAAACCTAAGTAGTACTAAAGAACAATGTTTATCCTTGTCCGTGAAACCTTTTTAACTTCTTTATACATTAACACTGGGGTGCATTTCATGAAACATGTAATCAGTGATTTACACTAACAAGTGTTATAAGCTACTGAAATCCTTGCATCTGATTGGCTCAAAACATTATCAGCCTGTGAAAAGCAATGCCTATCTGATTCATGAAGCACTCCTACATAGGCCATGTCATTGAGACATTCAATGCCACATCATTGAAAGCTTGGCCTAAGATGTCAACAAACATGTCCTGACAGAAGCCTGGCTCCCATAAAACAATGTATATCAACTTCAAGGCAATTGACTAGTAACTAGGCTTATCTATTTGCCGAATGCCGATTTTTTTTTAAGGTTGATCATGAAAATGTTGCTTGATTTGTGGAGAAACAGATAAATGTCAGTTAATAATAATAGCTGGATTTATAAAGCGATTTTTGCCTGAGGATACAAAGTGCTGCTATTATTACCCTGGCTTAAGCTCGAGCTACCATCACCGGCGCTCAGTGCATGCAAGGAATTACTCCTCCCGGGTACCCATTCTCCTCACCTGGGTCGAGTGCAGCACAATGTGGATAAATTTCTTGCTGAAGGAAAACACGCCATGGCTAGGATTCAAACCCACGACCCTCTGTTTCACCCAGTTGTGGTAACAAAATGAGTGCATACAGAATAAAATAAAATAACCATCCTAGTGTATATGTATATGAATGAAAAACATATATATGCCAAAGGATTTGGCAAGAAATTGTGTAGCCTAATGGCTGAGAAAGTAACACATCCAAGCAATAATAATACATTGTATCACTTCTGTTTACCTGTGTTGGCGGTCTTCAGTGTGATTGTTCGTCCGCTCAGATTTCATGATTTCATACGGTTCAGTAACTGAATAGTTTATGTAACTATATATATATATACCAGATCTAGATCAATGATGACATAATGACAATTAACCTTGGTTTCAAAAACTTTATCATGAAATCTGTTGGCTGCAACTACATTCATTAGTCTTTACGATCGTGCTTTTTCTGCTCTTGCCCCTAAACTCTGGAACAATCTCCCCATCTCCATCCGTAATGCATCCACGGTCGAATCTTTCAAAACACTCCTCAAATCTTTCCTCATTAAGCAGTCCTCTTAATTCCATATCCTGTTCTCTCTCACTTTTTTTTTCTTTCCAATGCGCTAAGAAACTGTTGTATTAAGCGCTATATAGATGGTAATTATTATTATTATTATTATTTACGCCAATAGCCATCGCATGGATGGCAGAAAGGCGTAAATTTTCGACGGCTCAGTGGCAGAGTGCCTGGCTGATGAAAGGTAGGTCAATGGTTCGATTCGTGGCTGAGGCACCCCAAAGACTTGATAAACAAGACCTTCTACCTCCTAGCTTGGTGCTCAGTGTCTAGATTGGAGAAAGGTGATGACAAAACCTACCCATTTCCGCCATGGTGGTCATTTCCTTCAGCAAAGGAATTTATCCACACTCTGCTGCACTCAACCCAGGTGAGGTAAATGTGCACCTGGCAGGAATATGCTCCTTGAAATGCTTGCATATCATAAAAGACTGCGGGACTAAAGCTCGGGTAATGATATCCAAGTCCAATGGGAGTCCATAAGGACGTTGTAACATGTGATATATACAAAACTGTGTATTATCAACATTATCATTACCATTACTCAAATAGTAAATCCAAAATCTTACCGCAAAATCTCAAAGTTTGAAGTATTAAAGTGTGCAGCCACAGGAATGCAGACATAATCTCGGCTAAACTTGGTTTACATTAAAATCAGGCTTTAATAAACGAGATCGTATACTGTCCTGTACTGCAAACCATGAAAATCAGTTTGATGTTCAAACGCTCTATCACACACACTGAAAACATTCATAAGGAGCTTTCACACCAGCCCAGTAAAAGAAATATGTAAGTAAGAGAAATTGTTGAGTCTTCAAAACATTTGATAACTTTCCACTTTCACACCAGCCTGTTCAAAGTAACGCGTAATTGAGAGAAATTGTTAAGTCAGTAATTTAACAAAAAACAAATACGAAATTTTTCACTTTCACACCAGCCCATTCAAAGAAATATGCACAAATAAGAGAAGTTTTTCAGTTAAGCCTTAAAAAAAAAAGAAAGGGAAATCTTCCACTTTTGAAGTCTAATCTGCCTATAGATACCAGCTAGTTCTTGTATGTAGCTAAGACCTTGCAACAAAACTTGCATTCACATAGCAAATGATGCCCATTCTTCCTGATCTCATCAAAAGTTCCCCTAATTTACTTATGAGCGGAGAAAACATTCAGAAGTACCTTTCCACCAGTCAATTCGAAGAAATACATGGAATTAAGAGAAAATGTTCCATTCTTGAAACTTTTTATCATATTCTGCTTTCACACCTAAATGATAAAAAAATAAAGTTCAGACGGTAGCCATGCCTTGCAAACATACCGCATGATGTGTACGATTCTAGCATCCCATCAAAAGTTCTTATAATTTTGCTTTCTTGCTATTCATGTACCCAAAACAATGGTTGAATTTCCTTAGGTTTCGGAATTTTGAAAAAAGTACCAACAACGTAGTAGTTTGTTTCTTTTGAGGATATCACAAATACTGTACATTCACAGTAGCAAAATACCTGGTAACTCTTTTTGGCAAATATTGGTATGAAAGCACCTCTCTAGCTGTTTGATAAATAACCCAATGGCATATCCTTTTCCTCAGCCCTGCAAACATGTTACCAGATGAACGGCTCTTTTATGTAGTCCTGAATAGGGAAAATATTTGGGAGCTATTATCATATACGGGTGATTATGATCTGCATCGATCGATCGCTTTCAATCTTGATTCCATTTCCCAAGCCCCTGACCTCCATTTTGGGCAAAACGTAGCGCCATAGTAACCAAAAGTTGACGAAGCATGCTGGAGCCACTTCCTGTCGCCGCACTACCTTCCTCTTTCATTCTCTCTTTCGTTTTCTCTCTTCCCTCTTTCATTTCCCGCTTTTCTTTGCCTGGCTCTTTGTAGTTTTCCACCTGTACTATTTCATCACAGTGGGCTGTACAGGTTTTTTTATTATCATTATCATACTATCAAGGTCATTCCTGGCAAGATCTCCTCTAATTACCACTTGAGTGAAAACTAGGGCACTAAAAAAAAAACTTTTATGTATGGTACGCAATTGAGAAAGGTACTTAATATTTTTTTACCTGAATCTTTATGAATTTGTCATATGATCTGAATATTACTAGATTTTATATCATATTTTGATTCATTTTGAAAAAGATATTAGAATTTTTAATCCCTGAATCAATGTGCGCTTTTAAACACAAATCTTGGTATGAATATTTCTTTAAAAAAAAAAAGGTTCTGAAATTTTACCTTAATTTATTATAAAATTCACTTTTTAAGATCTTGATCACCGTAATCACAAATACACAATCTCTCCAATGGTTTTCATTCACAAAAAATAACACAAGTCTTGGAAATTCCACAACTTTGTTATATCATCCAACTTTGATAAAATGTTGAGTGTTTCACTTTCGAGAATCTATGAACAGGCCCTATGTATAGCGGTATAGACCCTATGTAATTCCTAATTCTTTCAGGTCGGTGTACCCACTATGAGAATCCATATCATGTTTTTTTTTTATTCGTGTTGTATAATAAGTAGCTAGTTCTTATTTATATACAATTTTTAACATGGTGGTGGTGATGAATTTTTTTTACCTGATTGCTAAGAAAGCATGAATGCTGGTCAACAAGCAACCAACATGGACTACAACCCAACAAAGGCTATTCATTTCTATTGGTGGTATTAGTATTACACACTTTTTTGCAAGTATGACTTCACTAGTATATCAAAAACAAAGTGTCTCATATCGCGAAGCATGTGGTGGACAATGATGTATATGTCTTCAGCCTTCTTTGTTTACTTCAACTTAGGATGCCCAATGTCTGTACATGTATTATTGTATCTGCTTTGTTCTCTTCAAAACAAAAATTGAACTTCTGACTATATACATACTACATAAAATTTGTAATAAATATACATTTTTTAAACTACACTTTACAATATCAGATTAACAGGGCAAAATAATCAACCATGCTCTCCAACTCTATTGCCAAACATACACAGCAGTGCTATGTGGCTGCTCTTATAATTCTGCTCTCATAATACACACAACAGCCTTATGCACACGTTCCAGGCTGCTGCTGTGTATACGCATGCATGTGCCCCTGCATGTAAACAATGGAGCGCCGCTCAGGCAGCATGTGCACACGGCCAGTTATCTCTCCCACAATGCCGCCAACACAATGGGCCCTCGCTCGGCTCAGCATACTTGCATACAGATGAGAAAACATACACATGATGACCCCTGCCTTACCTCCTCTCGCCGTCCCCTTTTCTTCGCAGGGCGGGCCACTTTCCAACGCTGTGGTACACCTCCTCCCGGGCAAAAAGACACCGTCAACCCCAAATCGGCCTGCTCTGCTGTTCTCTAGCTCTAATAAATCACACGAGCCGAGATCCTCTCTCTCACTGCAATTCTGGATAGAGTCCACAATCAATGCACACGCAATGTTATGATGATGATGATACGAAGCATGTCAATAACAGTATCTCATGCTTGGCGAGGTTCATGACTAAACTAGATGGCGGACATATATGTGGGAAACTGTACATCTGCTGCTAGTATACAGGGGAAAAAAGTCTCCTTCCTCAGTATCTTGCTCGATGCTCTGAAGTCGACGTTGTAGGCTCCCGGAAGACACAGAAGCAGTAAACACCATATTTTTCTCTCAGCCAAAGCCTATTCTCGGTCTCCTCTCTCCCTGATCAGCCATGCGAGCCAGGGTGGCGCTGCTAAAGCTCTAATTCCCCTTCAACCACAAACCACGCATCGCCTAGGAATTTATCTTTTTATTTAGCAGAAGCCTTCACCACTCTCTTTCTTTCTCTCTTCACACTATCCCCTCTCCTGGCTGAGACCACCAGAGGGAGACCTCACCGTTTCTTTGTAAGGTTTAGATGTGGTTATTTTGTTTACTCCTTTGTCAACACACACATGCTTGATAAAAACTCCAGATCGCTGGTGATTGGGTAGCTGTATGATTCACATGTAGACTGCTAGGAGATTAAATTATCCATCGATGAATAAAGTGGATAATTCTATATTCATCAATCATCCTTCCAGTCCTCTATTTTTAATTCCCTTCATCAAAACATATCTTCCTATATACTCATCCACTTACAATGGATTCTATTTTTTTCTGTCTTAATTAATATAGTCCTTGACCATTTTTTAAAAATCATTCATTCCCCTAAAAAACATTGCTCTTCGTGTCACCATAATTCCATATATGTTTCCCATACTTACTAAAATGCAATTCAATTTATTATGAAAGGTTTTGTTTGGGCCCCCGCTCTTAAAACTTGATAATCAAAATCTTACAATTTCTTCCTCCTTTCATGATTTCTCACTAAAGACAGGAATGGAACATTTTATTCCACCTCATGACACAAGGTAAAATATGTAAATATTCATCTGCACTAGCTTAAACTCATTCCAACAACAACACAGCGCTAAATAAACCGTACCTCATCCCCCTCCCATTCCTTAACATCTGTTCCCCTTCCTGCTTTAATACTGCTTTCAGAAAAACTGGAAGGCTACTGCTTTCAGAAAACCTGGAAGGCACAAAACAAGAGACCCCTTAAAGTTTCCACTTTAAAACCAAGTAGTCCCTGCATGCCTCTGAACAAAAGAATCAATTCCTTCACATGCTTTCCCCCTCAACCCCCCTTACAATCCTCCTAACCCCTATTGTTTGTAGTTCTGTAAAACATGAACAAGGATTAGGGGTATAAAGAACTTGGACATGAAAGCCTCTTTTATACTTCCACCATAAAATGGAATGCATCCACGCCCAATTAACCCTCAAGCTACCAACACATCACCGCTACATGCAATCCCAGTGGCTTAGCCATTCACGGGTATGCATACAGCAGGGGATGGGTTAACGGGTGAGGTAAAGGCAGATGGAAGATGGATAGATTTCAAGGGAACTAATTGGATTTCTGCTGCAAATTTAATCCTGTTCGGTTTGGGAAAGTGGATTTTGGTAGCTTTGGCCACAAACAGAGAAGCCAATAGAGGGCTTAGCGTGGTGTTGATAGTGAACATCAGAGGAGATGTGTAGATGGGTCATAGAGCCTGAGAGCTCCATGGGTGTATGATTCATTCATGTATTTCCATATGGCATGTGATATAATCAATATTAACTATTTTTGTTGAGTTTTTGTTTCCCCTCTCTTGAGAGAAAGGTAACATTACACTACCCATCTATTACAAAATCTAACTTCCATAATGTCATGAATGTCATCATTTTCATGACATTTTTTAAAAAGTACTCTGAACAATAATTAGATGGATTCTCAACTGTATGTAGTCAAAATTCATGCCCCCTGCTATTTCCAGATAAACAAAATGTCATACACCTTATAAATGTAACTTCAAATAACGAACTTTAAGAACTTGAAACTTACGACCCCAAATTAGAAATATATTGTTTCACTCAAATACATGAGCCATGTTGAAGTAAATCACCTGAAATGATTTTTCAGTTTCCGCAAGATAGGTACAAACTCTGGTATGAAATGATTTTTGACCTTGTTACCCAACTGTGCTTGGCCCTTGAGCAAATCAACTTTTCTATGCATTACGATTGGCTATTCTTCGTATACGACCCTATATTGAAAAATGGGGGGAAAAAACTTTATCAAGTTCTTCATCTAGGCAAAATTTCACACAAGAACACTTATCTTGAGAGAAGATGCGTATTCAGAACGACTCGATCACCAGAATACCCATGAATTACTTGCTCTGGGCTTGTAACACCTGAGAAATTATTTTCCGCATTCGTACCCACCCGAACCACACCCATTCAGACTAAGTTCTTGAAGTTATCAGCACACGTAATACGGTCTGGTTAGCACGATTCTAAATCACTGGCTCAGCAGCCCAAAGGCAACCGCGGCCAATGTATCTGCTAATGCGTATCGCAGTTATCAATGAGAAATAAATTACCCACGAACTTGGAAAAATCCCTGTGAAAATTCTCATAACTTTCACAAGTGCTCACTATAATTCAGCAGGTATCTTTTTTTTAGGAATGTTACACGTATTTTGCTTTCACAATGCATGGCAAAAATACCCAGCATTTTCTGATTGGAGAAGATCATGGTAAACTTCCAGATCAGAGAATACTTTGTATTCTCCAACTTTGAGGCAGTCTGAATGTGGCTAGGCCAAGAAGAGAAAGAGAGAGAGAAAATCTGAGGCCGTTCTCATTACGCTTTCTAAAACTAGTTTACTGGAAACCGATTCAGGAAACCAGTTTGGAAGATCGCTTTGCTAGCGTTCCCACTTGATCACACGAAAATGGTTTTCAAAATCACTTCAAGTAAAGTGATCTTATTGCTATGGAAACGCTCTCAGTGGGATGACACGTTTCGCGCAAAATTCCAAACCGCAGCGTAGGCACTCTACACCTGTCGTGTGGAGTAGCACGCTCAAAATGTGCAAAGATCGCTTCCCGAAGAACGGTCATGTCCTCACTTACGCTAAAACCAGTTGAACGAGGCAAAGCAATCTTGAAAACTACATCACGAGGAAGTTTTTTTAACCGGTTTGGAAGATCGCTTCCAAGATCACTTCGACAGTTCTCATTACACGTTAAACTAGTTTTCAGGAAGGTAGCGAGAACGGCGTCATAGAGAGGTAGATGGGTAATGTATATAGAGATAGATCAAGAGAGGGGGGTTGGAGGGCGAGTAGAGGGCGAGAAGAGGGAAACGTAACACCCTTTGAGGAAAAAAAATGAGAGACAAAATGGGAAAGGGAGACAGAAAGAACTGAGAATGAAAGAAAACAAAAGTGAAACACAAAAGGAATGTGAAAGATAGAGAGAGGGACCATAGGATAATGGAGACATTCGGCAGGCCAATAAAACAATTACACCACTACATAATTGCGTACACTACACATTATCCCAATTACAGCTCGAAATAGCCACATGTTATTCACACTGACGGAGGTAAAACTTAAATGGGCAAATTTAAAGATAGATCTCAAACAATACATTCTTTTACAAAAATAGGTAAATGTTGCCCAAAGAAGGAGTGTAATCAACAGATTCTTTTACCTTTCTACACATTCGTACCGGTTTATTTTCAGAATAGTTTCAAATTGAGAAGAATTTACTCAATTTAAAAGTTAAGTCCATCTGAGAATCATGTTAATCTAAGAAAACCGAAATTTCAAACAAGCGAAGTTGATCAAATTCTCATGTAAAAGATAGTTTTTGTTTAAAATCCCCCCATGAAATGGTGATTGTAAACGACAGAGGGCTAATGATATTGGGCAGTAAGTTGTGAAAAGAAGTCCCCCAATAGAAAAGAAATAATTTTTTTGCCTGTATCATATATATCCTTACCATAGGGGAAGGCGGGGTAAGTTGAGCATAGGGGCAAGTTGAGCCACCACCCCCAGGCCAATAATGAATGAGTCAGACATTATGGCGGTGTCATGTATTGATGACCCATTACATAACCCTTAACCCCACCACATTGTTTTCAACTTTGAAACAAAAAGTACTTTTTTAGAGGGAAAATACAGATTTCAGCCAAAAAAGTAAAAATAGGGTGTGAAATAGATAAGTGTTTTATTACACACACACGTCTTTACATATAAAAAGACATAAGAACAACATTGTCAGTCCAGGTATGGATCTTCATTCTTGTCACAGTCTTTTACATGATGGATGCATCAGAAATGTGTGGATGCGAAATTATCGCATTAAGTTCGGACTGGGGTAAGTTGAGCCAGCCAACATGGGGCAAGTTGAACCATGGTAATTCTTATGGTAATGTAAATAAAAAAACAATCAAATCTTATAAAGCCATCGATATGCAGGCAGAAAAGAGCAAATTCACATGACAGTTCTTTTACTTTTAGAGAATGTATGTATTTATAGAGATTTAGCAAGTGAAAAGACTTTAAATAAAAAATTGACATGCTGGTTCTTCCCGCATACATTTTGTACATGGTTTTTGTGGCTCAACTTACCCTAGAAGGTGGCACAATTTACCCCACAGATGGGGCAAGTTGTGACACTTGACATCGTTTTTTTCAAAGGTCACAACGACTTTCAGTGTGGGGGGAGAACGTTGTATATAGGTGAAAAAGATTTCCCAAGAATCATATTTAAAGGCAAGGTACTTATTTCTACAATATTATTAGTCATATCAATTCTATCATGCAAAATGCAAAAAGTGTCACAACTTACCCCGCCTTCCCCTAATCATATTGAGATGTTTTGTATGCAGAATTTCATTTACTTTTATTCCTTTGCATTGCCTACAAAGCAGGGGGAGGATGAGGGTGGTTAATTACCCCAGAAATTTTCAAAAACTTACATCTTTTTACTGAAAATTGTCACAATATTTCACCACAAGTGCACAGGAAATCCTTGAGTTTTACTTAAAAATACAAAACACTCCTCGGGGGGGGGGGGGGGGGGGCACATAGTATAAATGTATGATACATATGTGCCACAGTCGAGACCCCCATTTTCAGCCTAAATTTCCGTTCCAGGGCATCATCAATTTAGAAAGCCATCGAAATTCCTATTTTTTCCCCGTTCCAGAGACCCTCAAATTTTGTGGTTTCTAGGGACAGTGCCCGCTCATACTCAGCGCAGCACAGAAGCAAACTGCATTCAACGACAGCTAAAGCCAGGGTTCCCAGCTTTTCAAGAAAACAAAATTCCTTAATTTTCCCTGATGGATTTTAAAAATTCCCTGATAATTATTTAAACCCATTCCCAGTTTTGCATGTTTTTTAAGTTGTTGCAGTGAATTACATGTATTTTCAGTATAAAAACAATGTAAAACTAATTAGTGCCACCACAACCAGTCATTCAATGGATGTTCTTTGATATGCAACAAAATATAACAGAGTCTGACAGACTACCATGCTTTCGACTTTAGGCTGATCCAATTTCTGATTTTTCCCTCATTTGAGGTTTTTTCACCGATTTGAGGTATTTTTCATTCAATTCCCTGACTGGGAAAAGGTAAAATAATAAGTATGGGGTCTTGGGAACTAAATATATACCACACGGTGTGAAAAACAGGGTCTACGGAACGGGATCGCGGCACTGTAGGTATGGTGCATGCTAGCGCTGTGCATGCGCTAGCCATTCATGGAGAGAGTTGCGAAGCTTTGCATGCATCTCTCGCATGCGGTGCCCACGCTTGACAATTTTGGCAGGGCTGGGGAACTGAGATGCCTCGTAATGGGGGTCTTACGAGCGGGGCTGGGCAACTTCTGAACTGAACTTTTGTCATTCGGAGTATCATCAAAGCGGCACATCCCCGTACCACCAATAAATCTCAGTCGCTTTGCTTCGTCACTTTTTTAGCTTCTTCAAAAAATTTCCTGCGTCTTGCCCCCAGCGACAAAAAATTAGCATACAAGGATATTCTATTCAAATTTACATGTATGGATGATCCATATTACTGAATAAGCAAAACAAGATTTCTTTTTAAAAGCTGGTCTACGTTAGACTAATAAATTCATATTGAATTGAACTGAACTGAATTGAATCGATACTTGTAAAAACAGAACTTTGTGCTAATCTTCTAAGTACCCCTAGAACAAACATAGTGCGAGGTAGTATTATATAGCTGATATTAAAACTAAAGTTTGGACTGAGTATTTACTTGATATTCGCAGGTCTGCAGATCAAACATAACATACCAGCATTTTACTTGCAGTGCATATAGCTAGCTAGGACCCTTCCTGCCCTGGTAATGAATATATTTAATATGACACTGCATATCAGTTCCCTAGGAGCATCCACGATAAGAGAAACCCATAGAATTTGTCTTGCAGATATATCCTGGCGAAGGAGACGGTGATATCTTCCTTGCCATGCGCATTAGCAAATCAACCAGATGGTTAGGCAGTTGACGCCAGGCTCGAAAACGAACGCGCCACAGTCGTCTCTTTGTTCGCTGCTGGCAATCAGTATGGGGATGGTGGAGTCATCGAATCTCTCCTCGTCGGCTGACGTGCATCGCGGCTGCCGCAGAGCTGCCTGCGTGCCTGCCATCGAGAAGATGACGGCATTTAATATTATTGAGGGCTCATCTTCAGCTCATGCCTGACTGCACAGCTGGGAGAGTGCTTACTTGGCTGAGGGGTGCATATGGTAGAAAATATATCATGCTGGAATTACTATCCACCGATATTGTAATTCCATACAGTGTGCACTAGGTGCCAGTATCATTAGAAATACATTGCTTCTACTTGTAGATGCCTTTATATTTTCAAGTATCTTGCTTGCTCTCGCTAGCAATGACTCACAAATGTTTTGTGGTCTTATTAAAATTCATCTATGTTCATGGACATGTACCCACATTTTTTATTATCCTAAAAACATACAACTTGATGATCATGGAAGGAAATTGAATCCATGAACTACTTCAAAATTTCAAGTGTTAATTGATTTTGATGCGACTTCATGCTTAAATCCTGTTAAGTTTTGGTATCACCCCCCCCCCCCCCCCCGTGCATGTCATAACTTTTGACGGATATTAAAAAGTTGTTTGATTTTACATAAAAAATAATATCATTCAGCTGCCTGCTCAAAATCTCAAAAATATATGTGTGTTCTTACTTTTTTATATAAGTTGAAATTTCAGAATATATTATAATATTTGTTTGTCTTCTGATATCCGATATCCAATAAACACATCACAAAGAGAGGATGATAGATATAATTTAGAGTTTCAAATTTCAAAAAGAATGGATGACTGTTAATGGTAGATTCATATTATTGATCCCTTACTAAAACTTTGGGTGGGCTTTAATCAGCCACAAACTACATGTAAGGTAGAAAGCCAGTGTACAAAAATGTTAACACAGTGTCCCATAGCTTTGGAATACTTTTATGTGATTCATTTTACAGATGCCTTACAAAACATCAAACACATAAAATATGGTACTACATGTAGAAAGACCACTAAACAAAATGCTCTTCAATTAATAAGTCTGACTTATTTTTATCATTTTGAAGTTTTCTTGTATATCAAGGTCAATATTTATGAATGAACCAAAGTGATGAATGATATTATACAGTTTGCAAAGATTGCTGTCAATATCATACACTGCATTTACTATGTTTTATGAATGTGCACATGTCAGGTAGAAGAAAAAAATTTGTTTTCGTAAAAATTCTCAATTGGTCAACTATATAATCACAAAGGTGTCTCTCCTTTTTTATCCGGCATTCATAAATATACAGAGTGAATTTTGAAATGATCTCATGATACTCATCAATACAACCTTGCAAATTTCTGTCTTGGAGTGAAATCGCTCGATGTTGTTTGTAAAATGCCATCAAAGTTCTACAAGTTCACATTAAAAAGCACATGAATGTAACCTTTAGTGGATCAGTGGGTGAAAATGTTAGTCCTCTTGTCATTTCATAGTGCCTCTTCCACCTCCTACATTATCTTCTTCCGTGAACTTCTCCCTCCTCCCCCCCCCCCTCCCTTCCTCTCCAACTCTCAATCTTCCCTTCTTTCTCTCTCTGTCTCTCTCTCTCTTATACACACACACACACACACAGCCATACTCCCACTCACATTCTTCCCTTCGGTTTCCTCACTTTCTCTCTACTTTTTTCCGCATATTATCGGCTGCCATCGGGTTCTTCTCTCAGAATAGCTGCTTATCTCTGCAGTCTGTAGGCGGTGCTGCACCATCCCGAGTTTGCTCAATCTCGAGATTTTAGCCCGATCAGCCCTCTTCGCGATTAATCTCGAGATTCAAGAAACCCCGTCTGCACCATCCCACGAGGAGCTATATCTGCTCGAGCGAGGCAACAAGCCCGATATTCCGGGCATGCGCACTTTCGGATCTTGGAGTTTCAACGGCCCGCACTTTTGAATAACTTCCCGGATATGCAAGCAATGAACTCCTTTCACTAGTACTTTCGCCGAATTCAACCGGTGTTATGCAACAATCCTTTCAGCTCAGCGAGTGAAGAAGTGATGTATTCTTCGTGAAATATGATGGCGGAGTAGGAGGCAACGACAGAGAGAGAGAGAGAGAGAGGGAGAAGGAGGAAAGAAATGCTATTTGCTCACATTTTTCGAAGGAATAAGACAACACTGCTGTCAGTGTTGTTATTGAATATGACCATCGTCGATGCGATGAGCGCCTCCCCCTTCGGTCTGGTCTCTCCCGGGGTCTCTCCCAAAATCCATTCACTGGTGGGGACACCATCGTTGCTTATGAACGCTATTCGCATGTGTAAAGTTGACTTTCGCACGTTTATGTTTTGACCAAGGCGGAAGTGGAACGCGAATTGCATTATGGACTGACGTCATGAATAAATTACCCCGAGTCCAATCTCGAGTGCGTCTGCACCGACGAATTAGCGGGATAATTCGTAAAATAGCGCGCTATTTTGCAAATAAACCCGAGTTGACTTGGGATTGCAATCTCGAGATTAATCCTACGAACTAGCGCGATAATTGCGTCTGCACCGCCAACTATCTCGAGATTTTTCAGATCGGGATAATTTGCCGGATCAGAAATAGCGCGCTAATTTGAAACTTCGGGATGGTGCAGACGGCCCTAGTGGGTCCTGACTGGTTCCTGCAACAATTAACCTCTGGCACACGAAGCATTCCCTTGATGATGAGACTCCTAAGGTTAGCCTATCAGGTGGTTGGGTCTCCATCAGTCCAAGTTTGCTTGGTCTGGAGGTTCTAATCCAAGCCTTGTTACAAGGTATTACGATAGTAACTTTGCCATCCAAAACCTCAATGTTTGCTCACGTATGTGTCAATTGGATCTTATTCACCAAAAAGCATGAAATTCACATCAAAACCTGTAAATTGATTATGGACTGAACTTTAGAGATCAAGACTACAAAGCAGCTTGCTTAAATTGCTCTTTCTTTATCCAGATCAGAAATAGGGAAAATTTGATGACTTTGGCTGATGAAAATGGGGCTTAATACACCCTTTATTACCAGTCTCCTCACCCTTCTCTAAGCAGGACAGGGCACAGATACAAGCCTTATCACCTGGTTATGAAATGTGATTGGTTACCAGTCTTGTTGGCAGTGCTGCCTTTAGGGGTTCTGATAGCTATCTGAGTTAAGGGGAATGATAAGTGATCAAAAATCTTTTTGATATTATCTTAACATAGCCTTACCAGTCTCTTTGCCTATCTCCAAGCAGGACAGGACACAGATACAAGAGGTAGCCATATCACCTGGATATGAAATGTGATTGGTTACCAGTCTTGTTGGCAGTGCTACCTTTATTTTGGGCTCAGATGACAATCTCAAGTTAGGGGAAAGCTAAGTGATCAGAAATCTTTTTGATATTATCTTAACATACCCTTTCCAGACTCTTCACCCATCTCCAAGCAGGACAGGACACAGATACAAGGGGGTGGTTGCCTTATCATCTGGTTACGAAATATGATTTGTTACCAGTCTTCTTGGCAGTGCTGCCTTTAGGGGTTCTGATAGCTATCTGAGTTAAGGGGAATGATAAGTTATCAGAATTCTTTTTTATATTATCTATATACAGTGGTATGAATACTAGATTAAAATTCCAGTCTATTTCAAGTGCCCCCCCCCCCCCTGTAGGAATTAAAAGCAATTTTACCTCATCGAAGCCAATTTGGACGTTTTCTTTGACCAGAAGGTTTCTAGCATAAATTTTAATCTAGTATTCCTAGCAATAAGCAAAACTACAATTTTGTTGCTATCATGACTTACATGTAACATTCTCTCTATGCTGTAATTTCTTTGGAATTCAAGTAAAATATTAATCTATATTCTATTGATCTTTTTTCCCCTTGCTATAAACACACGTAATATTATTTCAGAAAATTATCAAACAAAGTGAAAACAACATATTTTTTCTTCAAAATACCAAAAACTCCTCTCCATGAAAAAATGTTAACCATGTGATACATAATAAAATCAGACCCCAAAAGGTTTAGTTTTTATGAAATAATAGGCAAAAGTTGAATGCCTGCTGGAAAGGGGGGGGGGGGGGTCGATAATTCCTTTATTGCTATTCTCCTGCAAGTGAAATAATATATAGTTGAAATTACTTGATTAAGATAATCCATGTCATCTATCTTGCTTAACTTTGAATTTCCGTGGATTCTTCTTGGAGGAAGGGTCATTCCTCCAAGGTTTTTCTAGACTCTACCCTACAGCCAAACAATATAAACTTCTCTTCACATTTCCAGGGCTCTTATGAGACAACGGGAGAGATTTTGCCTCCTTTTTCCTTGCCTTGTCAAGTTAATGACATAGAAATCCCAGCCTCAATGACAAGAAATTACTTTCATCTAAACTATGATAAATATGATATCAATGAGAGTGTCATCTATAATATTTTATGACGTGATTATCCGATACATTGGGGAAAGCTCTCGGGGCCACTGACTTATCCTCATTACCATAATGTCATCAGGCAGATAGAGGTTGCGGGCTTCCCTGTCGTAAATCGAGGCGGGAAGCACTGAAATCGACAGGTAAAATTGATCCTCTTTTATCTCCAATCTTCCTTTCGTGTTCCTCTCTTCGGTCCATCTTTTTATCACAGAATGCATTTGCTAACTGTTTATGGTTTCATCTATTCTCCTCTCTCTTCCACACACACACTCCCATACACTCACCCACACACACACCATCACTAGTCTCTCCCTATCTATCCCCCCTCTCTCTTCTCTCTCTCACTCTAAACCACGGCTATCCTCCTCCGTCTTACCAATTCTCTCTGCTGTTCAACAACAATAGAAACATAACTTGGAAATCGAAACGGAATAAAACAGGCATGCTATCCCATTTATATTCGTTTAATGGGACATGCTACGACTCCGAAGCCTCTCTCCATAATATTGAACTCTATTACGCGGACTCTGCTTTGTCAGTCCCTTCAATTCCATACAAATTGGGATGTCAGGATAATTAGTTTGGTGCGGATGGGGAAGCCCAGGTATAACCGAGAGATGCGGATCTCCATGGTAACGGAAGCCCTGCTCTCTCTTTGTCATCGGACATTCAACCAGACCTGGCTCAAATCTTGAAACACAGTAGTAGTCAAACAGCAAGGCATTTTGTAGTGGTAAAATCTGCATACAGGAGAGATGCATCTACAAGCAAATTTATACATGAAATGAGAATACATGTAGCTTTGAATAAAGGGGGAAAAACAATAATTCCCCCACCCCCTCCAAAATAAAACAGTGTTGGTTCTTTACTATACGCTTGAGTTTAAGTGGGAATACATAACCATTGGATATACCTGGGAACTGGAAAGGGTTGCATAATGGCCTGGGTTTTTCTAGTGATTTTGAATAGGACATTTGACCCTGACCAATCAACTGCAAGGATTTTAGTAGTTATTAGGTAGTTTTTGCACGGCAGAGCAGAATGAATTCTACTACGCAGCAAATGCATTGAAAATGCAAGTCGAATCACAAGGAAGTCTTTGTTGAGAGTCGGTGAATCGGAACGGCAGTTCCGTCCACGTTCCAGAGCTGACGAAGAATTGGAAAGACGTTGTTTTTCTATACATTATCTCGGACAAAACTGCCATTTCGTCCAATTCACCAACCCTAGAGAAAGACTTAATTGTGATTTGACACGCATTTTCTGCGTAGCAGGATTCATTCTGCGCCGCTGTGCGAAAACTTCCTAATGCTGCCAGAGAAAACCCTGAGAATTCAACAACATAAAATGCTTTTCTGAATCTGCATACATTCTGTTATATATATGCTGCAGCATATCGGAGTGAAAGAACCTTTATGAATGGTGAGAAAGACTGGAAGGCAGAAAAAACAAGATGGATGAATCCATCGACAGAGCGAGAGACCAGCCAGCTAGCTGGAGCTGCTATAGTCGCAGGGTATTCATTCCCAGTATTCATACTTGACAAGATGGCGACATTGCGGCTACTCATGGAAATATATAACCATGGCAACCAGACTATTGTCAATGGCTCCTCGTTGCCCTCAAGCCCCCTTGCTCCTCGTGTCCAGGGGTGCATTTCATAAAAAGTTTTGTCAGTGATTTTTCACTGCCCAATTTGCTCAGGGCCAATCAAATGCAAGGATTTCAGTAGCTTATAACAAATAGTCACTGAGAGTCACTGATTATTTTGTTTCATGATATGCATCCCAGATCCTCCCACTTTCTTTTATTTCAGTTCTTTCTCTCTTTCTCATTCCTAATCCAATCCCATGTCTCATTCTTCTTGCAATCAGTAGAAGTGAATGGTGAAAAAAAAACAGATCCTATATTTTGTCTCCATGTATCTCTCATGTAGACCGCAAATTCAGCATCACAAATCCCCTTTAAAACCCATGTACAGTACATGTATCTACATACAGCTGAGATAGCAGACATAATTTGCATACAATAATGTGCAATTTAAGGGCTCCACTTTCAAATTCATGGAAAGATAAATTAAAACGAGGTCCGACAAACTGATATAGTTTTTCCTTCCAAAGAAACTTGGTTCCTCTTTTTATGAATCACAAACTGGCCTTGCTGAAACTAGGCACAATTACCTCATTCATATTCACATTCATATATTGGTTCAAGCTAATGCAGATAGATTCAAGACCAATTAAGCTGCACCAATTAGAACCCTGGCATGTCCAGTTGAATAAATTTGAATCATATTTCAGGATATATTGCACCATTTCTTTTCATATGCATCCCAAAAGCGCGTGGATAATTTTTACAATATTATTTCTTCTTTTTTTTTTTAATTATTAATTTTTATATCATTTATATGATATATACATGTATTTTTCATGTTGCAATAAACTCTTATTTTGTTGATCTTTTTTTTTTTCATCTTTGCTGGTCATAGCAATTTAGACAATGCTAATTGACGCTATAACTTGAGCAGAACTGTTCTCGAGGTTGCCTGTGCTCTACATTCAGGGAGAGGGAGGGGGGGCACAAAAAAGTATAAGGGAAAAGAGAGAGGAGCAAAAAAGTTTGGTCTGGGCCCTGTAACATGGACCATAAAAAAAAATTGATGATATAACTGATTTTCATTACCATTTGCATTGATTGTTGTGTAGGCCTATGATCAAATGTGAATATCAGTCCCATAATCAATCGCTACGCTTCATGCTACATGGCCCTGATGACCGGGGGGGGGGGGGGGGGAATTCCATTAACGAGTGGATACAATGCGCGACCAAAAAAAAAACACGTAAAAAGATCCTTTTTTTTCAAGATAGGGCATGTTACATACGTAACGTAATAAGGGTGTCAAAAACACTAAAATAATGCATAAAGGGCATCTATTTCGCTAGGAAGGCTACATGTTTTTAGGGTCCAATTTGCGAGGGTATATTCAGATTATAATATTTTATAAAGGATGTACTTTTTTGCACCAACACTACATGTTTAAGGTCCTGTGGGAGATGGGGTGGAACGTATACCCAACGGCCTTATAACTTTGACCCCGACGTACGTTAACCTGTTTGTCTGTGTGCTTCTCTGGTAATGGTCACTTGTAACTCAAATGTCCATACGCATACTAGAAAAAATATTGCTGCTCAATACTGGGGCTGTTAAACTATCGCCGTAGATCTACTTGTTTAGGGGGGTCAAAGTAAGGGAATACTTGTTAAGGGTACCGTTTTGTTTCTACTACTTGTTAAGGGTAGGATGTCACACTCCAATACTTGTTAAGGGGTGCATTTTCAGAATATGCAAAATACTTGTTTAGGGTGCTTTTCGAAACCCCATGTTCACGCACGGTATCCACTCGTCAATGGAAGTGCCCCCCCCCCCCCCGGGCCTGATGAACAATCAGAGAGACTACCTACATCATTAGTTGAGAGGGGTGCATGTTAAGCATTAGCCAGATGTTGGAAATGAAAAATTGAATACATGGGCAGGGTGCTGTTTCTCCTACAGAATATTACAAAAGTCTTTGGCTTGAAACTGTAAGCTTGACTTATTTTAGGGATTCCTTTCTAAAAGGGCATCATTTTGGCACTGGCCACGGGCAATCTGATGGGGTGTCAGAAGTAGCTCCCACTATCAGTTTCATGGTTTCCAGTTTCTGATGTAAAATGAGTTTATCACTCCAGCAATATGTTACTTATGCAGATGTAATTTTGAAATGAATAGGCAAGGCACTGAGCCACACTTTGCCACTCTCAACCCAGGTGTTAAATGGGTGCCCAGAGGGATGCTAAAGTAAATGTATATACATGTAATATATTCCTAGCACTTGAGATTGGAAGCACTTTCTGGAATGATCCTCAAGGAGTGGAGAAAGTAAATTCCTTGTAGATTATTTGTGGGCAGGCGAGAAACCGATGACCAATCTAATGAAACATCGAGACGTTCCAATGTAGTAAGCGCTAAATAAAGGCGGAATATCCCAATCATTCATCAACAACCTGCTGTTTGGCATTCATATAGGATTCCAGGATTCCCCTATAACTGTAAAAACAAAACAGAGCAGTGGTCAACCCATCTATTTGCAATTAGTTTTAGAACATGTATCCATTCTAAATGAATATGTAGGCCTATATATAAATGTTAGTGTCCTTTTGGCTTTTATCCAATACAGTGATATGCAGGGAACATGTCTGCTTTCCAACAACCCCTCCCCCTCTTCTCTCTCTCTCTACCATTTTTTGGTTAGCTCTTGGTTGGCTCAGGTCATACACCCCTTGAATCCAATCTCGATACCAGGGAAACCGTAATTTGTGAGCCACTTTCAATCTATTTTTAAGTCGACATGCCTTTTCTCATTTCCAACTGCACGGTTCAAATTGTCGATTCTTGACCCAGAGGGGGCTATGCGAGTAAGACATCCATTACATTGCTCAAATAAACAAGCTCACCCAGACACGCATGCATTGTTTAGTGTGTACAGCTGATGATAAAGTCCATATTCTGGAGCGGAGCAGAGTAGCACGACCAGGCACCTTCATAACGTGTTCATGGGTACATGTACACAAACGTTGAAATATGCAAAGGGATGTTTGGACTTTGGGGTATCAAATTTTAGGGGGGAAAAAATTGAAATTAAAATAAGACGATATGACAACCTGTACACGGTTTGTGTGAATGATTTACAAGGCTTTTTGGGAGCGATTGAAATGGATTGACAACACAGGAGACACATGAACCACTTTCCTAGCCCTGTCCCCTCTCCCCCCCCCCCCCCCGGGAAAAACAAGTCAAGCTGCACCATCCCGAGTTTGCTCAATCTCAAGATTTTAGCCCGATCGGCCCTCTTCGCGATTAATCTCGAGATTCAAGAAACCCCATCTCCACCATCGCAAGAGCGATTCCTGCTCGAGCGAGGCATCGATGCATTATGGTCTGACGCCGTGAATAAATAATCCCGAGTGCGTCTGCACCTGCGAATTAGCGCGATAATTCGTAAAATAGCGCGCTATTTTGCAAATAATCCCAAGTTGACTTGGGATTGCAATCTCGAGATTAATCCTACGAACTAGCGCGATAATTGCGTCTCCATTGCAAATAATCTCGAGATTGTTCAGATCGGGATAATTTGCCGGATCAGAAATAGTGCGCTAATTTGAAAACTCGGGATGGTGCAGACGGCCCTAATCACTACACTCAAGAGACAGGGGCCGCGGAATGGGGGAGGGGGGTTGGGGAAGCTGGGAGGCTTCAGTCCCCCCCCCAACTATTTCCAAAACCAAGTACAAACACATAAAAATTACAATCTGATTGTGATTTTTGGGAAAGTCAGCCCCCCCCCTAATTTCAAAACCATTTTGTGGCCCCTGCAATATACACAGTATCATGGCAAAGGGTCCCAAATATTGCACAAGGGGCCATTTTGGTAAGAATTACATTTAAATGCAACTGAATTTTTAAAAAAGAATATGGCACACTTCTGGGTCCCGTAACACAGAGGTTAGTGATGAATCATACGCTTGATTTTCACAATTAATTGTACATTGTAGTAAATGGAATCAATAGTAGGAAAATGTTCTACGATCGTTGTTAAGTTTTGTGTTATGGACCCCTGATCTACATGTAGGTTGAAAATCTAGTTGCGTTTGATTTTGAAGTTGTGTCTAATTGCAACTCTCTTTGCGCTGCAATGGGCGGCACCATGTCAGCCTGCCTACAGCCTAAAATTCAAAATATTAAACCACAATTCAAAAGAGGCATGGAGTGACCATATTATTAAACTGCTTGATTGCATTTAAAATGCACATTCTGCCTTCAAAATTTAAATTATGGAGTGATCGCAACTCAAAATGTTGAATTAATATTTTTTTTAATGTTCTTTTTGCCTTCAAAGATTTAGTATCTGATGCATCCAATGAATAAATGTGCCTACCTTTCTGTTTGTTTCCTCTATCGGTTGAGCTCCTGATGATAACCCCGATGATGGTTGGTTCCCTACGCCAAGAGATTCTGAATAATGAGAAAAAAATATTCCTTTGAAATAACTTAATAGGAGACGACTATTCATTTCGTTGGCGGTCATCCGAACCATCGTATCACACATTTGATGGTGCAAACACATTTCAGAAAAAAAATTGACTTCAAAGTTTACTATTATTTCCACACAATCCAATGGGATATGCGCATTTTATAAAAAAATTGTATGGCATCACCTTGAAAATCCCCACACATCTCAGTAACTAAAATAAATTGCTGCCTCAAAAAATGTACAGAATATGACTTTTCTGCAAAAATCTCAAAATCGATCTTTGGACCAAAATTGGCTGATACGACAGTTCGGGTGAAGGCCAACATTTTAATACTGTATCATATGGATACCCTGATGATGGTTGGTTCCTGAAACTTAGAGGCTGTTCTCACTACGTTCCTAAAACTAGTTTAGTGGAAACTAGTTTAACGCGTAGTGAGAACGGTCAAAGCGGTCTTGGAAGCGATCTTTCAAACCAGTTTGGAAAACGACCTCGCGATGTAGTTTTCAAGATCGCTTTGCCTCGTTAAACTGGTTTTAGCGTAAGTGAGGACACAACCATTCTTCGGGAAGCGATCTTCGCACATTTTGAGCGCGCTACTCCACACGACAGGTGTAAAATGCCTATGCTGCGGTTTCGAATTTTGCGCGAAACGTGTCACCCCACTGAGAGCGTTTCCATAGCAACAAGAGCGCTTTACGTGAAGTGATTTTGAAAACCACTTTCGTGTGATCAAGTGGGAACACTAGCAAAGCGATCTTCCAAAGTGGTTTCCTGAATCGGATTCCAGTAAACTAGTTTTAGAAAGCGTAATGAGAACGGCCTCCAAGAGACTCTGAATAATGAAAAACAGAATTATTCCTTGTAAATAACTTTACAGCAGACAGTTAAACATTTGTAACTACCACAAGGATAAAACATTTACCCCGTTGATGGTTACATTTAGTTCCACACACCAAGAGGCACTGAATAATGACGTATCCTCAAACTAATCTGTTACATGTAATGTATTTCATATTAAAAATTGATATTCATTGTTAAAAAAGAATGCATATTATTATAACTGATTGTTTAATATCACAAACAGTTATGAAAAAAGACCATAGATATCAGGGGTGGTGGAGCAAAGTTGTACGGGGGGCACAGGGAAAAAAGGGCACCTTTTCTTTTGAAAAGAGCACTATCTTTATAAAACAAAGAAAAATTACTTATCTACAGTGCTGATAGATTTTGACATAATATTTAGAAAATAGTATCATATTTCACCCTACTCTCTTTCATTTTCTCTTTTTTTCTTGGTTGTGATTCTTTTTTTTGGGGGGGGGAAGCAAGAGCCCCCCCCCCCCCCCAATCTGTACACCACTGCTTATCTTCTCCACTCACATGACTCATGAAACTTAAGGCAAGTAGGATTATTATTACAATTTTTTTCCTTCATAAGTAGTAACATATAAGAATATTGTTTTCTCGTTTCAAAGGGGCACTCTTTAACACATACAGGTCCTTCTCAGGGGAAAGGGGCACAGAACACATTCGAGAGGGGGCATTTTTTGGGTAAAAATTGGCACTTACATGTATACGAGAAAGGGCACTTGGTAGCACCTATCATTAACGAGTTCTCTTCAGGTGAAAGGGGTCACACTCGTGAGGGGCATTTTTCTTGCATAAAACAGGCACTTCTTCAGTGCTTCAAAAAGTGGGGGGGACACTGTGCCCCCCCCCCCCCCCCGATCGCCGCGCCTGATAGATATATATTTTACCCATATAGGCGACTAGGAAACATACTAAAATTCTGCAATTGGGTTTATATTTGCCTAGTTTATTCTTATATGAGAAGCAGTAAAATTACACAAGAAAGTAGAGCCTACATGTACTGTACATGAGGCAACATGACCAATATCTGTGGTTGTACAATTATTATACAGATTATAGCTCCCAACCCTTGCTGTTGGGGCCCCTAATCATCTCTTTGACAAATTTCTTCTATTTGAAGGGATTTAATAAATGCTCAGAAGTCAAAACAACTATGAGAATGGAATATATCAGACATAAATCTGTTTTCTTTCATTGTTTTGTTTACAAGAAAAACAAAAAAGTGACTTTTGTAAAAGTATTTTCCAACACAACATATACTCCTGCCAACAGTTTTATTAATTTGGCCTACATGTATGTACATGTAAGTAGATAATATCCTGTACAATTTGCAACATGAGCAAATTTCAGATCAAAAGGAATCAAAACTCCATCTTTTTTGTAGTCAAGAGTTTTAAGATTATGTAATTCCATTCAGTAAATTCATAGTAAACACTTTGGGCCTAATTCCCATGTAAAAAAGTAATAATGATCCTGATAATTACAGAAGATAAACAATGCAAACAAATTTCTGAGCATTGATCTTTCCCTTTAAATATGGCAGGCAGCAAGCAGCAACAGCCCCGATAGTGATTGCGAACCATAAACCCTGTACATTATAAAGGGACAGGGTCAGTCAGCTAGCTCGCTGTTATTGACTCAGAAAAAGAGAGTTCACGCTGTATACATGCATAGCCATCGGTACGGTATACTGGCTTGCAGTGCCATACAACACAAGTTATATAGTAACCCAACTGTGTTGTACTGTATACTGTACAAGTACATATACATGTACCTACAATATAATACAGAGAATACTTCTGTGGTTATACAGTACATATAAAAAAAAGGTACATGTATTAATACTAAATAAAATTGTATTCTAAAGTCTATTCCATAGGCCATACAAGAATAAATAGACAAGATTATGCTATAAATTAAAAAGAAGAAAATATATTACTGTACATGTAATTACGGTATTAAAATTTGCAAACAGGGAAATGAAAGTGGATATACATTGTGGCTACACTGTATACAGTAATACTGAGATATATACCTCCACATATACAGTATAACATGATGTATTAAGTCTAAACTCTAATCCATATGTCATACTACATACTAGAATAAATAAACAAGATTATGCCAATTGAACAAGTATCAAAAAATCTTTTAGTATTACAAAACAGAAATAAAACTGGATGTGAGCAGGCTGTATACAACTTGTGTATAAGAGATATACAGGCCTTCTAGAATCTAGAATACAAGAATAGTAAGGTCAAGTTTACTCCAGAAGAAAGTTGATTTGTATTAATAGAGAAAAATAAAAAAAAGCATAATACTGATATTTAATCAAAGTCAGATGTAAAATACATGTACATATGTAGGAAAGTTACATTTTAAAGTTTTTCACAAAACATTTTATATGCACATCTCAGTGACATACATGCAAATGAGAAAGTCAGTGATGTCCACTATATATAATTTTTTTTTTTACTGTTTGCATTATACAATAATTCAATTTTTACTGATTTGACAATAAGGGCCCTCTTGTTTGAACCACAGAATCTTAATGGTAATTCCACATGTTCAGGAAAGAATAAACGTTTGTTTCACATGACAATGAGGAGAAAATTAGAATAATGTTTATAATAATGAAATACAAAAGAAAAGAAATAGTAAGTGGATGATATGTCATAAGTCTCGTCCTTTGCATACTGACCAGAACTTGAATTTATAACTGTTTTGTGAAACTACATGTATAGTATACATCGAAAATTTAAAATGTCATAACTTTCTTACTTTCCAACCTATTTCGACTAAATTTTCAGTGTTATGCTTGTTTGATTTTTCTCTTTTTATTTAATCTATTTGTTGGGGTGAAATTGACCTTTAATTACAGTGGTGACAAGCATGCCAAAAGTGGGGGTCAGAGAGGGCAGAAAGGGCACTTGCCCCTCCAAATAAAATTTTGAGAGGCAAAACAAGTTTCTGCCCCCCCCCCCCAAGTAAACCCTAAAAGTAAAAAAAAAATCAATTATTTAAAGGTCAAGTTCATCCCAGGGAAAAGTTGATTAGAATCAATAGATAAAAATAAAACAAGCATAATGCTGAAAATTTCATCAAAATCGGGTATAAAATAAGAAAGTAATGAAAGTTTCGTTTATTTTCAAAACAGTTATACACAACTCAGTGATATGCGAATGAGAGAGTCAATGATGTCCCTCATTCACTATTTCTTTTGTTTTTTGTTGTTTGAATTATACATCATTTCAATTTTTATATATTTGACAATAATGACCAACTTGACTGAACCCCAAAATGTTATTAATGGAAATTCCACTTGTTCAGGGAGGAATAAAGTTTTGTACATTTCACATGATATTGAGGAGAAAATTGAAATATTACATATTTAATATAATGAAATAGAAAAGAAATAGTGAGTGGTTGATGTTATCAGTCCCCTCATTTGCATACCAACCAGGATTTACATGGAACTGTTTTGTGATATTAAACAAAATTATAAAATATAACTTTCTTATTTTCTATCTGATTTTGTTGAAATTTTCAATGTTATCCTCGTTGGATTTCCCTCTTTTTATAGAAATCAACTTTTTGTTGTAGTGGTCTTGTCCTATAAAAAGTTTAAGACAAAATAAACAATGAAGGCACACTTCCCGTCTAAAAATTGTCAAATTAATAACTGAAAAATGAGAAATTTTCACCCCTGATGTGGCACTTACACTCTATTAAAAAGAGGTCAAAATCAAGCAAATTATTGTTGAAAATCTACCAGGAATTTGGTTAATGTTACAAATTTTATTGTTCAAACACATGTTAACCAACACAGTAAAAAAAATAGCACATTGTTTAAGCCTGTCACTCAAACAACAATTTTTTAAAATTTGTTTTAATTGTTTAAACTTTTAAATTGTTTAAACTTTTAAACAACTTCTCTAAAAAGTCTAAACATTTGTTTACAAAGTTTAAAATGTCGTTTAAAAAGTTTAAACTATAGTTGGTAGAGTGACAGGCTTTAACAACATGCTTAAAATTTTAAACAGTGTTTTTACAGTGAAGAGAATTTTGACCAATCATTTTTTTACACTTTTAAAGGTCAAGTCCACCTCGGAAAAATGTTGATTTGAATCAATAGAGAAAAATCAGACAAGCACAATGCTGAAAATTTCATCAAAATCGGATGTAAAATAAGAAAGTTATGACATTTCAAAGTTTCGCTTGTTTTTAACAAAATAGTTATATGAACGAGCCAGTTACATCCAAATGAGAGAGTCGATGATGTCACTCACTCACTATTTCTCTAGTTTTTTATTGTTTGAATTATACAATATTTCAATTTTTACAAATTTGACGATTAGAACCTCCTTGCCTGAAACACAAAATGTTAAAATAATGGAATTCCACGTGTTCAGGGAGGAATGAAACTTCATTTCACATGACAATGACGAGAAAATAAACATATTTCATATAATGAAATACAAAAGAAATAGTGAGTGAGTGAAGTCATCAGTTCCTCATTTTGCATACCGACCGAGATGTGCATATAACTGTTTTGTGAAATTAAGCGAAACTTTAAAATGCCATAACTTTCTTATTTTACATCCGATTTTGATGAAATTTTCAGTGTTATGCTTGTTGAATTTTTCTCTTTTTATTCAAATCAAGTTTTTGTTGGGGTGGACTTGTCCTTTAAGTTAATAACAGATGGTAATGTAGCCTCACCTCTTACGACGAGTATGTCCTATGCCCCTGTAAACACACCTTAAAACCCTTTCATTTTCTTTTGATCATCTTTCTATTGTTTTAGCACTTTTTTTATACATGAATATTTTTTATTGTTCAAACAGTGTAGTCATGTTGACCTTCTCATGAATACATTTCAGAACGAAACAGATTTGCAAAGTTAAAGTGGCTCAGCAATGCATCAATTGCGCACATAAAATGAACCAAAAATTGAGTGAGGTTATGCAATAAATTGACAATTATTTTTCAAATCAAACCAATTTCCCTAATTTTCCCTTCAAGAATGCCCTGAAGGAAAAAAAATAGTTCTGATGGTAGAAAAAAAATTTCTGAGTGATTTCAGCACTCATTTACCAAGTAATGGCAAATAATTATCATACAGGTAGCGCCCATGGAATTTTCCACGGGCTCTGCTAGTATTCAGAAAAAAATAGCCCAATTGAAAATAACAATATTTTGCTCTTTCTCTTTCCTTCCCCCTTTTACTTTAATAGTCGTGAAAATTTAAGGGTCCATGGCCCGAATAAGCCCCCAAAGACCCACTCCCCCATCTGCATGCCAGTGCCTAAAATTTGTACGAATAAATGTTTCTGAAAGGATAATGCATGAAAAATGTGATTTCTTATATTTTTAGTCAACAAAAGCGGCCCCTTCTACTAACCACACAAAAGAAGAGACAAAAATTGGAAATGGAGGAATATTCATATATATATGTAGACCAGTTTCACAGAAAAATGCAAAAGTTTATCTGACTTTGATGAAATTTCTCAGTGTTTTGCTTAAGATTTTTGCTTCTGTTCAAATCATACTATTTTCAGCCTGTAGTACCCCTTTGAGATCAAACTTCAAGTCTTGTTTGTTTAACTTTTGAAGTTTCTTGGTAATAAATATTGTGAATAGTTTCATTTTATTACTTTTTTAAGTAGAAACTTTGCGTCCATACATGTATGTAGAACACATTCAACAGAGATCGTCAGTGTTCATCCGAACCGTCGTATCAGTCAATTTTGGTCAAAAAAAAAATTGAGATTTTAGTAGAAAATGGAAGTACAAGTCCTGTTCTATTCATAACTAAATTTCTAGGCAGCAATTTATTTTAGTTTCTGAGAAATGAGGGGATTTTCACTGCGATGTCATACAAATTGATAAAATGCGCAAATCCAGTTGGAAACGTGTACTGTACAATGTAGCAGAGCAAAGGACAGCTGCGCGCACTCTACACAAATGCAGTCAGCCAAACCGTCGTATCGGCACTGCATTGACTTTGCACATGAAAAAGCAATTCAACGCTTTGACTGATCGCGTCCATTGAAATGACGGCAAACCAGGTCAAAACCATACCGACTCAGCACTACATTTGGCACATATTTTTATTTCATACAATCATTTTGTAAGATTCTGTTCAAGTTCATTTTGTGTTTTTCTGTAAACTGGGATACTTCTTGATCAGGCCTAAACCTCAAGGCTGAGCAAATTTGGGCTGACGGGAACAATCTATGCTGTTGCTTGTCCAGAATGGATGAACATAGAGGGCCGGCCTACTGACTACCAACCTCTACATGTAGCAGGAGGCCCTCTATGTTACAGAAATGCCATCCTAAATTGTGTAAGTATCCTTTTCTTTATTCTTTATGCCCTATTTTCAAGCTTGAAATCCTATTTTTTCTTTAAAATTTTTGAAAAACATACCAAACATTCTACAAGTTTTAAAAATCCTGTTTTTAGGGGGAAATCTTATTTAGTGTCAATTTCCCCTTAAAAATCCTTGAATCTAAATAGGATAAAATCCTACTTATTGGCATGCAGCTCCGGATCCCATTTCATAAAGACCTGTTATTATAACAAAAGCAATATTTCTATAACAAATTTACTATCAACCAATCAGATTAAAGGATTTCAGTAGCTTTGAACTTAATTACTAATATTGGAAATTTGTTATTACAAAAAGTTTCATGAAACGGAGCCCTGATGTTAGCTTTCGGAAAGAGAGTTTCTATACATCAGTGTCCAATCTGAACTCTGGTGTTGTAAAGCTGCAATCTCCTGTGGTAAACATGATACATGTGCATGTGTGGGATCAGCCTTGTTGTATTGGCTTGGCTTTGATCAATAGCATCAAGCTCCTGTACATGTAGCTCTGTTTAAAAAACCATTGTGGTTTCATGGATGGGAAATGGGCTTGGTCTCTGCAAAATATACCACTGATGTAAACCCCATGAAATAAAGGTGTGTGCTGCAGACAAAATACTAAAACATGTGCAGATGCCTTCATGTTCTGTAACTATATTATGTTATGCACATGTGCATACTGCGTACAAAATTTCAACCCCCCCAAAAAAAAAAAAAAAAATCCCATGCAATTATGTTTGCTTTTTCCCAGAGTAGCAAAAATACATGTACATGTGTGCTTATATTTTAATTAAATTTTAAATATAATAACTGAAGGTGATTTATCTCTGTCCTTATCACAAGGGTCTTCTTTAATCACCATATATTCCATTACCATAGCAACACAGGTTCTGACACAATTGACTATTATTCACTCCAAGACCATTGCATGTATTCAGTCTCATGAGCATTGGGCAAAAACAGAGGGAGTAGCTTGTTCTACATGATTTACCCTGATTCATTGCTATGTCATTGCCATGGCAACGTAGTACCCGACACATTTTTCAATGTGTTTTGCATGTATTCACTCTGGACAACACCAATGTTTGTGCCAAGTTTCGTGAGCATCGGCAAAAACAGCGGAAATAGTTCGCTCTGCAAGATTTTTCCTGATTTCTGTTACCATGGCAAAACAATAGCTGACACAATTAATTAAATTTTTTTTAAAAATATATATGTTGCATGTCTTCAATCCGTGACCAATATGTGTGCCAAGTCTCATAGAGAAACTGAGGAAGTGGTTCGACCCATCGACTGAACGCCCCTGCCTGACCGACCATATACACGTACATGCTGGCCCGATTCCTATCCTCTTCAAACTTTGTTTTAAGAGATACAAGTATGATAAATTTGGTCAGCAAAATACTACATTTCTAAATTTGGGCACCTTCTTTGCTATCTGAATAGGCCAGAAGACGTCTATGAGCATGCGAGTGACCAATAAGAAAACAAGTGGAACACCTCTGGCAGTCTCGCCTGCATTACGCGATTTAATATAGCAGCAGTGCTAACTTTGAAAACTACTATAAAATAATCATTCACAAAAACACCATTGATATGACATAATACCACGTTCATTGACCATAGATGACATTTGAACGGTGACTTAAGACTTGTCAACTACACCCATGTCCACATTTCATTCACTCTATCCATAAACTTTAAGTTATGATGGCAATTCAACAATTACCCCAACATGGCCTACGTTTATTGACCTTAACTGACCTTTGACCTTGGTTTTGTGACCTGAAACTCACAGGGGATGTCCAGTGATACTTGATTACTCTTATATATCCCAAGTTTTATGAAATAGATCCATAAACTTCAGAGTTAGGATGGTAATTTAACAAAGACCCCCAACACTGCCAAAGTTCATTGACCTTAAATGACCTTTGACCATGGTCATGTGACCTGAGACTCGCACAGAATATTCAGTGGTACTTGATTAACCTAATGTCCAAGTTTCATGAACTAGATCCATAAATTTTCAAAGTAATGAAGGTAGTTCAACAAATACCCCCAACTTGGCCAAAGTTCATTGACCCTAAATGACCTTTGACCTTGGTCATGTGACCTGAAACTCAGGAAGGATGTTCACTAATACTTGATTAACCTTATGTCCAAGTTTCATGAACTAGATCCATAAATTTTCAAAGTTATGATAGTAATTCAAAAAATACCCCAAACTTGACCAAAGTTCATTGACCCTAAATGACCTTTGACCTTGATCATGTGACCTGTAACTGGTGCAGGATGTTCACTAATACTTGATTAACCTTATGCCCAAGTTTCATGAACTAGGTCCATATACTTTTTAAGTTATGATGTCATTTCAAAAACTTAACCTTCGGTTAAGATTTTGAAAATAATTCTCCCAACATGGTCTAAGTTCATTGACCCTAAATGACCTTTGACCTTAGTCATGTGACCTGAAACTCAGGCAGGATGTTCAGTAATACTTGATTAACCTTATGTCCAAGAGGCTGTTCTCACTACGTTCCTAAAACTAGTTTACTGGAAACTAGGTTAGTGGAAACTAGTTTAACGCGTAGTGAGAACGGTCAAAGCGGTCTTGGAAGCGATCTTCCAAACCAGTTTGGAAAACCACCTCGCGATGTAGATTTCAAGATCGCTTTGCCTCGTTAAAGTGGTTTTAGCGTAAGTGAGGACACAACCGTTCTTCGGGAAGCGATCTTCGCACATTTTGAGCGCGCTACTCCACACGACAGGTGTAGAATGCCTATGCTGCGGTTTCGAATTTCGCGCGAAACGTGTCACCCCACTGAGAGCGCTTTACGTGAAGTGATTTTGAAAACCACTTTCGTGTGATCAAGTGAGAACGCTAGCAAAGCGATCTTCCAAAGTGGTTTCCTGAATCGGTTTCCAGTAAACTAGTTTTAGAAAGCGTAATGAGAACGGCCTCCAAGTTTCATGAACTAGGTCCATATACTTTCTAAGTTATGATGTCATTTCAAAAACTTAACCTTAGGTTAAGATTTGATGTTGACGCCGCCGCCGCCGCCGCACAGTGGGCCGGGGCGAAACAAAAGTGCGCCAAAAGTCATTTTGGGCAATTTCAGGTTTTTAATTTTTGTCATGCCCAGCTGAAAGACAACACTTTGAAGAATACTTCAGCAAAATATTTCATATTTCATTCCGGAATTTGCATAAAGGTTGTTAATTTTCTACCTCAAATCGTAAAATGTGACATTTTGCGAAATGTCACAGGAGGTTTTTCATGTAGGAATCTGAAATGGCTCCCACATAATCCTGATATATTCTTTTTTCGTGTGAAAGGGTTCAAATTAGATAAAAGACACCTTTCAGGAGGTTTATAGGATGATTATTCCTCGAAATAGGCTGAAAATCCATGTTTTTTGCATTTACATTAGAAACGTTTGGATTTCCGTGAATTTCCGTCTAAATTCTATAAGCATCATTTTTCCCGATGTCTAAGCTTTAAGTCGATACCAAATTTAGCTGCCCGTTTTTGCCCGTTTTCATGTTAGAGCCGATTTTACTTGACACAACACCCCAAAAACCTGTTAAAAAACAGTCATTTTTATACCGCGCAGTCGTCGTAGCGCACCGTATGGGTGTACATTGCCGTTCGCTTTTGCACGGCGAGGACGATTCCCCTCCCATTCCATGAAAATGACATGAATTCCGGGCATAATGTAAACAAAATAAAGGTTGCTAACGCAAATAAGGGCTATACCCACAACTCTTCCAGAGATGAAACTTACCTGTATAATAATTTCAGCCAAAAACCCTCCTCATAGTGATACATGTACATTCGTGGTGTTATATACATGTAGGCCTACTCTGCGTTTTACACAAGTCAACACAGCTTGGTAAAGCACGGTTAATATTTTTCAGATTTTAAAGTTTTTTTTTATAAATCTAATTAATGATAATTTTTATGCCATAAAATTATTTTCGGCATCTCATACACACTTTTTAGGCATGTGAGAAGCATAAACCAACATTCACTCTGGTCAATCTGAAAGTAGCACATAACACCAAGTTTATACACTACACATTGTTTAGTGTAATTTGTCTTTTCACAGATAGGTTTTAAGTAGCCAATCAAAATTTGGTATCAAGGTGACGTCACATCGGCTTTAAATTATGTTCAGTCGATTCTACGCCCAAAATTACCCTTAATCAACATGTTAAAGTAAAAATATAACTCGGAATATAATTTTGGCGCACTTTCAACCCATTCTGGCCCACTGTGCGCCGCCGCCGCCGTCGGAAAAGCGGCGCCTATAGTCTCGCTCTGCTATGCAGGCGAGACAAAAATTGTGTTTGTGTTTAGACCACTGCACACTACATTATATGTACAGTACAGTACATGATCCGACAATCACAGTGACATGATGGTATGCAATTGTTTGTACGCCGGTGTTCATAAAAAAAGTATTAGTGACCATAGCATGAAAAATTTCATCTTACATTAAACATGACAGTTCCTAGAAGTAAAATTATTCTATTTGAAGATCATAATGCCAGGATTAATAAAATCATAATTTTGTTTTGCTGCAAGCCTAATTCGGATTGAAGTAAAGTCCAAATCTGATTCATATCACAGCTGAAAATAATGTCTGAACTTCATTGTACATGTAGAATTTAATTTGAATAAATTTATTAATACAGGGAGGCTAAAAATAGCCTGGATTTTTAGAAAAATTTAGTAATCATACCACCAAAATTTGGAGCTTTGGTCAAGATTGTACAGGTTAGAATATTACAATTACTTTGAAAATCGTATCGCATCAGATCATGTAAAGTGCGCCAGGTTATTCTGAAAGTTGAAGAAAAACTTACCCCAACAGGCAGAATTTACAATTGAGAGTGTTTTTTTTTAACTTCAAAGAGACTATTTCTACAAATTCTTTTTTATCAATGTTTCTTATAAATGTTCTAATAGGATTACAGAAATATTGCAACGTGATCAAAGACAATAACACAAAAGCAAAATTTTGAATTAAACAAGGATAAAAGCTGATTTGAGGTATTCGTATATTATGCCTTCAGTGTCTACCTTCCCAAAACTCAGTTGAGAACAGTATGGGAAGCCCTACACACGCAGGCAGTGACATCTCTGTCTAGATAAATATGGACTTCCAGCGGCCCTATTCTGCATGCAGGTCAAATAGGCCACTTCTAACTTTGACTACCGGTAGTCTTTGCAACAGGCACAAATTAAAATGTAACTTAGTTTATAATCATTTACATTTACCGCGGTATTTGAAATGTACAATGATGTGAAATTTCGTATCAAAGAGAAAAAGAGAATAAAGCAAAACAATATTGAGCACATGCATGTAAAACAAATTAAATAACAGGTAAAGGGTACAGATACGGACTGATAAGGCCTACATGTAGTCATTCTTGAATTTGAAGACAAAATTTGAATATATTTCACTGATATGATGGTAAAGGTAAGTTTGAATGCATTGTAGGGCTCTACAGTGCATATATCAAAAAAAAATTACACTTTGAAAGTCACAAGAATTGAAGGGAAAAAAATACATCATGGGGATATTTTCTTTTTTCTTGGGGTTGGGTCTCATCTACAAGATGAACGCAAAATTTTTGACACAATGTTATGCTTGAGTGAGCACCATCTATTTTTGTAGAGCTCGCAGAAATTTGCACAAAACATGCAGATTTTCTTGCTGTGTCATGGGGAAAAGTTGAAAAAAACGAACTGGCCATGCTTTCCTCTTCATTTTTAGTCAATGGAAATACATGTACCGTATGTAAAACAGATTCATTTTAACATTTTTCAATCATCTTTGTAACCAAACTTAACATTTTAACCCTACATGTAGGTGAGCACAACTTTTACCTTTCTTGTGCAAGCTGGATCTTTGGACATAAAATGGAACAAATCAACGTGTTTATGTCAGACATTTTCAGCACTTTTTAATTAAGTTTTGTCATTTGATTTTAAAGGGGGTTTACATTTCCTAATCCATTTAATACTTGTTTCTCCACACTTTTCCCAGGCATGACAATGAATAAACAGAAGACAGTTCAAGCCTAAACCATTTCATGTACAACAGATTTTATCATGATGGCCTAGGTGTAGGTGTGTGGGGTAGGGGGAAGGGGCACATTGGGGCTCAAGGAATTGTTTTGGGCAAGGAAACAAGTTAAGGGTATATCTTCAAATCAATCTTATTAGCATTTAAGTCCATGTGCTGATTAACATCTACATGTACTTTTATCCAGATATATTATTTACCATCATTTGCAAAAGTTTAGGACCACCTAAAAATGTGTGTGTATAGCACATACGTTTACATGTGATTGTAATATACTGTCATAGTTTCATTAGAAATAAAAAATATGTTATTTGTTGGAGTTGATTCCGTGTTAGATTGAATGGTCAAAGGAAATTACCTGTATTTTAAAGAAAATGTCCAATAGATGGATTTATCTTTTTGTTTTCCAAAGTTATTTTACTTCATATGTTTTTTAAATCAAAAGGATTGGTCAAGGTATTGGATACTGTAATTACCTGATATTGTTAAACAAGCTAATAATGTAGAATCCTTTAAGTCCCTTTTGAAGACATTCCTTTTTGTAAAATAAGATATACATGTACCTATTAATTGATATTATATATTTGCTCCTCTGTGAACAGACTTTTCTTTTTTCTCCATTCTTTCTATTCTTCTTTCTAAAGCGCATAGAGACATGATTTTATCATCGTTATATGCGCTATATAAGCAATGTTTTATTATTATTTTTATTATGTAATTTCTTTAATCAGATGCTCTACTGAGTCTACTCACATAACTCCAGTTTCATCCACACTGCATTGGTTACCCATTGAGTACTGTATAATTTAAGTTTTTAAATTTAGTTTTTTTTACTGTACCAATGGATCTGCCACAGAATACTAGTACAATGTCAATTTGTTGATGCCATATAATCCTCCTCGACGTTTAAGATGTTCTGATTCGAAATTGCTTGCAATTCCTAAATCCAAGAAATCATGGGGGGAATTGGTCATTTGCACATGCTGGACCTTCCTTGTGGAATCAGTTGCCATATTCTATCCGTAATATGTCAAATATCGACTTGTTTAAAATTGCCTTCGAGTAGTTTCCTCTCACTGTCATGATTGTGTTTCTTTTATCCTGTGTCTTTTCCCGCTCCATGTAGTCTTTCTTATTTCCATTTCTCAGCGCCTTGAGCACATAATCAATGTGGATTTGGCACTTTAAAGATACTAACTGCATTATTATATACCTTTAACCATTCAAATCAAACACAGAATCAACATCAACAATTAATACAAAGGTCAGTTATTAATGAAACCAATTATCATGCAGTCGTAAACTTTTGCAAATGATGGTATTTCCAAGTTTTACGCAGATCATTTTGTATGAACTTTTTAAAAGTGGTGCTCACTCAAGCAGAAAGGTTTGTTGACAGTCATATTGTCATTTGCCTACAAAAGGCTTATAATAATGTGGAATAAGCTGCGGGATAAACAGGGATATTAAAAAAAATATAGTTTTTATAGGATTATTTCAGTGTAAATTTTTGGATACGCACAAATAGCACACAGTGGTGCACAGTACGCTTGCAGGAATTGTTCTTTGCCAGTCCCCATCGATCTCTACATGCAATGATTTAATCTACAAACAGTGGGTCAGATACATGTGTTTGTTCAGCGTTCAGTTCTGAAGATCAGGATGAAGACAGACTTAGGCGTGTCTCCCACATGGTGACATTAATTTTTGATCCAAAACATATCTACTAATTACATCTGACTGATACAAATCGGTACAGACCAAATAACCAACTATCCCAAGAGTCTCTGGCAAGTACTTACCGTGATAGGACCTTCTTCGGCTAGTTGTTTCACGAAAGTCGTAGCTGGGGGAGCGGGGATGGTTTGACGGTGCGTTGTCAGATGGGGAGTGCCGACCACGTACTACGTGGGAGCGTGAAGAGTAGTTCCGCCCTGCCAGAGAGGGTGGAGAGAGCCTTGTCCTTGGTGAATGTGACCTTCTTGTGAAGCTCCCCCAGTAGCTGCCCGATGGATTTAGCATGGGCGTGGTATGGCCCGACAATAGTTCCTGCGGTGCCTCCGCACCCTGCACTCGCGACGGGTCAACTAATGTAAACAAGTTCTGACCAGGACTCTTCCTCTGGCCACTGTCCTTCGGACTATGTAAGGACTCTTTGGACGTGTTGCTGGTCACCTGAGAATCCTTGGAGTCCGCCTGTATTCTCCTCAACACAGGCTCATGAGATCGTGAATTGGAATCGCTATCATCGGGTGAGACAATCGGCATAATGAGAGGGGAAATACTGCTGTTTTGTCCCTCATCGGGCCGTTCGGGGTCCAAACAATCAAGAATAATAGAAGGACATGTGTTGATAAAAACTTCAGTCTCTTTGCAGCTAGAAGTAAATAATGCAAGCAAAGGAACCAGGCATCTGCAAGTAGATTTTTAAAAAATACATGGGAATATCAATTTTTCTGCGTACATACAGGAACAAACTTTTAATATATGTAATCTTTGTTGATGGTCAATTCCATACAAAACATGTTGATTTGAATCAATAAAGAAAAATCTAACAAGCATAACGCTGAAAATTTCATCAAAATTGGATGTTAAATAATAAAGAACTATGACATTTTAAAGTTTCGTTTATTTTTCTCAAAACAGTTATATATGCACAACTCAGTAATATGCAAATGAGAGGTCGATGATGTCCGTCACTCATTATTTCTTTTTGTTTTTTATTGTTTGAAACTTTGAATTATACAATATTAAAATTTGTACAGAATTGACAGTAATGTAAAACTTGACTGAACTACATCATGTAATTATTAATTCCACATGTTCAGGGAGGGATAAAACTCGATTTCACATGACAAGGGGGAGAAAATTTTCATATTTCGTATAATAAAATACAAAAGAAATAGTGAGTGAGTGATCTCATCAGTCCCCTCATTTGCTTACCAGCCACGATGTGAAAATAACCGTTTTGTGAAATTAAGCGAAAATTAAAAATGTTATATCTTATTTTACATCCGATTTTGATGAAATAGTGTTATGCTTGTTGGATTTTTCTCTTTTTATTCAAATCAACTTTTTGTTGGGGTAGACTTGTCCTTTAAGAAACATTTTATTACTAATAGATTTACATGATTTAGAAACATTTTTGCCAGAAAATACAAAGGCAAATTGCAACTAATATTTCCCCACCTTTAGCTCGAGCTGCAGCTTTATGAACATCCTACAATGTATTCCGACTTCCTGGGTTTGAACATCAAGTATCATGTCACACACTAGCAATGAACCAAAATATCGGTTTACCCGAGCCCTGGCAAAGTTCAGCCACAAGAAGGCTGACTTCCCCACTATACATAGAACATGCAGTGTAAACTACATGTACAGGTTTGTACTGATGGGGTGGGTGACTTTACGGGAAACCCACCTCTTCATCCAAAGCCTGTTGATTTGTGTCGCATTGACTGGAACCTCACCCTTCGTCAAATCCCCCCCCCCCCCCCCCCCCGTTTCGCTGAAAGGGAGTGTTGGGACTTTCTGATTAGTTTCACCAAGTTTTGAATTCATATTTAACCTTCAAACAGACATTACACAGAGGCTATCATCCGGATCGGTTTATTACCACTAGGTTTAGAGCCAGTTGGTCAAATGGTCAAATTATATTTGGTGTAATATACACTGCACCAAATGACAATTAAGACTACGTGGGTACCGGTATTCAACTATATTAAACTAAATCATAGACACCTTGGTTGAACAAACTAGGTAATGGACGACTGGGCGTTGTGGCGTGCGCCTGTAATCCAAGCTGTGGGGAAGTTACAAATTGATGCAGAGGTTCGAGCCCTGGTCACGTCTTTTGGATGGTGACATTAAAGGTCGGTCCCAGACGTAAATAATCATATCTGATTGATACACGTCAGACAAAACTCAAATACACACACACACATTAATCATATGTGCCCCACATGACATTGGTATTAGACTAAATTGGTTTATTTTTTACCATTTGATGATTAGAGGAAATGGCAATTAGACCAACTGATAATAGACCGAATGATGTTAGACCATTTGTCTATTAGACCAACTAGCTGTAGACCAAGTGTTAATAAACTGATCCGGATAATAGCCTCTTTGAAATGGCTGTTTGAAGGTATAAATTCAAAATTCAGTTAAACTACTAAGAAATAGAATGCCGTATTTAAAAAATCCCAACGCACCCTTTTGTCGGCTAAAATGGCGGGGGGGGGGATGTATTTCTGATTCGCCTAATGCCAATTCTTCCAATTCCCAACTCATCTACTATCATTTGGTCTACCATCAATTCGTCCACTATCCACATGGTCTAATTGCCAATTCCTCCTCTCACCATTTTGTCTAATAACCAGTTGGTCCAATAGCCATTTAGTCCGCATACCACTTGGTCTAATTGGACTAAGTGTTCATTGTGCAAAATGAATGAAAATAAAATGGATATTAGACCAACTGGTTATGAGATTAAATAGTCATAGACGTAATGGTGATTAGACAAAGTGATGATTGGACCAATATTGGACCAATGGTTGTTAGACGAAATGTTGATGGACGGAATGGCATTAGACTACATGAAAGTAGATCATGTGGTGAGTGGACGAGTTGGCAGTAGACGAATTGGCAATTTACTGGGGGGTCTTTGATTATATTAAAAAATTAATCAATGGTATGCAACACCGTAAAACTTTGTTTTGAAGGATTTTTACTGGCCAACCGAAATCTATTAATGATTTTTTCATACACAGATCTAAATCAATTTTTGTGACAGATTTTGACATATTTAAAACATAAATCATGTCAAAATATGTTACAAAAAATTTGATTTATGTTTTAAAAAGGCCATTGTTTGGATTGCTGCTTCCCTTGCTCACATTCACAGCATTTTATAATTAATTTTGGCCTTTACGCCATGTCTTGCCCCTAAATTTCTTAGACTCATTACGCCACTGACCATCCTCCCAAACTTAAAAAAAAAAAAAAGAGCCCCCCCCCCCCACCATAAATACCGATCAACACCCACAATGAATGTTTCACTTTGAATTCTATCAAGATAAAGAAATATGGCGCTTGAACATTTTGTTGACGTAGATGGCGCTCTTTAATATTGATGAACGAAAATCAGAGAGTCAACGTGAATTTTGATGTTTGCAGTGCAAAAACCAAATCCCAGAGCGGAAAGCGTGTTGCGATTTGCTTTTTTGAAAACAGAACCACATACTACATAGCTGAATTCCGTTTTTTCTTTTGCATGACTGAAAAAGAAAGACGACTTATTCATTATTATGACATACCCAGTTGTGTGTCTGGACGATCAATTTAGAAAGTCATTTGGAAAAATTTACAAGTGAAGTTTCACCAATTTTTATTACAAAATGTTAGGAAATACTATAGAGAACAAAATAGAAGATGATTACAACTATCGAATTCATATTTTTAGTGCAATCCAAAGACAAAAAAGAAGGCCTCAAAAATATAAACTGTCCGGACACCCGACCCCCCATCCTACTTGCCAGTAAAAAAGGCAGTATGCCTAACGTTACGGCATTGGAAATTCAATGCGAGCTTTGAGTTTGAGCCAGGCACAAGTGCAGCGCCAGTCAAGTCAGTGATGTGACACTGTACCCGGTACTGCACTGTACAGTACCGGTACCGTACTACAGATAGCTGTATGCGGCGGAGTACACGAGTTGCAGGTATTTTCTTTTCCATAATAAATCACATTCAACTCACATTTCAACCATCCTCAATGCCTACACATCACTACATTGAACAACAATACATCATGTATAAAAAAATAACACTTACAATTATTTTGTTCAGATCGAGTCTTCGGAGCAAAATCGTCACAGAAAAATTGCTGTTCCTCCTTCGCGACTGCGGAAGTCGACCCCTCTGATGTTGTTTACATCCACACAGTACCTTTACAGAGATGTGTTACAGCCGCAGCGCGCATCACCATACATGTACGTAATACATGCACATATATTAAACTAGCACTGGTTTCAAAGAGCCTATATTCAAAGATGTTACTTTTAAAGTACTTTCGAGTATTGGATTGGGAGTTATTTAGCTTTAGGCTCAGCAGCCCCCCTATTGGAGGGGCGAAAACAAGGGGAAAAGGGGAAAGAAAGAAAAAAAAAGAGAGAAAGGAAAGGAAACGAAGGAGAAAAAATAAGAAGTAAAAATAAAAGGAGGAAGGAGATGAGTGAATAAAAGAGCCAGAGGAATACTTGGAAAATAAAAACAAATCTTTTATTTCACTATACAGTGCGTATAAAAAAAAAAGACAGTTTTGAAAAGTCTATAAAAAATTTGTTTCAAATTATGACATCTACATTTTGATGTTAATAGATGCTCTGAAATCTTATCTTTGAAATGCCATTTAAAAAAATTAATTTTGTTCATGCTTGAGTGAACACGGGAGTGTCGGGGGTTCAAAAAGAGCCTTGCGCCAAAATGGCAGAAATTAGAAATTTGATGATCAGGCTTCTTGCTAATCAGCAGACTTCCTCTTAAACTTTTCATTATCTTTGCCACGATTTTCGAATTATGCTATCAAACAAATTTCTTTATTTACTTGAATTATTTTGTTTTTTCATTTGAACTTCTTTTACCTTTGAATTTTCCTTCATAAGTAAGAAAAGAAGACTTTTTGTCAACACAAGCAAGAAGATTTGCATTATTAATTGGGAAAACTTGTAATTTTCAAATCATTTTATTATGTGAAACGAATTATGTTATGGTACCTTAAAAAAACATGAATCCTATTTTCAGGGGGTTATTGATTCCTTGACCAAGTTTAATTATGTGCTTGACAGGACAAACAGGAAAGGATTCATGTCTTTCAATAGCAATGATGTATTGAGTCAATATTGAAGGAGCTAGATATGGCAGATCGGATAAAATGTATCAAAAATTGTGAGCGAGCGAAGCGAGAAAGCAAAAATGTCCACTAATTTTTATGAAAATATCAAATTTTGTGATAGATTTTGACATAATATTCAGAAAATAAATCATAGTTCACTTTTTATCTTTCCTTTTATTTCTTTTCCACTTTTTTTTTGAAGGGGGGGGGAAGCACCCCGAGCCCCCGCCCATCTGCGTGCCACTATTCAAAGGCACCATAACCTTTGTAGCACACAATGAAAGGTTTTGAAAAAAAATACACGCTCTCCCATACTTCGGTTGAAATTTTTTTTTTTTTTTGCTTGAAGAAGGAATATTCAAAGCTAAAAGAGAACATAATAAAAAGTAACAGGAACAAAACAATTCAAGCAAATTTACAGATTTGAAAATGAATTTTGACCGCATAATTCGAAAATTATGGCAAAGATAATGAAATAGTTAAGAGGAAATCTGCTGATTAGCAAAAAGTCCGATCATCATATTTATCATTTTATGCCACATTCCGTGTTCACTCAAGCATGAACGAAACTAATTATTTTAATGGCATTTGAAAGATAAGACTTCAGAGCTCGCATTGCCTGATGAGAATCAAATCTTGCTCAATAGGCCGAACTGGAGCTTAAAATATCAAGTTTTTAAGACAATACTCAATATAAAATGTTTCACCTCGCCATCGTGCTTCCATTATTTTGTTTGATGTACAAATTGAGTTAAAAGATTGCCCTGTAAAATGTTTCGCTTTATAGTATGAATATCATAATTAAAAATATATTAACCCATGCATCCTATATTCAATATTGGAAAAGTGCTTTAGTATCCAGTTTTCAGGCCTTAATATCAACAAATTTCGAACTCTCATTAGGTGTACGTTATATTATCAAACATGAGATAATATCCTTTTAATGAATTCATGTTCCTTAAATTGTGCATTTGTTCAGATCGGAATAAAGTTTTTAGCTCGCGCTTAGGAAGATCAGAGGAATTGAAAGATATTCATTCTTTTCATATGGTCACAAAACGCGCTTAGAATGTCCCGATCTAGGTCAAAATATATATTTTTTAATATCAGCTCGCGCTTCGCGCTCGCATCATTTTTTTGCGATCCATATCTTCCTTACAATTTTCCCGACCCAATTGTGCTTGAAATAGCACTTAAAGGGATGGTCCGGGCTGAAAGTATTTATAACTTAACAAATAGAGTAGAATTCACTGAGCAAAATGCTGAAAATTTCATCAAAATCAGATATCAAATAACAAAGTTATTGAATTTTAAAGTTTAGCAATATTTTGTGAAAACAGTCGTCATGAATATTCATTACGTGGGCTGATGATGTCACATCTCCACTTGTTCTTTTGTATTTTATTATATGAAATTAGGTTTATTCAAATTTTTTCTTCCAAGAACTAGAAAAATCGGATTGACAATTGTTTTAGTGCATTAGATATTTATTGCTGCAACTTATTTCATTATAAGAGAGACATATTATTCACACAAGTATGAAATAATGGAAAAAATATGATTTTATGTAATAACATAAGAAAACGGAAAGTGGAGATGTGACATCATCTCTATGTATTAAGATATAGATATTTTCAGCCCAGACCATCCCTTTAAATTGTCCCTTTTCAGATCGGATACTAAAAAATGTTCAGCACACGCATCGCACTCGCCTTATTAATATAGGAAGATAGGCCCTACCTTTCCTTTTCACAATGAAAAAAAAGTTTGTAGAATGCCCAGATTCTATAGGTCTAAATAAAAAAAGACAGTAAAAAGAGCTCATGCATGTTAATTGAGATACACAGCTTGTTCTTTATTTAAAATGTGTTTAAATTATATAGTTTTAGATCAGAATATAAAAGATTTCTGCTCGCGCTTAGCGCTTGCATTATTCATGTATAGGAATAGGTACCCATCTCTTTTGTAATTATATACAAAATGAGAGTGTCTTGTTTTTAGATCTAAATTTCAATATTTTTCCGCTCGCCCTTCGCGCTCGCATCATTTGTTTAAGTACATACATATCTTGTTCATGATAACAAAAGTAGAATGACAAGTTATTAGCTCGGAATATAGAAATTTCCGTTCGCGCTTTGCGTTCGCATTCTTTGATTGTAGGAAATGTATTGTCATCATGGAAAGATGCTAACAATCCTTAACGGGTCCCTTTTCGATCAGGCCAGTATATAAAAAATTTCAACTCGCGCTTCGCGCTCGCAGTATATTTTTGGTTACATATACACATCTTGATCATCACAGACATTATTCAGAACGTTCAATTTTCAGGACAAAATAACGTGATAAAATACATCCGAAATTTTTAGCTCGCACTTCGCGCACGCATTATTTCATGAGATACAATTATCTTGTTTATAAGAATAAAGCTAAGAAGTAACAGCTAGACTACTCTCTCCCCCGCCCCCCATTATTGAAGAGTACTTTGGCCCCCGAAAAAACAGTGACAAAGCAAAGCGTTGACGAGTTAGGCAAGATTATTACGTAATGTAGCATTAAAAATTGAGAATTCTCCTCCATATAGAGCTTGGCTTAATTTGGAGGAAGCTATAGGTGAAGTTTTGACAAAATCGGCCCTAGAATGTGTTATTGCAATATTATGATTATATTTATTGAAAAAATGTATATGAATCCATACTTTTTTATTTGCAGGGCGTTGAATTTCCATCCATTTTCTTGTTTTTACGTCAGATTTTATGTCGATGGCAGTGTTTTCACCCCGTATTTTCACTTGTTGTAAGAGGTCCGCGCTGAACACAATGACTCAAATAAAACATACTTTTCCATATGAACAAAAATCAGGTTTGAGCGACCGATCGGGCAAAATGTGGATGAAAATATTGTTTCTTTCCCCTTTCCTCCCAATTGGCGAAAGCCGGATCCGCCCCTGCTCTCATTTTCTTTTCTCCTCTCTTGTTTTCTCTTCTATTCTCGCTTCCCTTCTCTCTTCTCTTCTTCTTTTTCTCCCCTATTTTACTTGAGAAAATTTTATGGGATTCGATCGAATCCCCTGAAGCTTCCAATCCCTGACGGGGCTTGAATAATGATATACATTTCAAAAGTTACTCCACCAAAATGAGCCAAAGTATGGAGAAAAAATCTTACGAAACTTCCATCAAGGGGGGGGGGGCATGTCCTCCTAAATTTTAGGTGGAAGGGACAGTTCCCCCTACCCCTAAAAAAAAGAAAGAGAGAATAAAAGAAAGAAAGGGAGAAAGAAAGGAAGCAAGAAAGTAAAAAAATAAAAAAAGGAAAAAGGAAAGAAAGAAAGGAAAAAGATAACAAGTATACTTAACAGTTGAAACAAGAAATATTGAAAACCTATATAGAACAGCGAAAATGCCCATTTTTTTTACTAAGGAAAATGCACAAATCTGAAACTTGCTCCCAATGCGATTTTGTTCATAATTTTTTTTTTCATTTTATATATATCTTTAAAAAAACACTGTTATTGGTTGTTGCCTCGTCTTATATCTCAAAAAATATTTTAATAAGATTAACTTAAAAACTTTAGGATGTTGATTTCATATAAATATATATTTTTTTACAAAATGCCCTCTGGAAATATCATAATTCTAAAGCTGCAAGGGTCTATGCTCTCTGGACCCCACCCGCCGAGGGCTTCGCACTAAGCGAAGTAGAAAAAAAAATGGGGAAAAGGAGAAGAGAGAAATCACAGCAAGATGGCAAGAAAACGAAATGTGAATAAAATAAGGGGAGGGAAATAATTGGAAAATGAAAAAAAAAATCGGGTCATTACATAAAAATTAAATTTCGCTCGCGCTTCGCGCTCGCATTCCCTGTCCAGGGAGACAATCTGCTCACGAGGATAACAATGAGCTTTGAACAAATTATTTTGCTTCTAGTTTCCATTGCATTCTGTTCATGCTTACAAAAAAGTACTGAATATCAAGAAATGTCAGCCAGCGCTATATACGGTCTCGCATGATAGGCAATTTTTTTGAAATACGTATTATCTTCATGAATTACAGCAAACAATAATTTAAGTGTTCCTTTTTCTGACCATCATTGCATGGTTACAAAAGTTCTTAGAATGTCCAGTTTTGGGGATGGGATATAAAAAAAAATCGCATAAAAATGTTTAGTTTGATTTCCGTTCTGCTCATGATTACAAAAATGATTAAATATAAATATTCAGATTTTAGGTAAAAATCCGGGGTAAAAATATTACAAATTTTCAGCTCGTGGTCGCATCAATCGTTTATATAGATATTCATCCTGTACATGGTTACAAAAGTGCTTAGAATGTCCAGTTCTGGGTGGAATATCAAAAATTTTCAGCTCGCGTTACACTTTCGCATAAAATATCTAGTTTGATACCTGTCCTGCTCATGATTACCAAAATGCTTATAGAAATATTAAAATGTTTGGTAAGAATATAACTAATTTTCAGCAGACGGGGAAAAATGTGGGTGAAAATATTTTCCGCTTCCCCCCTAAATTTTGATGATTCCACCGCCAATGGGTGGATATGAGGGGTAGGCCTACATTGCCGGATAGAAGCAGTGGCGTAATGAGCCAAAAATGAGGGAGACAGACGGCTTATGGAGCAGGATTTATAAAAAAAAAAATCTGCGAAAAGCAATGCGAGCGAACACAAATTTGACCTTTTTAATACAAAATTCAAATTTTGTAATAGATTTTGACATACGCTTCTTAAAAAATGATTTCATAATTCAATCCTTTTCCTTTTCTCTCATGAGCTTATATTAAATATTAATTCTTGATATAAAATAATATTTCATCGATAATCGATTTTTCTTTGTATATCGATGAATAGGAATAAATGTTAAAAGGGAATGCACTGTATGTCCGAGTCGCTAAAAGCCCCTTTTCCTTGCTTAGCCAAAACTCGCTAACGTTTGGCTGCAAAATAGTAAAAATTGTCCTAATTGTGCTCACTTTTGCATTACGCCTATATATATATATATATATACCAAATTTGTACAGATAAAATCACTGCGTTTGCACTTGTGAAACTGAATCTGTGAAGATATTCATTTCATTAGTAGTAGAACTTCAGAGACGATCCAGTATTTTCCAAGGGGGGGCACATATTTTTTTTCGAGGAAAAATTTGACAAGCAAAAAAAAAGGTCTTCACTTTCATAGGGGGGGGGGCGCACTTCTGTTTTAATGGCATATTTATTTTACAAATTTTAATTTTGCTTCTCAAATGGGGGGGTGCAAGGGCCGGCTGTGCCCCCCCCCCCTGGATCCGCCAGTGTAGTAGAACTGACCTCACAATTTGACAAATTATTTTTTCCAATCATGTAATAACTAAAAACTAAATGGTATCGTGCCTTCATTATCGATTATGGTAACAAAATTGTAGATGGCGCTATTCTGAAACCATCATGATATTCATATTGTCTGCTTCTCATCTGGTAATCCAAATTTATGTGATATGACCGATATGCCATAAATTTCATATCATGATTATAATTATATTGTTACCATGACGAACAGCCGGGGGCCCTTGGCTCACTTTTTAGTATTCCCCCTTACCTTGTGTGCCATGTTGACTGAACTGTCAAAAAAATTTATAGTGCGCCACTGGTTGTTACAAGATCTGATTTTTAATGACATTGTACAGAGCTATGTGACCTTGAATTTCCGTTTTCGATTTGATGTCATCTTGTATCTTGTAGCATGATACCAAATCCTATCTCTCCCCCACCCTAATCTTTCTCCCCTCCCATCTCCCACCCTATTCCCCTCTTACCCCCCCCCCCTTCATTTGAGTCTCTCTGTCACTGATTCCTCGTCTTCCCTTCCTCTCTTATCAGTGCAGGTCGAGGGTGCTTCAACAATAACTTTTGCAAGGTCGAAATATCCACAACGGGACACTATAAAATATCAAGTTTAAATAGCAGCTGTTAAAAGGACGTGTAGTGATGTCATTTTTTTCAGACGGTATAATGCCTACATTAATATAGCCTCGTGGTTGATACAATTTAATAATTTCTGACATATTACATACGTTTTTTGAAGTGATAACCATGTAGGCTTACCAGTGTCCATGTTATAAAAAAAAATAAAACAGGGGAAAGTTCAGGAATTTAACAAACAAGAGATAATAATAAAAGAATTAAGAGAGAAGCGTGATATGAAACGAGTGTACTAAAACTGAGTAGGCTTAAGGCATCAGATCAGCCCCGTAGTCAGGGTTTTCAATTAAGAGAGTTCGATCTTTTATTCCTTATCTTCATTGGCTGAAAATTTTTAGAAGCCCAAAAAAAGGGGGTCATCAGTCAAAATTGTTGGACATTTCGTCCCCGAAAACTCCCCTAAAGTCTTACTTTTGAAAATTTAGGGGGTTCGATCGAACCCCGAACCCACTGTCTACGGGCTTGGGCATAATTAATACCCATTTTCAATGCGAAACGGAGAGGGGCGACCCATGCATTGTCTTCGTGTTCATGCTCCTATCTCAAACCACACCGAAAATCAACACATTTTTGTGACGTCCATGGCATAGGCCTATAATATTCGAAACTGCATTTTTTCCGAAAGATTGTGTGCTTTCATTAGTTCATGAATGTAATAAGATAGATAAAAGGTGGGGGCGTCGTGGTTTAGTTGTTACGACTCGATCGTCTTTCAATGAGAGGGACGTGGGTTCCAATCTCAGCCACGGCGTATTATCCTTCAGCAAGAAATTTATCCACATAAAGAATGAACCTTTCTAGTATATGACCAGTTCCATTACTCCCCGGGGCAGATTTAAAAAAAATGATGATGTCCGTCACTCATTATTTCTTTTTGTTTTTTATTGTTTGAAACTTTGAATTATACAATATTAAAATTTGTACAGAATTGACAGTAATGTAAAACTTGACTGAACTACATCATGTAATTATTAATTCCACATGTTCAGGGAGGGATAAAACTCGATTTCACATGACAAGGGGGAGAAAATTTTCATATTTCGTATAATAAAATACAAAAGAAATAGTGAGTGAGTGATCTCATCAGTCCCCTCATTTGCTTACCAGCCACGATGTGAAAATAACCGTTTTGTGAAATTAAGCGAAAATTAAAAATGTTATATCTTATTTTACATCCGATTTTGATGAAATAGTGTTATGCTTGTTGGATTTTTCTCTTTTTATTCAAATCAACTTTTTGTTGGGGTAGACTTGTCCTTTAAGAAACATTTTATTACTAATAGATTTACATGATTTAGAAACATTTTTGCCAGAAAATACAAAGGCAAATTGCAACTAATATTTCCCCACCTTTAGCTCGAGCTGCAGCTTTATGAACATCCTACAATGTATTCCGACTTCCTGGGTTTGAACATCAAGTATCATGTCACACACTAGCAATGAACCAAAATATCGGTTTACCCGAGCCCTGGCAAAGTTCAGCCACAAGAAGGCTGACTTCCCCACTATACATAGAACATGCAGTGTAAACTACATGTACAGGTTTGTACTGATGGGGTGGGTGACTTTACGGGAAACCCACCTCTTCATCCAAAGCCTGTTGATTTGTGTCGCATTGACTGGAACCTCACCCTTCGTCAAATCCCCCCCCCCCCCCCCCCCGTTTCGCTGAAAGGGAGTGTTGGGACTTTCTGATTAGTTTCACCAAGTTTTGAATTCATATTTAACCTTCAAACAGACATTACACAGAGGCTATCATCCGGATCGGTTTATTACCACTAGGTTTAGAGCCAGTTGGTCAAATGGTCAAATTATATTTGGTGTAATATACACTGCACCAAATGACAATTAAGACTACGTGGGTACCGGTATTCAACTATATTAAACTAAATCATAGACACCTTGGTTGAACAAACTAGGTAATGGACGACTGGGCGTTGTGGCGTGCGCCTGTAATCCAAGCTGTGGGGAAGTTACAAATTGATGCAGAGGTTCGAGCCCTGGTCACGTCTTTTGGATGGTGACATTAAAGGTCGGTCCCAGACGTAAATAATCATATCTGATTGATACACGTCAGACAAAACTCAAATACACACACACACATTAATCATATGTGCCCCACATGACATTGGTATTAGACTAAATTGGTTTATTTTTTACCATTTGATGATTAGAGGAAATGGCAATTAGACCAACTGATAATAGACCGAATGATGTTAGACCATTTGTCTATTAGACCAACTAGCTGTAGACCAAGTGTTAATAAACTGATCCGGATAATAGCCTCTTTGAAATGGCTGTTTGAAGGTATAAATTCAAAATTCAGTTAAACTACTAAGAAATAGAATGCCGTATTTAAAAAATCCCAACGCACCCTTTTGTCGGCTAAAATGGCGGGGGGGGGGATGTATTTCTGATTCGCCTAATGCCAATTCTTCCAATTCCCAACTCATCTACTATCATTTGGTCTACCATCAATTCGTCCACTATCCACATGGTCTAATTGCCAATTCCTCCTCTCACCATTTTGTCTAATAACCAGTTGGTCCAATAGCCATTTAGTCCGCATACCACTTGGTCTAATTGGACTAAGTGTTCATTGTGCAAAATGAATGAAAATAAAATGGATATTAGACCAACTGGTTATGAGATTAAATAGTCATAGACGTAATGGTGATTAGACAAAGTGATGATTGGACCAATATTGGACCAATGGTTGTTAGACGAAATGTTGATGGACGGAATGGCATTAGACTACATGAAAGTAGATCATGTGGTGAGTGGACGAGTTGGCAGTAGACGAATTGGCAATTTACTGGGGGGTCTTTGATTATATTAAAAAATTAATCAATGGTATGCAACACCGTAAAACTTTGTTTTGAAGGATTTTTACTGGCCAACCGAAATCTATTAATGATTTTTTCATACACAGATCTAAATCAATTTTTGTGACAGATTTTGACATATTTAAAACATAAATCATGTCAAAATATGTTACAAAAAATTTGATTTATGTTTTAAAAAGGCCATTGTTTGGATTGCTGCTTCCCTTGCTCACATTCACAGCATTTTATAATTAATTTTGGCCTTTACGCCATGTCTTGCCCCTAAATTTCTTAGACTCATTACGCCACTGACCATCCTCCCAAACTTAAAAAAAAAAAAAAGAGCCCCCCCCCCCCACCATAAATACCGATCAACACCCACAATGAATGTTTCACTTTGAATTCTATCAAGATAAAGAAATATGGCGCTTGAACATTTTGTTGACGTAGATGGCGCTCTTTAATATTGATGAACGAAAATCAGAGAGTCAACGTGAATTTTGATGTTTGCAGTGCAAAAACCAAATCCCAGAGCGGAAAGCGTGTTGCGATTTGCTTTTTTGAAAACAGAACCACATACTACATAGCTGAATTCCGTTTTTTCTTTTGCATGACTGAAAAAGAAAGACGACTTATTCATTATTATGACATACCCAGTTGTGTGTCTGGACGATCAATTTAGAAAGTCATTTGGAAAAATTTACAAGTGAAGTTTCACCAATTTTTATTACAAAATGTTAGGAAATACTATAGAGAACAAAATAGAAGATGATTACAACTATCGAATTCATATTTTTAGTGCAATCCAAAGACAAAAAAGAAGGCCTCAAAAATATAAACTGTCCGGACACCCGACCCCCCATCCTACTTGCCAGTAAAAAAGGCAGTATGCCTAACGTTACGGCATTGGAAATTCAATGCGAGCTTTGAGTTTGAGCCAGGCACAAGTGCAGCGCCAGTCAAGTCAGTGATGTGACACTGTACCCGGTACTGCACTGTACAGTACCGGTACCGTACTACAGATAGCTGTATGCGGCGGAGTACACGAGTTGCAGGTATTTTCTTTTCCATAATAAATCACATTCAACTCACATTTCAACCATCCTCAATGCCTACACATCACTACATTGAACAACAATACATCATGTATAAAAAAATAACACTTACAATTATTTTGTTCAGATCGAGTCTTCGGAGCAAAATCGTCACAGAAAAATTGCTGTTCCTCCTTCGCGACTGCGGAAGTCGACCCCTCTGATGTTGTTTACATCCACACAGTACCTTTACAGAGATGTGTTACAGCCGCAGCGCGCATCACCATACATGTACGTAATACATGCACATATATTAAACTAGCACTGGTTTCAAAGAGCCTATATTCAAAGATGTTACTTTTAAAGTACTTTCGAGTATTGGATTGGGAGTTATTTAGCTTTAGGCTCAGCAGCCCCCCTATTGGAGGGGCGAAAACAAGGGGAAAAGGGGAAAGAAAGAAAAAAAAAGAGAGAAAGGAAAGGAAACGAAGGAGAAAAAATAAGAAGTAAAAATAAAAGGAGGAAGGAGATGAGTGAATAAAAGAGCCAGAGGAATACTTGGAAAATAAAAACAAATCTTTTATTTCACTATACAGTGCGTATAAAAAAAAAAGACAGTTTTGAAAAGTCTATAAAAAATTTGTTTCAAATTATGACATCTACATTTTGATGTTAATAGATGCTCTGAAATCTTATCTTTGAAATGCCATTTAAAAAAATTAATTTTGTTCATGCTTGAGTGAACACGGGAGTGTCGGGGGTTCAAAAAGAGCCTTGCGCCAAAATGGCAGAAATTAGAAATTTGATGATCAGGCTTCTTGCTAATCAGCAGACTTCCTCTTAAACTTTTCATTATCTTTGCCACGATTTTCGAATTATGCTATCAAACAAATTTCTTTATTTACTTGAATTATTTTGTTTTTTCATTTGAACTTCTTTTACCTTTGAATTTTCCTTCATAAGTAAGAAAAGAAGACTTTTTGTCAACACAAGCAAGAAGATTTGCATTATTAATTGGGAAAACTTGTAATTTTCAAATCATTTTATTATGTGAAACGAATTATGTTATGGTACCTTAAAAAAACATGAATCCTATTTTCAGGGGGTTATTGATTCCTTGACCAAGTTTAATTATGTGCTTGACAGGACAAACAGGAAAGGATTCATGTCTTTCAATAGCAATGATGTATTGAGTCAATATTGAAGGAGCTAGATATGGCAGATCGGATAAAATGTATCAAAAATTGTGAGCGAGCGAAGCGAGAAAGCAAAAATGTCCACTAATTTTTATGAAAATATCAAATTTTGTGATAGATTTTGACATAATATTCAGAAAATAAATCATAGTTCACTTTTTATCTTTCCTTTTATTTCTTTTCCACTTTTTTTTTGAAGGGGGGGGGAAGCACCCCGAGCCCCCGCCCATCTGCGTGCCACTATTCAAAGGCACCATAACCTTTGTAGCACACAATGAAAGGTTTTGAAAAAAAATACACGCTCTCCCATACTTCGGTTGAAATTTTTTTTTTTTTTTGCTTGAAGAAGGAATATTCAAAGCTAAAAGAGAACATAATAAAAAGTAACAGGAACAAAACAATTCAAGCAAATTTACAGATTTGAAAATGAATTTTGACCGCATAATTCGAAAATTATGGCAAAGATAATGAAATAGTTAAGAGGAAATCTGCTGATTAGCAAAAAGTCCGATCATCATATTTATCATTTTATGCCACATTCCGTGTTCACTCAAGCATGAACGAAACTAATTATTTTAATGGCATTTGAAAGATAAGACTTCAGAGCTCGCATTGCCTGATGAGAATCAAATCTTGCTCAATAGGCCGAACTGGAGCTTAAAATATCAAGTTTTTAAGACAATACTCAATATAAAATGTTTCACCTCGCCATCGTGCTTCCATTATTTTGTTTGATGTACAAATTGAGTTAAAAGATTGCCCTGTAAAATGTTTCGCTTTATAGTATGAATATCATAATTAAAAATATATTAACCCATGCATCCTATATTCAATATTGGAAAAGTGCTTTAGTATCCAGTTTTCAGGCCTTAATATCAACAAATTTCGAACTCTCATTAGGTGTACGTTATATTATCAAACATGAGATAATATCCTTTTAATGAATTCATGTTCCTTAAATTGTGCATTTGTTCAGATCGGAATAAAGTTTTTAGCTCGCGCTTAGGAAGATCAGAGGAATTGAAAGATATTCATTCTTTTCATATGGTCACAAAACGCGCTTAGAATGTCCCGATCTAGGTCAAAATATATATTTTTTAATATCAGCTCGCGCTTCGCGCTCGCATCATTTTTTTGCGATCCATATCTTCCTTACAATTTTCCCGACCCAATTGTGCTTGAAATAGCACTTAAAGGGATGGTCCGGGCTGAAAGTATTTATAACTTAACAAATAGAGTAGAATTCACTGAGCAAAATGCTGAAAATTTCATCAAAATCAGATATCAAATAACAAAGTTATTGAATTTTAAAGTTTAGCAATATTTTGTGAAAACAGTCGTCATGAATATTCATTACGTGGGCTGATGATGTCACATCTCCACTTGTTCTTTTGTATTTTATTATATGAAATTAGGTTTATTCAAATTTTTTCTTCCAAGAACTAGAAAAATCGGATTGACAATTGTTTTAGTGCATTAGATATTTATTGCTGCAACTTATTTCATTATAAGAGAGACATATTATTCACACAAGTATGAAATAATGGAAAAAATATGATTTTATGTAATAACATAAGAAAACGGAAAGTGGAGATGTGACATCATCTCTATGTATTAAGATATAGATATTTTCAGCCCAGACCATCCCTTTAAATTGTCCCTTTTCAGATCGGATACTAAAAAATGTTCAGCACACGCATCGCACTCGCCTTATTAATATAGGAAGATAGGCCCTACCTTTCCTTTTCACAATGAAAAAAAAGTTTGTAGAATGCCCAGATTCTATAGGTCTAAATAAAAAAAGACAGTAAAAAGAGCTCATGCATGTTAATTGAGATACACAGCTTGTTCTTTATTTAAAATGTGTTTAAATTATATAGTTTTAGATCAGAATATAAAAGATTTCTGCTCGCGCTTAGCGCTTGCATTATTCATGTATAGGAATAGGTACCCATCTCTTTTGTAATTATATACAAAATGAGAGTGTCTTGTTTTTAGATCTAAATTTCAATATTTTTCCGCTCGCCCTTCGCGCTCGCATCATTTGTTTAAGTACATACATATCTTGTTCATGATAACAAAAGTAGAATGACAAGTTATTAGCTCGGAATATAGAAATTTCCGTTCGCGCTTTGCGTTCGCATTCTTTGATTGTAGGAAATGTATTGTCATCATGGAAAGATGCTAACAATCCTTAACGGGTCCCTTTTCGATCAGGCCAGTATATAAAAAATTTCAACTCGCGCTTCGCGCTCGCAGTATATTTTTGGTTACATATACACATCTTGATCATCACAGACATTATTCAGAACGTTCAATTTTCAGGACAAAATAACGTGATAAAATACATCCGAAATTTTTAGCTCGCACTTCGCGCACGCATTATTTCATGAGATACAATTATCTTGTTTATAAGAATAAAGCTAAGAAGTAACAGCTAGACTACTCTCTCCCCCGCCCCCCATTATTGAAGAGTACTTTGGCCCCCGAAAAAACAGTGACAAAGCAAAGCGTTGACGAGTTAGGCAAGATTATTACGTAATGTAGCATTAAAAATTGAGAATTCTCCTCCATATAGAGCTTGGCTTAATTTGGAGGAAGCTATAGGTGAAGTTTTGACAAAATCGGCCCTAGAATGTGTTATTGCAATATTATGATTATATTTATTGAAAAAATGTATATGAATCCATACTTTTTTATTTGCAGGGCGTTGAATTTCCATCCATTTTCTTGTTTTTACGTCAGATTTTATGTCGATGGCAGTGTTTTCACCCCGTATTTTCACTTGTTGTAAGAGGTCCGCGCTGAACACAATGACTCAAATAAAACATACTTTTCCATATGAACAAAAATCAGGTTTGAGCGACCGATCGGGCAAAATGTGGATGAAAATATTGTTTCTTTCCCCTTTCCTCCCAATTGGCGAAAGCCGGATCCGCCCCTGCTCTCATTTTCTTTTCTCCTCTCTTGTTTTCTCTTCTATTCTCGCTTCCCTTCTCTCTTCTCTTCTTCTTTTTCTCCCCTATTTTACTTGAGAAAATTTTATGGGATTCGATCGAATCCCCTGAAGCTTCCAATCCCTGACGGGGCTTGAATAATGATATACATTTCAAAAGTTACTCCACCAAAATGAGCCAAAGTATGGAGAAAAAATCTTACGAAACTTCCATCAAGGGGGGGGGGGCATGTCCTCCTAAATTTTAGGTGGAAGGGACAGTTCCCCCTACCCCTAAAAAAAAGAAAGAGAGAATAAAAGAAAGAAAGGGAGAAAGAAAGGAAGCAAGAAAGTAAAAAAATAAAAAAAGGAAAAAGGAAAGAAAGAAAGGAAAAAGATAACAAGTATACTTAACAGTTGAAACAAGAAATATTGAAAACCTATATAGAACAGCGAAAATGCCCATTTTTTTTACTAAGGAAAATGCACAAATCTGAAACTTGCTCCCAATGCGATTTTGTTCATAATTTTTTTTTTCATTTTATATATATCTTTAAAAAAACACTGTTATTGGTTGTTGCCTCGTCTTATATCTCAAAAAATATTTTAATAAGATTAACTTAAAAACTTTAGGATGTTGATTTCATATAAATATATATTTTTTTACAAAATGCCCTCTGGAAATATCATAATTCTAAAGCTGCAAGGGTCTATGCTCTCTGGACCCCACCCGCCGAGGGCTTCGCACTAAGCGAAGTAGAAAAAAAAATGGGGAAAAGGAGAAGAGAGAAATCACAGCAAGATGGCAAGAAAACGAAATGTGAATAAAATAAGGGGAGGGAAATAATTGGAAAATGAAAAAAAAAATCGGGTCATTACATAAAAATTAAATTTCGCTCGCGCTTCGCGCTCGCATTCCCTGTCCAGGGAGACAATCTGCTCACGAGGATAACAATGAGCTTTGAACAAATTATTTTGCTTCTAGTTTCCATTGCATTCTGTTCATGCTTACAAAAAAGTACTGAATATCAAGAAATGTCAGCCAGCGCTATATACGGTCTCGCATGATAGGCAATTTTTTTGAAATACGTATTATCTTCATGAATTACAGCAAACAATAATTTAAGTGTTCCTTTTTCTGACCATCATTGCATGGTTACAAAAGTTCTTAGAATGTCCAGTTTTGGGGATGGGATATAAAAAAAAATCGCATAAAAATGTTTAGTTTGATTTCCGTTCTGCTCATGATTACAAAAATGATTAAATATAAATATTCAGATTTTAGGTAAAAATCCGGGGTAAAAATATTACAAATTTTCAGCTCGTGGTCGCATCAATCGTTTATATAGATATTCATCCTGTACATGGTTACAAAAGTGCTTAGAATGTCCAGTTCTGGGTGGAATATCAAAAATTTTCAGCTCGCGTTACACTTTCGCATAAAATATCTAGTTTGATACCTGTCCTGCTCATGATTACCAAAATGCTTATAGAAATATTAAAATGTTTGGTAAGAATATAACTAATTTTCAGCAGACGGGGAAAAATGTGGGTGAAAATATTTTCCGCTTCCCCCCTAAATTTTGATGATTCCACCGCCAATGGGTGGATATGAGGGGTAGGCCTACATTGCCGGATAGAAGCAGTGGCGTAATGAGCCAAAAATGAGGGAGACAGACGGCTTATGGAGCAGGATTTATAAAAAAAAAAATCTGCGAAAAGCAATGCGAGCGAACACAAATTTGACCTTTTTAATACAAAATTCAAATTTTGTAATAGATTTTGACATACGCTTCTTAAAAAATGATTTCATAATTCAATCCTTTTCCTTTTCTCTCATGAGCTTATATTAAATATTAATTCTTGATATAAAATAATATTTCATCGATAATCGATTTTTCTTTGTATATCGATGAATAGGAATAAATGTTAAAAGGGAATGCACTGTATGTCCGAGTCGCTAAAAGCCCCTTTTCCTTGCTTAGCCAAAACTCGCTAACGTTTGGCTGCAAAATAGTAAAAATTGTCCTAATTGTGCTCACTTTTGCATTACGCCTATATATATATATATATATACCAAATTTGTACAGATAAAATCACTGCGTTTGCACTTGTGAAACTGAATCTGTGAAGATATTCATTTCATTAGTAGTAGAACTTCAGAGACGATCCAGTATTTTCCAAGGGGGGGCACATATTTTTTTTCGAGGAAAAATTTGACAAGCAAAAAAAAAGGTCTTCACTTTCATAGGGGGGGGGGCGCACTTCTGTTTTAATGGCATATTTATTTTACAAATTTTAATTTTGCTTCTCAAATGGGGGGGTGCAAGGGCCGGCTGTGCCCCCCCCCCCTGGATCCGCCAGTGTAGTAGAACTGACCTCACAATTTGACAAATTATTTTTTCCAATCATGTAATAACTAAAAACTAAATGGTATCGTGCCTTCATTATCGATTATGGTAACAAAATTGTAGATGGCGCTATTCTGAAACCATCATGATATTCATATTGTCTGCTTCTCATCTGGTAATCCAAATTTATGTGATATGACCGATATGCCATAAATTTCATATCATGATTATAATTATATTGTTACCATGACGAACAGCCGGGGGCCCTTGGCTCACTTTTTAGTATTCCCCCTTACCTTGTGTGCCATGTTGACTGAACTGTCAAAAAAATTTATAGTGCGCCACTGGTTGTTACAAGATCTGATTTTTAATGACATTGTACAGAGCTATGTGACCTTGAATTTCCGTTTTCGATTTGATGTCATCTTGTATCTTGTAGCATGATACCAAATCCTATCTCTCCCCCACCCTAATCTTTCTCCCCTCCCATCTCCCACCCTATTCCCCTCTTACCCCCCCCCCCTTCATTTGAGTCTCTCTGTCACTGATTCCTCGTCTTCCCTTCCTCTCTTATCAGTGCAGGTCGAGGGTGCTTCAACAATAACTTTTGCAAGGTCGAAATATCCACAACGGGACACTATAAAATATCAAGTTTAAATAGCAGCTGTTAAAAGGACGTGTAGTGATGTCATTTTTTTCAGACGGTATAATGCCTACATTAATATAGCCTCGTGGTTGATACAATTTAATAATTTCTGACATATTACATACGTTTTTTGAAGTGATAACCATGTAGGCTTACCAGTGTCCATGTTATAAAAAAAAATAAAACAGGGGAAAGTTCAGGAATTTAACAAACAAGAGATAATAATAAAAGAATTAAGAGAGAAGCGTGATATGAAACGAGTGTACTAAAACTGAGTAGGCTTAAGGCATCAGATCAGCCCCGTAGTCAGGGTTTTCAATTAAGAGAGTTCGATCTTTTATTCCTTATCTTCATTGGCTGAAAATTTTTAGAAGCCCAAAAAAAGGGGGTCATCAGTCAAAATTGTTGGACATTTCGTCCCCGAAAACTCCCCTAAAGTCTTACTTTTGAAAATTTAGGGGGTTCGATCGAACCCCGAACCCACTGTCTACGGGCTTGGGCATAATTAATACCCATTTTCAATGCGAAACGGAGAGGGGCGACCCATGCATTGTCTTCGTGTTCATGCTCCTATCTCAAACCACACCGAAAATCAACACATTTTTGTGACGTCCATGGCATAGGCCTATAATATTCGAAACTGCATTTTTTCCGAAAGATTGTGTGCTTTCATTAGTTCATGAATGTAATAAGATAGATAAAAGGTGGGGGCGTCGTGGTTTAGTTGTTACGACTCGATCGTCTTTCAATGAGAGGGACGTGGGTTCCAATCTCAGCCACGGCGTATTATCCTTCAGCAAGAAATTTATCCACATAAAGAATGAACCTTTCTAGTATATGACCAGTTCCATTACTCCCCGGGGCAGATTTAAAAAAAAGAATTGATATAGGCCTACTGATCTGAAAAGGGATATTTTTAAACACTGTTCGTTGGAATTCAGGAATGGGATACATATCTCGCTAATCAAATATTGCGAGCGCAAAGCGCGAGCTCAACGTTTTTGACATCCGGCACTTTTTTATAATCATGAACACGCAGGATGCATCTAGCTTTCGCCAACAGGGGGGGGGGGGCGAAAAAATTAACCGATATTACCCCGATCGGCCGCTCAAAGTTGATTTTCTTTTGTTTCTTTGAAGGGGTAGTCATAACAGTCACTTCTTAGTATAAGTATTTAATAATCTCAGCGCAAAGCGCGAGCGTAAAAAAGAGGTTTCAGACCTAGAAACGGGACACTCTATTTGTGTTTTGTAAATCATGAAAAGGATGCGTAATTATAGGCATCTTCCTATACATGTATTATTGATGCGAGCTCGAAGCGCGATCAGAAATTTTTTTATATTCTGATCTGAAACTGGATAATTAAAAACACATTTTAAATAAAGAACAAGCTGCTTATCTCAATAAACATGCATGCGCGTGTTTTAAGTTTAGACCTAGATTCTGGGAATGCTAAATACACTTTTTCCAATCATGAAAGTCAATAATAAGAGCGCGAAGCCCGAGCTGAAATTATTTGATATTGCAGGTTGTAAGGTCCAGTGGTTAGAGTATTGGACTCATAATTACAAGGTTGTGAGTTCGAATCCCCACTCTGTCATTGTCTCCACTTTGATAAAAAGACCCGAGAGTAATATCTGACGTCTATAAGACTGATTAACCTAGACGTAAAATGTTTCCTAGGTAATTGGTTATAAACGAGCTTGGCATTTACCAGCAAAACGCTGTCCTGCCGAGTTCCTGCGGGAGTTACCAAAAACAAAAACATAAATATTCCGATCTGAAAAAGGGTAAATTTAAGCACTAATTCAAACACTGTGTAGGAAAATTGTGAAGTGGGTGTGGATCGCATTTAATAAATGCCACGAGCTGCATTTGCAGCTAAAGACATTTTGTGATCATATGAAAATAATGACTATTTTCCTATTATACTCATCGTAAGCGCGAGATAAAACTTGTCGATATTGAAAAGGGACAATTTAATTACATGTATTAAGGAAAACTTCACGAAAATGTTAATATCTTATTTATTAATCTAATATGCCTAATGAGAGCGCAAATTTTGTTGAAATTAATACCTGAAAAATTGAAATTTTAAGCAACTTTTGTAATTATGAATAGGATGCACGGGTTAAAATACTTTTAATAACTAATGCCAGCCAAAATCGCGAGCCAAACTATTTTATAAACTGTCATGAAAAGGGGATTTTGAGTACTTTGTTATAGAATATTGATAGGTATACATTACTGACCAATCAAAATGCGAGCGTACAGCGCTAGCTGGAGCGCGAGCTAGCTGATAGGTTTTGACAATCAGACCCGAAAAGGGCCTTTTTTTAACCTTATGGAATACACGAAGAGAACAGGTACTTAACAAATAAAAAAATGTGAAAAATATTGATACTCAGACAACAAAACGGACATTTTACAAAGCACTTTTTGAAAATCAATTTTTAAATCAAATGAAATAAACTCGATGTCCGAGCTGAAATATGTTTTGTATATTGACTTCAAAACTTGACACTCCATATCAGCTATGTACTTGCATGGGTGGCGGAACGTATTTTCGTATTTTCAATCTACTGACCAGAAAAGGGACCTGATCAAGGAATGCATTTAGTGACTGATTAATAGGATACATATCTCACCATTCATGCAAGCGCGAAGCGCGAGCTGAAAATTTGTGATAATCCAGCCTGAAAACTGGACATTTTAAACACTTTTTGTAACTAAGAACAAAATGAGTATCTTATTATTATATATATATACAGTAATTGATGTAATTGCGTATCTCGCTGAAGTAAAATAATAAACTCGTATCACGATTAATTTTGTGTATATTGACATAAAACTAGATATTTAAGCCCCTTGTTTCAATCACTTTTCTTATTTTTTAATTAATTTCCTCCTCTCCAGTTCCCAATTTCCCCCATTTCCTTTCTGTTGGCATGCGGCGGGGTTCCGTAATAGATAAAGTGAAATAAGGCAACCAAAACATTAAAAATTTCATAATAATCGGATCGACAATTTATAACAAAGTTATGTCATTTTAAAGCTTTGCATTTATTTCGTTCGGTGAAACAATTTTATATGCATAGTCCGTCTTCATGAATAATACAATGAGCCCGTTTCATAAAGAGTGACAACTGTTGTAACTACCATGGAAACCTTGATTGTGATTGGCTCCTGAGCCATGTTGCCATGGTAGTTGCCATAGTTACAACAGTTGTAAGTCCTTTATGAAATGGGCCCCTGATTATGTCGTATCTCCATTTGTTGAAATTTATCCACCAAGAATGAAAAAAGTTGATTGACAAGTGATTTAATGCATTAGATATTCATTGCTGGAACCTATTTTGTAACAAGGGAAGCATATCATACACACATTAAGAAAAATATGAAATATTATGGTTTCATGTAATAAGATATATTTAAGGAAAATACGAAATGTGGCGACATGATATCACCAGTATGACGGTGTGCACAACTGTTTTCACAAAATAATGGTAAACTCTAAATTCATTAACTTGATTTGTTACCAGATTTATGGGACTAAATTTTCAGCGGTTTGCTCGGCTAATTTTAATCTATCAATTTCGATATAATTATTTTTTTTTGCCCGGTGTACTCCTTTCAACCATGAGTTTCTTGGTGCATTCTATCGTGGATTATTGTGTAGGCCCCCGATTGGAATTTGCCAGCTAGCTTTTCGTAGGGCCAAACTTATGTTTGTCACCGACTGGGAAAACCCATATTTCGCAATAACTTGCTCTGGTGCAAATGGTGTAAAAGAAATGAAAACAACTGCACGCGATTGCTTTTCCTGAACAGTGGGTTATATCTGCGTTGAAGGGGGTTGACAACAGGGGCGGATCCAGCCTTCGCCAATAGGGGGGGGGGGGCGGATTTTTTTTCAGCCATATTTTCCCCAATTGGCCGCTCGAAGTTGATTTTTGTTTGTTTCTTTGAAGGCCGGGTAGTCCAATTATAGTGACTTCTTCGTGTTATTTTTATAAATCAACATAAATATATAACAATCTTATAATCCTTATTTAAATAGTGCGAGCGCGAAGCGCGAGCTAATTTTTTTGGTGGAAATTTTATGAATTTCGTCCTAAAATTTAAACATTTGAACATTCATCAAAATGATGACTATCTTCCTCTTTCTAACCGCGAGATGAAACTTGTCGATATTCCATTTTGAAAAGGGACAATGTAATTATTAAATCAATATTTTATTTATTAATCTAACAAGCCTAATGAGAGCGCGAAATCTGTTAATATTATGGCAAACAAAACTGAACATTTCAAGCTCTTTTGTAAATATGAATTGGGTGCATGAGTTTATATATTTTTAACAATTAATGCTTGCGCATGATCGCGAGCATAAATATTTGATAATCTGTCATGAAATAGGGATTTTAAGTAGTTTGTTATAAAATTAATATTGAGATATATATAACTCACCAATCAAAATGCGAGCGTGCAGCGCTAGCTGATACGTTTTGACAATCAAACCTGAATAGGGATATTTTGAGAACTTTATGGAATACACGAAAATAATATGTACTGATCAAATTTTGCGAGCGCGCAGTGCGAGCAGAAAATGTTACTATTCAGACCATAAAACTGACATTTTTAACAGAGCACTTTTTAGAAATCAATTTGTAAAGAAACAAAATAATGAAAGTTCGATTTCCGAGTTGAAATATGTTGTGCATGTTGACTTCTAAACTTGATATTTTGAGCTCTATATTGAGCAAGATATGTAAATCACCCCGAAATCACCTAACCGGCAATGCGAGCGCGAAGCGCGAACGAAAATTTGGTGAAAGTTTATTTTCCAAGTCTTTCCCCTCATCTTCATTTATTCACTCGTCTTCCTCCTCTTTTTTTTCTCCTTTTTTTTCTTTCCCTTTCTTTTCTTGTTTTGCTCCACCAATAGGTCAATGGGGGGGGGGGCCCCCCCCCCCCCCTCGGATCCGCCTGTGGAAGGTCCTTGATCATTGGGGTGATTATTGGGACACCTGCATGAAAGCTCGAAGTCGGAGAACTTCCCCCAACTTGGCAACAAGCTTTCTATGATTAATGGCTAAAAATAGAGTGGTTTTGATCACCTCGGCGTTGATTGGTCAACATCAATAACAAAGGGGTCATATGATTCGAGAACAGATTTTGATTGGTCGCCGAGCTAATTGATAGCCGTGATGTAAACAAAGCTGTCTAGCTGTATTGTGCGTATGTACTGCGCGGACTTGTACTTGTGCAGATTATTATTACTGCGAGATATCGAGGAAGAAACTGGAGAGGAACCCCAATCGTCGGGCAAATCGCCCCTTTATTTCACTAAATCAACTCATAATTAGTCCGTTTCCACATCTGTAGACTTCTTTTGAATCAAGTCATCAGTTCGTCATTTGAAAGGTGGAGACTTCTTGCTTGATGAATGTGTTTTTCGATGCCAATCTTGTCGTCGACAGCCGTCGTCAGTTGTAAGTTCGTCTCGATCTGACTCTTGAGTTCTGACGCCATTTTCGTTAACTTTTAGTTTTAGAACTGTGAATCATAATGACTCATTGATCACTATCTTTAGGCAAATACCGTTATTATTAATTAAATTAATAAATTTCTAAAGATCAATTTTATTTGAGGAAAATATCAAGACAACATAGCTGGGGCTAGTGAGACAGAGAGCTCAATCCAAATTGCCAAATTTGGTCAAATAAAAAAAATAATTGGGGAGCGGAGATCGTTCACTCTGTTTTTGCCAAGTGACGGGTGGAACCGAACTGAATTATGCCTCCCAATCCTTCATCTAAAATCATGGCACCAGTTCAGATACGATCATCTCCTCAAGGAAAGACAAGGGACAATTTAATGGGGTTTGTACCAAAAGTCCATGCAAGAGAAAGAGGAAATTGTGCCAAAGAGAGAGACAGACATGACAGGGTTTCGGACAATAAGGGGCATGTGCAAATTCAGAAAGCTGGAGAAAGTTCACCAAAGGCGAAGAAAAGTGCCACTGGCAGTAATGGCATTCATCGTAGGTCTCCACCATCTATGCAGCCGAAACCTGTGTCCCCATTCACGAAGCCCGGACCAAACCAATATTCTGGAAGGAAGAGCGAATCACCTGACGGCTCCTATGCTGGTGCCAAATTCAGCGAAGCTCCAGATCCTGACAGATTACCGATGCCACCTTTGCATTGGCTAGGTTCTTTCACGGGAAAGCAGAAATCTTTCCCGCAGTCCAAAACATGCCCTCAAATGTATATTGCTGTGCCAGAGCAAACAGAGTTTGAGAAGATTACCAGAGATTTGAAGATGATGTTGAAAGTTGAGTCATAAATATGTGACTCTTTACATTTGATCTCTTGGTATTTAATGTTTTTGAAATATTACTTTTTATATGCAGCTTGAACTAATGAAGGTTATGAGGTGTTTTGATGCTATTTTTTAATGTAATAAGGCTGGATGTCATGAAATACACTGTAGGCCAAATCTTGCTACATATTGAGCTGATCGATATTATCGAAATGTAACTTTGTATGTTGGCCTTAAGATGTCTAACCTTGGCCTTTTAACACTTAATTGTGAATCCAATATTTGGATATACTGATGGACTTGGGCCTTTTCTTACCTGTCAGTATCTCCAAAAGCCTACTGTATAATCAACTGATAAAGGAAGGAACTGGAATTCACTCATTTTAGAAAATAATATCTTCGTCGTGTAGGACCTTACGTGACAGTGCAATAACATTCTCATTAGAGTTCCGGTTTCTTGCTTTAGAAAACACTATTGGTCTTGTGCATATGCCAAAAAAAAAATTATGATGGAAGATTGTTACAGAGTTTATAAAAACAAAGTTTTTTTTTTTTTTTTCCCTTTTCATAATTTTGTGAACACAAATTTTTCCTTTTGCAAATTCCTTCATTTGATGTCACTTTAAACATGAAACACAAAACACTGCAAATAAAAGTATTTGTAGTTTTACAATTCCTGATTGTAATGTTCTCACATTCACATCTACTTCAAGGGGAAATGTATTTTCATTTGCAGTCTTAATGAGTGAATTTCAGTTCTACCCCTATTTTTTTAATTGATATTTTGTAGTACTTTTTTGTTTTGTGTACGGATGAATATGAGAGATTTGATGCAAGCTTTGTGTGAGGTTGTAGGTGGTCAGAGTGAGGGAGAGAGAGAGAGGGGGGGGGGGGGCAGTGTTAAATGAGTGATAGAGAAATGCTTGATGCATCTCCTGTATGAATGAGTGGCTTTGACTTTTTTGACTTGTACATTTGAGTGTTGTGTGCTGTTGGTGTACGTGTGTACAGACATTGGCCACTGTCAAGTACAACAGTAAAGTTATGCTGTATTTTGCCCTTTTGGTCATGTTTGTACTTTTATACTTCAGCTTTAAATTTGTAAGTAATTGAATTAACTGTACAAATTATTACTTGTACACTGGAATGTCAATTAGTTGTACATGTAAATTGGGAAGCCAAGTACCAAAATGATATTTACATTGTAGATCTGGGACCAAAAAGTACGATTCAATTTCAATGCATTTATGTTTTGTCAACTTTGGTCAGTTTTAATATTTCATATTGATTGTTGATAAGTATCAATCTCATCAAAGGGGGGGGGGGGTGCAAAATTCTTCACATCTGTTCTTGATATACCTGTTCCGTTGAATTACACCTTGAAGTAACATTATTCCAATCTGAATTCATAGAATGGCATATACATGGCGCAAACTTACATCTGCAACGTAGATGGTTTCAGACTTTCAGTGCGGTTCCCATTAAGTGTAAACCTTAACCTTGTACAAATTAAGAGATGAAAATTGTAAATAATTTGCACAAGGAGAGGGGTCATCGTTACCCAAAGGGATGTACATGTATGTTTTGAGTATGGATATGGACGCACTTTGTACGTAAAAGAGAATATTCAGTGGTTTGATAATGATAATCCCTCTCCTTTCCCTGAAAGCCTTGTCAATTTGAAATTGTTCCCAGAGATTGTATTGCATGGAAGAAATACTGAAATAAGTATATGAAGAAAATTGTCACTGAGCCTGAGGCTAGTGATGGTAATTAGTAAAAAAAAATTGGTCATAGTCATTGCATGGATCCTAATATGGTCATAGGTACACGTATATGAAATGTTGTCAGTAAATTAACTGACTTCAAGTCTTCAACACAGATTTTTTGTTTTGTTTGTTAAAACAACGGAAGATGAATAAGTACTTATTTTGTATTCACAGTTCATTCTTGACAAGACTTCCAGCTAAGCTATTATGTTGTATGTACGTGTATGTGTGTTCTTGAATAGTTTTTAAAACTACTAGCAACACAGTTGCATACAAATATGTACATGTACATAGAGATTGAGTATTTTTAACATTTTTACACATTGCAGAAGTGGTGCTAATGGCTGATTTTGCTAGTCTGTGTTTTTGTTGCCAAAGTGTGTGAAGTTTTGATCTTTTTTTGACATCACACGCATTTAGCAGTCCCTTCATTTCACTGTAGTGGCCAGAAACCTTTTCTCATAATTAAACTGTAGTAAACTTATACCTACAATCCTATCAGTGTAATGTATCAAATCCTGCTAAGCAGACTCAGCTCATTTAACACTTCACTTGTTATTTTTTCTTATTATACAAATTACAGAATGTTATGTAGAGCATTACTATTGTAAGAATTGGCATGTTCTAAAAGCATAAATATATTAGAATGTCATCTCAAATTTTGCAAGTTTTTTTTTCAAGATGATAGAAGTTATTTCCTGTACTCGGTACATGTTACTAGTACATGGCTCTTTCAACATGTAGTTCAAATAGAAAGAGTTCATGTTGCTATATTTTTACCAAACATCTCTACTCAGTACTCGACTCTATAGCCTAGTTCCATTGTTAGTGTTTCTTTTATCTGTTGCTAAAGTAAATATCTCAATCGATTTACATCCACCCCACATGACATTCTAATTGCTTAAGTGTGCTTTTCATGCCACAAAGTGCCTGTTAATGCTAATTTAACGCTATTCTGATCATGTGATATATGGAATGCTGTGACATCTTTCTCAGGGATCCTGTATCCGTGAGCATTCCATACCAATACACAATGGTCTTGTTGACCATGATATGCAAGAAAATGTCTTGCAGAACCCTTTTTGGTATTGTTGCTGATGGAGCGTCGGCAAAAAGTTACAACTCTTGATCAGAATTATGCAGTCTTTGTTAAACAACATGTTTTGTATTGGATATTAAGTGTATTACATGTAGCTGTAGATAATCAAAAAGCATATTAACATTCCAGGCTTTATTTTTAAAGTTGATCTGATTATTGAACTTGATTGTACAAAAAATAGCAAAGAAGCACCTCATTTCCTAGGAATAATTCATAGTTCAAAGAAAGCTGCTTGAATTGAAGATATGATGTTATGAACATTTTCTCATTTGAGAATGCTATTGAATTAGATGATGAATTTGTAAGAAATCTGGCAAAACAAAATTAGTCTCGACTTCCAAGCTGATGCTACTTCTGCAGCTTACTCGACTGATCTTTGGAATTGGATCGGTCATTGGAATGATTCTAAGCGTTATGGAGCAGGCCTGTTCCTATAGTGACCAGATGCTACATCTATGAAGATGGACTTGTCATCATCAATTGAACAATATATGCATACCATCAAAGACTTCTCAGTGCTCGAAGGTCATGCCTGAAAGCACTGCATTGCCAGATCCGGCTGTGAAGCTGTTGTATCGGCAACAAAATCTCTACCTTTATTTTTCCCTTCTATCAACAATCCTTCTTATCTTTATCTTTCGGTCCTCTTAAGGGCCACCAAATCTCCAAGAAAGATACAAAGATTTTTTCTCTTGTTTTGGTGCTTGTGTGAATGAAAGGCTGTGTGGAAAGAATTGATTTTGTGGAGAGAAAAAAGTAGGGTGAAAGGGTATGTTTTTCTGTGAATTTACAGGAAAAGAAATGCCAATCATCAGACTTTTGCCTGTTTCGGATCCTGACGGGGGGTGGGGGGGAGGGGTAATTTGCTATTAAACGCTCCAATATTTTACACCCTTGGGTAACGATGGGATTGAGAAAGGGGGAATGGTATGTTTTGAATAGATTCCAACATTAAACTAGTTACGATGTAATAACAAAGAGAAGACAGGCGGGGGGAGTGGAATTTTTCACCATATAAAGGAAAAGGTCCTTGTGGACTTCTCGGTACTGGTAATCAATGAGAGATGGATGGATGTTTTAATGTAATTAATGGAAAAACTTGGCTGTATGTTGGGTCAACATACATTCAATAAAAAGCAATGGATTAAAGATGATCTTGGGATTGCAATAAATTCAAGGAATTGAAAGACGTTGATCTTGGGAATTGTGCTCTGGAAAGGTGCCGTCAACAAGAGGAATGAGACGATCTCGAAAATTGATTCGGGGGATGATTTAAAGGTGAGTGTATATTTATGTAATTAAGTGAGCCTCTTGATTAAGGATTGAGGACTGAAAGTTAAAATGTGGTTAAACAATATAACTTTTTTCATAATTATCATTAACTATATTTCAATTTGATTCTGTAATGTATTTTTAGTTGAAGCTTGTCTAAAGCTTTGGAAAAGAGATGGCAATGTGAACTATATTCAAGTATCATCAAACATTACAATATTACAAAGGTGGAGAAGTAATTGAAAATGTTAAATGATTTGCCCATTAGAATTCAAATATGGCATTTCCTGGTAGTCTAGAGTTAAATTCAAGTCTTAACGCCCTCTCTCGGTAATTTAAACTTTTCTTTAAAATAGCCATTGGAGCACTTCCTGCAATTCTCAGCCCATTCACTTCTCGAGAAGGTGTTTTGTATTAATGAAAAAAGGATGAAGATGTGTTATTTTCATCAGGCACCCAATGGCCAATAGAATTTCAATTTGATGTAAAATCAGTAATTTTTTGTCAATAAAACAACCATTTTGGGGCACCTGCATTAATATATTTCTAGTATGAAATGGAAACCTGACATGCACATTTAGGAGGATTTACCAAAACTAAAGATGGGCTCTGATTTCTACTCAATTCATTTAATTTATTACTTTATTCCATAATCCATCCCTTATTTCTTTCTCACGTCTTAAATTATAGAATTGTTATAAATTCATTTACGTTTTTTTTCTTAAATCATTTCTGACAGGACTGTAAGAGATGAGACTGCCCCGAACAGTTTCTATCTGGATTCATTAGTAGGGTACCCCCCATCCTAATCCCTCCTATTAAATGTAAATGAATGCAGGTGTACCTCGAACATGTTGGAGCAAATCTACCCGTTCTCTTTTAAATTCTGTCATTCTGCGGTTATTCCCACAAAGGCACAATTGATAAACGGTCACTGAAGTGTGTAATACCCAGACAATACAGGTTAATTATTAATCAATTTATCAGCAGTATCACAAAAAGGAGAACAGATGTCCCCTGGCCAAGGTAATAGCCAAGGTAACCCTGGCCAAGGCAACCTTCTGAGTTATGCTATTGTCCAATTCTTTTGTTGTGGCTCTTATCCTCCACTTCTATTACTTTAGCAAAACACATGCAGTTCATTGGTGGTGGCTTAAATTTTGGGACCATCGTTGCGCAATCATGGATGGTAAGAAACACAAATGATGAAAATCATGGTGCGAAGGTCGTCTGCACTGCACAAATTTCGCAATATAAATGTTTCTCATTTCTACACAAAGTTGGGTCTTTCACAAAGATAGGGCAACTTTCAAGTGGCAATGAGATAACATGTATTCAAAATAATATGCGCAGGAAAATTTACACACAATTTGAGCCAAACTTAACTCTTATAGATAAAACATTCGAAGGAAACCACCTTGCACAACTGATATTAACAACAAGACTCGCTGTGATGAAGTGAACAGACGGGTAAAAAACAGACATTTCTTTTCGCAGGAAAGCTCTTTATATTCATAATTGAGTTTGTACACAGAATTGATACAGCAATTTTCAATACATGCTACAGATTAAAGATAGATACATCTATATACATGGCTACGAGATAAAAATATTTACAATGATATGTTTCTGATGCTAGTAATATTTAAAATAGTATTTGTATGGTATATATGAAGAATACCATACATGTTCATTGGAATAAATTTTAGGTTTCATTTGCCAGTCTCTTCAAAAGGCCTTCAAATGCAACGGTAATGCCTCAACTTGAAATTACAGTAGATTTGGATATGTAATTGAACTGAATGAATTGTTACTAAGGTATTATCATTGATGCTTCTCTAAACAATATTTTATATTTTTATCAATATTTTCTAATAATTGCCCACTTATCGATGCTGCGTGGGAGGGTACTACAGAAAGGATGGTCTACTTTATTGACACTAGTCATAAATCAACTATACATAATATTGAGTTACATAATTACAATTCTTATTCCACTGAATTAATACATGTAACTTCCTTGTCAATGTTCTCTTTTTAGGAAATTCCCCACAAGCTCCAAATAGGTTGAATACATCAACATCATATTGATATGATTCAATGCCTCGTTTAGAATACTTTTATTACAGTCTCATTTTTCAGGAATATGAAAATAGTATTAACATGTTGATCAACCGCCAAATATTACTGGGAGGGAGGGGGGGGGGGGATGCATTAAAATTGTACTTGATATGGACTGACGTCATGTCACGTTGAACTGCATTAAAACATGTGACTTCCAAGAGCTCTTTTCCTGTTTTTCAAAACATTTTCCGGTACATGGGTGCTACACAAATAACCTATTACCATGACAAGGCCTATACTGGAAAAAAAAAATGAATGTTCAATAAAAAAAGTACATGCCAATTTGGAATTTTCCAAATGTTAGTTTTATGAAGGTAACAAGTATGTATTGATTTCTGTGTAATTGCCAATCTCCCGTCTTACTGTAGGTCTTAGCGAAACATGATACTGTTGACCATGAGTTAATCTATATCTGCATCTTGTTTTTCTAATATACATGTACATACCTGAACTTTACTTTTTATACAAAAAGAATTAAGTGACATTAACCAAAAGTTAGTTTGCAATACATTTTACAAATTGATATCTTTCAGGTAAAATTTCATAGAAAAACATATTATTATGAATGGTTAAATATCATACACTATAAGCATGTTTGGTGTCTTTGTAAACCTTAGACAGATTTGGCTCTTTTACAGGAAATTACACTGTTGTGACACGCTTCCCTTTACAAAGTAGGGCAAGTATACACGGTTAATGTTTCACACTGGACTTTGCACCATATAGTCATGCAAAGAAGATCACATGATAGCGAAGACAATATTTGCGGGTTTCCTAACTAGTGCAAGGCTTTCATAGTTTACTTACAAACATACTCAATGATACACTAGTTCAATTACCTGCATAATTATATACACGCACAGACAATGGGCAATTTCCTGTGTGTTCTAGGACAATGTACTAATAGTGTACATGTATGCTGCTAATTACAGATCATGTGATATTGTGCACACTGAAGGACTTTACTGTAGCTTACAGATTGTGAGCATAAATCCATATTGATTTATTCTAAATCAGAGCAAAAATATTCTTAAGTTACATTACAAGGCTGCTTTTAGATTGGAAGCAAAATGAAAAAGGAAATGTGATTGCTACTTTCTATAAAAAAACAATGTTAAGCATTGAAATGCAGTATTATTTTTCAATACAGAGAATGTGCTAAATGTCCTCAAATGAATAGTTTAGGGCCCCGTCTTACAAAGAATTGCGATTGATCCAATCAACCACAACTATGGCAAGCCAAAATGCAAGTTTATTCAAGATGTTTTCTAGATGTGATGTATTTTCACATATTATATGCATTGTTTTCTTGGCAATTCAGTATGCTCCACTTTGTTAACAAAGTACATTGTGCACATTGCATGAAGTAAAAAATTATGACATTGATGGATTTCCATATAGTCGAGGTTGATCGGATCAATTGTAAGACGGGGCCAAGATTCCCCCCCCCCCGCCAAACAAAAAAACAACAACAACTTTGGATGAAAAAACAAATGGTCACCACACTACACAATCACATTTGAAAAATTGAAATGTAAGAAGCTAATATCATTGAATATTTAAAAAGAAGTCCTTTTTTCTTTTATTGAGTTCTGGCTCCGAATTAGTCAAGATCTAGAACTCTGAAATAAAGTTTGTAATAGAAATGAACTTAGCATGGATCGTGAAATCTAATCTCTGCAAATAATCAATTACTATGGTAACAGAGCTTCAAATAAAAAACAAAAAATCATATCGAATGAATGTTGTCCTGATAACATAGATATAACTGCACAGGAGTCTGTCAAAGCCAAATCTCTTGGCACTATAGAAGTCTGTCCAACTAACAAGAAATTTACTTACTTGTACATGTAGAAGTGGTTGATATGATAATACACATGCTTTTGCAAAATCTAATTTGAAAATTGTTTATTCAACTAAGAGCATGTTTATTTATGCAGACTTAACTGTAGTAGAAAGCTTTCACTGTATCTATTTTGTTTCCGGCACTATAATGATGCATTTAAAATCAGCATATCCAACAGAGCTTAATCTCAATTTTTGAATCGAAGATGAAGGGAAAGATTAAAGATAAAATTTTTATTATTTCTTTTTCAATCATTTTAAACATTCTTTATTCTTTCCCAAGTAGTATGTCTTCAGGAACACAATATTTCATTCACAATTCAATTAATTTAGGAAATGTGAATTTAAGATAATTTGTGATAAATTACACTTTACAATGAATGCTATCCTGAAAATATCTAAGATCAATTTACACCAGCTATTTGTATGACTCTAGTATTGCAAACTGTAGTCACCAAGTCTCGTTTGAGGCAAGTAAATGTTTTTCTGTGCAATAAGTCTCCCAAATAAAAAATATTTACAAAAATTTAGGAAATATTTACAAATAAAGAAGAGCAAGGAATATATAATCAGTCCTATACGTACTAAGATTATTGCATAAATGTAATTTGCAAAGTTATCATCTCAGAAGAAATAAATAAATACACATCTTTCATAGACATATTTTAGCGATCTATTCTTAGCAATAGCAAAAAACTTTTATGTAAGGTTTATTTTGAATGCTTAACTGAATACATTGTAGCATAAATGAGACTTTTTCTAAACAGAAGACATTTTTCTAAGTATTTCAATCGACTGATCATATGCTTTATCTTTCATACACTTCAACAGTCAAATGGTATATTTCAATTCTCAATTTATAAATGTTTGATGAAATGCAATAAAATTCACAAATCATGACTGATTTGCTCGAATTTTTCCTCTGGATTTTTGTCTCCTAACAGCACTTTTAGCAATATTGTATAAAAATGAAGAAAAAAAAAGATCGCTATCAGTATTAAAAATTAGGAAGTCTATGAAAACAAAACATAACAATGAAAAAGAAGGGGGAGGGGCTGAAGACATGTTATGACAGAGTAACGTCTGCAGTTATATGCAAGGTGGAGTTTTGCATTCCTTATGTACATTTCAAGTTGTGTGCAGCCCTATAGATCCCCTCTAAAGTACACTCGTCTGAGAGTCCTCATGTTGGAGACGCAACTGTGCTGCTACGGCAGTACCTCCTACTCTGCAATTCAAGCTCCTTCTGCATTGGAAAGAAGGGGGAAAATAAACAAAGGAAACGGCTAGCTCATGTTCAAAGTAAACATCTATGATTGATCTCCTTCTGCACCTCAAATTGGCAACAGTTGATGATTTTCTAATCATGATAAAAAAATCTTTATAAAAACCAGATCTTAGCAAAATGTTGCCAAATTGAAATTTCGAGTTACATGATTTTCTAAATATATATGCCATAATTTAAAAACAGATTTCAAACCATGATTCAAATCAGTGATAAACACAAGACCTGCAAAAGTTGCCAATTTGAAATTTCTAGTTAGTTGATTTTCTAATTATGCCATATTTTAATAGAGATTTTAGGCCATGATTCAAAATCAATGATAAAAACAAGATCAATTTGAAATTTTAAACAGTTACTCTATTTTTGTTTTTTTCAAGTGCATACTGCTAATAACAGAGTGCATTGAATAAGTTGAGATTTAAAAGCATTTAGTCAGGTTTGTCAAGAAATGTATAAATGATTTACCCAGAGCAAACTCATGCCAGTCTAACAATGTATGTTATGAAATGTTATCAATGTTCCATAACTGTATTTTCATTTGTCCTTGCATATTTCAGAAATATTTGGAAAAGGAATCGGTTCATTTTTTATAATTCATTTTGCACGCTACAGTCGCTACTGATAGGAATTTAGAAAATGGCTTGCAAACATTATCACAAAGACACAAACATATGCTTGATATTAAATATGGCAATATGAGTTCCAACATTATACGAAAGATAGAAGTATGAAACACTTTAAAAATTTGAATCAAGTCAACTTCATAAAGTAAAAGCATGGTCCATATCGACAACATTGCATGCAATGATGCAAAAGCTTTAAGTATTTCTTTAAAGTACTAAAGAGTACACTGATAGACAATGGAAAAGGAAGTTGTTCAGTTTTGTGCTATTTATATGAACATTAGAATAATTTTCAGCAGGCAAAATCCACTTTAATAGTAAGCAAGATTCAGACTACAGTCAATTCAGCCTGCTGTCATTGCGCCATCCTCCACTCAATGCAAAACAAGCAATGGGTTATGATGCAATTTATGTTTTTGATATACTTTTGTAATGCTTTTTTACACAGTTTACAAAACATGCAAGGATGATCATAGCTGGATTTGTGGTATTTCTGAAATATGAACCACAGTTAAACAATGAACAATTGGTGTGATCAGGTAAGTGTTGGATAATTCGAAATCGAATAGAGAGTGTCCAAGTAATTCATAATAAAGCTATGAAAAATTGGTTGTTTATGATGCATGTTAAAGGTCAAGTCCACCCCAATAAAAAGTTGATTTGAATTAATAGAGAAAAATCCAACACTGAAAATTTGATCAAAATCGGATGTAAAATAAGAAAGATGACATTCTAAACTTTCGCTTATTTTTTTTTACAAAATAGTTATATGAAGAACTCAGTGATATGCAAATGAGAGAGTCGATGATGTCCCTGGACTCATGAATAAAAACAGTGGACTCATGAATAAAATAGCGTATCTAACCATGGTAACAGGCGTCAATTTGACGCACTGACAAAAGCGTGCATCAGCATTGGACATTTTTTATACACGCACCCGATACGCGCTAAATTAAGCGTAATTTATACAGGAAATCTGCATAAACCATGGATTCAACCGTGGGTTTTCAAAACCATCTTTGTGAATTCAGGCCTTGGAGTCCTGGAAAATCCCCCTTCATTGCAATGTTAAAGCTTATCCAATGTTGCAGAATTAAGCAGAAAGTTGTGAAAAGTAGCCCCTCAAAAAATATTATAATTTTTGCCTGAAATGTAGCCCTACTCTGTTAAAATATGGTACATTTGGGTATCTCGTATAGTACAATGTAGGATATAAACATGTAGTTATGTGTGAAAGATATAGATGTGAATAAAATGTATGCAGAGACAATATATCATGAATATATATACCACAAATATCTATGCATGTGTAAGTTTTTCTAAATGTGCCTGAAGCAAGTATGACACCTGATGATAAATGCATTCATGAATTAGCTATTTTGAAGATCGATATGTAGATAGCTGCCAAGCTAGACAGGCATGTAATAAACAGACTGTATCAAACACCCCTTCTACACTCTTTGAAACCCTTCAGTCATCATGAATACAATGCATGAATTCAATGAGTGGGTAACATTAACTAGCTCATACAAACATCAATGCCGAATAAGCCAAGGTTATTGGGATTATCAAAGAAATCAGATGTTTTCATCAGTCCTTGACTCGGTTTGTCTACTAGCAGATGGACTTAAAAATGAATGAAATCAAACTATAGGACAATTACTCTTCTCTTCTTTTCGAATTTCATATCGGCCTCTAAATCTCTATTGTTCTAGATCAAGGCGAATACAAAGCTGCAAGTTTATATACTGTACAGCGGTCTGCCAATGATATGATATTGAAATGTTAGAGGCTGATGAATTCAACCAAGATAATTCAACCATACCAACTCGAGGTCCCGTTTCATAAAGACTTGTTATAATAACAAATGCACAATTTCTATAACAAATTATCAGCCAATCAGATTGAATGATTTCAGTAGCTTTTAACTGCAATAGCAAATATGTTATCATAAAAAGTTTTATGGAAACGGGTCAGAGCAATGGAAGTAACAGACCATTGTCTAGGGGATTATATCATAATGGAATAAAATAGATGAGTTAGCCTGTAATATACATGCTCCTAAGTACTGATACATACTGCAAAGTCTGTATATGTTCCGCAGGATGATGTGACGGACAATGTGCTCATGTTATTAGATTGTGTATGACCCCCGGATACCGTGCTGGTACTAAAGGCAGAAGACGAACCACTACCGTTCTTGTCTCCGAGCACCTTGCGGTAGGTGTTCCGGGCAGGGGTGTTCCTCAACTTCTTAGGGGTCTGGTAGGGGGAAGGTATAAGAAATAGTAAATTTGGAGGAAACAATTATGGGATAATTCGATATCAGTGATATCACCATGAAAAAATTCCATTGAAGATGTTCTCTTAAAAACGAAAGAGCAGTGTGACCTTGCCCTAAAAAAAATTGAAATCGAAGGCCTATTTAGTGTTTGAGTATGCTTGCTATGGGTGGTTAACGAAAAGGAATGAGGATTTTTAAAATTTGTATTTTTTGATCAAGTGTACATTGTGCCAAGTTTTGCATTTCCCAAGGTGTCCAGAGACCTAGAAATTATAGCGATTTTTTTTTTTGGGGGGGGAGGAGGGTTATAATGGAGGATATATGGATAATGACCTAGCACACGATTGAATAAGCACAGATGTACAGGTAATTACATAAAATATGATTAAATAATGGCAGGTATATAACGATAATTGCAATAAAATATGATTAAATATTGGCAGGTGTATGGGTAAATAATAGGATTAAATATTTAAGTTGAAAATAGAATAATTTTAATAGAATTCATTTCAATTAAACTGAACTGAGATTAATTTGTTAAAACTTGGTTAATATTGCATTGAATGAAATTGAATATGCAAGAAGGAATTTACTTATTTCATAGGGGTTTACAAAAGCAAAAAAAAACAAAAAAAAACAAGAGCACAAATAAAAGAGATACAATGAAAATATCTGACAAATTTAAATTTAAATTAAGATAAAATAAGGACATAATAGAATATCTTAAAGGAACAGAGCAGGCTTAAAAACTGTAGTAGTGAAAAACATAACAAGGGTTATAAAAATACAAAAACATCTTGGCTAAAATTCACCAATGAGTTCTAAAAAGTATGGCCACAGAGACCACTTTTAACTGCGTTTATTCTGATAATTAAATTCTACTATTGTCCTTATTCATGCATGCAACAACACAAAGCAAACTCGATGTATGAGGGTGCTACTCACAGCGAGTCTACTACGGTGCCTCGAAGGTGAGGGTGAAGGGAATGGAATGTGAACAGGTGGCTTACCACAAACAGGAGAAGGCTATAGATAGATAGGTGAATCAGGAGGGACAAGAGAGGGGCAGGGTGGAGAGAAGAAAAGATACAGAGAGAGTGAGATAGGAGAGAATGAAAAGGGTAAGAGGGGGGGGGGATGGAGGAGAATGATAGATGAAACATACACAGATGCAGGATGGGGAGAGGGAAGGGGAGATGAATAAAGAGAGAAAGAGAATGGAAAAAAGGGAGAGGGAGGATAATAAACATGACACAGAGAAAGGTGGGTAGGGGAATGAAAGACAGAGGGAGGCAGGATGGAGATGGGAAAAGACATATTAAAAAAAAAGTAAAAAGAAGGGGTAAAAAAGGAGATGTAAGTGAAAGGGGTAGCAGGCCAGCAAAGGGAAAGGACAGTGACAGAAAGGAAAATACAGGGAGATATAAGATATGGAGAGAAAAGGGAGAAACTTTATAGGAAAAGTAAATAATAGGGGGAAGGGGGAGAATGTGATGAAAATAGGGAGAAAAGAGAGAGGAATGAATAGGGAGAGTAAGGAAAAATATATTCAATGAATGAAAAGAGAGGAGGGAAAGAGGAGGGAAGGAAGGAGGGGTAGGTACACAAACATCAATAAGAAGAAAATAAACAGGTGCACGGTCAGACGAAAAAGGACAGATAGCGAAAGCGAAAATAAAGAGGAAGCAAAGCAGGACAGAGCAAGAGCAGAGAAAGCAAAATAAAACCCGAGTGAGAAGCAGATTGAGTGCAAATAAAAGATGAAGAGCATTGGAATGATCAGCATAAAAGTGACGTTAAACTATACTACCTTGGCTAGTAAAAACATGTGATGAGGACCAATATGTTAAACGACAAGAAGCTTTATGTGCAATAGAATGATTAGGGTAGCTTACAATGAACAGGAAACAAAGAATGAATAAGGGAAGACTGTAATCATATTTTTTTAAGAGGATAGAAATTCATGGATTGGCATGCATATATCTCTAAAATAGCATACAGCGTTTGCACAAAAAAGAGTGAGAGTGGGATAGGAAAGTAAGAATCAAACCGAGAGAGTGAGAGATAACAAAGCCAAAGAGTGATATAGATGACATGAGAGGGAAAGTAAGATATGTGTGCATGTGTGAAAGGGTTATTGGATGAGACTGGAAAGATCTTCAATTACATAAATTGACATAATTTAATCTCTTAGGACTGCAGACATTTTTTTAAAACTTGGGCGAAATTCAACTTAGACGTGAATAACAGAAATTTTTAATCTGGTCTGAGAAATTTCTCAGATCAACATGATTACATGTATTTGACTATGCAATGACGACTCATTCTGAGTTAACTGTACATGTAATCAAATGAAGCCAACAAGACCTGAGTGCTTCATGATGAAAAGAATGTCATGAAAACATGCAGGCTACTCACCCTTGCAGTAGAGGCTCCGGTGGGGGGCTTGGTCCTGCTAGCTCTAGGGGAAGGCATAATGCTAGAATGAACAGATGACATGCCAAGTCTTGGGGATGCCGCTACACTGCCATTCGCCTGTCAAAATAATTGAAGCCAGTTTTATATGAAATCTCACTATGGAGATTGTACAAACCTATCACGAGTCTGGAATAGAACTTTTGTTTGTGATAAGCCAATGAGGTTTTACAGAACATTTCCCAAAACTTACTTTTACTCTATCTCACATATGGTCAATTTTTATGGTCAATATTTATGAAGACATTGTAAATGCAAATGGGTCTCCTGGCCTACATACTAGAAAATCTTGGGCTAAAAATGTCTTCTTGCAGGAAAATCTGAACCATACAAAAAAATAGGTATATGGGACTATAAACATTAAAAAAAAACCACTTAGGCATTATTTAGTATTATCTTACCCCTCTTAATCTCTTTGGTGTCTTGGTTGGGGTAAGACCAACAAATCTCCTCTTGACTGGGGTGCTTGGTTTACTACCATGGAGCATCTCAGCTTCCGTCTGACGTTTACGAGCATTCAGCTAAAAGAGAGAAAAAAAGAAAGAAAAACAACAGTCAATCAGTATAGACCAGTTCCCATTAGTCATTATTATTTATGATTATCCCTTTCAGACATCTGAGCAGGTCATTTACAAAACCGTACTGCCCTTGATTTCATCATGGACCTACTACAAGTCCATGATTTCATGAATATCGGGAAGGGATAGGATTTTGTTTGTATTTTGCTTGGTCTCTATGGGCGTATTGACTTTGCATGCAGAGACGACGCAAAAAATACCTCTCTGGTGACCATGATGAATACTAGTAAGGTATGAATGATATTTCCATTTTTAATTTTTTGAAAATTTTGTTTGCTCTAGATTTCTGATTTGGATATTAATAATAAAAATATTGACTGGCTATACTTTCGGTAAATACCACATATATTGCCCGCCAAGACTCATATTGCCCTTGTCTGCGACTCGGGGCAATATGAGTCTTGTAGGGCAATATATGTGGTATTTCCCTCAAGGCCAGTCAATATAAAATGGTGATGTAGATCCTAATCAAATGATTGGCTGACATTTATCACATGACCAATCATTTATTTTAGCTCACAGGAAAATTTGCTAATGACAGGTACTAATTTGAATAGTTATATTGACTGGTCATGGTTTTGAGATGAGGATGGTGTATCAAATAACAAGGATCCACCTCATCGGCCTCGATCAGAAATCAACTTATATTTCAACAATATGCAAGCTAAGGGTTAGCAGAAAATACTTCAATACTTCTACATTAATTTTACAATTACAGTAATATTTACAGGGATATTTGCTTGTGAGAATGTCGATGCCATCAGCTACTGGAGCACCAATAATCAGAAGCATTTTTTTTTTCAATAGAAATGCAAATGGCACATCTCACACAAATAAATTACCAGCTATTACACACTTACTAATTACCAGCTTTCCCTTTTCTCTGCTTGACTGCTTGTTTTTTTTTAGAAATCATCATTATTGTTACGTTTTATCTTTGATACTTGTTACATGTTGTTAAAATTGTTTGGGTGTGAATGACAACAAACAGAAATAGCTGAAATTGTAAAAATTCCCATACTCATGTACAAAGTACACACAAATCTGTAAATATGCTGAAAATAATAATAATAATAAATGATATCAGCTAAAAAACTGATCCCTCGTACTCCTGGGCCCCATCCTACAAAGAGTTACGATTGATCCGATCAATCTCAAGTATATGGAAATCCATCAGTGTCATAATTTTTTCTCCAGAAAATTTTCACAATGTCCTGTGTAAAAAAAAAGAGAGCACACTGAATTTTCAAGAAAACAATGATTGTATGAATATACATCATATCTAGAAAACATTTTGAACATATGTCCATTTTAGATTCCTACCCTTTCTTCCTTGATGACCTTCTTCTGGTTCTCATGTGCTGCCCACTGGGCCGCTACGTAGTCCATGAACCTACATCCATCCACCAGGAACTCTTCACCGGTCTGTTGCTCGTATTCCTCTATCCTATCTGAGAGGTTCCTTTCAATCTAGGGGGAAAGAAAATAAACATTGCAGAAAATAAACCAAAAAAAAAACATTCCACAAAATAGTACACCTTCATTTACATCCAACCCCTATTTTTTTTTACATTCTAAGGCATGATATTCCCCTCTGAAAAAAAAATCTGAAAAGTCCCCGCCGAAGTCTGAAATGCCCCAGTAGGGGTTACAAGCTCTTGCATAGTAAAGAAATGGAAAGTGATTTATCAAGATGAGCCTGCATGATAGCTTTATCATTTGACATAAAAAAGCAGTAAAAAACAGCATGAGAATGTTCCCGGGCAAAGGATTTCACATAAAAACAAAAAATCTGAAAAAAAATTATGGGAGAATATCATGCCTGATATTTCTTACTTCACGAAAAAAACCTGAAAAAAATTATGGGAGAATATCATGCCTGATATTTCTTTCTTCACTCCTTGAACTGCTAATGCCATGATTTGAGAGTATTACAACTTTTAATATGAACTAGAAGTATCATTTCAGGTAGGTCCCACAAATAGGGGGTTGGACGTACATACATGTACTTGCTGGAATTGGCCGATATTATGGAAGGCAGATATTTTTCACTACTTTAGCCTCATGGCGATTCGTAGGAGTTGTTATTTTCATTATCCTAGACCAGGATTCCAAGTAAATGGCAATGAAACAAATACAGACATTTTGGCAGTAGGGACATGTGAATTCAGCAAGAAATAAACCACCAAGATTTCTGCTTTAACATTATTTTTCACCTTAGGAAGGTCCTTGTTGAGTTTTCGTCGGATTCTTTCTTCTTCCAAGAGATTTCCTCCTCGGTTGTTGAAACGGTTAGGATCATTTGCTTTCCTCTTAAGAAAAGAAAGAAAAATAGTCGCAAAATTTATCATATTTTTATAATTCAATTTGGTATACATACACAAGCCACAAGGAAACAATTCAATGAATGTTATTTTTCATTCTCAATTCAATATAAATTGCTGCTTTACATGTAAATACCCTTTAAAAATATATATATTTGCAATTAACTTATTTATATAGCATTATTTTTTTTTGAAGCGTTTGCTCTATGGCAAATACCAAATGATGATAACACGTATCAGCAGACAATCACAATCAAGTTTGCCACAGAAGCTAATATAATAATGGCAAAATTATCATTTATGAAATGGGCCCCAGATAGTATGTTTATGCAATAAACCCAGAAATGAAAATTTAATATCTTTTTCTTTTTTAAACTAAGTTTAAATTATTATAAAAAAAACACTCACACACACACAATATTTCCTTTACCTTACCTGTGTTACAACAACTGATATCATGTAGAACACAGCGGAAGAGGAGAGGAAAGTAGGCTCTTTGCAATGTATTAAACACAAATATATAACTTACATAAACATTTATGAAAGGCTCGGTTTCACAAAGCACATAATCAATTCAATTTACAAGCTACTGTTATAAGCTACTGAAATACTGCAATTTGATTGGCTGATAGGTCAATTTTTATAGATTTCTAGCATTTGTGACTGATAATGAAATTTATTGAAAGTGTCGACATTGTCTACTGCAGGGCGGAGTATGTTCTCTTTCAGAAATATATGGTTGGTTCCCAGTGAAACATTGGTATGGTAGTCTCTACTAAACTAAGGGAATTTTTGTTTTTATAATCTTGGTTATCATGCAAGCCATGTCTTTTTAAGTTGTGAGATTATCATTTTCAAACTGTTACATGAATATGGAATACACTGCATTATCTTATTTCTCAAGAATGTCATGTGAAGCTTTCATATTATCATTTTCAAAAAAGTATTACCTGAATTCATAAGCAGTGCATTGAATTATCATACCGGTATTATTATATTTTTCATCTTACATGTCATGTCACGCTTTGAGATTATCATTTAAAAAAGACTCTTACATGAATATTAAATACATTGAAATAAACATATTTTTACAAATATTGTTTATTGTCATGTATGTATTGGGGATTATTTTTTCAATGAATTTAGATGTATATATTTGTTAATCCATTGAAATGTTAATGTTATGAACTTTATTATAAATGTAACTTTTTATCATAAAATTCATATGCCCCATCAAAATAATTTCAGAAAAGAAACCAAGAAACCAACAAGCAATTACAAATCTATTTCCCTCTAGCATCGGCTGATTTGTATGCTGAACACCGCCGCTAAATACATCGCAAGGCAGTGAACACCATACAACCTTTAGCCTATAAGCGAGAGGAAATCTAGATATTTTGATTAATATTCTAAACATGCAAAGAGCCTACAGCCTAGAGTATATATCAACACATTGACCATGCATTAACTACACTATCTGCAACTTACAAGCAAAACAAGAGTTATATTTGTATAATATAATATCAAACTGGTAGGATTGAAATTAACGATAGAAAAATAATGTGAAAATTGGGCTAATGTGGGAATATCACATTGCCTTGACTGACGACAGGAGGTTAGATAGCTCAGTGGGGGAGATCACTGGTCATGCAAGTCAGGGACCCGGGTTCAAAACCCAGTCGGGGCAGTGATATTTTCTCACATTCTCTTTCTATGAGAATTTGAGGAAGTCACATTTATTCAGTGGTCAGTAACTTCAATGTAAGTCTGCTGTTTTGTAGCCTATAGCAATGATTTTATTTTGCATTGGTGTTAAAGATTAGTTAACTTTTTGGAAAAGCTATTGCTATTTCAAGAAGCATTTTCATTTATATGCAATGCATTAATAGCTGGTCTACCCATATTATAAAAAATACACCCAGATCGGTAAATTAATTAATACCAATGGGTATGAAATACAATGAATGGTTTGATCAGAACTGAAATCGCCAAAATAACACTGATAATACTGTGCTCTTACTAATATCACCATTGAAAATGTATGAATAGGAATGGAATGGTGACTATGACATGGTAACAAAATGAAAGTGAATGAAAGAATGGGTTGATATATAGCCAATTGAGAGAGTAAGCTATGATGCTTGTATTATGTAAGCTTTCAAAGGAGTGCATTGAACTTTGAATGGTTCTCTGGTGCTGTATTATTGATGTGTATTTAGAGACTTCTGATAAAGAAAAGTGATGATTGATTTAGAAGCAAATTTCATTTTTATCTATCTGATTGACTATGGGAGCCATTGAAGTGCTGAGTTAATCTGAGCAAACTTGTAGCTGAATTGCGTATAATTTCCAAAGACAAGATAAAACCACTTTAATAATGCATTACAATGTTATCTTGCTTTTGTAAGTCATACTTCTTTCACCCACAAAGCTATAATGTATGATGGTGTTAATATTATAAGTAAGGAAATAAATGAATAAATACATACAGACATAAATAAAAAGTTCCTAATCCAACATGCTATGGTTAAATGGATGGATATGGATGATAAATGCATGGTCAATGGTATGATGATGAATTCCAAATGAATACAAGAAAAGCACTAGAAAATAGTGGAGCAAGGATTAGTCATGCAAGGTCTAGTAATAACCTTCACAACACATCCATCACAACATTACATTGTTGCGTCCTCCACACATAAATGCTTTCCTTGGACTCACTGGCGACAAGCCTGCATGTGCTCATATGAATTCATTTATCCTGACCTGGTGGGGTGGGGCGTTTTTAAAATTTGGAGTTTCATATGAATGTAATATGTGGTTTGTGATACAAATTATCCATGTAATACTAAATGTACATACTGCTTGACAGTCCCTGTCAAATGTAGTCGCAGTGTGATGACAGGGTGGCTTCTAAGCAATACTATGCCAGCAAGAAAATTCTCAAAGGGCCCCAGAATGATGCACCCCCATAAACTGACAACGCATTCAATTCAGATTATTCAGACCTTGAAATTTGTGTGTGTTTCCATTCAAATGTGGATGATTTACAGTGAAACCTGTGTATGAATACCACCTAAAGGAGACAAGAACAGAGGTCTTTACAAGTAGATGGTCTTTGCGGACATGTTCCTGCAACGCATGTCTCAATAAGAAGTACTTAACAAGGGAAACTAAACATGTTGTCTTTGTAGATGGGTGGTCTGTCTATATAGACGGTTGCTAAAGCAGGTTAGACTATTTTTCATTCAAATTATAGAGAATGTAGTGGGTTAGGTCAGGACAAACGATTTCAACAAAGCCTGCAGGCTTGAAGTTACTACTTCTATCTAAGCATGCATGGGCAAAAACACTGGAGTTTGATGCAAATGGGTGCCATGATGTTAGAGACGGATCTCCATTGGTGATCCTATACCTCAAACTCCAGCATCTTTTTCCACATGTCCTCTCTCTTCCGGACTGCATCCAGCATCTCCTGGTTCCTCTCGTAGTGACCTTTGACCTTGACCAGCTCCTCGTCGTGCAGCGTCAGGAGATCTTCGGTGATGTCATCTGCACAGAAGGGACAGAGTTCAGTGATATGTGTATGCAAGGGAGTACAGAAATTCATATTTGCCTTGATACATGATACAAGATGAATGAAATTGCAAGACATCTCAAATTAATTTCAAGAACAGTCACACACACACAAATAAAAAAACAAATCTTTCAACTCTCCAAGTCCTACAAGGAAAAATTACAACAGAAAATGAAACCAAATATAGATATTCCTGAATTTCCATAACAGTACTAATGAGATGAATCAGATAGGTAACATATTTGTCAAACATAAAAATTTCGCATCCACCCCATTCTAAAAAAGATATAGTGATTATTAAAAAAGGAAGGTTGGCAGGTATGTTAATATGGTAGACTCTGCATAAGTTGACTTAACAGAACTTGAATAATTGCCTCCTAGGTTGAAGCATTCTTTCAGATCCAAATATGCAAGTATTTCTAATTTACATCTCCCAAGTCGTACAGATTTCTGTTGTCTCAAAAGATTTGTAGTATTTTCCAAATTTCATCCTTCTTCATTTCTCAACTTTACCTTCGACTATTACTCATCATCTTCGAGAGGACATTACACTTGGATACCAGTTACCTCCACTCCCTAGCAATAAACATGCCAACAAGTGGTCAATAATGACACTCGCACAGCACACTCACCTGTGACTCACTACAAATTCTCTGAATTGGTACCTCTTTCTCCCCTCTCTCTTTGTTTACATCCTACATCACATTTGGGATGAAAACTACAACTTTCTTTTCTGGCACACTTCTCAAAGTTTTCTAATTTAGTAAACACGTGTTTTTAGAACATCGTCAACTCAATACTTCTGTGCGCTTCTATCATCTCACTTGGAGCAAACTTCATACATTGTCTATTCATATGAGGCGCCGAATGTACCATTATTATATAGAACAATTATTTGTTATATAATCATTATTTATTAAATAATAACTATTATTTATATATAATTTACATTTTATTTGTAAATAACTACTATTATATAAAATATCATTTCTAATTATTTATATATAATTCCAAGTAATACTTCATTATTTGTAAATAATAATAGTTCGACATTCCATTATTTATAAATAATGATTATTTGTTTTTCATTATTTATAAATAATGATTAATTGTTTTTCATTATTTATAAATAATGATTATTTGTTTTTCATTATTTATAAATAATGATTATTTGTTTTTCATTATTTATAAATAATGATTATTTGTTTTTCATTATTTACAAATAATGATTATTTGTTTTTCATTATTTATAAATAATGATTATTTGTTTTTCATTATTTATAAATAATTTGTTGAGTTTTCCATTATTTATAAATAATGATTATTTGTTAAATAATGAAAACGTCTACTTCATTATTTATAAATAATTTTTTCGAGTGCACCATTATTCTCATTATTTATAAATAATCATTATTTAATGTTCGAGTTTTCCATTATTTATAAATAAAGATTATTTGTTAAATAATGAAATATCTACTTCATTATTTATAAATAATAATTTTGTTTCAATATCCCATTATTTATAAATAATCATTATTTATAAACAATTTTTACAGTTTGCCATTATATACAAATAATCATTATTTATATACAAATAACCATTATTTATTAAATAATGCCATTATTTATTAAATAATGCCATTATTTATTAAATAATGCCATTATTTATTAAATAATGGAAAACTCGCTATAACATGCAAATGTGGGACCGCCCATGATATGAATATTCATGATGCGATTTCCTTTTTCGTGATTTTTCTTCACAAATTTTTGTCCATTTCCTCTTCATAATGACATTTCTTGAAGCAATTTTCTAGGGATATGGTCTGATTGTAATATTCTTCATTTTCTATATAACTTCGTCTTCGTAGAAATATCAAAAAGTGTAATTTTATACGATTTTTCCTACAGTTCACAATCCCCATAGGCGCGCGTGTACGGTAGGGACAACCGGTGAATCGACGGAGTGCTCTTCATCGAAATACTACGTTGGTTGGTCCCCGGAAGTGGCGGGCGGAATTTAGCCCGAATCCTCGATGGAAGTCGATCAAGTGCATATGAGCTGAGAGAGTGAAATATCAGTGTACTTGTACAGGCCCTTCTACTTTTTATAAATATTTCTTGTTGCTTTTTTTGTTAAGTTAATTTTTCCTGGTGTAGAGATAAGTTTCAGTTCTAATAATGCACTTCAAATACATTTTGGAGTGTCTGTTTGAGGCGTTTGGGGCGATTTCACCCTGGCCCCAAAATGCTCGCAACGACAATACGGGGGCATGATGACCCCTAAATTTTTAAAAACTTATTTTTCTATTGAAAATTATCACAAAATTCACCAAAAGTGTGCACGAAAGCCTTCGTATTTCACTTTTAAAACTCCGAAAAGTGCCCAAATGACAAGCTTGGTCGCTTCGCTGTGTCGCTTTCAACTTGAGAACGTTTACGCGTCTGCTCCCCCCCCCCCTCCTCCGAAAGAAATTCTGTATACGGCCATGCTCTAAAGAGCCTGGCACATTGATTTATGTATACTTTCATTTTCATTATTTTTATCTCATTATCAACATGGCCTTACGCAGAATTTTTTCCAGGGGGGCCGGGGCCGGAGCATGACGCGCGTAAACTTTCTCAAAAAAATCTTGAAAGCGAGACAGCCACGGGACCAAGCCCAAATGACAAGCTTTGTCGCTTCGCTGTCTCGCTTTCAACTTGAGAACGTTTACACGCGTCTGCCCCCACCCCCCGAAAGAAATTCTGTGAACAGCCATGCTCAAAAGAGCATATGGCACATTGATTTGTATGTACTTTTCATTTTCATTATTTTTATCACATTATCATCATGGCCTTACACAGAATTTTTACCGGGGGGGGGGGGGGGGGGCAGCTAGGACGCGCGTAAAGTTTCTCAAAAAAATCTTGAAAGCGAGACAGCGACGCGACCAAGCTCAAATGACAAGCTTGGTCGCTTCGCTTTCTCAAGATTTTTATGAGAAAGTTTACGCGCGTCCTGCTCCCCCCCCCCCCCCCCCCCCCGGAAAAAATTCTGCGTAAGGCCATGATGATAATGAGATAAAAATAATGAAAATGAAGTATACATAAATCAATGTGCCAGGCTCTTTAGAGCATGGCCGTATACAGAATTTCTTTCGGAGGAGGGGGGGGGGGAAGCAGACGCGTAAACGTTCTCAAGTTGAAAGCGACACAGCGAAGCGACCAAGCTTGTCATTTGGGCACTTTTTGGAGTTTTAAAAGTGAAATACGAAGGCTTTCGTGCACACTTTTGGTGAATTTTGTGATAATTTTCAATAGAAAAATAAGTTTTTAAAAAATTAGGGGTCATCATGCCCCCGTATTGTCGTTGCGAGCATTTTGGGGCCAGGGTGAAATCGCCCCAAACGCCTCAAACAGACACTCCAAAATGTATTTGAAGTGCATTATTAGAACTGAAACTTATCTCTACACCAGGAAAAATTAACTTAACAAAAAAAGCAACAAGAAATATTTATAAAAAGTAGAAGGGCCTGTACAAGTACACTGATATTTCACTCTCTCAGCTCATATGCACTTGATCGACTTCCATCGAGGATTCGGGCTAAATTCCGCCCGCCACTTCCGGGGACCAACCAACGTAGTATTTCGATGAAGAGCACTCCGTCGATTCACCGGTTGTCCCTACCGTACACGCGCGCCTATGGGGATTGTGAACTGTAGGAAAAATCGTATAAAATTACACTTTTTGATATTTCTACGAAGACGAAGTTATATAGAAAATGAAGAATATTACAATCAGACCATATCCCTAGAAAATTGCTTCAAGAAATGTCATTATGAAGAGGAAATGGACAAAAATTTGTGAAGAAAAATCACGAAAAAGGAAATCGCATCATGAATATTCATATCATGGGCGGTCCCACATTTGCATGTTATAGCGAGTTTTCCATTATTTAATAAATAATGGCATTATTTAATAAATAATGGCATTATTTAATAAATAATGGCATTATTTAATAAATAATGGCATTATTTAATAAATAATGGTTATTTGTATATAAATAATGATTATTTGTATATAATGGCAAACTGTAAAAATTGTTTATAAATAATGATTATTTATAAATAATGGGATATTGAAACAAAATTATTATTTATAAATAATGAAGTAGATATTTCATTATTTAACAAATAATCTTTATTTATAAATAATGGAAAACTCGAACATTAAATAATGATTATTTATAAATAATGAGAATAATGGTGCACTCGAAAAAATTATTTATAAATAATGAAGTAGACGTTTTCATTATTTAACAAATAATCATTATTTATAAATAATGGAAAACTCAACAAATTATTTATAAATAATGAAAAACAAATAATCATTATTTATAAATAATGAAAAACAAATAATCATTATTTGTAAATAATGAAAAACAAATAATCATTATTTATAAATAATGAAAAACAAATAATCATTATTTATAAATAATGAAAAACAAATAATCATTATTTATAAATAATGAAAAACAAATAATCATTATTTATAAATAATGAAAAACAAATAATCATTATTTATAAATAATGAAAAACAAATAATCATTATTTATAAATAATGGAATGTCGAACTATTATTATTTACAAATAATGAAGTATTACTTGGAATTATATATAAATAATTAGAAATGATATTTTATATAATAGTAGTTATTTACAAATAAAATGTAAATTATATATAAATAATAGTTATTATTTAATAAATAATGATTATATAACAAATAATTGTTCTATATAATATTGGTACATTCGGCGCCTCATATATTCAACTTCATCTAATATTCAAGTTTTCGTACTACGGTTACCCTTTTTCTCTGTCATTTCACCAAGAGAAAAATCCAAAATACCGCTTGTGCTAGCCAAGTTAGTTTTTTGTGATAATATCTGTGTGATTTTGTGTATAATATACACGTATACACATACGTATTGGGGTCGTGCAATAACTGGAACACTTTGAATAATTGGAGGATTGTCTGTCGGATGTCTCTACACACATAAAGTCGGTAAGTGGAGATTAGCTTATTACCATTTCATCTTATAACCAACCCCCGCTGCAGATTTGACTTAGGCCAAGTTACCAGTATTGGCATTTCACAGTATACCTTTGACAATGAATCTAAGAATTAGTAGAAATGGACGTACCTTCATAAAATGCCTCAAACTGGTTGCGTTGTGACCTGCTATAAAAACACTGATCCCACCAGCTCTCTAGTTCACACCGTATGGCATCCATGACCTTCTTCAGATTCTGTCTCTTCAAGATCTCTAACTTCTCAACTTCTTCTCGGAGCTGGGGGTGTAACACAAATGGATGCAGTTGATAATTTACAACCGACTACAATTTCTCTGTATATGATTTGCTTTAGACTAAAGGTTATGTTTAATTGAAAAATTGATGGGATCTTTTATGTAGCCAAGTAATGAGCAGGATAATTGACACAGGCATCAGTCAATATGTATCAAGAAATATTTTTGTCCTACCACTGAACTATATTCACTTTGATGACCAAAAGAAGGGAGCTGCTTCTACCCTGTGTGACGTTCAACGATCTAAAGGATAGAGCCATGTTGATCTGTCGCTGCTCAATGGCTACTGGGCCCATGATCCAATGGGCAAAATGAATTTTCGGAGGATCTCCACTACTCATTTCTATTTAGAACAATGAAATGAAATATGGATTGTGAACAAAATTCATGAAAATTCCAACGAGATTGATTTTCTTACCGTGGCAAGGTTGCTTGGTTTGTGTCCTTGAAGCCTTGGTGAAGCCTCGTCTCTCTCCTCCTGTGGGATGGTGAGTCTGTTCCATAGAGCTGTCACTCTGTCTCTTAAATCCTCTGCTGTGTGCTTGTTCTCTGTGTCTTTGAACTCAAGCTGTACAAGAGACAAACATTGTAATGTAATGCTGAAGTCTAATTGGTCTCTTGCTATCTCATTGTTGGTCTTAGTGACATGTAAAATGGATTGTCTTGATATTATTTGCCAAATTCCCAGAAACTACACAATTTCTTCCAGAGTAAATTTCCACATCATTTTCATTTATACATGGACACTTGAGTGGTCATTTTACTGGATTCTGTATGGAATCGTTTTGAAATCGTTACTTCAACTTCATCTTTAATAGCACCTCACCTCTTGATGAAGATCTTTTAGAGCTTGTATGTTCTCCTTGGAGAGGACAAATGCCTCTTCTTCCTCACAGATGATCTCTCTCTCAAACGATGTCTCCGGTCCTTGTTCCAAATGCTCCATCAAGACTAAGATTTCCTTCTTGGTGCTGGTGAAGGTTTTGTATCTCTGGTCCTGAACATAGAAATAGGAGAGATTGAGTATTATGCTTTTTCATCTTGAAGGCATTCACATTGTCCAGGGGGGATTTTCATGCAAGTTGTCGGCACTGAAAATTTTAGTGAAATCCCACGTTCTGATTGGCTGACAAGCGCTGGTCTCTGACTTATGGCAGAAATTAAGGGTGACACACTATTAGCACTGACAAGATTCATGAAATGGGAGCCTTGGTGAATGTAATATGCTGTGGTACAAAGGGTGTCACAGAGGTTCTGTTCAACCTTCTGCAGGCCCTCAAGGGCACCTAGTCTCCCTGATTCAGCTATTCCTGTAAATTGGATCTTACCTTTTCTGCTGTGAGTGTATCGATGTGTTCTCTGAGGATGCTAAGCTGTTCCTGTGAGGGTACCGTCCCTGACGGAATGTAATACGGTGTGGTACAAAGGGTGTCGCAGAGGTTCTGTTCAACCGTCTGCAGGCCCTCCAGGGAACCCAGTCTATCTGATTTCTCCTTGCTCAGCTGCTCCACCTGGAGTCTCAATGCTTTCTCCAGCTGCAGGATGGAGATCCCGCTCTCGGGCTGAAGGAGAGAAACCAAGATTAACAAAAGTGACAAAAAAACAATCTTGGTAATAAAAATCGATTTACTGGTAGTGTTAGGAAGTCTCAAAGGCTATGTCCATTCTTATATGACATTGAAAATTAAAGACAAAAAAGAATAAGTGCACAACAATGAAAAAAAAAATTACTTAGGAATTGATTGTTCAATGTTTATTACATCTTTTCAATTTCAGTTCCATTATTTTAATCAGTGATCTGAATACATGTAACATGGAAGACAATTTAGTCGATTATGTCACTCATTTACCTTGAATAATGTACGAACAATGTTAGACTTCTCAAAGGAAGAGTAACATTTTCATTACACTATCTCATTGTGATAAAATGAAGATTTTGTTGAATGATCATATCATGAAAATGAAATTAATAAAAAAGAATCATAAAAAAGAATCATACCACTTTCAAATCAATCTAGCAAATAAAACTAAAATCAGACTCACATTTGTGTTGCTAACTTGCTATACCATTTCATCAGTTAATAAATATTTTTTACCTCATATTGCTGAAGTGCCAATTCTATACAAAGCGTGTGGACCTTCTCTGTTGATGATGCCACACTCTTCATGAGTCTTTGCCTGAGGGATTCCTCCTCTGTCACCATCTCTGATAGCAGGTTACGGATGTGATGCAGAACAACATTCTGGCGTTCTACCCTCTGGTCCTCACAAATACCGATCTCATTCCAGATATCTCTCAGTTTGTCTAGGGCGTGCTCTAAACACTGGCCTATCTCCATCTTCATGCTCTCCCTATGTTAGAAAAGAATAGGGAAAATAAAAAAAAAGAGGAGAGGAAGAAGGAAAGAGGAAAAGGGGAGAAGAGGAAGGATTTTGTGTTGGAACAACATAAGCAACAGCAACAAGCATTCTGGGCGATTTCAAGTTCGATATTAAACTTTAGGTGTTGGTGTCAAGCGACAAAATATGAGCTATTGTTACATGCATGAGCTGGGCAACTGTATTCATGTATATTGACTACCGGTATTTGAAGTCCTATACTTATCTGACATATTTTCAAAGTTCAAACAATGCATGAAATAATGTTTTCAAAGTGAAATAGCAATCTTATCAAGACAAAATAGCCCATCAGGAAATATAGTAACTACAAAAACTCATATTTATGTTAAACACATCATGGTTTCAAATGTCTGGCTTGCCGATCTGCCAAATGATCATGCAACTGCTTTCCATGAAAAAACCCAAGATGCTAGCATAATATGAACATCACCTTATTTTTCTTGTGGTTCCAAAATAACTTTATTGCCTAGCATTTTGTGAAAAGAAGATAAGTTTTCAATAATCATTTTGTCAAAATGAGCAGAATACTTTTTCAAGTTTTATTTTATTCCTGCATGGTTTCGCATCGCAGTTTGTCCTGCTTGTTTACAAGTTCATTTAATGTTTAACATTTTTATTTAGATCTAATTGCTATTTTTTTTCTCCATTGTTATTTATTGTTAAATTATTATTGAATTTGTTGTTCATTTAAAGTTTATTGTTTGTATCTCATGTATTATCTAGAAGTTCCAACTTTTACAATTTTGTCCATCAAATTGAATAGGATGAAATTTATCAAATTTGAACAGAATTTGTACTTAGAGGAACCCTTTAGATAATTTTTAATTTCTTATTTGATAAAAACATTTATACAATCAGCTTATCACCTTTCTGAAAAATGTGCTGGGATGGGAAATAGCGAATTTTGATAGCAAACAGATCGGGATCAGCCAGGTTCTGCTTCGATCGCCGTCAGCTACAGCTGAGCGTGTGGACGTGCCAGCAGATTGGCTGGCAGATTCATTATAATCATACGCTCAGCTGTAGCTGTGCTGACTGCGATCAAAGAAGAACCTGGCTGATCCTGATGATCTGTTTGTCAGGTGGTCGAGACTCGATATGTGGTGGTCTCACTATATACCTACCTGGGATTTCCGCCCATCCCATGTCATGTGTACAGGGACTCAATGACAATGGCCATATGTTTATAAATATATTAAGTTTGGATAAAACAGGGAAGTGAAGTTGCGCGACAGTCGAAGTAAGTCACTGTTTTTTCCCTTTTAAGTTTATTTTCTATTTTGCCCTTTTTGGTACAGTTCTTTTTAATTATTTACGGTAGGATGGGGGGTTGGGTGTCCGGACACGTAACAGAAATGAAGCCTTGTTTTTATCTCAAGAATAAACCAAAAATATAGGTTGAATAGTTTTTTTTCACCATCAATATTTGTTCTTTATAATATTTTCTAATATTCTGTGCTAAAAAGAATTAAAGACATTGCTTGTAAGCTTTTCAAAATTGAGAGTAAAAGTCATGTGTCCGGACACCCAACCCGTCCGGACACACAACCACTGGGTAGTATAGGTTATATATTTTTATGAAATATTTTAAACTTTAATTAAAGACAAAAATCGATGAGCCCCGTCTGCCCGTCGGGGGGATTTTGCATTTTTATGTTAACCCCCTAATGGTGGCTGCACGATAGCGAGCCGTCTGTGTACGAGGTCGAGGACAAATTTACAAAAAATAAAAATGTTAAAAAACTCCTCGAAATAGACGGCTGCCAGCTGTCTAACGTTACACTACTACAGTCTAGGCAATTCGCAACACAGTCACAGACACAGTGCACAACGCAATGGCATGCATGCACACACTCGCACTGTCACTCACGGCACTGCACACAACGTCAACACTGGAAAAAAATAAACACTCCAAGTCCAATTAAGTTTTGGCCGATCAATTTGTAATATAAATAGATAAATAAATCATACCTCCGTTTTGCTTCCATATTTGATAAATATTTCAATGTGTATCACAGTTTATGACGTTTATAAATCAGCTGTTTCACAATCAATACACACTTCCAGTTCCATGTAGATTCGCGACGTGCTTTAAATTTTGAAAAGCTCGCAAACAAGAAGCCCGTCTATTGGTCAAAATGAAAAATTGACACAGTTAGTTCACGAGATGGCGCTAGACTCCAAACGATGTCTGTCACGATCTGTCATCGAATTTGAAATGGGCCTCATTGATGTAAACTACTTATCAGAAAGAAATCAAACCCCGGATCACTAGCGTACCTACGGGGGGGGCAGGGGGGGCACTCTGCCCCCCCTGACGAGATTTTGAAGACCTTTTTTTTTCTTTTTTTTTTTTTTTGCTTGTCAAATTTTTTCTGGTACGAAAATCTTTATTTTGTATTGATGACCCCTTTTTTTTTTTTTTTTTTTTTTTTTTTTTTTTTTTTTTTTGCTTGTCAAATTTTTTCTGGTACGAAAATCTTTATTTTGTATTGATGACCCCTTTTTTTTTTTTTTTTTTTTTTTTTTTTTTTGCTTGTCAAATTTTTGGGCGGCCAATTTTACCCCCCCTGTGAAAAATTCTAGGTACGCCACTGCCCCGGATCAAACCCCAATCCAACCCCCATTCTTGAACAACAATTTTAGCATGATTTGGAAATTTCTGATAAACTGATGAAAGTATAAAAAATAACAATTTTTATGAGAACAAAAGCGAGGTTTAATATTATTTATAGATGACATTATTAATATTGGCCATGGTCCAACGGGTCTATCTATCTTAATTATTATTTTGAGACCCTCCGGTATATAATGCGATTTATTTTACATTTATGTTTTATTTCTCATATTTTGGATATTTTTATTGGAGGAGGGGGCAAAGTGGCTTAAATATGACATCATGATTTTTTTGTTGAGATGTAGGGGTATTATTAATTTTTATTATAGAATTACATTTACTCTCATTTTTATCTTATTATTTCTTCTCTTTTCTTTGCCTTTTTTCCTCTTATTTTTCCTCTTTTTTCATCTCTTACTCACTGTGGCGCGTAAAGTAACTGTTTCGTAACAATAAAACAAATAACAGCAACAACAAACAACTTTTGTCTATATACATGTATACACAAGTGTACGTGTCGAGCTGACAAAGTAAAATTTCATATCTCAAATGATAATTATCCGGTCACTTTACCAAACATAATTTTATTAGTGGTGTTTTCACAGTTTGCTGTACAAAATTGATTTGATGATGGTGATGATGTTTAACAGCATTTGCATATACCATATAGTGCCATTTATCTGTAAAAAAAAAAAAAAAAAAAAAAAAACTTCAGAGGCGCTGGCTCCCAAATATTCACAAACTTTGCGGAGCAAAAAAAAGGGGAAAGAAAGAAAAAGAAAAGAGAAAGAAGGGAAAAGAGAGGAGAAAAAAAAGAAATGAAAAAAAAAGAGGAGGAAGGCGAGTAAATAAAATAATGTGAGGGGGAAACTTGAAAAAAAAAAAAAAAATCTTTCATTGTCACTATATAAAATTTTCGCTCGCGCTTCGCGTTGTCATTGCATGCTCGATGAGACACACGGTACATACCTTGCTCAATACTATAGGCTGGTATGGAGTTTAAAATATCAAGTTTTGAAGTCAATATATAAAACATATTTCAGCTCGGACATCGACCTTTCATTTTTTTTTTACAAATTGATTTTCAAAAAGTGCTCTGTAAAATGTCCGTTTTATTGTCTGAGTATCAACTTTTTCAGCTCGCGCTGTGCGCTAGCACTATTTGGTTTGCCAAGTACCTATTCACTTCATGTATTCCATGAAGTTATAAAAAATAGCCCTTTTAAGGTTTGATTGTCAAAACCAGCTAGCGCTGCGTGCTCGCATTTTGATTGGTGCATGCGTATATTGTATACATCTGTAGTAATTTTATAACAAACTATACTTAAAATCCTATTTTCATGAGAGTTTTTCAAAAATTTCGGCTCGCGATTTGCGCTCGCATTAATTGTTAAAAATATATTAAACCATGCATCATGTTCATAATTACAAAAGTGCTTAAAATGTCCAGTTTTTAGGCCTTAATGTCATCAGATTTCGCGCTTTCATTGGGCTTATTAGATCAAGGAATAAGATAATAACATTTTCATTAATTCATAATTAAATTGTCCCTTTTTCAGAAAGAAATATCGGATATATCAAATATTTTCATGATAAAAAATGTATTCAAAATGCCCAGATTCTAGGTCTAAATCTACAACACGCGAACGCATGTTTATTGAGATACGCAGCTGGTTCTTTATTTAAAACATGCTTAAATTACCCAGTTTCATATCAAAATATCAAAAAAAATCCTGCTCACGCTTCGCACGCGCATTATTAATGAGGGAAGATCATTACCCAATTAACACATCCTTTTCATGATTCATAAAACATGAATAGAGTGGCCCGTTTTTAGGTCCAAATCTCATTTTTTTCCGCTCGCGCTTCGCGCTCGCAATGTTTAGTTATATACCTATCCTGTTTACGACTGCCAAAAGTGCTTAGAATGTCCGTTCTTTAGGTCGAATGTCAACAAAATTCAGCTCGCGCTTCGCGCTCGCATTATTTGATTGTTGAAATATGCATCGTCTTCATGGCTAACTGCAAATAGTCCTTTTTCGATCAGGCTCGCAGTAATTATATACATATCTTGTTCAGAATCACAAACATTGTCCAGAATGTTCAATTTTCAGGACAAAATACATGAAATTGCCAAAAAAAATCATATTAGATATATTTATGTAGTTTTATAAGAATATAGCTAAGAGGTGACTATTAGGACTACCCCCTTTAAAGAAACAAATTAAAATCAACTTTGAGCGGCTGATCGGGGAAAATGTGGGTGAATTTTTTTGTGGTCAATTGTGGACCTAATTACTTACCTAAAGGGCATCCTTGCGAGATGCTGCGAGCGCGAATCACGAGCTTAAACTTTTGGAAATTTTATGTAAAACATCCGAGCAGTTTGTGTAATCATGAAAAAAGGATGTGAATCTAACTAAAGAATTTAATAAACTGACCAGAAAAGGAACTTTTTAAAAACTGCATTAAGGACGTTCCACAGTTATGTTTGTGCGCATTATGATCTGCGCATAGTTTACACTCTGCGCGCTGACGTCACAATGGATGAACAGGTGATTAATTAGCTGCGGGTATGAGCTGATTTTTCTCATCTTCTGCACTTTAACTGCAGATCCGATGCGTTATTTCATGAAGATAAAAAATTGAATTATTCCATGGACCATTCAAAAAAATATTCTCTACAATTTCAAAATACTTTACTCTGCAGGGCTGCCAAGAATCACGAATATTACCCCGAGTTTGAATAAATGGTAGAGTGGTTTTGATTTTTTCTTCACATAGATACTATGCTATCGATAGTGTTAAATGGATGTCAATTGGAATGTGTAAATGAATATAAATGTTTAGGAGTTATCATAGATAACAATCTCGACTTTAAAAAACACGTTGACAGCATATCTTTAATTGTAAAACAAAAACTAGGAACTATTCGCCGCTGTAAACAGTATTTTGATAAAGCACAATTGAATAAGCTGTATTGGGCTTTTGTAATGCCCCATATAATGTATTGCTGTACCGTCTGGTCGGAAAGATCTGAAATTAATCACAGTAAGTTAGAGAGATTACATAAGAGGGCAGCATACATGGTATCTAACTTCTCTTGGGAAACTCCATCTGAACAAATTTTCAAAATATTATCCTGGCCCAAAATACGCAATGTCTTTTTTAGAGCATCTCGCTTAATGGTTCATAAATGTTTACACGAAGCTGCTCCCCAGGTGCTTTGTGATAAGTTTATTTATATAGAGAAAATATCCTCCCGAACAACTAGAAGCACAAATAAGATGATAATCAGGGTGCCATATGCTCGTACAACCTTTTATCAGAAATCATTTTTTGTCACAGGCCCATTACATTGGAATAAACTACCCGAACACCTCCGATTCATAGAAAACATTAAACAGTTCAAACGGGAAATGGCTAAATGGGAAAAAACCTTTAATATGTAATAGGGACTAATGGTGGAATCTATTTTATTCTTTCTCCTCATTTTGTACATATTTTATCTCTTTTCATGTGTATATAATGTTTTCGTTTAGTTTTAGGTAACATCTGTACAGTATCATATTTTATTTGTTCTGTTATTTTCCATAGTTAATTATGCTTATTTCATTTCATTTTTTTTTTCAATATTAGTATTTATGCTCTATTCTTTGTTTATAATTGAATATGTTACCATGTTTTATATTTGTGTTTGTTCACGAAGGGCCTCAACGAAAACCAGCTTGTTGCTGATTGAGCTACCCTTCTTTTAAATATTTGAAATAAATAAAAAAAAAAAAAAAATAAAAGCATTCGGCGCATTTTTGGTGTTTTAAAAAGCACATTTGCTCTGATAAAAATGCTGATAGTTTAAAAACAAGCACATGAACCCCTATTTTTTAATGTTTGTACCTCTAAGGTATACCTTCCTCTACAACTCTGCAAATTTTGGTGAAAATGACATGGATTTTGAATAAAGTGCAGCATTTATTGTACGTTTGTAGTTTGTTACTGAAATTTTACATTTTTTAGATTGGGATTTTGTTATCTTTTACGCCATTTTTAAGAACTGACAGTGCTGTTAAACTTAAATTTGCAAACAAATAGCACTATAAATAGATTATCCATTCTAACGATACAATTATTAACTCTCTTGCGAAATTTGATGACTTTTTCATGTATTTTGACTGAGTAATAGAGGTTTAAACTCATTGTAGTAATCTTGTGCGGTCTAAAAATGCCAAATTCTTTTGAATGCGCAATTCTTAAAAACGTCAATTTGGGTGAACTTTGAAGCTCTATAGAAAAAAATCAAGCACATGGACCTATGTTAATTTTTGCATATTTCAAATATTAAGGTTCTAAAGTATCTATGTGCAAAGTTTGGTGAAAACGACATGGATTTCACTTTAACTGTGGAACGTCCTTAAGTGACTCATGAATAGGATACGGGCTACATATCTCACTAATCGAATAATGCGAGCGCGAAGAGCGAGCTGAAAATTTGTGATATTCTAACCAGAAAACTGGAAATTCTAGGCATTTTATTTGACCAGGAACAGAATGACTAGCTTAATAAACAATAATTGGTGCGAACGCAAAACACGAGCCAAAATTTGTAATATTCCAATCTGAAAACTGGACATTCTAAGCCTTTTTGTATGAATAGGATGAGCATAGGCGGATCCAGGGGGGGGGGGCGAGGGGCACGCCCCGCGCTCCCCCCCCCTATTGGCGGAACAAAAAAAGGGAAAAGGGAAAGAAAGAAAAAGAAGGGAAAAAGAAGGGAAAAAAGAGGAGAAAAAGAAGAGGAGGAAGACAAGTGAATAAAATAAGATAAGGGAAAGATTTGGAAAATAAAAAGACTCGATCTTTCATGTCACTATATAAAATTTTCGCTCGCACTTCGCGCTCGCTTTGCCTGTTAGGTGATATTAATAATAATAACGTTTTATTTACCCAGGGCAGTCACTTCAATCATAATACTGCTCTCCCAGCGGGCCCTGCATAACATAATATGTTAATATTACCCTTCTCCAATCTAAATGCTGAGCAAGCGGGCCCGCGCTCGCTTTGCCTGTTAGGTGATATTAATAATAATAACGTTTTATTTACCCAGGGCAGTCACTTCAATCATAATACTGCTCTCCCAGCGGGCCCTGCATAACATAATATGTTAATATTACCCTTCTCCAATCTAAATGCTGAGCAAGAAGGCAGAAGGTCCCATTTTTGTAAGTCTTTGGTATGACTAGGCCGGGGATCGAACCCACGACCCCCCGTTCATGAGGCAGACGCTCTACCACTGAGCCACCATGCCGGTTAATTCATATTTTGTTCAATATGGATTATCAAGTTTGGAAGTTAATTTACAAAACACATTTCACCTCGGAAATCGAACTTTCATTATTTTGTATGATTTACTAATTGATTTTTTAAAAGTGCTCTGTAAAAATGTAATTTTTATGGTCTGAATATTAACATTATCTGCTCGCGCTGCGCGCTCGCAAATTTTGATTTATCAGGTACCTATTATTTTCGTGTATTCCATAAAGTTTTCAAAAAATCCCTTTTCAGGTCTGATTGTCAAAATGTATCACCTAGCGCTGCACGCTCGCATTTTAGTTGGAGAGTTATGTATGTCTCAATATTGATTATAATACAACAAACTACTTAAAACCCCCTTTTCATGACAGTTTATCAAAAATTTTGGCTCGCGATTTGCGCTCGCATTATAATGGTTAAAATATATTAACTGATGCATCCTATTTATAATCCCAAAAGTGCTTGAAATGTCCAGTTTTCATGCCATTCTATCATCAGATTTTGCGCCCCCATTAGGCATTAATGAATAAGATATTAATTTAATAATTAAATTGTCCCTTTTGTTTCATCTCGCGCTTAGCAAGAGGAATAGGAAAATAGTCATTCTCATATGCATGTCCTAAGGATGTCCCGGTCCTATGTTAAAACTCAAAGTAATAATTATGAACAATATCAGCTCCTTATTAAGTGCGATCCATATCCACCTCAAAATTTTCTTACAAAGTGATTGAAATATAGAGCTGAAATTGACTCTTTTTTTCAGGTCGGAATATCAAATAGTTTAAGCTCGCGCTTCGCGCTCACATTATTAATGTAGGAAGATCCCATATTACTCATTCTTTTCATGATTTGCAAAACATGAATAGAGTGTCCCGTTTTTAGGTCTAAATCTCGATATTTTTCCGCTCGCGCTTCGCGCTCGCATCAATTGTTTAGTTATATACCTATCCTGTTCACGATAACAAAAATTAATTCTTTATGTAGAATGTCAAAAAATTTTAGCTCGCGCTTCGCACTCGCATTATTTGATTGTTGGAATATGTAATGTCTTCATTGCTAAGTGCAAGCAGTCCTTAACAGATACCTTTTCGATCAGTTCAAAACGTATATAAAAATTTTCTGCTCGCGCTCTGCGCTCGTATTTAATGTAAGGAAGATCCCCGCTTACTCACCCTTTTCATGAATTAAAAAAATTAATAGAGTGTCTCGTTCAGCAGGTCTAAATCTCGAAATTTTCCGCTAGCGCTCGCATCAATTGTTTAGTTATATACCTATTCTGTTTCAGTTACAAAAAGTGCTTAGAAATTTCCATTCCTTAGGTAAAATTGTCAAAAAATTTCAGCTCGCGCTTCGCTCTCGCATTATTTTATTTTTAAAATATGTAACGTCTTCATGGCTAAATGGAAGCAGTCTTTAACAGGTACCTTTTCCATCATGTCATTTCTGCTCGCACGTCAAGTTTGTAGTAATTATTCATTTGCATACACATATTTTTCAGGATAACAAACATTGCCCAGAATGTTCAAAATTTTAGGAAAAAATGCATTAAATTTCCAAAAATAAAATTAGCTCGCGCTTCGCGCTCGCATTATATAAATAAGGATAATGATATTTTATATTTATGTTTATTCATAAGAATAAAGCTAAGAATTGACCTATTAGGACTAACCCTTCAAAGAAACCAAAAAATCATCTTCGAGCGGCCGATCCGGGAAAATATGGCTGAAAAACCTTGCAGCTGCACTTTTTAAGAGTGGATCTCTGCGTCTCTGTGAGGTCATGCACAGAAAGCCTGAATTTAATTGCATAAAGAAAATATTTCGTGTATATTTTCAATTATACTCTGGGCGGATATACATGCAGAATCTATGTTAAGGTTGTTTCTATTTTATCTCTTATCATGCTTATGCAGCCATGAGACGAACCTGTGAGTGTGACCCATGTACCAAGAAACTTCTCAGGAGAATCTTTAACCTTAGTAATTAATTAGGGGGTGTCATCAATCCGAAAGACTACCTCTTTCATTGAACCGCTGCTTATTGGCAAAGATTTACATTTCGGTAGCTTTAGAGAAAAATTCTGAATGGAAGAGTCATGATTTAAAGTGCCTTCGGGGTCCAATCATAGAATAATCAATAAGGAATAAATGAATGGTGATCTAAGGAGCGATTAATGACAATAATAATAATAATAACATAGGATTTATATAGCGTCTTTTCCATTTTGATTAAATGCTCAAGGCGCTTAGAAGAGAGCAAAACATAAAAGTAAAGAGAACAAGTACAAGAAAGGGTAATTAAAAGTGAGGAAAAATGACTGTCTTCAAACCTAGTACCTGCTGGTGAACAAATGCAATTTTAGGTTGCCCTTAAAAGATGTTGCAGAGTTTGAGTTCTTCAGCTCCTGTACGTGGTAGTGAATTCCACAGGGCTGGTCCGACATGAGCAAAGGCTCGATCGCCCCTGGATTTTTTAGATAGTGGGATATGCAAGAGACTAGATTGGGATGATCGCAGTGTGCGTGCAGGTTGATAGTGGTGTATAAGAGACTTGTTGTAATCGGGTGCGGATCCATTGATGATATGATGAACCAAAAGTAGAATTTTGAAAACTATGCGATCCTTTAATTATGGGCAACCAATGGAGGTCTTTAAGAACAGGAGTGATGTGGTCGTGTTTATTTGACAGAGAAACAATGCGAGCTGCTGAATTCTGAAGTTTTTGAAGTCGGGTAATTTTAGAGTTAGGTATATTATAACTTAAGGACGTTGAACAAAAGAGTCAGATGTGAGAATGAACACATCTGAAATAGAAAGAATGACAAGAGAAGCAGGTTGAAACTTAATTAAGGATTAAAAATATCGAGAATGTAAACAAAGCACCCACTGCCCCCACAACGGGCCCACCCGGGCTTACGTCAGTGTGATTGAAACAGAAATTATAGATAAGCAATGATTAAAGACAACCACCCCATGGCCTCAATAAATGAAACGAAAGTATATCTAAAAAAATATATATATTCTTTCTTCACCTCATCAAGGCAGGCCTTCGGGATCTCGAGGTAATTCGTGTATAATAATTAGGGCGAGCTAGAGAGGGCAGCATTAAATATCACGTGAGAGCTGACTGATTCACGACTTTTTCACGTCTAACAATTATTCTGCTCTGAAAATCGACACAAATTTTACATTTTGCCAGAAGTCAAGATGTCGTATGGAATGCAGAGAGGTCAGATGGAAGCAGCCAAAGAGCATACGGCAGCTGTAACAAGAGATTATATCACACAACCCAGATTAAGTAAGTAAATTTCATATGCGAAATTACAAGTTTTTACTATTTTTAGCTGCAGCTGATTATCAGATTACCATCGAATTGCTCCTAAGGTACACGGGGAAGTGTAGGCGGGGCAGCTGCAGCGGTGATGTGTGTCTTATTACTATGTTAGTCAGTGTGTTGTGTAATGTACTAATGAGTGTGAGTTGTGTCTGGACTGGACTGGAGCTCCTGATGAAAAATTGATAATATCAAATCGACTGTTTTTCATTTCAGCCTCACTTTAAAAAAATGAATTAGGAGAAATGACTTGAAACATTTTACTTTTCATATTGTGACTGTGAGGAGATAAGCTGGATTTATTGAATGGTGAGGTAGTACATGTATGATGTAGTAGGTATGTGCCGCTGGCGAGACAAAAAACAGGGGCGTGTGAGTGCTTATGCTCCCTATGGAATGTGCATGCAGCTGGCCCGGCGGCACGGACGCCGGGTGAGCTAGCGCAGAGGCGATGGTCGGACAGCGCTCTGCGGCCGCTTTTCACAAAAATTGCGGCTCATTGTAGCAGATCAATGCGGCCGGAACGGCGTAACGAAAAATATGCGAAGCTTTGGAGCGGATTTCTTCCTTCTTTTTTTCTCGATAAGAAGAAAATGCTATGCTTTGGAGCGGCTTTCTTTGTTCTTTTTCTCAATAAGACAAAAATGCTATCCTTGGAACGGAAATTTGATTGTAAAAATGGGGGTCCCCTCAGCGGCACATATTACCCACTATGCATTATATACTGAGTGCCCCCCCCCCCCCCCCGGTGAGGAGTGACCAATCAAACTTTAAAAAAAAATAATCTGGTACTCTTGAATTATTTATTTACTAATAGACTAGATCTAGAAGCTGTTTTTTCCCAGTTATTGGACGCAGTTGCCAAATAGTGGATGCATCAAGCTGTGTGCTGCGATTGATTTTTGCAATTAAAAACTACATTGAAATTGTGCTCTGAATACAAAAAGTATTTTATTTGATTGTAGATTTACTTACTGACAGGACATCTTTCATCTCTAATGAACTTTGGACATGTTTGCTAAAAGCTCTACATGTAGGTACATTTGCTCAGACAAAAAGTGCACACAGGCAGTACAGCATGTATTACCAGTTCATTCGGTGTCCGTTATTTGAAATGGTGTCAAATTTGTTGATGTGGGGAAAACTTTGTAGTGGCCATTAAAATTTTTCTTGGTAGATTTAACATTTGTCATCTCTTTTTGCCATATTTCTCCCACAAATCTCCTCTCTATGAGTCCAATATTAATATGGTCTTAAATTAATGAATTTTGAAAAATCACAAATGTGGATTTTACCCCTGGAATTTAGTTCTGGAATATTTTTTGGAAGGGGCAATCTGGCTCTATTGTGTATGCACGCTACAGTGCAATAGAATGTAAGTTGGTGCATCACATGCATGGAAGGACCCCAATAGCTCCATGATTTAGATGTGGGGTGAGAGTTGAACAAAATCATTTTTGTCCAATATTTGGATGCTTTTCTCTAGCTAAAGATTTATATAAAAAATATCTGGCAACTTGCAGGTCACTTACAGTCTGCAGCCCCTCACCTTTTTTAAAAACTGTGAAACTGTGTACGAAATATTGTAAACGACCATCTGATTGTGATTTTTTTTGCATGGTTAGCCCCCCACTTTTGGCTCAGCCCCCTCTCACTTTCACTTTCAAAACATTTCCGCATCCCCTGTTAAATGTAGACAACATAACACTACAAATGTTCGGCAAGCCCAGAGAATCTTAATTGAATATGTAACTTAATTGAATATATACCCGGTACTTTATCACCTGACTTCACAATTCAATATCTAAAACATGGCAGAACTTGAACAATTCAAAATTAAATGTTCATTTCCTGGTGGTGTTTACTCACTTTTGTGCACCACAGTCCACTGTATTTGTCAATCATAAACTTGGATTCAATTTTATTTATTTTTTAATTCATTGCGACCTTGAGAGATGGATTATTGACAGAATTAAAAATGGCACCATAGAGTGAAAAATAAACACTGTACATTAATACATATCTGTATTAGTACGAAAAGGGAAAATTATGATCATTATTAGTAAATAAAGAAAGAACAAGACTCAAGACTAATTCAAATAAATCAGTAAATTCTTGTCATTTTGACTCTTGATGAGATGCCCAAGAAGACAGATTTTAAAACTTTTGATATTCCAACTTAAGAACTGGACATTCTAAGCACTTTAGTAACCATGAACAATGAGCTTATGCCGTGGCGTGGCGTCTGTCGTCTGTCCATCCACAATTTCAAAATGACACTTCGCCATTTCAAGTCCGATTTCAATTCTGTTTGCTTTATATGATAGCACTAGGTGAGGGATTCAAAACTTCTACACAGAATTTTGAAACTCATTAAATATGCCAATTTATGCACATTTTTCAAAATTCACAAAAAATGCTTCTTTATTTGTTGACCGATTTTGAATTTTTGGCTTCCATCTGGTAGAGCTACATGAGGTTCACCAAACTTCTACACAGTATTTTTAAATTTGGAGTAGAAAATTATTTATGCGAAATTCATAAATCACAGAAAATGCCTCTTCTTTATTTGTTGACTGAATTTCAAAATGCTTCTTCTTCGTCATTTCAAGTCTGATTTCAATTCTGTTTGCTTTATATGATAGCATTAGGTGGGGGATTCAAAACTTCTACACAGAATTTTGAAACTCATTAAATATTTTTAAAAATTCACATAAAATGCTTCTTCCTTTTTAATTGTTGATCGATTTTGATTCTTTTCTTCCATCTGGTAGAACTTCATGAGGTTCACCAAACTTCTACACAGAATTTTGAAATTTTCAGTAGAAAATCATTTATGCTAATTTATTCGAAATTTATTCATAAATCACAGAAAATGCCTCTTCTTCTTTATTTGTTGACGGATTTTGATTTTTTTTTCTTCCATCTAGTAGAGCTGCATGAGGTTCATCAAACTTGTACACAAAATTTTGAAATTTTGTCTAGAAAATTATTTATGCTAATTTATGCAAAATTTATTCATATATCACAAAATATGTTTTTTCTTCTTCATTTGTTGATCAATTTCAATTTTGTTTGCTTTATATGATAGTTTGAGGCGGTGATACAAAATTTCAACACAGAATTTTGAAACTCATTAAATATGTTAATTTATTCATATATTTTCAAAACTCAAAATACTTATTTATTTGTTGATTGATTTTGATTATTTTTGTTCCATCTGAGAGCTACATGAGGTTTACCAAGGTTCTACACAGAGTTTAGAAATTTTGACCAGAAAATTATTTATCCTTAATTTATCTGAAATTTATTCATAGATCACAAAAAATGCTTCTATCAAATGCTTCTATCAATTTCTTCATCAATTTCAATTCTATATCCTCAATCTATGTCACCAATATAATTCACTATGTGAAGATGATTGATTGAATGTTATGATGTTCATGAAACTCTGCTTGTTGAATATGCAGGTAGGCTTGTGAACACCTGTAGTTCAGTCTGACTAAAAGTCATGCTTCCGTGGCAAACCACACATGGTAGTTAATGCATAATCTCATTCTTGACCATAATGCAAAATTTTCCCGGAGGGGGGGGGGGGGGGGACGCGTAATATTTTTTGAAGAAACTCGAAAGCAAGGTAGTGAAGTGACTAACTTGTCATTTGGGAGCATTTGTGTTTTCTCAAGTGAGATTAAAGGATTTTGTGCACATCTTTGGGGAATTTTTTTGAAAATTTTCAGTAAATAAATAAGTTTTCACAATTTTGGTGGGGGGGGGGGGGACAACTGCCCCTGCCTCCCTTCCTGCGTATGCCCATGATCTCATTGATTAATAGTTAATTTAATACACAGCAGCACTTATATCCTCGAAGTATGGTCCAGCTAATGTGATGATGTGCTATATGCAACTCGCAATGTAAAGCGTGGTTTTTAGTCACACTTAGTAAACCTTATGAAGGGAATAATTTTCCTGGTATATTGCAGTTTGCTCCACGTTTTTGAAACACTGTTTAAACTTAAGTCTTTTGTATAGCATATTTTTACATAGGACTGTACATTATTTAGTTGAGAGCTTTTCTTTCATGACCAAAAATGCTATTCAAATTTGTAAAGCAAAATTATTCCCCGTTATGTGAACCCCCCCCCCTGATCATCAAAGGAAGTGAGATAGGAGATAGTCAAATCAGGAGCATGAAGTAACATCCTACATGCTTCCTGTCTCAACTCTAGAATTGACTCCCAATCTGGCATCATCCATGTTTATTTGTTGTTTGTTTCAAATTTCATATAATTATCTTCATTGATATTACCCATCTATGCTTTTGTGCTACTACAGTACTTGCAAGTAAAGTAACTCTCCCCTTGTGTAATTTTTTTTTTCATTTGATGAGAGCAAATTTTTATTTTAGTCTTAAGTATTTTAAGGTAGAATACATGTATATCTAATGATCTTCTTAATATATTATAAATCATTACTATTTGCAACCTGCTCTCTTTCCTCCCTAATTACTTTGACATTTTATTACTCACTACGATTATCATTATTGTAATTTGTGTTTGGTATTAATAATTACACATTTAATTAAATGTGAAGAATCCTAATAATTTCTTAATCTTTGATTGATTAATTGATTAAAATCATTCTTTTGAGGCATAATGAAAAATTAATGCCATACAAGACCAACATAATTATTCACCTGATATATATCTCTGCATGCAAGCAGATTTGTTCACTATCCAACTTTCTTTTGATTGAATGTTTGATATAACTTGCAATAAGTATACATGTAATTTCCCAATTTTCTCTGACTTTTTCCACATTAGCATACAGAACAGTATGTGGAGTCAATGGACCACTGGTCATTTTGGACAATGTGAAGGTATGTACATCATCAGAGCTGGTATTTAATTGAAAGTATGGTTTGAGTAAAATATTTTACGTAGCATTTTACTTGGTAAACAAAATGCTTAAACTTGTATTTAGATCACATCTAAGTATTTTACTTTATTATTGAGCCACATTGAAGCAAAATACTTACTAATAACCATTGTGACGTCATAAAATTCAAGCTAAATAACACGCAATGTATGTATCCATCTGTGTTCAGAATGTGACCGCGTGTATCATGGTTGTAAACTGCACGCAAGCCAGACTTAGGTCTGGCTTAAGGTAGGTGGCTGACTTAGATTAAAGCAAAATACTTAGCCAAAAAATGCAATTGAATACCAAAGATGGTTTAGTATTTCACTGTTCAAGCAAAATACTGAGTAAAATACTTGAAATTTTGGACTGAGTATCAAATTGATTAATAGCCCAGGGTATTGTCCTTTAAAGAATGGAATAAAATCAATTTCAAATCTATTGAAAGACTATGATGGCATAGGGGGTGTTGGAGGAAAATATTTACAATCAATTGCAAATTTCAGATGTAAATTTATAAGTGATAGCTCAATTTTAACTGAAGCAAAGGAATTGATACTTGTTGATGCAAAAAGCATACCATCAATTAACTATGATTTTGCAATGAAATACATGACCTTCAATTGATGTTTGAGATCTAGAATTGACTTGCGATCAATTGCAAATTTCTTGTGACACACGATAGACTGTATCCAGAACTGGTACAGTACATTACGCTATCAGGCATGTCATGGTCTAGTGGTTAAGACTCATCTTTTAATCTGAGGGACGTGGGTTAGATTCCCAGCCATGGCATATTTTCCTTCAGCAAGAAATTTACCCACATTGTGCTGCACTCAACCCAGGTGAGGTAAATAGGCACCGGAAGGAAGTAATTCCTCAAAAAGCTGTGAACACCGGAATAGGTAGACCAGCTTAGCTGGGGTAATATAGGAGTGCCTCGAGCACCTAACAAGTTGGATATATGTGGGCTATACGAATCCTATATTTGTTTATTTATATTATCAGATGCACCATGTTTTATGTGCACCCCAGATTTCAGGCCCTCTTTAAAGAAAAACAAAAATCAGCAAAAAGATATTACATAGTGAAGGATTTAAGTTAGCAGTAATGGGACTGACAGTTTTAATTCCTATCCAAAGGACAAGGTGATACAGGATTAATGTTTCATGAATGGCTGTAGTACACCAGCTTGGTTGTGAATCCAATGCTATCGACAATTGAGCTACCCTTCCACCACCTTGATAATTTGACTATGTTTATTAAATAATTGAAAAAAAATGTCCATTCTCTTGCTACAGTTCCCAAAGTATGCTGAGATTGTCACATTGACCCTTAATGATGGGTCAAAGAGGAGTGGTCAGGTGCTGGAAGTCAGTGGGTCAACTGCTGTAGTACAGGTAAGAGGTCAAGGGTCAATCCTAACATAGTCTTGGAAAATATTTTGCAGACTACAATGAAGCTCCAGTTTTATTCTTCTCAATTCTTAATTAAGAACTGATCTTATTGTTTTGTTAAAATATGTGTGTCTGTGAGACAAAATACACAGTTGCAAAGGAGTGTTTTCTCTGTTTATTCCCATTTACAAAATGAATTTGAAGAACATTGAAATGAAAAACTTCATATAATATTCAATTGGTGCTAGTTAATTATTTTGTTGCCTGATCATAAATTTTATTGGAAATGTAGGTATGAAATACATGTATATTGTCAAAATAACATAAATCAGATTATCCTGCTGTATGCTATGCAGTTGAAGCATGTACTGGACATTTTGAAAATACATTGGTGCATGATTTTTTTCTATTAACAATATGGATTTTTAAATGAATGAACTTTGTTTCAGAATTGAGTGCCCCCTATAAGTGAATGATGTTGAAAGAAAATACTGAGATAAATATGAAAGGTAAAAATGTTCCAAAATGGCCTAGCTAGGTATGAATTGAGATATTAGATGATATTGGAAAGTATTTGTGAAACACCTTCCAAATTAACATAATACTCTATTTGTTTTTGTTTAATTGTCATACCAGGTTTTTGAGGGTACATCGGGTATCGATGCTAAGAACACAACATGTGAATTCACAGGAGATATTCTAAGGATGCCTGTCTCAGAAGACATGTTAGGTAAGACTTCTTATCTTCTCATTTGATCCGCATTTAAGCCCATCTAAAGCTTTGCTTAATGTCAGTAATGTGAATTTATTTTAAGGCTCATCTAACTAGTAGTCATTGAATATGTTTATCGGCCGCTGGAATTCAAATTTGATTTTTTTTTGCCTTTAGATTTTAAATTTGGCATCCTGTGCCCTCTCTTGGTAGTGTTTTTATTTTAACTTAAAATAGCCCTTTGAGCCCTTGTTCAACAGATTTAGTAATTGGATGGTAGAAAGCTACTAAAGATTATATCCTGCAATTTTCAGTCTGTTTTATGCTTGAGAAGGGGTTTTAGATAAACAAACAAAAATATGCAGATGTTTTATTTTGATCGGGCACGTTATCAAAATAAATTTTTGTGTAAAATCTTTACCTTCATCAAATTTAACACATAGGCCTGAATTCACAAAGGTGGTTTTGAAAACCCACGGTTGAATCCATGGTTTATGTAGATATCCTGTATAAATTATGCTTAATTAAGTGCGTATCGGGTGCGTGTATAAAAGGTGTCCAATGGTGATGCGTGCTTTGTCACAGTGCGCCAAATTGACGCCTGTTACCATGGTTAGATACGCTATTTTATTCATGAGTCCACTGTTTGAAGAGTGGATTCATGAATGAAAACAGTGGACTCATGAATAAAATAGCGTGGATAACCACCGCAACAGGCGTCAATTTGGCGCACTGTGACAAAAGCGCGCATCACCATTGGACATGTTTTAATATAAGCGGTAAAATAAGCGTAATCTATACAGGAAATCTGCATAATCCATGGACTCAACCGTGGGTTTTCAAAACCATCTTTGTGAATTCGGGCCATATACTTTACACCATAATCATTTTAGGGCACATGCTTTAATATAATCTAGGAATGGTTACATGATTTATTTTTTTTTGGGGGGGAGGGATTTACCAAAACTAAATATAGGCTTTAATCGCTAATTACTATAATGCATCATTATTTTATTAATTTGATGAAATAAAAATTATTAAAGATAATCCATATTTTTTTTAAAATTTATACAGGAAGAGTATTCAATGGATCTGGTAAAGCCATTGACAAAGGGCCATCTGTACTAGCAGAAGACTTTTTGGATATCCAAGGTAAGGAAGTTGCTTTTCATTTGTAATTGATAAACATTGCCCACTCCCTGGGGAGAATTCTGGCCAAGTGCAACTATTTTGATACCAGGAGCCTGTTGCACAAAGACTAAAGCAACCTATTACAAGCATTATTGCATGCTGAATGATTTTCAGATATTGACTCTTTTGCTTTGTGTCAACTGCACTGCACATAGAAATTTTTGGATTGGACTACACTGTAATTTTCACACCAAATATTTCAGGATTTGGGGTCATATTTTTAATGGAAGCATCTGTAGAACAATTTTTTTTGTATTGAACATTTTTATTACTATATTTTCTCTAAATAATCAGAATAGATCTTGAAATCTTAAAATTATCACTTAGTCCCCAGTTTTCTTTAAGATAACATATGCATTGACGTCATTGCACCGCCATCATAGAGGCTGTAGCCATTGTCTTGCATGTGTTGGTGATCTGCAGCTGGCACATCTCTGACAACTCTGTTTATGTGTATTCCTGTATCCTCTGAGGGAGGGCGCTATGAGATTATAATGTCATATCATGCATAAGGTCTATAGATACCAAAAAGAGAACAAAAATATGGAATTCAGGAAGAACATGGAATCCACAAACTTCCACCATAAGCACAAACTTTCATCCCCAAAACTTCTAAATTCTCAAAAAATACAGCAAAAATCATGATAATCAAAGCAAAATTTAAAAAGATCAAAATTGTGCTATATTGAAAAATCAGACCATCTTACCTGTCTACAGTGCTGGGCATGTATTTGCCAAGCTGTGTCAGCATAGAAATTTACATTTTTATAAGATTTTCACCATTTACAGTTGCTTTATCATATCCTTTTCTACATGTCTTCAAAGAACACGGAATGTGATGTGTAGATTACCAAAGAACACAGAATTAGCAATCTAGAAAATGATAAATGGGGTCTCGAATTTATCCTTTCCCTCAAGAAGAAGGTCTTTAAACATATTTATTGTTTGTGTGCATTGCAGGTCAACCCATCAATCCACAATCTCGTATCTACCCCGAAGAGATGATCCAAACGGGTATCTCAGCTATTGATGTGATGAACAGCATTGCTAGAGGACAGAAGATCCCCATCTTTTCTGCTGCTGGTCTCCCTCATAACGAAGTGAGTAATGCCCTTTGGTTCCCTCTGGTAATGCATTTGTCTCCATAACCATGTCCCTCAGAGAGGACCTTGAGCCTTTGATCCTCTGGTTGCATCATACTTTCTTAGCAATCAGGTTAATAAAAAATCAATGCCACCACCAATGAATGAATATTATTATAATATAGGGTGTTTTCAGCTGTGCATTTAAGATATTTGCGTGATTTGCGATGCGCTGAAATCTGATTGATCCCCCACAGGCTATTGTACAAATTTTTTTGCTGTTTAGTATGTATTGCATGGTCTCTGTAAATGTGCAAATGCATGAAATAGAAATTGCTCGCAGTAAGCGATGCGATGCAATGCGCAATTTAAGCCATAAAGAGCTGCAGAACATTAAGTCGCTTTTCTATGATCAAATTTATTGCATGAAGTGGGCTCCTATTATTCCTGAGTGTAATAAGTGACGTTATGTGCTCAATCACTTAACTGGGGCTTTATTTCATGGAATTTTAATTATGCTCGACTCATTAAAGATAATTATCTGGTATCCCATTATGAACCGTCCAATACCATATAATTATCACCTGACTGAGGCATTCTGGAGTAAACACTTAAACATGTGTTGTCCAATTCATTACTCAACACAAATTTGTTTTTCTTTTACTTTCTCAATCATTAAGTTTATATATGGGGTATAGAAATGGTTGTAGAAAGAAGATTCTTGTGCCAATGATTTGTGATTTTGAAGAAAGCTGTTGCCCCAAAGAATAAGGTTTTGAGAAAATTGAGGGGTTATATGGGCTGCAATAATGGCAAACTCACCCATCACCCTGTGTAATTGCCTACGCTGCTTTTCAGGCTAACTTTGGGCGGTCAAACTTATGGATGAGGTTGGACATACTGATATAAATGAATGACTTTCGCAGTCATACCAATGAAATTGACTCCAGACTGATTGATGGTATGGCATTGAAAATTAAATAATAGCTTTGGTCGTTCAGGGTACCGTAACACAAGGGTTAGCGATTAATAGCTAATTTCAAAGAACAATTCTGATTGGTTCATGGTCGGTGTACTTAGCAAAATGCGCATGCAACAAGGATCTTGATTGGTAATTTCATTTAGCGTTTAATCGCTAACCTTTGTGTTACGGTGCCCGTGTGACTACAGCCTAAGATATTAGGCCAAATGGGAGTAGGATAGAGTTGGATTCAACCAAAACAACAAGTAGACTTTGTGTTTATCATTCCAAAATTTAATTTCCTTTATTTCAATGCATTAACCCTATTATCTCTTGCCATGTAGATTGCTGCCCAGATCTGTCGTCAAGCCGGTCTGGTCAAACTGCCGGACAAGGGTGTCTTGGACGGACATGAAGATAACTTTGCCATCATCTTTGCTGCTATGGGTGTAAGTTCTCCCATGCCCATTCTAAACCCCTTGCCTACTGGATCCAGGTGGTCTCTGCCACTCTCTGGACAAAAGGAGTCAACTGAATTCAGTGGTCAACTGGTTCATTCGTAGCCTCGTGAATCTGTTACTTACAAATCTAAAACTTACTTTTATATTGTTAATAAGGCACACTATTGCTTTTCATTTTTAAATCAATAACAAATTAACATTTTCGTGCAATAACAATGATATGAATAAATACATTTTAAAGTGTGACAAGCGAAAAGAATTGTATTATATAAAATACAAGTTCATAGGTTGAAGCCTGTCTCAAACTTTGTTGGATGTTCAGTAATGTGAATTATATTGGAGCATCATCTCACATTCCAGTCTTACAAAAGTGTAGTATGCTTAATTTTTTTGTCTGATGGTACTTTGTGCTAATTTGAATTTCTTATTTGAAGATATTTAGCACACTCTTGGATTTTTTTTTCCTTTTAGAAAGGCCATTTGAATATTTGTCTAATATATAAATATATATATATCTATATACATATATAGTTGTGCTAAAAAGTTAGTGAATTCCTTCACAAAATGCACCCTTTCATGCCAAGTTTTGAGTGTAGACAACATCACTACATTGTTTGGTGAAAACAGAGAACTAAACTTTATTCAATGTAATATTTCATCACCTGACTTCAATATTGAATATCTAAAACATGGTAAAATTTCATGCAATGTACATCCACGAAAACACACTCTTTTAATTCCTATATTCTTATTACTCTTTAATATCATATGTATTTTTTTATTTTTTTGGTTTGATATTTATGTTAGGTGAATATGGAAGCTGCTAGGTTCTTCAAGCAAGATTTTGAAGAGAATGGTTCTATGGACAATGTGTGTCTTTTCTTAAACCTGGCCAATGATCCTACGTAAGTATCCTATAATGATATAATAATATAATGATGATAAGCATAATAGTGATGATGGTAATTGTTACCATGATCATGATGATCATGATGATGATGATGGTAATGATAATAGTAATTACTACCCAGTCTTTAGCATGGCTACTGCAGTAAGGGAATAGAGCATTCAAGGAATTTCTTTCTACTAAGCACCCATAAAGTTCACCTGGGTGGAGAGTTGCAGATGTATAAAACTGCCACTAGTCACCTCTAGCCCTAAAATGGAATTACCCTTTGTTCGATTGCTTATTGCAGTTGTACCTTTTTATAGAGATCAAAAATACAATGAATAAGGACTGCTGGAGCATGTCAATATGTTGACTGAATTTGTTTTGTTTTTTTAATCAGGATTGAGCGTATCATCACCCCTCGTCTAGCCCTGACTGCTGCAGAATTCCTGGCTTACCAGTGTGAGAAGCACGTTCTTGTTATCCTCACCGATATGAGCTCTTATGCAGAAGCTTTGAGAGAGGTAAGCCTGACATATCTATTTGGTTGTCAGTCTAGGGGGGTGTTGCAAGAAAATACTTGCGATCAATTGCAAATTTACAACTGATAGATCAACGTTAGCTGTAGCAAATCTTGTTTCAAGAAGCAAATTAGCAATCAATCACTAATTTGCAATTAACTACAAGACATATGATTGATTTAGGGACCAAAAATAGACTTGCAATTGATCGCAAGTTTCTTGCAACACCCCATAGGAGGGCCCTACATGTAAAGCATAAATATATACAATCAGTTGTACAATTAAGCATAACAGTTAATCTATTGTAATTCCCCATAGAAAATATTACTAATGTTATCAAGTGTATTATTTTGTTTTACATACCCCAGCTTTGGAATTTTGATCTTATCAAAGCATCAATGATCTTTATTGATTTAACTCTAGGTGTCTGCTGCTCGTGAAGAGGTCCCGGGTCGCCGTGGTTTCCCTGGTTACATGTACACCGACTTGGCAACTATCTATGAGAGGGCAGGTCGGGTCGAAGGTCGCAATGGATCCATCACTCAGATTCCCATTCTTACTATGCCTAACGACGGTATGTTATAAGCTAGTGAAATCCTTGCATCTGATTGGCTCAGAGGAAATTTGACACTGAAAATCAGAGACATGAAGCTTCCCCAGGTTTCCTTATAAAGTATATTTGTGATACATCTGGGGAGGTGTTTCACAAAGATTTAAGTGTGACTCGGAGTCGCACTTAAATTCCAACGCGTACATGATATGAAACTCGCAAACTAATTGATTGATACGCAGAAGTGCGCATCCTCTTGGTATGATCTGACAATTGCGGTCATGCCTAGGCATTTTATTGCTACACTAGGTCATACTTCAATCTTTGTGAAACACCCCCCCCCCCTCCAGATGTATCACAAAAATGTAAATCCAAATTCATATATTTTCATTTTTTGAACACATGGAACACAACTGATGTCACCATAATAGCAAGTTTGATACCTGGGGAGCATTTCATGAACTGAAATGTCAGGGATATTCATTATTTGTTATAAGCTATTGAAATCCTTTCATCTGATTGGCTCAGAGCAAATTTTTCGATGAAAATCACTGGCAAGATGCTTCGTGAAACACTCCCCTGTTTGTCATTAACTGGATGTATCACAGAAATGTAAATCATACTTCATATATATTTAGGCTAAGCCAATTACATGTAGGCTCAAATCACATTAAAATGAAAGAAATCAGTATACAAATGATGCATGGGTTAGAGTGGGTCTTCTTCTTCTTCTTCTTCAAGCTACACTGCCTCCTTCAATCCTGAAGATTCTTGCAGTATTGTAGTACCGGGGACCGGCAGGTGCAATACACCGGGTGAACACCCTACTCTTTGACGAATAGTGTATTGGTTTTAACGTGAATAGGTTGTGACTCTCCTATACACGGGACCAACATTTGCGTCCTTTCCGATGGACGGAGTGTTTTCCAACTGCATTCACACCCGCACTGAACACAGCGGTGAGGCACGTTAACACACAACGCTAGCATCAGTTTTTTTTTTGTTAGACGTCTTCCGGCATGCTGCGGGACTCGAACCCACGCACGTTGAGATCTACGATCTTATCCGGAACAGGCGCTCTAACCGACTGAGCTACACTGCCTCCCAGTAGGGAGGGTCCAGTAGGGTCCCAGTAGGGTCAGTAGGAACTGTGTGCACAAGGTAACTTTAGACCATAATGCCAAAGTTACCGCGTGCACACAGTTCCACTGACCCACGAAAGAAACCCATGCATCATCTGTTTTGTAGAATGGAAAAAATTTATTGAATAAACCACAAAAATTAATGATTTACCGGATGCATGATAAATTCATGCGTCCGGTAAATTCAATTTACCGGACGCATTAAAAATTTACCGGACGCATGATTTTTTTTACCGGACGCATGATTTATTTACCGCATGCATGAAAATTCCAAGATGAAATGCAGACCCTTTGATAACCCTGGACAACATAAATATGTATGCCTAACTTGATAATATGTCATACCCAAAATGCCAGATACAGTTTTGCATTGACTAGATCTATGAGGCAGCCTCAGACCTCCAATAGCTGTGTGTGTATGCCCGCGCCGGGGGGGGGGGGGGGGGGGCAGCGTCTACGGCTGCCTGGGCCTGCAGTGGAGATTTGGCTGTGCACAGCCAGCCCAGGGCAGTAGATCTAACATTAGTTCGTATGTCTGGACTTCTCAACTAACGAGTATGCGGGCAGTTTTAATCCCTATGACTATTACGGTACCGTATTTGTACTTACAGATCATTTTGCATCCTTTATTTGATTCATTCTGCCTGGATCGAAAATTCAAAGTTTTGACGTAAACAAGCGTAACAGTACATGCGCGATGACATCACAATGACCTTTTCGGGCGATAGCTTGTTTACAGTGGATATCGTTTTGATTATCGGGATATCGTTCATGCAGCCCAGTAAAAATTCTTGCATAGCTCTCAACCAATCAGATTGCAGGGATTTTCTCATCCATTCTATAATACCCTTTTCTGTATCATATCAGTACCTTTTTCTGTATCATATTGTCTTTATCCAAAATTGTTTTGTTTAAAGCATGAAAATAATCATTTGTTGAAGCAATGTTGACAAAGTATTTTCAGTGAGTTTACAGAGTCAACGGGGTTTAAATCACAGTATTGAGTTGTATCAAGGTGAAAACTTACTTTCCAGGTTCAGGTGTTTGTCTTAATTTATTTTTTTCTGCCTTTGAAAATCAGATATACCAAGGATAATTCTCATTTAAATCTAAGCTCCATGTTACTTATTTTGCTGTTTTAAAACATCCCGGAATATACCGATAATGAATTCTCATTTAATTTTTTTGTTTATTCCTGTCATATTTCGTTTGCCAGACATTACTCATCCCATTCCTGATCTGACAGGTTACATCACAGAGGGACAGATCTACGTTGACAGGCAGTTAGACAGTAGACAGGTAACAGATACTGTATTTGGTTGTTCCGCTGAACTAAGTTGGCTTCTCTCACCAATACAGGGACTGAAGTATTTAATAGCAGTAACGTTAGATCTAACATTCTGCGGAAACCCAATTTTTGGATCGTTTTTTGTACATTTAAGATTTTTTCAAAAGAAATTATATCTAACTTGACAAGAATATATATAAAAGAAAGAAATTGCGTACCTTAGACCGCAGTTACCACTAATGAGGGACAGATCTGTGTTGATATCCAGATAGAATGTACACAGATTGTTGAAGCGAAGTGAGATCGTGTTTTCCAGTTGATATTCGCATTTCGTTGAGGATTCGAGAGTAATTTCTGTTGGTATTCTGTGCGTTTTGAGAAAAAATATGTTTTCCGTTTGAAAAGCCACTTTCCATTTCAAAAGGACGATTCCGTGAATTCCGTCCGTTTTCCACGATCGCAGAAAATCGCTTCCCTAGGTGTGTTTATTATACTTAATTTCAAATTTATTGAAATTATAAGCCACCTTGTTAAGCTTATATCACTTATCAACATTCAAATTAGCAACAATTCTTTGATGCAACATTTGAAACATTGATATTTTCTAAACATAATACATGGGAAAGAATTTATTAAAATATGAGAATATTTCCAATGCTTGAAAATGCTGAAATTATAAATTAGGTCTGATACATAAGTATATTGTTCTCATTCCACATCCAGATTTATCCACCCATTAATGTGCTGCCCTCGCTGTCCCGTCTTATGAAATCTGCTATTGGAGAGAATATGACGAGGAAAGATCACGCTGATGTATCGAACCAGCTGGTATGTTACAGCATGTATGTTACAGCATGTTTGTAAATTTTGATTGTAATATTTGCTTGAGTGACCACATGTATAGGAGTGTAAACTGCCCATAAAGACATTGGCCCATATTCTATGGAAAGCCAGTTTTGACATAAATCTCTGACCGTAGAGATTGAATGTATCATCTCATTTGACTCTCAATTCATCCCTAAATGTCTGAGAAGGATAAATAAGATAGATGTCTCCGCCATTAAATAATTAGGAAAGAGCACAGTAAACATGAGAAACATACAATGTTAACAAATATTGACATGTTTGGCTTCCCATAATTTTAGCACAGAGTTAGACCATGGTCTTAGTTAAACCAGATTTCAGAATACAGGCCATTGAATCTTGTACTAAAGAACCTGTCCATAAGGACAACCTGCTCATGAAGACTGCTTTTCTTGTCTCCCATGGTCGGTCTTTATATACAAGCTTCATGATATGAAGATAACTTTTTGACACTTTGTAAAGCGATTTTTATAGAATCTTACGAACCAGTGTGTGAAATAACATTAAGGATTGAGGCTATATTTAAGACAGGCATGTTAAGAAGATTTGAGTATACATTGGGAAGACTGAGCAAGTGGAGAACCCTCGTTGACTTGTTTGATCAAAACTGTTGTTAATACTGGCAAGCATTACCAGATGGTATAATTGGTGGTTGGGTTGAAATTAACGAAAAGGGAATTTTTCTTTCCCATTTTCCACTTGCAAGCATTCCTGGATAGTATAAATAGTGATTGGGTGGAAATTAAAGAAAATGACATTTTCTATTCCCATTTTCCCTGTCATTTACAGAACACTGGTATTGAATGATATATGTTAAAAACTTTTAAATATTCCTTTCCCATTCTTGCCGTCAGTACGCCAACTATGCCATTGGTAAAGACGTCCAGGCCATGAAGGCTGTGGTAGGAGAGGAAGCTCTGACATCCGACGATCTCCTCTACCTCGAGTTCCTGCACAAATTTGAGAAGAACTTCATCACCCAGGGTAAGCGACGTATATAATTTTATTTCAACCATAAAAATAGTGGGAATGCAAATAGACAACAAAATGGTAGTGCAACCATTCAAACTCAAGGCTTGTGATAATTGCAATAATTATTCGGTTGTTGTAGGCCTACTCTTAAAATGTTTTTTGTTTAGTTGTAATAATGAAAATAAAATTGGTATGAACTAAACCATTCCCAACCCTTAAAAAAACAGATTTTTCAGGCCTTCATATTGATTCTTTGTGGCATCCTTGATGGTTTCCCATGGACAATACTCCCCCCATAGAAACAATATTCCCTAAATCGTGCCTCGAAAGTGAATAAATTATTTTCTGTAATGCCTACCTTTTTTTATTTTGTTCTTGATAAACAATTACTCTATAAACAACAAATAGCACCAAGTTAATCAACCTGTAACTGCAACCTGTGCATATTTCTTATTCTGTTTCACCTTTGCAGGTAATTATGAGAACCGTACCGTATTCGAATCTCTGGACATCGGTTGGAAACTCCTACGTATCTTCCCAAAGGAGATGTTGAAGAGAATCCCGCAGAACATCTTAGCAGAGTATTATCCTCGCGACTCGAGACGTTAACCCTTCTCTCACCGTTAATCGGATCTCTATTTTGTCCCTTTCTTGTTTTCAGCCTGCTGTATATCTTATTCTTTCTCTTTCTTTTTTTTGCTGGGCAATAACTAACTGTTGGTATTAGTGGGTTTTGTATTGCGTTAGTTTTGTATCCTTTATGACCCTAGACCCTATCTAATATTGTACGCTGTGTTTCGGTGTCTGTTCAAAAGGTGGGCATGTTCTTTGAATTCTTCTGCAATCTTCTCCCAACCTCAATAGATATTTGTATGTCAATTAATGATCTCAATATCCCACTGTGAATGCTTGCATACTTTAACCCATCAAAGATTGGGCTATTATGCTATAATGCACATTTTCCATAGACCCGAGACTGCCCGTCTGTATCCGATGTTTAAAAAAAAATCTCGGCAAGGAAAGATTTTCAGAAGAAATAGGATCAAACTGAAATGTAAAAAAAAAGCCCTTTTTGAAATGCATATGGATTTAAAAACTATTTCTTTTTCTTATAACACTATGTTGTCACATTTGAATTCATGAATCGATTGGGCAAAGTGTTGTAGTATTTCCATAGAAGTCGCATGATGTGGGAGGATGAAGATAAACAATGTTCTTGTAGATTCAGTGTTAACCAGTTGACTGGTAAATGGCCTAATTATCCATAGAATTTGTACATTAACCACACATTTCTAATTGACATTGGGTTAATTTCCTTTTGATCCAGCATTTCCTTTGATATAAAATTAAAACCAACTCATTCTCAAATCATGTTTTCTGCATTTGTGATATTGATTATACATTGGACATAGTTCAATGAAAATTGTGACATTGATACGTGATCCTCTGAAAATGTGATGTCACTTTTCACAGGATACAATTGTTTGTGATTACGGTATTTATTTTGTGCAAATTTGTGCTATTGTTAGGATATGTATCCTACATGTGTTCATTTTCGGCATGATATGCGTCTTAGACTTGAAGTATTTATGTTACGTGTTGAAGTATTGTTATGCTAGTATATGGTCAGGTAGAATCAACAGAAAAAGACCTAAAACCTCATAATTATTGCCACAAGACTAATTAATTACTGTATAGTATAAAAATTTTGTAAGAATATGATGTTTCAATTTAGTATAAAAGAGAAAACTCCTTCTGAAGGAAGTAGACCATGTTATGTTTATGCATTTATGTGAAATTATATCTAAGTTGAAAACTTAGTGTCACATGAAAAGACTCAGATTTAAATAATGCCTTTCATAATATTTGACAGTTTTCACCTTAAGCCGAATGGAAGTGTCAATAGAACATATAAACAAACATTTCAATTGTATGCATATGAAAGTATTATTTCAATTTAGTCTCAACTGTTAAAAATATTTGAGAGGTAAATATTTTTGAAAATATTCAATGTCTTTGTTTCTTAGTGTCTGTTATCATATTCCATTGGAAAAAAAAAAACATTCCATCAAAATTAAATGAATTAATGCTCATGAATAAGATAGGTAGAAAGAGACAATAGCTCAAATAACTAATTTTCATTTTTTAAAGGTGGAAGTCATGCGCAATAAACTTCTTTTAATTAAGATGATGTAGGCTTGATTCTGATAGTAACCATTCTAAAGCATTTTCTTGGGTAATAAGTGCTAGGGAATGTGGAAAAATGGTGCTTTGAGCAAAGTGATTATTTTTTGCTAATCACTCTTTACTCTCCATCTTATGTTACTATTGCACTGTGCAATGTTTCAATATTGGCTATTATTTTTTACCAATGACTCTTTACCCTCTACTATTGCACCTGTGCAAAGTTTCTAAAATGGTTAGTGTGTACTTATCACTCTGTACCTTCCATGGCATATTGCTCTATATTTCAAGAACTTTGATATTTTTAATTGGTTGAAGAGGAATGCATATGTAACATTCTGTCTATGGCTCTTGATTTTTCCCTGATGAGTTTTTAATTGCCAAATGGCAATACAAAATCTGTTTTATGCAATTTATGTCCAAATAGCTCTTTGCCTCAGTGCTTTCAGATGTAACTTGCAGAGGAGAATTCTTGAATTGAATACAGTAATGATGAAACGACTTGATTTCCACAGATAAAAGCCAAGAATTTGGAATGAGTAGTGAAAATTGCGACCAATTAGTTGCAGTGAAGGTGTTACGGCATGAAAATATGCCGTTTATCTATGCCTCTGAAATAGATGTATATAAAGATGTTTTCAAGACACGGAATTGACATGAAAGAGCATTTAATGTTGGAAAATAAACAGAGCTGTATCCTCCTTAATACTATGACACACTGGATTCAATCAATCTGCCTGACCGAATTTTGAAAATGTTTATGCTGGAAAACTGTTGTCAGCTATTATGAAATAAATTGTGACGTCTAGTGAAAAATATTTCAGTAATATGGTAGAAAAAGCCCCCCTTTAATATTCTAGTTTTACATATGATATGATCTTTGAATTACGCATCTTGTTACATTGGCATGCGTATGGATACATGTGAAAGAGACTATTGAAACTGTGTACATATAGATGTTCAAATGATATGGTTCATAGATATTATATAAAATTTAATTATGTATTGATGTTCTAAATTGTCAAACCTAATGAGACTACCTAATATTTGAGTCAGATGTGGACTTGTTGTTTGGGATTTTTACCAAATTAAACACTTCATTGATTGTAAGTGAGAGATCATCACAGTTCCATCATCATATTTGAGGTCTACACCCACATAGCTTACAATGTTTGGTCTCATCTCACATGATGTTCCTCTACTAATAGTTTACACCATGTGGGCTTAAGACTAATGAGAATTAGACTTTTATTAGACCAAGTGTAGTGTAAAACAATAATTAGACCAAATTGAGAGTAGGCCGTGTGGGTGTAGCCCATATGGTATTAGGAGTTTCATTGGATCTATATCATATTCAATGTTGAATGTCAGTACTGCAATAAATATATGATATATACAATGTATATTTACCCGAATAATTATACACCTGTAGAGATTTAATGGTGTTACAGCATTTATGAAATTATATTGGTATGATTGCATTATTGATAGGGATGGTGTTGATAATTGAAGATGACAGTGGTGATGATGATGGTAGTTGCAGTGGTAGGGATAATGATGGAGGTGATGTGAATGTTATGATTACGTTAGCCATGATGGAGTCAATAAAATTATGATGGCTAAATTAACGATGACAAAATTAAACCAATTCAGCTGTTACATGTTCATATATACAATACTATACATTACATGTATGTATAACTGCAACTTAATTTGGCTATAATTTTGGAATCAATGACTAATCTTTATTTTTTCCCATTGACAAGCAGAAACAAAAATAACATTGTAAAAGGCCATTTGGTATAAAATGAATAAGGCTAACAATTACATAGATAGGAAAACAGAATTATCAACAAATAAAAAGCGATGTAGTCGAGCTAAACAAACAAGTGGAAGACTTCTGGCAGTCTCATCTGCATAACATGATTCAATATAGCAGCAGTGCTGACTTTGAAAATGACAAAGATTAATAGATTGTCACGGTAATAATTAAAGGTCAAGTCCACCCCAGGAAAATGCTGACTTGAATAAAATAGAGAAAAATCAAACTAGTATAGTGCTGAAAATTTCATCAAAATCGGATGTAAAATAAGAAAGTTATGACATTTTAAAATTTCGGTTATTTTTCACAATACAGTGATATGCACAACTAGGTGGGTCAGTCGATGATGTCCATCACTCACTATTTCTTTTGTTTTTTATTGTTTTGATTATACAATATTTCATTTTTTTTAGATTTGACAATAAGGAGCAACTTGACTGAAACATATAGTATTAAACAATGCTAATGCCACATGTTCAGGGAGGAATTAATCGTTGTATCACTTGCCAATGAGGAGAAAAGTAGAATATTTCATATTTGACATAATAAAATACAAAAGAAATAGTGAGTGGATGACGTCATAGTCTCCTCATTTGCATACCAGCCACGATGTGCATATGACTGTTTTGTGAAATTAAGCGAAACTTTAAAATGTCATAACTTTCTTATTTTACATCCGATTTTGATGAAATTTTCAGTGTTATGCTTGTTGGATTTTTCTCTTTTTATTCAAATCAACTTCTTGTTGGGGTGGACTTGTCCTTTAAAACTTGCTTATCAAATAACACCTATTTTATCAGAAGACTCTATCGCTCTACAGTAATACAGCATAATTACCCTGGTATTAGCAGAGCTACCGTTCGTGCACTGCATTTCAAGGAATAAATTCCTGTTAGGTATTCATTTACCTCACCTGGGTTGAGCGCAGCACAATGTGGATTCGAGCCCACAACCCTCTATTTCAAAGTCCGGAGACTAATCAACTGGGTCACAATGCTCCAAGTAAAATCATTAATTTGATAATAAAATACCAAATTCGTTGACATCAAATAACCTTAACCTTCGTTATTCTGACCTCGATTTTCATTCATCTATTTGCCAATCATAACGATTATGTGTAAATTTGGTGTGATAGAGACTTAACTTTCAATATATTGAGAATTCAAAATCACAACCTTGGTTAAGATTAAAATTTTAATATCACAACATGGTCATAGTTCATTGACTCTGAATAACCTCGGACCTTTTTCATGTGTCTTGAAACTCATGGAAGATAATCAATGGTACTTGAATACCATTATGACAAAATTTCAGGAATATAGATCCATATATACTATCAAAACTATAGCCTTTGTTAAGATTTCAATGTTTATACCACATGGTCAAAGCTGACTCACTCTATAATGACCTTTAAGCTATATTGTGTGACCTGAAACTCATGCAAGTTTATCAGTGACACTTGACTATCCTTATGTTCAAGTTTCATGAAACAGGTCCATATACTTTCAAAGTTATGGTGACATTACAAAAAGTTAACCTTACAATGTAGGTAAGATTTCAATGTTTACGGACAACGCTGCCGTTGGAGAAGCAGGGCCCATTTCTCGCTTCTGCTGCAGGCAAGACAGAAACAGAGTATCATATACCTTTGTGGAAATTAAATTTCATTTCATTTAGTTGTTTCTGCAACACTTTCATAAACACATTGATAAAGAAAATACAATAATAATATACGTATAACTGACAAGCAAAACATTGAACATAAATTGCATTTTCTATTAATATATATCGATTAAGGTTGCAGGGGTTGCCACTATAAGCAAAGCTTGACTGCGTGGCAACGTAGTGAGATATACATGCAATAGACTTATTCTTTCGATGAAATATGTACAAAAAATAAAATCAAAGATCATTCTGTCCTGATTATTCAGTTTTCGCTAAACACGTGAAAAGAAATGCATCATTGTTTTGTAATGTTTCACCGACAGTGCATTTTTCTAGGCAAGCATTTTTTTTAACGCATAAATTGCACCTGCCTATATTTTAAAAAATAAACAGGAACGCCCCTAGCAGTCGCAGCCACCTCAGTGCATACCACAATTCAATACAGAAGGAGCAACTTTGTGACTTTGATATATCATACATTTTCTCTTTTTCATTTATTCTCTAAATGAATAAATGAATAGTGAAATGGCGTTAAAAACATTGAAATCTAATTTCATATTCATATAAAAACATGTATGCAGCATAATTTTTTACAGACATATACTTTATAAGACAAGGAAATACATATCATAATATGCCTACTTATTTAACTATGACAAATTCTCAATTTTTTAGTCTAAGTTTTTATCCCGAATTGATGTTTGTCCTTGAATGAATTACCTGAAATTTATACTCACATTATAATGGCTGATGCTTGATATTCGTAACAGGCTTCATGAAATATGAAGAAAAAAAAATATTCCCATGAATAATATTTTTCATAATCAGATAAAAATAATTTGTTTGATTATAAAACCCCAAAATTGTTCTGAAATAACCTTTAACCTTGACTTGGAAACATGTTATTCATTTCATATAATTTTTAATATCTAATAGAAACCTCTCACACATTTATTCAATCTTATTAAATACTTTCAAAATATTGTACAAATTCGTTGTCAAAAATTATTGTACAAGATTGTTGTCAAAATTGATTCTTAAAGTGCAAAATTTCTTGCGCTGTTGCTCCACTCTCGCAATCAACATTACAAGAAATTTGCCTTTATACATGTATGTCTATGCTTTTGCTTTTAGGGACTTATGCCTTCTTATATAAAGATAACTTGTATATCTTTCTTTATGACAAATTGATTTTGTATTAATTCATATTTGCAAAAATAGAGAAATATGTGAAAAGGAAGAAAATTAAAGTTTATATGAAATTAATTTATATGAAATGACACAAATTCCTTCATTGGCTTTACTGAAAAATCATATCTACTTTTACACGAGTCCATTTTTTGTGATTCCGATGACTTTTAAATATGATTATTTAATTTTGATTATAAACCAATTGAAACATCCTTTCAATAAACTGACGGGGGGGGGGGGGGAGTCATTATCCTTGCTTCTTCCTGGAGGCAGGAGATTTATTTGTCTGTCCCATACTATAATCAGTTACTGATAGCACTGATCAAATCAATGCCAGTAATAAAACATTTAGGAAAGCATTTTGCCCATTTCCTCACAATGTTATCCATGTTTTTATATAGGATGCTTCACATACTAATTAAGATAACAATCTCAAAAACATTTCTAATGTGAATTGAATTTTGTCCAGGAATTTGAAAACTGTATTATCTCTGAATATAATTTATTTTAAAAAAATCTTTTCACTTTCATTTGTATTATAATTTGCTATTTCCTTGGTTTTGGAAATTATATAATATTGCAGTCTGGCTCTTTGATGACCTATAACTCATTTCAATATTCCCTATAATTATGGTCCCATCTTGTGTCATTCTTATCTCTCCTCTATAACAAGTGATTAAAAGAGTTCTTGATTAAAAATAAGAACTGTTTTCTCACTTACTCATTCTAATATTTTTCATTCTTTTTTAGAAGTTTCATTTTGTTATGTTTTTCCCCCTCTAATATGCACATTCCTTCTAATGTCTGGAGCAACTGAAGGTTCACTCGCTCACAGCAAGCTTAAGTCTACATGTATCCTATACCCTCCTAGAAAGACACCATTCAGTCTACCAACTACTGAGAATTTGCTCGCTTGCTCTGCTCGCTCGTACATTGAAATAAACGGTCAACCCAAATGCCAATCAGTAGTTTATAATATGACAATAAAATTATTGCAACAGCCATGGAAAAGAAAAAAAAAGTGAGATGGTAGCATTGTGTGTATTATACAGTGCGTCCCACAAAAAACGAAACCAAAGTTTAGCGATGATTTATCATAACTTCATCATTACAATAGACAAATGACCTACCAATGTAAAGCTTAGAATCTCCTCTTTCATCTGATATTACTTAGATTATTCCTCATTCATGCATGAGTGAGCAAAAACAATTAGAAGAAAGGATACCAAAAACTCATTTGGCGGGGGGTATCTGAATTTCAAAAAGAAAATCACCTGCCTAAAAAGTTCAATATCTGCTCTTTTATGTGATACCTTAATCACAGAAAATGGTCAAGAAGTAAAAAAGTTATGTTCCCTCGAAACAATGCTTGTATTTCCATAATTTCATTACATAAACATATTTTCACCGGTTACCCACAGAAGCTATTGCACGCTTAACAAAAGACTTAATGCATGGCTGATAGTCAACAAAACGGAGTGTCGAGTGAGTTTGAACGCTAGCTTGTAAAACCTCTTCATTTTATGAAATTATTGAAATTCAAGCCTTATTTCAAATAACCTGAACTTTGTTATTTCTTGACCATTTTCTGTAATTGAGATATCAAATTAAAGAACAGATATTGAACTTTTTTAAAATGTTTTTTTCTTTTTGAAAGCCACATACAGCCCACCAAGTGACTTGTTCATATCCTTTCTTCAAATTGTTTTTGCTCACTCATGCGTGAATGAGAGATAATCTAAGTAATATCAGATGAAAGAGGAGATTCTAAGCTTTACAATGGTAGGTCATCTGTCTATTGTATTTGTGATTAAGTTATGATAAATCATCAATAAATCTCGGTTTCGTTTTTTGTGGGACGCACTGTATACCCCCGTACATACATGTGGTACATGTACATTACCCCACTACTTGGACCGGACTTACATTAGTTACAACACTGCATATCATATTACGAATTACGAATAATTATTCTACATATTAAACCTTGCTGTTCTCATGAAAATCACAATCTTCTGTAAACTAAAACCATCATTCAGTTTACTTCAGTAAATACAGATCTCCTCCATATAATTTTTTGTACATAAAAATCTCTCTCTAACAAGCTCTTTTTAAAAGATGTAATCATGCTATTATACCAAATAAAAAGGTTTGATTCATGATTTTTCTGGTCCCAGAACCAACATTGGCTATACTGAACCATGCAAGGATCATATTACTAAGTATGAACATAATTGATGCAGGAATAAAGAAATGAGAGCAAGTTGGACAAAAACTTTAACATTTTTTAAAAGACCAACTGGAAAAGTGATCACTAGATCTCTGCTGAACTTTTTTCATGCGAGGCAAAAATCTATCAAAATCAATCAATTAGCGTACGTGCACAGGCCTGATCGTTGGTCGTACAGCGAATGATTCATACCTAGATTTTTAGACTATGTAGTACCAAACATTGTCCATATATTTTTCTAACATACATGTCTATAAGGGTTCATAATGCAAATTGCAAGAGTTAGATATAAAAATAAATAATATAAAAAGACCTGTCATTTGTTATTGTCCTACAGCTTACTTATCCCGAGCAGCCAAAATGGTTTCCTTTAATCTCTTTTCCAGATCTCTGTCACTGATATGTGCACTTTCATAGATACTAAGATTCAGAGGAAGACATTCTTCCTCGCAGCATCGAATTACTATCAATGGACACTTCCTTCCATCCACCCGCAATTGATGAGCCATCCCAATCACCATTTTGCAGTTGACATCATCCTTCTGACAATCCTCCTTTGTAATAATGATAACCACACAACGACAGTTCTTCACAGCATTCTCCATGCTGGTTAATTTTGGATCGCCAAGCTTGGCGTCTGCATCGGTCCTCAATGTAAATTTATTTGTGAGAATGATTTCTTTGACCCTTTGAACGTGTTCTGTCTCTTGACTGAAAATCAGGTAGACGTCATACAGATCAACCGCTGGCTTTTGGTGAGTTGCACAAGATGTTGCACAGTAACTGTTGCTCGATTGCTTGTGTTGAGCCCTCCGTGTTGACCCACGGCCGGCTCGACTTGAACATTCTATTCCCAGTGAAAAAGTACCCGTTCCAGAATCTAAAGAGAGTGATTAGTAGATTTTTTTTAATTTAATTTTTTTTCCCACGTTCACTGTTCAGGGATAATACAGTCATGATGTTGCATGCATGTTCTAATTCCAGGGCCCCGTCTTACAAAGAGTTACGATTGATCCAATCAATCGCAACTATGGATGGCCAGCAACGTCAACATGTATTCATTGTTTTCTTGAAAATTCACTGGACTTCTCTTTGATTACAAAGGGCACTGTGCAAATTTCCTATAGAAAAAAATTATGACACTGATGGATTTCCATAGAGTTAAGATTGATAAGATCAATCGTAACTCTTTGTAAGACAGGGCCCAGGTCATTTTTCTTCACCTGTAAGAGGGTTTGGCACTAATTAAAAAAAAAATCAGTTTTTGGCTCGATATATCTGATGTACCATTTCTGAATAATTCTTTTTGTTAAATCTGATCTTTTCTACGTCATATCAAAACTTTTTCCGGATCATTTTTACCCGGAACAAGGTGTGTACGTGTGACACCAACATACTGTGTTTCGGGTCAATTCGACCCTGGTATTTTTCGCTCATGAAGACATTCCAATGCATTCTACGGTATGTGGCTATAGGTGTAATATCTGGAAAATATTTTCCTTTTAAATCCAAAGTTATTTAGGCAAATGAAACATGAAGAATGCTTAATATCATAATCTTTCTAACCATCAAAGAAATGTTACTTTAAATGTACTAACTAGCACCGAATGCAACATATTCTTAGGTTGGTACCCATGGTAAGATGGTGGCTACGGCATGGTCACTATGATTTACAATGTACCGTGTGACTAGTAGTTCAACCCGTATGCAAATAAGTTATAAGCAAGTTACATGAGATACCCAGGTTTAGTTGGAACTACCAGCTATAGTATTGCCCAACAGTTGGTTGCTTTAAGAATTGGGAAATAATTTGACATTTTAACCAACTGTTCGGAAATTGTAAAGTCAGTATGGGCAACCATCAGTCCAAATTGATTACAAAACAAATTTTAACCAATAGTTGTATGGGCAGTGTGTTAACGATTGTTCGTTTAAAATTGCACATTTATTCACCCAACTACTTTAAACAATAGAGTCAAAGCTGGGGGGATTTGAGGGGAGATGTCTGCGCAGTATTTTAAATATAAGATTGCCACAAATAATAACAAACAAGTTTTAAAAAATTAAAAGGTATTGTAGGGTTGAAAATAATACAAGTCTTAAGGGGAAATAAATGTTTAACTGAAGATGGGAATAACACAAGCTCAATCACACATCAAATGGAACAGCAAACAGAGAAGAGAAGATGGAACTTAACTATTATATGAAGACACATGAACAAAATAATAAACTTAACTCGATGAAGTCTGGTCATGCACTGCTATATTTCCTGAGCTTCCTTGCCTCAGTAAAACTCATGACATTACAAAATTAGCATACATATATATATTTAAATTACACAAAATCAACCAATGAAAATAAAGAGAATGGAGAAGCCAACTGAAAGTGGAAAAATCTAATTCATAAAAATAACCAAGAGATGAATAAGATGTTGGGATGATTACATAATAAGAATGTTGAACAAAAGAATGAGATGTAGGAATGTAATGAATAGGAAAGGAATGACAGGAGAAGCAGGTTGAAAGTCAAATGTAAATGGATGACAACTGAAGCATGAAGAATTTAAACAAAGCTGAACTCAATACCAAAGCTTGAACTATAACTAACTAAACTATTAAAGGAAACCAAATGTCAAAATAACAGTCCTACATAAACATCCTTCTTTCAAAAAATTGTCCTCAATTTTTAAAATACATAAAAAATATTCCTAGCAGACACATTCAATGATTTGGACACATTAAAAGATTAAAACTATCAAACTGTAACAAAAAATTATCAAGTTGGAAAATAAATTACTGAGTAATACAAATAAAAAAGACTTATTTTGTATAATTTGTAAAATTACAATCAGATGAAACTTCTATAGTTTAACAAGTGGAACGCCTCTGGCAGTCTCGCCTGCATTACGCAATTTAATATAGCAGCAGTGCTAACTTTGAAAACTACTATAAAATAATCATTCACAAAAACACCATTCATATAATGACATAATACCACGTTCATTGACCATAGATGACATTTGAACGGTGACTTAAGACTTGTCAAATACACCCATGTCCACATTTCATTCACTCTATCCATAAACTTTCAAAGTTATGATGGCAATTCAACAATTACCCCAACATGGCCTAAGTTTATTGACCTTAACTGACCTTTGACCTTGGTTTTGTGACCTGAAACTCACAGGGGATGTTTAGTGATACTTGATTACTCTTATATCCCAAGTTTTATGAAATAGATCCGTAAACTTCAGAGTTAGGATGGTAATTCAACAAATACCCCCAACACGGCCAAAGTTCAAAGTGGGAATGTAATGAATAGGAAAGGAATGACAGGAGAAGCAGGTTGAAAGTCAAATGTAAATGGATGACAACTGAAGCATGAAGAATTTAAACAAAGCTGAACTAAATACAAAAGCTTGAACTATAACTAACTAAACTATTAAAGGAAACCAAATGTCAATGACAAACATAATATAAATAACTAAAAGAAGGTGGAGATGGATGGGACACATAGTGCACATGGACAGTACTAGACATACAAAGAAATCCCTACACTGGACACCACACGGGCAAAGAAAGAGGGGCAGACCAAAAGGGACATGGAGGAGAACCATAGAACAAGAAATGAAACCAATAAATCAAACTTGGAATGGGCTGGGGATACTCGCCCAAAACAGAAGAAACTGGCGTTCAGCTGAAGAGGCCTTATGTACTGTCAAGTGCGAAGAGGATTAAATCAGTATTTTTAGAATGTTCCTTTTAGCAATTTGAATAAATTTGACAGCATGCCCATGGTAAACCCCAGGATATTGACAATATATGTTACAAAATAAGGAAACATTTGTCATTTCTCTGTATGCGCTTATGTACTATTTTATTGATTTCTTGGAGGCGCTAGTAAAAGCATTAAGGCGTACCTGAATCCATAGATCCTTTCATCATTGATCCTTTCAACTGATCTGTTTGGGTAATCATTTTAATTGCTGTATCCTCCAACTGACCATTGGTTTCCTTAGCATTAGTTGTATCACGAAGGACATCTGAAGATGGGTATTCTAGTCTGCAAGGAATTAAAATATACAATCATCAGCAATGAAATGATTAATTCATGAATTATGCAGGCCAATGCTGAACAATGCATTCAGTGTCATTCCAAAATTGTAGATCTTCAAAAAAAAATTAGCATGACAAATTTCGGAGACGATAGTGAACTAATTATATCATAAACTGTGCACAACTTTGTGTATCCAGGCGTGCCATTTCACGGCAAGTTCACGACTAGTTCAATACATACTAGTTCACGCCAAAAATAGTCAAGAATAGATTACACATAATTCCTGCATGATACTTGCATGATTTTTGGTTCCCGCACTGGCATGACTCTGCGTCAATGGTTCATGATCCGGCTGTGACTAGTTCATGCCATACTCACAAAAGGTTTATGCATGGGCACGACATGATCATGCAGTATTTAAGACAAGTTGACAGATTCTCAGGTCACTCCATTATCATGAATTGGGGCATAAAATCAAACTATGTGATGATTTAGGAATAGCTGTTCGATATAGCCCAACAGCATAGAAAAAACATGAGGGTGACGGGCGATTTCGCCCATATGACAGCCTAAATCGCCCCTAAAATGCATGCTTCTGGGGCTTGGGGTGACCATTATAGAGTCAACCAAGATCTGTTGCAAACAATATTCAGAACTATTGAAAATATAAATATTCTAACTATGGCAGAATAATATAATTTCCTTTTACTGCATAATTGCCCCTAAAAAGTAGCTATTAAAATGAAAGAAATAACCCCAAATTATGCAATTGCCAACTAAAACACTATTAGATATTCAGGGATACATGGTTGCTCTTATGTCCAAGTTTCATTAACTATATCCATAAACTTTAAAAGCTAAGATAGCAATTCCACAAATACCCCTAACTACCAAAGTTTGTTGACCCTAAATGACCTTTGACCTTGGTCATGTGACCTGAATCTTGCACAAGATGTTCAGGGATGCTTGATTGCTCTTATGTCCAAGTTTCATGAACTTAAAACCATAAAATCATTTATAAGTTATGATGATGATTCCACAAATACCCCCAACATGGACAAAGTTTGTTAACCCTAAGTTACCTTTGACCGTGGTCATGTGACCTGAAACTCAGGCAGGATCTTCAGTAATACTTGATTACCCTTTATATGTCCTAGTTTCATGAACTAGGTGTGATGACATTTCAAAAACTTAACCTTATTTCAATATTGACAATGCCGCCGCCGTTGGAAAAGCAGCGCCTATAGTCTATAGGCGAGACAAAAATCATTTCCTACCCTGTAGCCAAACTACACATGCGTATGCCTCTTAGGCGAACAATTCTGATACTTGCATGAATTATGTGTAACCTATTCGTGAGCTATTTGTGAACTAGTCGTAAACTAGATATGAACTAGTCAAAACAGTTGTGAACTGGTCGCGAATTGCGTCCCACTCTTGCCATGGCAAGGATGTGCACAGATTACGAATTGTTCACAATTATCCATGAAATTTGTCATTCAAAAATTATTTAAGTTTGGGACAACACTTCAAGCACTGGATTCAAGCAAGACGTGGCACATTTCGATGCGCAAGCGAATCACTTATTGGGTCCCCAGATCATGCAAGTGTCGTATCAGCATATACCACATGGCAATTTACAAATCATCATGGAATCAACTTTCATGCCCCAAATGAATGATATGATAATTTGTGAAACTATATAATTATTCGCAAATGAGCAACTGAGTGAACATTATGTGAATACGACGTGAACAACGTCGCTATGTCACAAACCATTCGTGCCCCATTATGATCACAAATTAGCATGATCGAACCATGCCATTGCGGAAACCATATTGTGCAAGTGCATACATATCAGGGAATAATTTTGCTTTACAAATTTGAATAGCATTTTTGGTCATAAGAGAAAAGCTTTCAACTAAGTAATGTACAGTCCTATGTAAAAACATGCTACACAAGACTTTATGCATAGCAGTCTTAAAAAAATGTGGGGCAAATTGCAATGAGATACCAGGAAAATTATTCTCTGCATATTCTGTTTGACGATTTAATGGTGTCTGAAATATCCTGTTATTATGTCATTTACAAAAAAAAAATTCTCCTTGTGGTTCCAGCTTTCATAAAGTTTTATTTGATGCTTAAAATGTTTCTTTTCAGAACTGACAAAATGTTAAACTCGCACCCGCAGTCTTATTTGACTTAATGAGATATCCTCTTCATGAACTCTTAAGATTTTCAAATATCCCTTAGTCAGTACATCAAAAATAGCTTGTACTGGTGCTCATATTGCCATCTTGTTCATGATTACAAAAAAGCAAGAAATGCTTCAAATTCTAAATTTTCAGGTCTTAATACATGAAATATAAAACTTTCAACTAGCACTTGCATTATTTATTTAGGCCTTACGAGATACCTTATATCTTGTTTGTAAGAATAAATCAAAAATATTATGGAACTTCAGTCTTTAGGTTTACCCCAAATCAAGCTCTCGAGCAGCTGATCGGGGTAAATTTTGATGAAGATATTTTTCCGCCCCCAACACTATATCTAGGCAAAAGCTGGATCCGCGCCCCTGTAAATCGTCATCATAACAAATTAAATGTAAGATTTAAAAAAAAAAAAAAAAGAAGACTTACCTCTGCCTGGGTCTCTTTTTAAAATCATTCTCATTTTCATTGATAGATCGTCTCTTCTGTTTCCGCACAGTCACTCCTGTGACATTGGAAGAACTTGCTTGCCTATTCATTTTCGAACTGCTTTGAATGTAGATAATGATTTGAAAATAACGATACAAAAGCATGATTACTAAATGACTTTGTGAAGACTGTGAAGATTAAAGTGGTAATAATTATAATACAACTCGTTGTTTAAGAAGTAGTATACTTCCCTTTCCCGCGGACTTGTGAATTCTTAAGAAGTTAGTTCTGTGAATATTAGGTTAAATAAACACAAAGGTAAGCGATTAATCGTACGCTTGGTTCTCACATTTATAGTCGATGCAATCAATCATGAAAAATGTTCTATGATTGCCATGTTTTGTGTTACGGGCACCTAGAGAGTTAATGGTAGTACTCATGGACAGCGGAGTGGAGTTGAAAGTGGGGGAGGGGGCGCGACAGGGAAAATGGCACTTCTTCTTTTGAAAAGTGCACGATCTTTAAAAAAAAAAAAGAAAAAAAAAAGTACCCCACTCTAAATAAATTCATAATGCATTTTCGTGGGGGAGGGGGAGCAAAGCCAATAATATACACGGGGGCTCGAAGTGAATTTGCCCCCCCCCCTGAAATGCTTAAAAGAGCCCTGGAAAACTAGAGCCCCTAAAATTCCCATAGGGTCTAACATAAAGTTTAATACAATATAGGAAATTTGGGGCTGATGAGATCAAAAGTAGCCCTGGAAAAAATTTCCTGAACGAGGCACATTGCAGAAGAGGATTTCGCTATATGGAAAAAAAGACTAAAGGGGGCAATAACCACATTTTGAAAGGGATTGATTATTCAATTGAAAGATGGACTCACAGAAGGAATAAGGAAAATGGGTACGAATCAAGCATGAAAATAGCGGTTTTAAGAAAGGCAACTTAATGATACGAGAAAGTCTGCTTATAAGAAGGCAAAGGGGTACCTGTTAACACATAAAACAGGTCCTTCTAAGATGAAAGGGGCACTGAGCATGTTTGTAAAGAGGCACTTTTTTCTTGGGTAAACCGTAAAAGGGCACTTTTTAGTGCTTCAAAAATTGGGGGGGGGGGGTGCCCCCTGCCCCAAGGATCGCGGCCCCTGGTGGTATCAGGAAGTTGGGAAGTATCCCCCTTATGTACATCGGTTCATCAACATTTATGTCCGACAAGTTGTCAGATCTGACAACTCTCCCCGATTCTGATTGGCTGAGAGGTACTGTTGCTATATGGTAATTGTCGGATAAAACAGGACTTGTCGGATAAAATCATTTCATGAAACGCTCCCCAGGTGGTACTGTGTTTCTTTAAATGAAGAAAAGATAATACAATATGGTGATTTTTGGTTTATGGACTGAACTACGGGGAAGGAAAAACAAATAATTGCAGAAGTAGGTCATGCAAACATGACATAACCAAACCAATATCTATTTAAACCAAAATGGTCAATTGCTTTCATCTACAACTACAATCAAATCATTATTGTATTTCCCCCAGGTAAGTTATCGTAACAATATTGAAATCACAATATATTGATAAGCATGCATGATCATGACAAAAAGCAAAATAGAATAGTTGGTTCTCATCTAACGATTTTAAAAAAGCCATGCAAACTATTCGCCCTAATTGTTTTTACCGAGAAAGTATCATCTGCTTGATCTCATCATCCTTTGCATAGTCGATTGGTCGCTTTCCTCCTAAATCCTTGACATCTATTTTAGCTCCACACCGGAGAAGATAGAACACCAAGGCCTTCTGCGGAGATAACCCACCTTCGCAATACTCATCGGGTATCTGAAACAAACAAAATTGCTTTATATTCCTACAAATTTACTCACATGAGTTGTAAATAATTTTTAATTGACACTGGTCAAGTTATATTAATTTCAAAGTCAGTGTCACTGACTGTAATATAAATACAATTTTAAGGTGCATGGGTGGACCCAATCTTTAAGAGTTGCGATTGGTTAAAAAAGTTAATATTCTTATTATGCAATTAAGAGTTAAGGATTAATAAGGGCGATTGAAATTTTAGATTGAGTTGAATCTTTACAAGTAAATTTTTTTTAGACGCGGGCCCAGTCCTTCAATACATCTTTGAACAGACAGTGGAAGAAAAACGCAGGCATATTACTATCTATCATACTAATTCCTTTTCAAGCAAATTATTTCCTTACTTCACAATCGATATGAACACGGAACAACATAATGGAACAACAGGGAGTGTTCACAACCGCTTTGCAGACGCCTTCTGGAACACAGAGAATCTATAGTAAAAAGCACTTCATGAGTCGATCATGACAGAGCAGTCTTTGTCGAAAATCGGTGAATAAGTGAATAAAAAAAGCAGTGTCGGTGAACATGTGAATAAAAAAAGCAGTGTCGTCCTTGACTCTGGACAAATGACATAATTGCAATTCTTTGTTCGGTCCAAATCTTAGGACGATCTGCTGTCCCGGTCCATCAACTTTTGACAAAATCCTCTCAGCTGTCCATTGTGATTTGACTTTCATTTTCAATGGATTTTACGTTGCAGAATCTTCCCTGCTGCAATTGTGAAAATTCCCTAATGGCCCAGTAATTTATACACATGCATTACCTTTCTCAGTACGTTTGGAATCGTAACCATCTCAACCGCCCTGTTAATGTAGCACAATTTAATCGCTTTGTGAAGACATGTCTGACCATCAGAGGACTGAACATTGAGATCACATCCGTGAGAAACTAACTTGACTAGGAGGGACACATCACCTTCTTGTATAGCAAGATGGAGAATTGGTTGATCGATCTATAAAATGAATGAAGAAAAAATAATGTGTAGGCCTACACTAAGACATTTTAATTACCAAATTGGGCCGAAGCCAACACCGACCTCGTTATTGCAGATCAGATGTAAAACTTCTAATTTACCAAATTAGCTAACCAGTCCATCTGAATAGTTTTCATACATGTGGTTCTGGTTCCATTTAAGGACGTTCCACAGTTAAAGTGAAATCCATGTCATTTTCACCAAACTTTGCACATAGATACTTTAGAACCTTAGTATTCGAAATATGCAAAAATTAACATAGGTCCATGTGCTTGATTTTTTGCTATAGAGCTTCAATGTTCACCCAAATTGATGTTCTTAAGAATTGCGCATTCAAAAGAATTTAGCATTTTTAGACCGCCCAAGATTACTACAATGAGTTTAAACCTCTATTACTCAGTCAAAATAAATGAAAAGGTCATCAAATTTCGCAAGAGATTTAATAATTGTATCGTTAGAATGGAGAATCTATTTATAATGCTATTTGTTTGCAATTTTAAGTTTAACAGCACTGTCAGTTCTTAAAAATGGCGTAAAAGATAACAAAATCCCAATCCAAAAAATGTAAAATTTCAGTAACAAACTACAAACGTACAATAAATGCTGCACTTTATTCAAAATCCATGTCATTTTCACCAAAATTTGCAGAGTTGCAAAGGAAGGTATACCTAAGAGGTACAAACGTTAAAAAATAGGGGTTCATGTGCTTGTTTTTAAACTATCAGCATTTTTATTAGAGCAAATGTGCTTTTTAAAACACCAAAAATGCGCCGAATGCTTAGTATTTATGTGAAGAAAAAATCAAAACAACTCTACCATTTATTCAAACTCGGGGTAATATTCGTGATTCTTGGCAGCACTGCAGAGTGAAGTATTTTAAAATTGTAGAGAATATTTTTTCGGATGAGAAAAATCAGCTCATACCCACAGCTAATTAATCACCTGTTCATCCATTGTGACGTCAGCGCGCAGAGTGTAAACTATGCGCAGATCATAATGCGCACAAACATAACTGTGGAAGTAGTGGAACATCCTTAACTTACTATTAATTTTAATTTAGCATGGATGAACTGAAATTTTATTTTTATCACATTTACATTTCTACATGACAATACTCAGTGGTGGACCGTGACCCGGAGGAGACAATGATTGGAGGGGCACTGTATTTTTTGTGAACAATGCTGTGCCGGCCCTCCAATGCTTTGTCTTCTCCGGGTCACGGTCCGCCACCGACAATACTAATACTACCTCTACCACTGCTGTAGCCGACTTCTACAACTAGTACTGCTCTCTACTACTACTACTACTACGACTACTACTGGTACCATTACTACTTCTACTTGTACCAACAGCAACAACTTCCCCTTACTAACTAGTATTACCACCCTTAGGACTACTACTAAATAAGAATAGTGATAACATGATGATGACAATGTTGTTAATGATAGATATTGTAGTCGAGATGGAGTTGCAATATTAAAAAATAACAAAGAAATAAAAATATTAATGACCCTAATGATAAAAAACAATGTTGATGGTGGCAACAATGATATTGATATTCATCACGAAAAATAAAATAAATGAAATTGAATATGTACCTTGGCATTCTTAGAATCCCAGTCTTCAATGAGTAGATCTATTATGTCTTTGTGTTTGAGGGCTAAGGCCTGGCTTAAAGGTGTCTGACCACGAATGTTTTTTATATTGATGTGTGCTCCTTTTGAGAGTAGGAACTTGACAACTTCAATGGTGCCAAGCTGGACAGCAATATGTAACGGAGTAAAACCGTCAATACATTTCAAATTTACTTCCGCTCCTTGACTAACAAGATACTTGGTGATATCGAGACATGCCTCATCTTGAGAAGATATGTGCAAAGCTGTACGACCATCCTTTCGGCATTGATTTACATCAGCTCTTTGAGAGATTAGATATTTTATGACATAAAGGTGGCCTGTGGTAACAGCATGGTGCAAGGCAGAATATCCATATTTATTTTCCTCATGGAGTCTCGCTCCTTGATCAATCAGATGTTTGGTGACATCAAGATGACCATTCTTAGCAGCTATGTGCAATGCAGTCCAACCATCAATATCTCCCTTATTCACTTCGGCTCCTTTACTGACCAGAAACTTGGTTACTTTATAATGTCCATTCTTAGCAGCATAGTGCAATGAAGTCAAACCGTTATTATCCCCCTTATGTACATCAGCTCCTTTACTGATCAGAAACTTGGTGACATTAATATGACCATTCTCAGCAGCATAGTGCAATGTAGTCACACCATTATTATCCACCTTCAAGTGTACATCAGCTCCTTTACTGATCAGAAACTTGGCGACTTTAAAATGACCATAAATAGCAGCGTAGTGCAATGCAGTCGAACCATTATCATCCCCCTTATCTAGATCGGCTCCTTTGCAGAACAGAAACTTGGTGACTTTAAGATGACCATACTTAGCAGCATAGTGCAATGCAGTCAAACCATTATTATCTCCCTTGTGTACATCGGCTTCTTTACTGACCAGAAACTCGATGACCTTAAGATGAACAACAGCATAGTGCAAAGCAGTCAAACCACTATCATCTCCCTTATGTACATCTAGGCCTCCTTTACAGACCAGAAACTTGGTGATTTTATGATGACCATTCTTAGCAGCATGGTGCAATGCAGTCAAACCACTATCATCTCCCTTATGTACATCTAGATCGAGGCCTCCTTTACTGACCAAAAACTTGGTGACTTCAAGATGACCATTCTTAGCAGCATAGTGCAATGGCGTCAAACCATTAATATCATCTCCCTTGTGTACATTGGCTTCTTCACTGACCAGAAACTTGGTTACTTTATAATGACCATTCTCAGCAGCATAGTGCAATGCAGTCACACCATTATCATCTCCCTTGTGTACATTGGCTTCTTCACTGACCAGAAACTTGGTGACTTCCATATGACCATTCTTAGCAGCATTGTGCAATGCAGTCAAACCGTTATTATTCCCCTTATGTACATCAGCTCCTTTACTGACCAGAAACTTGGTGACTTCTAGATGACCCTCTTGAGAGGACGAGTGCAAAGCAGTGCTACCATCTTTTCTTGTTTGATTTACGTCATCAGCTCCATGGCCATGATGGCAGATTAATTGTTTTACGATATCAATACGGCCTTTTCTAGCAGCATGATGTAATGGAGTCCAACCTTTATTATCGACCTTATTCACATCAGCTCCTGTAGTAGGCCTAGTAAGAAGATTTTTAGTGACATGACCAGTACTCAACGATGACGATATGCGACCAACATCAGCAGCCATCACCGCTGCCCTCGTTGACGTGTCGTTGTCTGAGTTGTGTGATGATCGAATTCAGTGTAGGCCTAGATCTTTTACTTTTAGCTGTTTAGAATCTAATTCTAAAAATAAAGTAAATGCACTTTTCCATTTTGGTCTGATTCACTCAGACCTGTCCTATGTTTGAACCTTGTTTGCTGTAGGATGGGGGATCGGGTGTCCGGACACTTTATATTTTTGAAGCCTTCTTTTTTGTCTTTGGATTACACTAAAAATACGAAATCAATAGTTGTAATCATCTTCTATTTTGTTCTCTATAATATTTCCTGACATTTCGTACTAAAAATTGATAAAACTTCCCTTGTAAATTTTTCCAAATGACTTTCTAAAATTGATCGTCCGGACACACAACCTGTCCGGACACACAACAACTGGGTATACTACGAGTACGACTACGTAACGTTATAGCCAGAGGTTGGATGGTACATGTAGGCCTACACGTTTGACAATGACATCGCAATGCAGCATGATTAACACTTGCAGTAAACATAATTATGTTCCGATACGCCGTACAGGTATATCTAGCTAGTACATACTAGTAGCTAGCTGTGCACGGCCTAGACCAAAAGCTTCAGTCTCTGTATTTTGGTTGTTCCGCTGAACTACGTTGGCTCCAAATGGGGATTACAGTAAAATGTCAGAAATTGTTGAATAAATCCCCAGAAACGACGGTTATTCCTGTCTATGCACGGCCATGCCAATGGTAGACCACACAGTGTCAGTGCCAGTGCACACTCTGTCCGCTGGCCTAGATAGCTAGCTCATAATCATATGACTGAGTTAATTGTCCCGCCATCAAGAGCTTTAACCGTTAAAAACAATGCAAAGGTCACGCCTAGCTGCAATACAATAGTCTACAAATGTAGACCCACATAGTGTATCACTTCTGTATAACCTGCTGTGCAAATATCTACTGGTAGGCACTTTTGATGACAAAGTACAGCGAGGGGCGATGAAATGTCCAGCTCTACGTCACTATCAATCCGACGGTTCGCCGATGAATATTCATTAGATCGTGGTCTTGTGCATGTACGTGTGTGTACAATACCGAGTGTAAAAAACCAGAGAGTTTTCAAATGTTGTGTGTGTATAAAACAACGTAGGAGTTTATAGTGTAGAAAAGAAAAGTGTTTGATGAAGTTTTTACAAAAGAGGAAATAATACAAATATATATGGAGGACAATGTAAGATGAGGTGAGGAAAGTGTACGGTGAGGTTTTTTCAAAAGAGGAGATATATCAATTCAATTCAATTCATTTATTCTTTTCCATTAAAAAACAACAAAATATGTACATTTGAAATACACATGTATATACAAAAATAGATCAAATACATAAGCATAGTAAATTAATATTGTAGTAGGTAATAGAAATAAATGGAAAATGGAACACCTGTAGAAAGCTTTTTTAAAAAAGCTTGTAAATGGCAGGAGTCCAAAAGTTAACAAAATACAAATATAATAATGATAACAATATTAGATGGCGCATGTATTTGAATTCAACGTCTTGCCCCCCCTATCCCCCCCTGCCCCCTGTCCCCATCCCCCCCGCCCCCTGTCCCACCCCCTACCCCCATCTCTCTCTCAGGTAGAATTCAAAATTAATGTAGGTTAAAATCTAAATTGAAATAAAATTAATATGACAACAAATAAACTTTAAGATTTTTTTTGAAAGTATTCAAAAAGACATTCTCCGTAATCGAAGTTGGTAATGAGTTCCATACTGTGGACCCTGTATATCTAACTGTTTTTGCATATACTGCTTATCAATATTCCAGATATGTAATTTTTTTACTATTTCGAGTGTTATATTTGTGAATCATAGAATTAGTTTCAAACATATTGGCAAGAGGAGGCAAAACGGTTCCTTTGATACACTTGAATACAAAAATGGCAATTTGATAAGTGTTCAATTTATAAATATCTAATGTGTTTAACTGTTTGAATAGAGGTTTAGAATGAGCTAAATAATGCGAGTTTGTACAAATACGCAAGCAACGCTTTTGCAGTAAAAACAATGGTTTCAACTTTGAAGGGGTTGAATTTGCCCAAACGATATTACCATAGGACAAATAAGATAAAATTAGTGAATTATAAATAGTAAATAATATATTCAGTGGTAAATAGTGTTTAAGTTTTGAAAGTAATCCTGTAGTTTTGCTGATTTTTGAAGAGATCATTGTAATATGAGGCTTCCATGAGAGATTCTCATCTAATAGTAGACCTAGGAATTGTATGTTAGATACTCTTTCAATAAGAGTTTCATCTATATATAATGGGGGTACTTCATATATTACTTGCTTTCTATTACTCTGTATTGTTTTGAAAAGAATACATTTTGTTTTTGCTAAATTTAGTGATAATTTGTTAACTTTAAGCCACAATGATACCTTTTTGATTTGTTCATTAAACTGATTAACTAATAAATGTATATTGTTATTACTCATAAACAATGAAGTGTCATCAGCAAACTGTATAAACTTTAAGAAAGGGGCAGAGTTACAAATATCATTTATGTATAAGAAAAATAATAGGGGGCCCAAATTTGATCCTTGCGGAATTCCGCATTCCATCAGCAATTATGAAGAAATACACCCATTATATTCTGTAAACTGATATCTATTAGAAAAATAACTTTTGATCCATTTCAATGCTATCCCTCTTACACCATAATTAGCCATTTTCTCAAAAAGTATAGAAAAATTTATAGTATCAAAGGCCTTACTCAGGTCCATAAAAACACCAAAAATAAACTGGTTTGAATAAAAAGCATTAACAATTCTATCATGAACAGATATCAAAGCAGAATCTGTAGAAATATTTCTTCTAAATCCATACTGATCATTATGTAATACATTATGTTTTGCTAAAAAATCATATAACCTATTGTAAAATATTTTCTCAACAATCTTTGAAAAGCAAGAAAGGAGTGATATAGGGCGATAATTACCGATGATTTCTTTATCCCCCTTTTTAAATATTGGAATAATTTTTGATACTTTTAATTGCGAAGGTACTATCCCTGCGTTAAATGAAAGATTAACTATATGAGTTAGGGGTTTTGCTATTGCATATCTAACATACTTAACAACGTCGGGACTAATGTCATCCCATCCACAAGACTTACCATTCTTAAATGAACCAATTATTTTGATAATTTCATCCTCATTAGTAGGTTTCAAGAATAAACAGTCTTTGAGAGGAGGACTCAAAAAAGAAGAAAAATAGTTATCACTGTAATTACTATTTTTAATTGAAGATGCTAATTTTGGTCCAATGTTATTGAAATATTTATTAAAAGTGTTAGATATTACCTCAGGATCGCTTAAAGTGTTTCCTTCATGTTTAAAATGTTGTGGTAAAATAGACTTTTGTTTATGAATTACATCATTTATCAATTGCCATGTTTGCTTAAGATTAGTTCTACAATCATTAAATTTTTGATAAAAATACACCTTCTTTGCTTTTCTAAGTTCTGATGAAATATTGTTTCGAATTGCCTTATATTTCTTTTCATTTTCTTTTACAGGGTAGCAACGAAACTTTTTATACAGTTTATTTTTCAGTTTGATTTTTTTTAGCAAGTCAGATGTTACCCATGGTTTCTTTATTTTATTTTTCTTACTTTTCTTAATAAGTAAAAATGATTCATTGTAATGTGTTTGAAATTTAGAAAAAAAGAGATTGTATGCGTTATTAGGACATTTGCTTTCATACACATCTAGCCATTGTTCACAACATAGTTTGCGAAAGAATGATTTCTTTGTCTTGTCGTTGATTACCCGTGTTTTCTTTTGTATCTCACTTTTCTGATACATTGGCATGTTGCTTACTATGACGAAGACCGGTAGGTGATCTGAAACATCAGAGTAAATGATGCCACTTTTCAAATCTGAAGTGTATGAATTAATAAAAATATTGTCGATTAATGACACAGAAGTTTTTGTAATTCTTGTCGGTTTACTTATCATAGGCCTTAAACCATTTGAATATATATTAAAAAAGTATTTACCCTAGTATCAATAGAAGACTTTAATAGGTTCAGATTAAAGTCACCTAATACATATACATTTTTGTTTTCTTTTGCCAGAGACTGTAGAATATTATCCAAATTATCATTGAATTCTAATATATTTGAATTTGGTGGCCTATAGACAAGTAATATCAAAATATTTTTCCCACGTGGGACTTGAATTTCGAGAGCAAAACATTCTTGACAATTCGTTATCAGACTTAGATCATTCCGTATTGAATATGTAGCAGTAGTTGAGATAAGAAAAGCTAAACCGCCTCCTCTACTTGATTTTCGATCTAAATGAATAAATTCATAATCTTGAATGTGAAATATAGGGAGAGAATTATCCGAAATCCAGGTTTCCGTAAGCCCAACCACTGAAAACGGATAATCTAAGGAATGAATTAATTGTTCTATATTAGATGAGTTCTTATTTAGGCTTCGACAATTTATATGCAACAAACCAAAGTCAAATTTATCATTTTTCCTCTATATTTACAACAAAAATCTTCTGGAAGAATATATTGACAATCTTGAAGCAATGGAGTGAAATTCCTGTCCGGATCAAGACCAATGACATCATCATCCTCATCATTAGTTATGTCATTAAGAGTCTGTGTAACTTGTGTAAAATTCTGTGTCATCATGTTCAACAGAATCAAGAACATTTTCAATAAATTCTATGTTGTCAGAAATGTGATTAAATGGGAAAATATTACATAGACATTCATAGCATATCCAATCAGTTGGGTATCTTTGATATGCATTTGATACCAATCCACAATTATCTGTGTGATATTTCAAACAGTTAGTGCATTGTATACCATTACCATCTATACAGTCACAAGTACATTCACTGAACGTTAAATTGTTGATCATTTACATACTGATCAAAGTGAATTATTATCATGAAAGTACCAATCCCAATGGAACCTGTATGGCTACATGTAAATAGAATAAGAACTAATGGAAATGCAGTGAGCATTTTGGGCGAGAAACATCTAAAAATGGTAATAAAACCATATATAACCAAGTCTAGTAATAAAAAAGTGCACATTTTGAGAGAGAACCAACAACCATAAAACAATGGAGATAAAAACAAGAATAAGGCAGTCGAAAGGCAGTACTTAGCTTATAAGCACTACAACTACTACAGACTATTTACAAGTGAACAGGAATATGAAGCTGTTCTTCAGTCTTATGATCTTATTCAGAGCCTGGAGCCTTAAAGGCTTTTACACAAGTTGTTGAGTTGACTTAATGAAGTTATAAGTTTTTTTACTGGCTCACTTCCGTTCGTCTTCACAGTGGCAAAAATTCTTCCGTCATAAGACCATATGGAGGACAATGTAAGATGAGGTGAGGCAAGTGTGCAGTGAGGTTTTTTCAAAAGAGGAGATAGTAGAGATATATATGGAGGACAATGTAAGATGAGATGAGGCAAGTGTGCAGTGAGGTTTTTTTTAAAGAGGAGATAGTACATATATATATATGGAAGACAATGTAAGATGAGATGAGGCAAGTGTACAGTGAGGTTTTATCAAAAATTGTATAATGATAAAATATATGTAGAGAACAATGTACGATGAGCTGAGGCAAGTGTGCAGTGAGGTTTTTTCAAAAGAGGAGATATATGGAGGACAATGTAAGATGAGGTGAGGCAAGTGTGCAGTGAGGTTTTTTCAAAAGAGGAGATAGTAGAGATATATATGGAGGACAATGTAAGATGAGATGAGGCGCAAGTGTGCAGTGAGGTTTTTTCAAAAGAGGAGATAGTACAGATATATATGGAAGACAATGTAAAATGAGATGAGGCAAGTGTACAGTGAGGTTTTATCAAAAATTGTATAATGATAAAATATATGGAGGACAATGTAAGATGAGATGAGGCAAGTGTGCAGTGAGGTTTTTTCAAAAGAGGAGAGAGTAGAGATATATATGGAGGACAATGTAAGATGAGGTAAGGCAAGTGTGCAGTGAGGTTTTTTCAAAAGAGGAGATATATGGAGAACAATGTAAGATGAGATGAGGCAAGTGTGCAGTGAGGTTTTTTCAAAAGAGGAGATATCTGGAGGACAATGTAAGATGAGATGAGGCAAGTGTGCAGTGAGGTTTTTTTCAAAAGAGGAGATATATGGAGGACAATATAAGATGAGGTGAGGCAAGTGTGCAGTGAGGTTTTATCAAAAATTGTATAATGATAAGTAGAGGACAATGTAAGATGAGCTAAGGCAAGTGTGCAGTGAGGTTTTTTCAAAAGAGGAGATATATGGAGGACAATGTAAGATGAGATGAGGCAAGTGTGCAGTGAGGTTTTTTCAAAAGAGGAGATATATGGAGGACAATGTAAGATGAGATGAGGCAAGTGTGCAGTGAGGTTTTTTCAAAAGAGGAGATATATGGAGGACAATGTAAGATGAGGTGAGGCAAGTGTGCAGTGAGGTTTTTTCAAAAGAGGAGATAGTACAGATATATATGGAAGACAATGTAAAATGAGATGAGGCAAGTGTACAGTGAGGTTTTATCAAAAATTGTATAATGATAAAATATATGGAGGACAATGTAAGATGAGATGAGGCAAGTGTGCAGTGAGGTTTTTTCAAAAGAGGAGAGAGTAGAGATATATATGGAGGACAATGTAAGATGAGGTAAGGCAAGTGTGCAGTGAGGTTTTTCAAATGAGGAGATATATGGAGGACAATGTAAGATGAGATGAGGCAAGTGTGCAGTGAGGTTTTTCAAAAGAGGAGATAGTAGAGATATATA